>NC_090444.1:599858237-600518888 GCF_031143425.1 Pleurodeles waltl | reverse complement strand
TATATATTATGTATAGGTGTATGTATGTATTTATATATAGGTGTATATTATTCTGTAACTTAACATGTTCATAGGTCATTGCATAATTTCTACATAAGTTGATGGTTAATAATCTCTCTTTATATTTTATCTATCACAATAGGTAAATATTATCTTAACTATCTATCTACAACCATTTCACTATTGGTATATTGACAAACGATAAAATAATATTAGAAAATTACACAAATAAATTGATTTCAAATACTACAACTCTTACAAATCCAGTTTTATACAATACAACTTAAACCTCAATGTATTTTATTCCTTAGACATATATTCCATTTCTATTTAATCATATATTTATTACTTTAGTCCTACTGTACAGGAGGAAAGAAAAAAAACTCTTAAAAGCTTTACTCTGTCAAGGTCCCAATATAGGAAGCTGAATGCGTACAACACCACTAGTCACATATCAGAAAACAAACTCCTTAATTAAAGATGAATCAAGAAAAACATGATTGGAACAATTTGTAAATGGCTTGAGAAAGTGTTCAACATGCAAAGGATGTAAAATTGGTAAACAACATCAAAGAAACTGTGGGCAAAAATCGATATAGAATTAAAATCAATCAACAAAATTACTTGTGAAACAACATTCATACTGCATATTTAGGGGTGTGCTTGTGGTTTACAATATATTGGAAGTACTACATGCCCAATTAAAAAGAATTTAAGAATCTATTAGGGCAGTAGAAAATAAAGATCTTTCATATGCAATAGCCAAGCACTGTATAAAAAACTATGAGGACAATTGGCAAACAATGAGGTACTATGGCATAAAGCATATATGACAGACAGAACGAAGAGGGGATAGAATCAGACTACTTTTTCAGGGAGAATCCAAGTACATCACTCAGTTACATACTAGAATTCCCTTTGCATTGAACAATAATAAAGAAATGGTCATACATTTGGAGTGAACTGTATATGTGATGCTAGAAGGTTTACAACAAACGTTAACATTATGAAAACCAATAATCTGGAATCTGGCTATAAGTGATAATTGAGTGGAGATGGTATCCATTCAAAGGAAAAGAGACAAGTGTATATTTGTAGGAACTATAACTCTTACCTGTATGAAAATTAATTAATTAATTGAAACTTTATGATTACTTTCTATGGATTATGTTGAGTTCCATCTGATACTATTTTTACACATAAATGGAATTTGGGCTATGAAGAATATGGGATCTAAACAAACAAATATGTTAACTTGGGGTAACTGTAGGCTTTAGATTCAAAGGAGATGCAAATGGCATTCAAAATATGAAGGAGATATTACAAAATCATCTCAATCATGTCACTTACATATATCAATCTGCCAAGACTTACTGAGAGAGTGATCGGTGTGGTTAAAAGTAACAAGTGTGAAAACAAGCTGATAATCACAGCAATACACTCTCACTCACAGGCAATGATTATGGAGAAACAATCAGAGGTTCTTAAATGATGTGCACTGATCACTTTATCCATGAAACAACAAGCCCCAAAAAGCATTTTATGGTAGTAGTTTGAGGATAAGAAAACATTATAGGAATTATGAACTGTGAAAGGCATACTGCTAATTCCTCTATTATTTTAAATCAATGGCACTTCAAGAATCGCTTTACTATTGTTTGCTCTTGACATACTCTTGACACTTTAAACTAGACTACAAGTCCCAGTATGCCCTCCTACGGGGCTAATGGGAGACTATGTAAGCAGTGAGTGAGAGCACACATGATGGCCTTGATTAAGATCGTACGGTCGAAACATGTCAGGTGTCTTCACCATTACTTTGATAGCCTAAATGAATATCCATTTTAAAACCAATCCTTCAAGTGCTGCAAACTATTTGTATAAAAATATGTGTGTGTGTGTGTGTGTGTATATATGTATATATATATATATATATATATATATATATATATATATATATTAGATTAGACTAGTGAGTTTTAGAGCACATGGCTGCCCGAAGGCCTCCCCTCACTAACACAGATCCAGACCAACCAACGCAGAGGTTAGGTTCTGAATAACCAAGTTTTTAGAGGCCTGCGGAAAGAGAGTTCATGGCTAGTCAGATGGAGCTCAGGAGGGAGGGAGTTCCAAAGTTTAGCTCTTAAATAGGGCTTGGACCTACCACCCCACGGTGCTCTCTTAACCAATGGAAACCGGACCAGGGTGGCCGTCGAGGATCTGAGGGACCTGAGAGGCATATAAAATGAGGCAACTGATCTTAATGAAGCGGGCCTCTATTGTGCAGTGCTCTATGCAGAAGGCAAAGAGCTTTGAACTTTATACGTTGTTCCACTGGGAACCAATGGTGGGAGGATATGGCAGATTTGATGGATTCGTATCTGAGAATATTCATGAGGAGCTGAGTGGCAGCATTGCAAACCACCTGGAGTCTTTTAACCACATACTTAGGGGAACTGAGATAAAGATCATTACCATAGTCCAGATGTGAGTTGATAAGGGCCTGGACTATGAGTTTTTTGGCTAAAAATGGAAAACCATTAAAAACTTTCCTTAAAAGTCTAAAAAGACTGAAACAGGTAGCGGCCAACTGTTTTGCTTGATGGTCCATAGTGAGCTGTGAGTCGAGCCATGCTCTTTATGTTTGCTTTAGGATGAGGCAGGGCTTTCAAACATTCTGGGATAGACAGCTGGGACCCCTGGAGAAAGTGGTTCCCTAATAACATCACCTCTGTTTTATCTTTGTTTAATCTAAGTTTGCGGTCAGACATCCATCTGGTTACAGTTAGAAAAATAGGATCGGTTGAGGACTTGAAAAGTCCAATCCTCTAAGAAGGAGAAGAGCCATTTTAAATCACTGCCTGTGATACCAACCTCCACCTTTCTCCGAATCAAAATGGAGTGGTCAACCGTGTCAAAGGTTGCACTGAGGTTGAGCAAAATGATGGCACCGCTTTGATCGAGGTGTATTCTGACCTCTTCTATTACTGTAAGCAGTGCAGTCTCCGTGCTTTGTTGGAGCCTAAAACCCATTTGATTGGGGTGGAGAATGTTGTGGCCCTCAAAAAAGCCTGAGAGATTTTTTTCGATCAATTTGGATACAGCAGGCAACAAAGGGATCGGCCTGTAGTCATTAAGGAGAGCTGCATTAAGATGGGTTTTTTTCAAACGTGGATTGACAATATCGTGCTTCCAATGTGAGGGAACATGACTCATGTCAGGGGCACCAGATCCTTGGGGCCTGCATATGCTCCCAACATGTCCACCACCAGACAGCTCCAAAATTCTGATAGAAATCTCACAGAGCCTGAGAGAGTCCAAGCGGCGGAAAAGGGGATTAGGATGGGAACAGCTGGGAAGGAAACTTGTAGGAAGCAAAAGGTTAAAAAACACAATATCAATATATTATCACATTGATTTTCACTAGACTATGATTCTAAGCATTATCATACTGTAACCATGGATAACTTAAGAAAGGACAATAACTAGACCTCAAGACGTCTGGGAACTTTTCATGAAATGTCACATATTGTCTAGGAATATAAGAACCTTCTAGAATTATGTTTTCAGAACAAACATTGCCTTTTTACATGAGGACAAAAGGTAATCTGAACATTTCCTGGAAAAAAATGGGAATTGTACTAAGGACTTAATATGCACATAGAATGTAACATCTTGAATTTAACACCTTTGCCAAAAATTCAAAAGCCCTGGATAATTGTGTGCATTTCAGGAAACACTACACATCAAAGTTTGAATTGCCATGAAATGATCGCGCACACTGTAAGCGATCTGAACACCTAGGTTTAAATGCAGGAAATGAATCGCACACACTGCCGATTCCAACAAGTATATGCAAATGCCATGAAATGATCGCGAACTCTGTAAGCGATCTGAACATCAAGGTTTAAATGCGGGAATGAGTCGCGCGCACTGCCGATCCCAACAAGAATATGCAAATGCCATGAAATGATCGGGCCCTCTGTAAGCGATCTGAACATCAAGGTTTAAATGCGGTAATGAATCGCACACACTGCCGATTCCAACAGGTATATGCAAATGCCATGAAATGATTGCGCACTCTGTAAGCGATCTGAACATCAAGGTTTAAATGCGGGAATGATTTGCGCACACTGCCGATTCCAACAGGAAAATGCAAATTCCATGAAATGATCGCGCACTCTGTAAGCGATCTGAACATCAAGGTTTAAATGCGAGAGTAAATCGCACGTCTTGCCGATTTGAATGCCACCATGCAAATGCCAAGAAATGGTCGCGCACAATAAGTATCAAGAGTTAAATGCAAGGAATGAATCGCGCGTATTGCCGATTTGAATGCCACCACACAAATGCCAAGAAATGGTAGCGCACACTGAATGACAAGAGTTTAATGCCAGGAATGAATCGCGTGTCTTGCCGATTTGAATGCCACCATGCAAATGCCAAGAAATGGTAGCGCACACTGAATAACAAGAGTTTAATGCCAGGAATGAATCGCGCGTCTTGCCGATTCGAAAGCCAATATGCAAATGTCAAGAAATGGTAGCGCACACTGAATAACAAGAGTTTAATGCCAGGAATGAATCGTGCATCTTGCCGATTCGAAAGCCAAAATGCAAATGTCAAGAAATGGTCGAGCACATTTTTGCCGACCCGAATCTCATAAGTCATACGCCAAGAGTGAATTGCGCGTCTTGCCGATTCGAATACCAACATGTAAATGCCAGAAACCACGAGCACATTCACACGCACAAGGAAAATCTTTCAACATGAATGCTAGACCCAAAAAACTCGGATGCCTTTGAAAACGGGATCGGGGGCTCAGCCCTACCTCCGTCTTACTGCCCTGTTCAAGGATCACCAATTCAATGAAGGACAAGGTCAAAGTAGGTCTCTGGAACAGGAGCTCAGGAAGTTGCTGCTGCTCTGCACTGGGACCTCTGAATAGTGAGCATGTGGAACTGGGCTAGCTTCCTTATATAGAGTCTGGCCCTGCCCACAACCACACCCAGTCATGCTGCAGAGAAAGCTTCTGGAAGGCCCTAGAAAGGGACCACACCCTAACACACTCAGTAAGTCTGCAGCAATACCTTGCCAAAGAACAGTTATTGCAAACATCATTAATAATGTTTTTCAAGGTTAAAGTCTGCAATGCAAAAGGTTAACATACTTCATATGAACACAATGCATGAATTATGCTCTTGCATAAAGGCTGAGTTTTTGCATTTTAGTCGCCCGCAGAGCACGCACTGCCCTGATGTTGACAACTCATGACTAAGGAAGAATTGAGGAGGTTCGTCAGGACCGGAGCAAGGACAGCTGACCCCAGAGCTAGGATATGCGGGGGTGCCGGGTCAAGTGGAGAACCTGACTTTAGCGAGTGAAGGAAATTAATGACGTAGCCTTCTCATCGAGGAGGCCAGAACGAAAGAAAAAAGTGGGATATTGCACTGTCAGGTAACAAGGGGGGCTACCACCTTTAAAAGACTTCCTCAGAAGCGTTTAAGGACTGTTCAATTATAGAGTTGTAATAAAATGCCCGGGCTGATCAGATTTCCGAATGAAAAAGTCTAAAGGCTTTCCAATACTCAGCTTTTAAAGAATTGTCGTAAGTCTTCTTTTAAGGCATTTACATTCCTTTTTAGAAGACATAAGTGGGGAGAAAATCATGGGGACGCTTTGTTGCCTGGAGTTCCTGTTTTGGTTCCTAATGGTAGTACCGTATCAAGAGCACTGGACATCCAATCATTGATCTTCTCGGAAAAACGACTTATATGGTCTACAGGGATGGCTTTCGAGCTTTCTCGAGTGGCAGACCAGTCATTAACATTAGGCTTAAGCCAACAACGGCATAGTTTTTTTTTTCATGGGGGTGATTTAGAAATGGAAGGAATGGGCAGCTTCAGAGTTATTAGTAGGTGATCAGACCAAACCAAGGGGCGGGGAGGCAAAGCCATCAAGTCAGTGTCGTTACTAAAAACAAGTTTGATGGTGTAACCTTTAGAGCGCCTAGAGCGCCTGAACCAGATCCAAAGCTGCAAGATCTAGAAGAAAACATTTGGCGGCTGAATTACTTGTTTAATCTACATGGATATTGAAGTCCCCAAGTAGGGTGAAATTCGGTTTATTGCACAGAAAGTCCGCAACCAGGTCAGGAAGAGATTGAATGAAGAGATCAGAGGGACCAGGAGGGGGACAGATTAAGGCTCCATAGAATGTATACAGAGGATTAAGTGTAAGGGAGAAGGTCATGCTTTCTCAGCAAGGGATGGTCAGTGGCTGAGAGGTGCATTTTACAGTCTCCTTATAAATGATGGCAACTTCGCTACCCCTGCGTTGGTCCTATCCAGCCTGTTTATCAGGTAGCCATGGGATTGTGTCAGGAGAGGATTCTTCATGAAGCCATGTTTCAGTTAAAAACAGGGCCTCTGCGGAAAGGTCACTCAGAAGGTGAATATCTAGATTGTGCGTAGCAAGAGGCCAACAGTTAGCTAGGAGAGCAGGCTAAATGTACTACTAAAATCAACTGAGGCTGTCACCCATTGAATCTGAGGTGCCTAGTAACAGTTGGTGCACGACCATGCTTAGAGGCCAGGATGAAAAGTGTGCTGACAGGCTTCCGGGGTCTGAGAGAGTGCAGATGGTAGGAAGATATATATATATATATATATATATATATATATATATATATATATATATATATATCCTTTACCACAAGTCCCACAAACAACCGCTGAACCGCTGAACTCAGGGTGGGTACATCCATTTGCGAAGGTAGACACTCACGGGTTCCACAACAAATCCTTTAAATAAAGTATGGAGCACTTACGAGGTTTGTTGGATTTATTAATCCCAACCCAACTCATCCTCTCCCTCACCCGCAATCCCACCACCGCCAAAACCAACCTACACGCAGCTCTCCTCGACACCGCCAACTGGATGACAACTAACCACCTCAAGCTTAACTCCAACAAAACCGAGATCATCATCTTCGGCCCCAACAAAACTGTATGGGACGACTCCTGGTGGCCCACCGCCCTAGGACCCACACCCATCCCTGCAAACCACACACGCAACCTCTGCATCATCCTGGACCACTCCCTCTCCATAACACAGCAAATTAACGCTCTAACCTCCTCCTGCTTCCACACACTCCGCACTCTAAAAAAATCCTTCAAATGGATTCCCCCAGACACCAGGAAGACAGTCACCCATGCACTCATCAGCAGCAGACTTGACTACGGTAACGCCCTCTACACCGGCACCACTCTCAAACTCACACGCAAACTCCAGAGAATCCAGAACACAGCTGCATGCCTTGTCCTTGGCCTCCCCCGCCACGAACGAATCTCACCACACCTCAGAACCCTTCACTGGCTCCCCATAAACAAGAGAATCACATTCAGGATCCTCATCCACGCACATAAATCCCTCCACAACACCAGCCCAACATACCTCAACGAAAGAGTGAACTTCCACACTCCCACCCGCAACCTCTGATCAGCCAAATTCATCCTAGCCACAGTCCCCCGCATCCAAAGCACCACCACAGGAGGCAGGTCCTTCTCCTACCTCGCCCCCAAAACCTGGAACTCCCTCCCCACCAACCTCCGCAAAACCAAAGACCGCCTGCTCTTCAGAAAGAACCTCAAAATCTGGTTGTTCGAACAGTGACCATCCTGCCCCCCCCCCCCCATTGCGCCTTGAGACCCTCACAGGTGAGTAGCGCACGTTATACATTTTTTGATTGATTGATTGATTGATTAACATCAAATCTTCTGCAGGTGCTTTTCGGGATTCTGCCTTTATCAATGCTTTGGATTGCTTACATTGCCTCAGATTGGGTTTAAAATCTGTGTGCATCATTCTCATTGGTGAATCTATAACCAATAGATAGATATATATGCAAAATTTGTCTTGTTGCAGGAAAGACACGGACATCTTCGAATTGCTGATTACGTATTTACTAGGAAAATAAAGGCTTCATTCCTATATCGTAGGGCTACCAGAGCCAGACCTAGATACATTACAGCTTCCACACTCTGGATCTGTGTCTGTATATATATATATACATATAGGTTGGTAGGTATAGTTAGGACCTAGTTTTCATAGAAAAAGCATTTTTAGACTTTCCTATATCTTTGGCACCGTTAAACGAATCTTCACGAAATTTTCCCCAAAATGTGCCCTGGTGATTCTTGTTGCGCATGGAAAGTTTGAGGGTAATGTGTTAAGTGGAGACCAGGAAAAGGGGGGGGGGGGTCAAAAAAGTTGTGTTTTCTATGTTAATTCCCAAAGGACCTTTAGACATGACTACAACCCGAACCACTGGATGGAATTACACCAAATGTGTCAGAAAGCTATCTTTTGGTATGCAGATTATGCTTTTGCTTATTTGGTGTAAATCTGTTCTGTAGTTTTTGAGATATTAAAGGAAATCAAAATGTGTATATCTGGGCTTGCAAATAACTCACAAGCCCACTCAGACAATGATGCACCCACTCACAGACCCAGTGAGACACTGATGCAGCCCCACACAGACCCACTGAGACACTCATACACTCACACACAGACCACTAAGAGCCTCAAACACCCACTCACAGACCCACTGAAGCCCTCACATATCCACTCACAGACCCGCTCATACAATGATGCATCCACTCACAGGCCCATTCATACCTTTATTCACCCACTCACAGACTCACTCAGACACTGATGCACTCACTCACAGACCCAGTGAGATACTGATTCACCCACACACAGACCCACTGAAACACTCATACACCCACTCACAGACCACTCAGAGCCTCATGCACCCAGTCACAGACCCACTCAGACACTGATAGCCCCACTCACATACCCACTTGACCCTCACACACCCAGTCACAGACCCACTCAGACACTCACACTCCCATTCCCACTCACAGACCCGCACAGACACACCCACTCACAACCCACTCAGACAGTGACGCATCCACTCTCAGACCCACTCAGACACTGGTGCACCTATGCACTGACCCACTCAGACCCTCATGCACCCACTAACAGACCCACACAGACCTTCATTCATCCACTCACAGATGCACTCAGACACTGCTGCACTCACTCACAGACCCAGATCTACTGAGACACTCATACACCCACTCACAGACCACTCAGAGCCTCACGCACCCACTCACAGACCCACTCAGACACCGACACACTGACTCCCTCACCCACTCAGACCTCCTCAAATACTCCCACTCCCACTTGCAGACCCAGACAGACACTGACGCACCCACCCAACAAACCCACTCATTGATACATCCACTCACAGACCCCCTCAGACACTGACGCACCTATTCAATGACCCACGCAGACCCTCATGCACCAACTCACAGACCCACACAGATACTGACACAGACACTCCCAGACCCACTCAGCCACTGATGCACCACTCACAGACCCACTCTTACACTGATGCACCAACTCACAGACCCACACAGTCCCTCATGCACCCACTCACAGACCCATTGAGACCCTCATGCACCCATTCACAGATCCACTCAGACTCTCATAAACCCTGTCACAGGCACACATACTGTAGACACTGACACATCCACTCAAAGACCCACTCAGACCCTTATGCACCCATTCACAGACCCATTCAGACCCTCACACACCAACTCACAAATCCACTCAGACCCCCATGCCCCTACTCACAGACCTGCTCAGACACTGCTGCACCCACTTATATACCCACTTGGACCTTCACACACCCATTCACAGACCCACACAGACACATTCACTCACAGACCCACCGAGACACTGATGCACCCAATCACAGACCCATTCAGACCCTCACACAGAAACGCAGACCCTCATTCACCCACTCACAGATGCACTCAGACACTGATGCCCCCACTCACAGACCCAGTAGACACTGATGCACCCATACACAGACCCGCTGAGACACTCATACACATACTCAGAGACCACTCAGAACCTCATGCACTCACTCTCAGATCCACTCACCGACTCACTCAAACTCTGATGCACCTACTCACAGACCCACAAAATCCTTCATGCACCCACTCACAGACCCATTGTGACCCTCACACAACCACTCACAAATCCACTCAGACTATCATGCACCCAGTCACAGACCCACATGGACACTGACACATCCACTCACAAGCCCACTCAGATCCTCTTACACCAAATCACAGACCCATTTAGACACTGACACACCCATTCAAAGATCCAGACAGACACTGACACTTCCACTCACAGACCAACTCAGACACTGATGCACCACTCACAGACCCATTCAGACCATTATGCTCCCATTCACAAATCCATTCAGACCCTCATGCACCTGCGCACAGACTCATTGGGACCCTCATTAACACACTCACAGACCCACTCATACACCCACTCACAGACCACTCAGAGCCTCATGTACCCACTCACAGACCCACTCAGACACTGACACACCCACTAAGACACTGATACACACACTCTCACACCCAGACAAGAGAGATAGGCTGCAGACAACTCCCTTTGGCCATGTGCGGCGGTGGTTGGATTAACACATAGTAATGAAAATTACCATATGTTAAAAAAACACAGAAATTCATTGAAAAAACAAAGGTTACAGGATGTTATAGTCAGGAAATGGAATTTAAAAAAGCATAGAAATTCAGTGAAATAACCAAAGGTTACAGGGACATTACAGTTAGGAAATAGAATTTAAAAACCTTAGGAAATCACTGAAAAAATTCAAAGGTTACAGGGACGTTATAGTTAGGTTTTGAATTTACTTCCTAGGAACCAGAGAAATTCAGCAGCTATAGCTAGCTGAGCTAACTATAATGTGGGTCCCTGTAATGCACTGCTTATGACATCACATATTACATCACTCATGACAGTCAGCGACATCACTGATGAGATCACTGACATCTCAAATGACATCATCTGCAGGCCCACTCACACACCCAATCATACTCTTTCACAAACTCACATAGAAAATCACATACAAATAGTAAATAGTAAAACACCTATAGACAGAGCAGCACAACTACTGCCACACACCTACTCACTCACACAACACTAACATACCCATTCACTCATGGATACATAACTATGTTATTTCCACACTAATAGAACCATTCACACACTCACCCACAGCCCAATACAACACTGATACACCCATTCACTCACCCATACATGAGTCAAAGATCTATTATAAAATACATGTATAACCGCGGACACATCCACTCACTTACACATACAACAAACAGCAATCCATGAACTCACCCATACAGACAGTTACACAACCACTTACTCACCAATACAGAGACTTACACACCCAATAAATCATCCATACAGCAACTCCTACTCCCAGTCACCGATACATACATGCACTCACTCATCCACATACTCACCCATACAGCCACTCACACTCCAAGTTTTTTTATGGATACATTTACTCACCCATCCACTCACTCTCACAATGACTCACTGATACAGCACTCACTTATGAGAACAGCACCTCAAAGATAAAATCAGTCACTGATATACTCACTAAATTATCCTAAATCATCCACTAACTTACTATTGAAGACGCTATTATGGCTACTAAGCCCCCACTTAAACCTCTCACACACATACAGCTACCAGCAAATCCTCTTTCTTATTTGTACACCTTCCCAAACATACTCTTACTGTACTGCACAAGAAGTAACAGAACCACTTACCTGTGGATACAGCCACTTATAAAGGCATTCACTCATCCATGTTCTCAATGACAGAGAGTTACACACTAAGGCCCTCATTACAACCCTGGCGGTCGGTGATAAAGCGGCAGTAATACCGCCAACAGGCCGGCGGTAACAAAAATGGAAATATGATCACGGCGGAAACCGCTCAGACAGACAGGCACTTTAACACACCGACCGCAAGGGCGGAATCAAAAAGCACCACGGCAGTAACCGCTAACAGCCAGGCGGAAGACAATGGGGGTCATTCTGACCCCGGCGGTCATGGACCGCCGGGGCCAGGGTTGGCGGGAGCACCGCCAACAGGCTTGCGGTGCCCCGCAGGGCATTCTGACCGCGGCGGTTTGGCCGCGGTCAGAAGAGGAAAACCGGCGGTCTCCCGCCGGTTTTCCGCTGCCCAAAAGAATGGGGATTCTGACACCCCATACCGCCATCCTGTTCCTGGCGGCTCTGCCGCCAGGAACAGGATGGCGGTATGGGGTTTCGTGGGGCCCCTGGGGGCCCCAGCAGTGCCCATGCAAATGGCATGGGCACTGCAGGGGCCCCCGTAAGAGGGCCCCACTTTGAATTTCACTGTCTGCATTGCAGACAGTGAAATTCGCGACGGGTGCAACTGTACCCGTCACACCTTCCCACTCCGCCGGCTCCATTCAGAGCCGGCGTCCTCGTGGGAAGGTTGTTTTCCACTGGGCTGGCGGGCGGCCTTTTGGCGGTTGCCCGCCAGCCCAGTGGAAAACCCAGAATCACCGCAGCGGTCTTACGACCGCGGTGCGGTATTCTGGAGGGGGGAACTCTGGCGGGCGGCCTCCGCCGCCCGCCAGAGTTAGAATCACCCCCAATGTTCCACCAACTGTATTATGACCGGCCTATCTGCCACCTTTTCCGGGGCGGTACCAACAACATCAAAAGCCTGGTGGAAACAATGCACAGAAGGGAAATGACTCACCATTGGAGACTCAGAAAACAACTACAACACCATGGAACCTGAGCTGCATGTCTACCCCATGCTCGTCTACCTTCTGCTCCATTATGAACCCCAACGCCGGTGAAGACGACCATAGTGAGTACAGCTGCTTAGCACACAAGGGGGGAGGGAAAAGAGAGGGACACACACACCAACACGCAACACACACACCCCCAACACAATACACATAACCAGATGCAGCAATACAACATATTCACCCCATACTCCTCAGGAATAATGCAAGGACAAAATGATTTGAAAAAAGTGAGTGTAATACGGTAAAATACTATAAATAAGTGAATCCAAATTCAAACTTATATATACATATTTACAAATGTAGCGACACTGCCCAGTCCTCAATGTCCGTAAGCCACAGGGCCACAATACATAGGCCAAGGCCCCACCTCACTCCTGCAACAACACGGAGAGAACATTGCAGGGGCATCAGGTCGAAAATAGACAGGCACCTCAAGGGGACGGGGAATGCGGGGGGCACCTCAGCCAGAAGATGGTAAAACACCACTGGTCCTTGAGGGGGCTACATGCCCTGCGCGCTGTCCTGGGGAGTGAAAAACCACAGTCTCTCAAGTGGGTGGTTTGCCCACTGCTTGGTCCTGGTGAGTGCAAGGCCACAGTTTCTTAAGTGAGTAGTTTGCCTACTGCTTGGTCCTGGGGAGTGCAAAGTCACAGTCTCTCAAGTGGGTGGTTTGCCCACTGATGTGTCCTGGGGAGTGCAAGGCCACAGTCTCTCAAGTGGGTGGTTTGCCCACTCCTTGGTCCTGGGGAGTGCAAGGCCACAGTCTCTCAAGTGGGTGGTTTGCCCACTGCTTGGTCCTGGGGAGTGCAAAGCCACAGTCTCTCAAATGGGTGACTACCTCCACAGGTTCTGGAGGGGGCATTGTGCCCAGTGAGCTTCATCCTGGGAAGAATGGGGTGAGTGGATGGCTTCTCCACTGGTTCTGAAGGGGACATTGTGCCCAGTGAGCTACATCCTGGGGAGGATGGGGTGAGTGTATGGCTTCTCCACTGGTTCTGGAGTGGGCATTGTGCCCAGTGAGCTTCTTCCTGGGGGATGGAGTGAGTGGATGGCTTCTCCTCTGGTTCTGGATGGGGCATTTTGCCCAGTGATGCAGATCTTGGGGAGTGCAAGGTCATAATCTCTCAGCTGGGTATCAGACCCACAGGATTTGCTGGTGCCAGGCCGCACAACAGCTCATGGATGCAGGACTACACACTGTCTGTCAGTGGTGATGGCTGCTCAGTGGTGGCAGTGGTGGTGCTGCTGCTGGTGGAGCTAGCAGTGGTGGGGGGAGGCTCCATTCCTTCCCCTGCAGCCTCAGACGGCTGCCCACTGGGGCTTCTAATGCTGGCAGTGGTGCTGGTGGAGGTGCTGGCAGTGGTGGGGGGAGGCTCCAGCCCATCCCCTGCAGCCTCGGACGGCTGCCTACTGGGGCTGCTGATGCTGGCAGTGGTGCTGGTGGCAGTGCTGGTGCTGGCAGTGGTGGGGGTTGGCTCCAGCCCATGCCCTGCAGCCTTGGACGGCTGCCCATTGGGGCTGCTGATACTGGCAGTGGTGCTGGTGGCGGTGCTGGCAGTGGTGGGGGTGGCTCCAGCCCTTCCTTTTCAGCCTTGGACGGCTGAACCACCGTGGTTGGTGGTGTGGGCTCCTAATGAGTCCTAGCACCAGGCCTCCTGTCCTTCCTGCCTGCTGGTGCAGGCCCCTTGCCCTTCCTGTCAGCAGCCGGGGATTGCTCCTTGCCCTTCCCTGTAGCAGCTGAGGGTGCCTCCTTGCCCTTCATTGTAACAGCTGGGGGTGCCACCTTGCCCTTCCTTGTAGCAGCTGGGGGTACCTCCTTGTCCTTCCTTGAAGCTGCTGGGGGTGCCTCCTTGCCCTTCCTTGCAGCACTTGGTGCAGTCACCCTTTCAGTGTGTCTGCCTGGTGCCCGGGATCCTCTCCCACCTGGAGTAGTTGTGGATACTACTGTTTGCCGTGAACTAGGTGGCTGAGGTGCTCTCCTGGGTTCTGAGCACCCTGGCCTGATTTGAAGGATGGGGGGAGTGGTAGGGAAGAGGTCAAGGGTGGAGACATTGACCTAAAGCTTCATAGGGACATTGGGGTGGGAAAAGGGAGTAGGTGTGGGAGTGGAGGAAGAGGAAGTGGTTGTAGGAGGTCTCTGTCTGCTGAATTTGGGTGCAGGTGCAGGGGCTGGATGCTGTTGTGAGGTGGATGCCTGCTGGGGGTCTGAGTGCTTGTGTTTGTGTATTTTGGGAGGAGAGGGTACAGACACAGTGGGAGAGGTCACAGGGGACGTGTGCATGGAAGTGGGGGTAGTGACTACCAGTGAGGGGTGTGTACTGATAGGCATGCTGGTGATGGTGGTAGTGGATGAGGATGCAGTGCATGCAGGTGTGAGTGTAGACGCAACTGGGAGGGAGGTGGACGATGAGGAGGAGGGGGACACAGTGGAGGCAGTGGATGTTGTTATGTCTGATTCTGGATGGTGTTTGTGTGAGTGCCTGTGGGATGATGTGTGGTGATTGTGTTTGCCTGAACTACTCTTGTGTGTTGTCTTGTGTGCATGCTGGTCTGCCTGTGTGCTTGGGGTAGGTGGGGGTTGAGGGGATTGGGTAGATGAAGGTGGAGGGTGGAAAAAGGGACAATGGCGCCTATCATAAATGAGGCCAGAGCCTGGATTGATCTCTCTTGGGCCGCCATGCCAGTGGGAATGCCCTCCAGGAATGCATTTGTCTGTTGCATTTGGGCTGCCAGCCTCTGGATGGCATTCTCAATGGTTGACTGCCCAACAGAGATGGATCGCAGGAGGTCAATAGCCTCCTCACTCAGGGCAGCAGGGCTAACTGGGGCAGGGCCTGAGGTGCCTGGGGCGAAGGAGATGCCCACCCTCCTGGGTGAGCAGGCACAGGAAACACGCTGAGGGGCTGCTGGGAGGGGGGTGCTGCTACGGGGGTGGCAGCTGCACCTGTAGTTTGGGTGTGCACACAGGTGTCCACCAGCACCGGTGAGCTTCCATCGGATCAGGTATCACTGTCAGAACTGTCCCCTCCAGTCTCCACCGTGGTGCTCCCCTCACCTTCTGTCCAACTGGTACCCTCACCGTCGGTGGATTCGGCATCCTGGGTCCTATGTGATGCAGCTCCCTATGTCGGCGGTGCCTCTGCTCCTCCGCCAGATGATGCTAATGCACAAAAGGACAGGGTGACAAAACAAAAAGGGGGTGGGGAAGAGACAAAGGATACACTTGGTCAATGGTGGCAACAACACCACCGTTGGTGTACATGACACACACACACAGGGAACGCACTAAGCAATGCACTACCAGTCACAATGCTAGTCACCAGCCCATGGACAGGGACACCTAATGCCAATTGCAGCATACCTGAGACCCACAGACCCCTGCCCAGTTGTGGATGCCTACTAGCTTGGTTGGAGGAAGTTTACATCTGAACCCTGCCCAACATGGGTCCTACCCTGCAATGTCAGGCCTGGGGCACCCACAGGTCCACATCCCCCACCCGGATACCACCCGCCATGCGCAAGATGTATATTGGGCACTGTACTCACACCCCTGTGGCTGCTGTGCTGCCCCCAAGCACCCATCAAGCTCCGGATAGGCCACCGCCTGTATGTGGGCCATCAAGGGGGGTCGGGGTTTGACGGGCACCCCTTCCTCGTTGGGATACCATCCCCAGCTGGGCCACCATCGTCTTCATTGCCCAACATCTCAGGTCCTCCCACCGTTTATGACAGTGGGTGCTCCACCTGCCATAGTCCCCCAGGGTCTGCACGACCTTGGTGATGGCATGCCATATACCCTTTTTCTGATGGGCGCTGATCTGCATGGAAATGGACACAGGGAAAGTTATCACTCAGACCGTCCTCATGGCCCAGCATAGCCCTTCCCATCCCCTTACGCACAGACATGGCCCAACATACATGCTGCATGCTTCCCAGGGACCTTCCACCAACCCCCCCATCTGAGGCCTTCACACACACACCATTCCATGCATTCATGCCCCATGCATCGTGCTCACAGTGTACTCACCTGTTGGTCTGGAGACCCATACAGCAGTCGGTACTGGGGTAGGACCCCATCTACCAGTCACTCCAACTCCGCCGAGGCGAAGGCAGGGACCCTTTACCCAGTCACACGAGCCATGGTTGGTTCCAGACACAGGACACAGCAGCACATGCAGTGTAGGTCCTCTCCTGTTGAAGGTCAGGTAGCAAGTGATTGAACAGATAGAAAATGGTGGTCACGTCCGTGGCTGGGCGTACCGTCACCATTGGCGTACATCACCATTGGCCACTGTACCCCATAGGGCCCAATGATAACCAATGAGGAGTTGCACGGCGGTTATCGACCGCCTCCCGCAATGGCGCACAACGTTAGTGGAATTACCTCATTTCCACCTGTCCCTCCATACAGGACAGGCGGACGCCATTTTAGGGGGGGCAGGCCATGGGACCTAACTGCTTCACAGTACACATATGCACCATTTGGACCTCTCCAACAATATACTGTTTAAATCACAACATGCAATGAAGTGTAGTGGTTGGAAATATGAGATACTGACCAGCTGCTCACCATTTTGCCCCATAGATTGCAACCGCTGTGGATGAATAGGAGATGGAGACACCCCCCTGTGTGCAGACCCCTGGTGGACTTGGCAACAATGGAGGACAGGCACATTATCCTCACCTGTAGACTGGACAGGGCCACAATCACAGAGCTGTGTGCCCATTTACAGCCTGACCTAATCTCTGCTATCCGTCACCCCAATGGGATCCCCCCTGTTGTGCAAGTCCTATCAGTGCTCAATTTCCTGGCAACTGGCTCCTTCCAAGTGACAGTGTGCTTGGCAGTAGGAATGTCCCAGCCAATGTTCTCAAGCGTGCTGACCAGAGTGTTGCCTGCCCTAATTAAACACATGTGCAGCTACATCGTTTTGCCCCAGGTGGAGGATTTGGGCACAGTGAAAGCTGATTTCTATGCAATGGGACATATCCTCAACATTATTGGGGCAATAGATGGGACACATATTGCATTTGTACCCTCCCCCGGAGAAATGAACAGGTGTTTAGAAATCGAAAGAGCTTTCACTCAATGAATGTGCAGATAGTGTGCGTGGCGGACGAGTACATCTCCCATGTCAATGAAAAATATCCTGGGTCTGTGTATGATGCCTTCATCCTGAGGAATCCCATATATGATGGCTTAACTCCAGAGGCACAGGGTGTGGCTAATAGGTGAGCCCTGGTTCCCACCCAGTATATGTTGGTGTATGGATATGGTGTGGGCCCTAAGGGGTAGTGGACCCTGTGGACAGTGAAGATGAGGAGGCAGAGGATGAGGATGAGGACAACAGAAGTGCAATAATCCCTCAATACTTCCAATGACACACAGGGAAGACAGTGTAACTTAACATTTAATTGACAGTTTTGTGTTTGACATTGTCACTAGCAGGCTGATTTTCAAACTTCTATGGCCACTTGCTGTACCCTTTGGCACCTCTATTTTCAGATGTTGGTGCCCCACTATCACTCCTGGTGTGTTCAGTGCAGCCAACTACAGGTCTTTTCTCTGTAAACATTACTGTACAGTTGATTTGCAATCTTTAAGCCTTGTTAAACGAATACATACTTAAATTATTTGACATACTCCATACTTGTATTTTTTTCAGAGTGTTTATTTAAGTGCTAAGAAGTAGAGGGGGTGTGCAATGGGCTGGGGTGAGGGTGGAGGAGATTCCAGGATAGAGTCCATGCTTTTTGTTTCAAAGGTGCATTGTCCAAGGGGGCATATAAAGGGGACCAATGGCAGTTCAAGGTGGACAGGGTGACAGAGTGGGACACAAGGGTGACATTCAGGAGAGTCTTATTTCCTGGTGGGGATCTTGGCTATAGTCTCTGGCTTCTGCCTGGATTGCAGGGAATGTTTGTGGGGTGGTTCTCATTCTGCAGGGGGAAGGGTGCTGGTGGCCTGTGAGTCCTGTGGCGGGGCCTCCTGTCCACTAGGGGCAGCAGAGGTGGAAGGCTGTTCATCGGTTTGGCTAGTGTCAGGGGCCCAGTGGTGTGCCACTGCCTCCCTCAAAATGGTGGCCATGTCTGCCAGCAACCCTGCAATAGTGACCAGGGTGGTGTTGATGTCCTTTAAGTCCTCCCTGATCCCCAGGAACTGTCCCTCCTGCAGCCGCTGGTTCTCCTGCATCTTGTCCAGGATCTGGCCCAGCATATCCTGGGAATGTTGATATGCTCCCAGGATCATGGTGAGTGCCTCCTAGAGGGTCGGTTCCCTAGGCCTGTCCTCCCCCTGTCGCACAGCAGTCCTCCCAGCTTCTCTGTTGTCCTGTGCCTCTGTCCCATGGACCGGGTGCCCACTGACCTGAGGTCCCTGATCGTCCTGTGTTTCTGGGGTGGCCTGGGGTTTCTCTAGTGGTGGACACACTGCTGATTGACATGTCCTGGGGACAGAGGTATGGCCCGCTGGGTGGGTGCTATACTGGTGTTTCCTGAGGGGGGAGGCTCTGTGGTGGTGTGTGACTGTGTCTGGGTGACCGACTGTCTGGAGATCCCTGATGGGCCAGGTTCGTCATCCAGATCCAGGCATCCAGAGCTGCTGTCATCACTGTGGGCCTCTTCTGGGGGAGGGGGGGGCTGGATGTTGCTGGCACCTCCTCTCCGGTGACGTTGGCTGGGGGACCTGTGGGAATGTAAATGCACTGTTATTGTTTCTGCGTGTGACATCATGTGCATGGGTGTGTTGCCCTCTATGGTTGCTGTTGCCCTGCCAGATTGGCCTTTGTGTGAGTTGTTATTTGGTGGGCTAGGTGATTGTCTCTAGTGTGCATGCAGTGGTGATAGTTGTCCATGCAGGTCTGTGATGGGTGTCCATGCAGTGGTGTTGCATGCAGGGCTTGGTTTTGGGATGGGTGGGTTGTGATGGTGGAGTGCGTGGGAGGTGGTGGAGTGATGGGAGTGAGGGTGAGGGTATGTGATGGCATGCAGGTAGGGGGGGTGAAAGTAGTAATTGATTTACCAGAGTCCAGTCCTCCTCCTTCCCCTGCCAGGCCCTCAGGATGCATGATTGCCACGACTTGCTCCTCCCATGTTGTTAGTTGTGGGGGAGGAGGAGGGGTCCACCGCCAGTACTCTGTACAGCAATTTGGTGTCTTGCTGCTGTGGAACGTACCTTCCCCCCTAGGTTGTTCCACATCTTTCTGATGTCATCCCTTGTCCTTGGGTGCTGTCCCACGGCATTGACCCTATCCACGATCCTCCACCATAGCTCCATCTTCCTGGCAATTGATGTCTGCTACACCTGTGATCCGAATAGCTGTGGCTCTACCCGGATAATTTCCTCCACCATGACCCTTAGCTCCTCCTCTGAGAACCTGGGGTGTCGTTGTGGTGATATGGGTGTAGTGTGAGTGGTATGGGTGAGGGTGTGTGGGGTGATGTGTTGGGGTGTGTGATGTAAAGTGTGGGGATGGTGTATAGGTAATGGTGGTGTGTGGCTGTGGTCTTGTCTGTGGTCTTGCCATCTCTCTTGTGGCACTTGTTGTGGGTAATGTGGGTGTGTGTTATATAGTGGTGTGGATGTGGTGTGAGTATGTGTGTCAGGTGTGTGCAGTTTGAATTGTCCAATGTGGTGTTGTTTTTTATGTGTATGCGCATTTTGAGCGCAGCGGTATGTACCGCCAATGGTTTAGCACCATTGAATGCCTACCACGGTGATTTGTGGGACATAATGTTGTGGGCGTAGTTCTGTTGGCGTACTGGTGTCGGTTTGGATACCGACAGTTCATCACCAACCTTTGGTCTGGGGGACTTGTGTGTGTGTGGCTGTATAGTGACGGATTGGTATGTGTGTCATAATATGCTTGGCGGTTATCCGCCGCGATGGCGGTATGTTGGTGGCAGTCGTCATGGCGGTAAGCAGGACTTACAGCCAATGTCATAATGAGGGCCTAACACAGTTGCTGAAACATTGAGGCAGTACTCCATACAAACACTCACACACTCATTCTCTGAGCTCTACAGCTACTCAGAAACCTCGCTGTATCAATACAAAGTATCACACAGCCACTTCCACGTATATACACCTAGCAACACATCCACTTGCGGTTTCATAGAATCTAGCTCAACCACTAACTCACCAATACGGGCACTCACACCTTCAGTCAGACATACATATAACCACTCACAGATATTGGATGACGTCAGCAGTGATGCCATCAGGGATATCATTTGAGATGTCATCAGTGATGTCATCAGAGATATCATGAGGGATGTCACTGACTGTCATGAGTGATGTAATATGTGATGTCATAAGTAGTGTATTACAGGGGCACACGTTATAGTTAGCTTAGGTAACTATAACTGCTGATTTTTCTGGTTTTGTGAAAATAAATTCAGGACCTAACTATAATGTCCCTGTATACTTGGAATTTGTTCTGTGAATTTCTAAGATTTTTTTACTATTGTTTCCTAACCATGACTTCCAACGTTCCTGTAACCTTCGTTTTTTCAGTTATATTGCCATCTGAGGATTCAGGTGACATTTATAAACCACTGGGCCAGTCGAATGGTTTATAAACATCACCACCCCCATGTGGCATTGCAGTTCTATAACACACATCTTACCCTGTTATGCATTGTCTTTCTCTCTCTCTCTCTCTCTCTGTCTCGTGGAGCGGGTGATGTTTACAAACCATGAGACTAAAGGCCCAGTGGTTTATAAGTGTCACCTGAATCCTGAGATGGCAATATAGGACAATATTAAATTAATTAAAATCAATTAATTAATTAATAAATAATTGTATTTTTGGAAAACTATAGAGCATTTTAATGACATCCGTTTAGTATTCTTCATTTGCACCAGACTGCAGATAGGCCTGTCAAGGTTTTGACAAATTTGTTTGTGTTGAGGTTAATGTGATCATATTTAAAATAGATTTTACACAAAAATTGTAATTGTGTTTACTATTAGTTGGGGCCATTCGAGAAGGGGTATTGCATGTGAGCATGTGCTGTTTGTACGTTGTTTATGCACATTTTGAGACGCCATCTTGTTGGACGTGTTCTAGTTGTACTGGATAGTCTGCCTTAAATGAAGGAACCAGCACACACGAGCAGGCTGACAGGACACTGCACTACTAGTTGTTGCAGATGGAGTGTGTAAAATTGCTTTTTCAGCGCTTTGTTTATGCACTTGTCTTTCTGACTAAAGCATTTTTCAAAACTTTTAAAAACTGTCAATAATTGTTAAATTTTAATTGTGTTTACTATTAGTTAGGGCCATATGAGAAGGGGGAATTGGATGTGAGCTTTCGCACTTTGTATGCTGGGTTTGCAAATTTTGAGCCACAATCTTATTGGACGTGTTCTAGTTGCTCCAGCAGGTCCTCCTTAAATGAAGGACCTAGTTCTAACACGCTGCTGGCACACCAAAGGCACCTCAACAGCAAGACCGCCTGCACCCGTCCGTACCTATCAGGGACCAGGGGCCAAGGACTATGCTTCTTACACACAAAATAGGGTAACGTATACTGCTAGCCAACTAGTACTTAAAACTACCTTAAAAGACTCTTGTCTCAACACTATCTACCTTACATGAACCACATTGGTCTGGCAATACCTGCGGACTGGGTCTCGAACTTGGACAGAGTCAGCACTGTGTGATTCCTAAATTCATAGTTTGCTGCATATTTTTGGTTAACTGCCACTCCCTGGTGGCCCACAAACCAGATATTTTCTGCTTTTTAGTTGAGTCAACTCCTGATGTGCTTTTACTTAACAAAACCTGGCTCCATGAGGATTCTGCCCCTGATGTTGTCCAAGCCTTGCCACCCGTCTACCATATTATTAGGTTAGACTGGGCGGGCAAGGAAGGTGGTGGGATAGTCATTATATGTAGGGAAACACTAAAATGTTTGTTTTCATCGCTCGATATTCAGAATTGTGAGAGCCTGTTTTCTCACTGACACTAAATTCCACTATTACTTTCTCTGGAATTCTTTACTATAGACCACCGGGCACGTATATTCACTTTCTCCAGGCTCTCCCTGAGCTGGTTGCTGGCCTGGCCATAAATAGGGCTAATTTCACCTTGCTTGGTGACTTCAATACACATATGAATGTTACCAACAATGGTACATCAAATAATTTTTTATAAGACATTGCTTCTCTACAGCTAATGTAATTGGTTGATGGTCCTACTCAGGAGAGAGGTCATACTATTGACCTTGTGTACAGCAATATCACCAAACTTCAGGTTCAGAGTCCATTAGTTTTAACCTGATCTGACCACTTTTTACTACCTATCATCTTACCTATCCCTTCCCCCCTCACTTCCCTGCTACCAGCCAGGCGGCTAGAATGACGTTGGTCTAAATTGAACCTTGAGTATTGGTCAGCTACCCAGGAGGCAATACGATATGATCCCTCTCATCAAATTACTGTGTCCACCTGCAGGTTCAGTGAGTAGCTCACTACTTCATTAGATACAGTTTTACCAGGCTGGTGGCATGATCCCTCTGATCAAATTACCATGTCCACCTGCAGGTTCAGTGAGTGGATCACTACTTCATCGGATACAGTGTTACCTGGCTGGTGGCACAATAACGTTCAGTGAGGCAACAAATCCCCCTGGTTTAACACTCACTTAATGACCTTGATTAAGGAGTCTAAGCATCTGGAGAGAAATTGGAGAAAGTTCTATGATGAGGCTAGTAAACTTGAATACAGAAAAGCTATTGGGCACTATCATGCAGAAATAAAAATCTCTCAAGCATCCTATTTCTTCATAAAGATTGAAAATGAATCCAACGTCCCTAAAGAGATCTTTTGAATCCTTAAATAGATCTCGGAGCCTTAATCAACTAGTCCTATTCCAAAAGCCGTGGCACTTTTCTCAAAAGAAAATAATGGATATTTATTCCTCCTTCCCTGACAGGCCAACCATGGATGATTCTCCATCTTAGAAAGAACCCTTTAGAGTAACCGGGAGGTAGTTATACGACCTTCCCTAATCTTGCTTTGAGTCTTCTTAGAGACCTTTTAAGCACAGTAAAATCAATTTCCCTTTTCGTCCCAGCAACCCTTCACATATTCTGGCAAGAGTGTGAAAGCATTGCCTTTTTCTGACAGATTTGCTAAATCTCTCCCTTATTAGTCGGCAGGCCCCCCTCAATGGAAGCACGCCATAGTTAAACCACTTTAAAAAAGCCTAGTCTTGACCCTCTTTCTCTGACTAGCTACAGGCTGATCTCCCTACTAACAGGAAAATAAAAGCACCTGGAAGAAAAATGTCAGTAAACATCATTCCGCTTACCTTGAATACAATGAACTCCTCCACCCCACTCAATGGGGTTTAGACTGCAGCACAGAAACTGCTTTGCTGGCTATGGTTGAAAAGCTAAAACAACAACTGGATCAAGGAGGCTTTGCAACCATCATTCTTTTATATCATAGTGCGGCCTTTGATACTGTAGATCATGCCACACTTATTCAGAGAAATGTCGGTAGCGATGGCAGAGCACTGAAATGGCTCACCTCTTTTCTGGAGAACAGAATTTTCCAGCTTTCAGATCAGTTCTGTTACCCTGACTGTCTTCCATTGAGTTGTGGGGTACCCCAGGGTTCTTCCCTGAGGCCTAATCTTTTTAACCTTTATATGTATCTTCTGGCTGAAACTGTGCACTCATACAGGTTGTTTTTGATTTCATATGCTGCTGACACACAGCTGGCTATATCAATCCCCCCTGACCTCAGCTCAAGTCACCTTAACTTGGCCCCATGTCTTAAGGAAGTAGCCAGAAGGATGGCCAATTTGTCCATTAAAACAACTAATACAAGGCGGGAGTCATGCCGCTCGGTAACAACTTTAGTAATAAAGCCTCGACTCCTATGCTGGAGTGTCTGGAAAGCTTTCCTAGTCCAAAAAACTGGGTAAAAAGCCTTCGGATGTGGTTGGATTCTAGCCTAATGATGGATCAAAAAGTGAAAAACCCCACTGCCAATTGCTTTGCCTTTCTGAGACTGCTGAGGAAGATTCTCAATCTTCTTCCCTTCATAGCCAGAGGACTGATTGGTCAGGCACTTGTAATATCTCACCTTGATTATGGCAATGCCTTATATCTCAGGTCACACCAATACGTGGTCAAAAGGCTGCAGGTTGTCCAGAAAACTACCATCTGGCTTCTTATGAGCACCCTGAAACACCAGTCCACCAAAAATGTTCTGGAAGAACTTCACTGGCTCCCAGTGGAGCAGCAAGTGAAATTTAAGAGTTTTATCTATTATGCACAGGGCACTTCACAAAAAAGGCCCTGTACTGCTAAGACCCTTAGCCTCCTCATATCTTCCTAGTAGGCTCCTTAGATCTTCCTTGGAACATCTGCTGAATGTTCCTAAGATCCACAGGTCTCAAGGGGAAGGTCATTCAATGGCCTATTTGGCTCCTAAACTCTGGAATACCTTACCACCAGAGTTATGCCAATTAGACCATAAATGTTTTTTTTCCGCAGAGCTCTGTAAACTTGGCTCTTTGGGGCCTAATCCCCCATCTGTAGTGACATGATATCTTGCAATGTCTGTTCTAATGCTGGGAGACCTTTGGGTAGTCATGCACTCAACTGGAACCTCAGAATAGAATAAATGTTCATCTAGTTGGCATCTACATTTTCAGCCACTCAACCATTTACAAATTGAGTGATTTTTCTGGTAGCCCTTTCGTAGTAACAAATGTTGTACCCAAAATGTCTCCTCTAGGAATGGTTAAAACCTCCCTTTTTTTTCAGTCATCAGTACCTCAAACAATGATTGCACTTGGATGCCTTTATGAGAGACTTACAGTCTTTTTCCTTAGGACATAATGGTGGTGATGCCTGCTAACGAGCTGCAGTGCTTTGCAGCATATAGTACCAAAAGTGCTTTCAGGCTCACAAGGGGCTAATAATTAGGGGCATATTTATCAAGAAATCATGCATCAAGTCAACTTGCTGCACTGCGTGACAGGGAAAGAGCAGGAATGTGCCATACTTAACATTCTATGCCGCATTTCTGTCTTTTCCCTGTACTCACCCACAATGTGCTGCCTAGCACCAACGCAGGTACCCTTGTACCATGGTGCAAGGGTGCCTGTGTTTTGCAGAAAGGATTATTTTTGTGCAGAAAGTATCACTTTCCTGCACAAAAACAATCCAGAGCACTCAAAACAATCCTGAGCACACATAGAAAGAGGAAGTAACAAGGAGAAACAAAGCTATTTCTCCTCATTATGCCTCAACTGAGGAGGCATAGGATTTTGATGGATTCACAGGTCTACCAGTAATGGTAAATCTGGGAATGCGCCAAAATCCATGGCTGGATGCATGGGAACACCCACGCTCAACCCATGGAACACGTTCCCAGGGTGGAGTAACACCATGCAAAGATTTATGCTTTGTTGTGTTACTCTAGATTTATCAAGCCAGACAAGTCCTGACTTGATAAATCTAACTTAAGAGTTGAGTTGTTCTTGTGCCCCTTTGCAGGGCGCAAGAGTAACACAATTGTTTGCTAAAAAAGCCCTTTAGTATCCTTCTACTGCCTAAATCCCCAACCCTACAATTCTTAGAAGTAGACTGTCATGCGTATGTCTGTTGAACTGAAGAAAAACTATTTGAGAACAAATTTAAAAATGCTGATTCCTCTTTTTATTAATAGGGAATAAATATCCAAAATCTTACCAGACTTGTGTAGTTATTCGATGGCCAAAAGGTCATGGTGTGTTTCATTCTCATTAAATGTTATTGATTAGTTTGATTGATTAGTTATTGTGAATATCGATTTGATTATCGGTCTATGGATCGAGACGTTAGATAGATATCTCATCCTGAGGAGTCTCCAATCAGGGTCAAAAGGTTCATTGACCTAAAACGAGTCCCCTTGTAAGTAAACTATCAAAGGTGGGACGCGTTATCACCAGGCACAGTGCAGCTGACTGTAAGGTCCTTTGCTGAATGTCAGGTAGTGTCAGTCTGCCTTGCATCACCTGCCTGTGAAACCCTCTATGTCCTGTGCTGCCTTCCAAGTAATGTGCATTTTCCCTGTTAACTGCTGCTTGGCAGGCATTGCCTGGCAGATGCGATTCCACTGGTTGGGCTCTTCCTGCTTGTCAGGCGGTGCCAGGCTGTGTGCTGGTGCCTGGCTATGATGTCCTTAAAAGGCTGCGCTGCCTGCCGGGCCTAGCGCTACCAGTCGAGTCCTGTGTGGCCTGCAATTCCCTGTCTGCTGTGCCCTTTGCTGCCTGTTAGGAGCTTTCTTTCTAGTCAGGAGGTGTCAGTCTCTGGGCCCCCACCTGCCTATGAAGTTCTGTTTGGCCTATGATTGCTGCTAGGTCCTTGTATCCTCTCAGATGCATTTCATTAGTTTTATAGCACTACTCATACTGGGAAACATCACTTACAACGCGATCAATGCAATGCAATGCATTGACCACGCTGCCATTACCACATATATGGGTCTAGAATGCATGCCTTTACCACACGTCTTTACCACGCATATGCGAAGTTAGAGCATAGAGAGTGGTCTAGCTGTCCGGGTGTAACAGGAAGAAGCAGAGGAGAGAGAGCTAAGTAGTGCTGTGGCAGGGTTTAGGGTGGGAGGTTGGGATAGTTTTTAGGACAGAGTGGGGTCGGTGGTTGGGGTACATTTTAGGACAGGTTGGGGTAGGTTTTAGGGTTCAGGATGGAGCGTGGGGGGTCGGGGTAATTTTTAGGACAGTGTGGGGCAGGTTTTAGGGTACGGGCGGTGGGTCGAGTTGCTTTTAGGACAGTGTGGGGTAGGTTTTAGGGTACAGGGTGGGGTCATGTCATTTTTAAAACAGAGCAGGGTAGGTTTTAGGGTTCAGGGTGGGGCAGGAGCATCAAGGTAGATTTTAGGGAAGTCCAGGGTAGGTTTTAAGGTCCAGCCTGGGGGCAGTGGGTGGTGGTGTTCTTAGGAGAGGCAGGGTTACTTTTAGGGCTCCGGGCAGGGGGGGGTTTAGGACTTAGGGCAGCGGGTAGAGGGGGCAGTTTTAGGAGCTTGGTTGCGGTGGAGTATGGTATCGGCTGTAAGGGCGGGGAAAATTTACCACGCATGTTCCTTTACCAAACATGCTTTTACAAGTCATGCGTGATAAAGTTATGCATTGTAAAGACACAGTTGTTGTTGAGACCGCATTGTTAAGGCATGCATGATATATGCTTTTATTGTTCCATCATACGTCCCTCATACCAGTCCAGGGTGTCAGAGCACTTTACAACACACATATATTACACAGAGACAATCATCATATGAGTGTAAATCAGTGTATAGGAAATATTACATAAGACAGAGGACGACAAAGCGTATGAGTGACAGGTCTTCCACACTGGTAGCAGTTATAGTTTAAGAGTGCTTTGCCTGGAGAAGAGCAAACTCAGAATTTAAAACATAACACCATGCATGGGGGCTCTCTTTAATAATAAGAAGTGCTTTGCACTCAAATGAACCTGTTTGCAACATTAAGTTAAATAAAAAGTGTGGGAAATCATTACGCTCTAATCTATACCTTGAAGTTTGCATGCAGCTCTTTGATGAGTTAATCACTGTTCTACATTAGGTTTTATTTTATAAACTGCAGGGGGGCAAAAAAGGAGCTCTTTGATTAAGGAATCTGGCCTGGTGTGTGGTGAGTACCTATGGAATTATCACCTTATACCAGGTCCAGATATCCCCATATTAGTGAAGTGTAGGCAGTGTCTAGAAGCCAGGCTCTCTAGAAGTAGCTGTGGATGAGCAGCCAAGACTTATCTAGGAGACATGCAAAGCTCATGCAACACCACTGTAGTCACACAGTACTTACACACATGAAAGAAACACTCAGGCCCTCATTCTGACCTTGGTGGGCGGCGGAGGCCGCCCGCCAAAGTCCCGCCGGCAGAATACCGCTGCGCGGTCAAAAGACCGCCGCGGTTATTCTGAGTTTCCCGCTGGGCTGGCGGGCGACCGCCAGAAGGCCGCCTGCCAGCCCAGCGGGAAACACCCTTCCATGAGGATGCCGGCTCCGAATGGAGCCGGCGGAGTGGAAGGGGTGCGACCCCACGACACCCCATACCGCCATCCTCTTCCTGGCGGCCAAAACCGCCAGGAACAGGATGGCGGTATGGGGCTCGGAATCCCCATGGCGGCGCAGCAAGCTGCGCCGCCATGGAGGATTCCCCAGGGCAGCGGAGAACCGGCGGTACACCGCCGGTTTTCCGTTTCTGACCGCGGCTGTACCGCCACGGTCAGAATGCCCAAGGGAGCACCGCCAGCCTGTTGGCGGTGCTCCCGCGGTTGTTGGCCCTGGCGGTTTTTACCGCCAGGGTCAGAATGACCCCCTCAGTGTTATGAAAAGAAAGGTTCTTTATTATAGTAACACACACACTAAATGCTAGATAGGCAATAATCGAATAGGAGGTAAGTTACACACTATTATATGTATAGTAGCAATCAGAAATTTTCATAAAAAAACAATAGAAAACAGTGAAAAGCAATAGGCAATCCTGAAGGCCAAGGGGGGACCAAGCCATATATTTAAAAAGTTGGATGCGAAAGCCGGGTCCCCACCCAAGGAAGTTGACTCGATAGAGGGGAGCTGGAGGAACTAGGAAACCCCAAACGTAAGTACCAGAGTGCTCCCCAGCGACCAGGAGAAAAGAGGTAAGTTACTGTTTTTTCCCCAACCCACCAGAGGACTTCAGAAAAGGCTATTTCAAGATCCAGACAAGACTGCCAGAAACGAGAGGTGAATCCTGGAAGAGGAAGACCTTGAAAAGAAGGGGACCAAGGTCGGTTCACGTTGGAGTGTCTGGTCTTGGCAGGAGCAACTACCCACCCATCTGCGGGTGCAGGAGTTGGTGGACAAAGGGACTTTGCATGGGCAGTGCAGGGGCTCCCCTGGCCAGCACCATCACAATGTTCACTATCTGCTTTGCAGACAGTGAACATTTCAAGGGTGCTGGTGCACCCTGCACTCTACAGCATTGCTGCTGGCTCAATTACGAGCTGAAGACAATGCTGTGGGGTGTTTCCTGCTAGGCCAGCGGGTGGAAACTCAGTTTTCCACCTGCTGACCTAGCGGGAAACTCTTAATTGGGCCAGCGGGGAGGTAGCCTGTATGGCAGCAACCTCCTCGTCGTAAGTTTGGCGGACGGTGTACACTGTCCAATGAACTCATTATGAGCCCTTTTGTGTTGGGCACATGACTAAAACATTGATTCTTTATCCATTCCTCCCATAACTATTTGAACAACTATACTTTGTGGTATCTCTTTAGTGAACTATTTTAAGATTCAGAGACTATCGTCTTAGATCGACAACAGAACTCCAACTATAATTAAGATGACATCATATACTGTTCAACATTACAGTCATTACATAATTTTCTTTCTTCTTTCAAAAGATACATATAATCTTATCCTACCATCCAAATGTGTCTCTTTTACCAACCTCATGCAATCAAGACACACACCACGTTAAAGTTGTGCTTTTGAACGTAAATGGAATAACACATTTTATTAAAAGGAAAAAAACACTAACTTAAACTGGCCACAACAAACCCGATATTGGACTGCTGCAAGAAACCCACCATACCCTGCATGAAAGTGGAAAATTAAAACAAGATTGGGAGGGCCAGGTCAAGTATTACACCCAGAATGAAATCCAATGACTCCACACCACACAGAAAATGTGTGTAACCATTATTTTATTAAACATCTAACTTACAAAATATTGCAAACATGGAAGACACAGATGAAAGACACATCTTTGTTCAAATTCATATCTGCAATACCTTTTTAGTTGTAGGTTCAATACAAGCTCCTACTTATAGTAAAACTGTCTTTACATCCCAATTTAGTAGGCTACTGACATCCTTTGGCTTCTCCTGCATACTAATTGGAGGAGATTGGAATGTTACCATTGATCCATTTACTAACAGATTAGGTAATCTGGTATTTACCACAATAAAGACAGGTATGTTTTATGGGTTTCATGCTTTGCAGGGTTCCTGGAGGTTAATAAACCCTATTGAGAGAGACTATACTTTCATCTCATGCTGACACTAAATATGTACGGTCAGTTATTTTTTAGTTTCTCCTTCTGTTTTACAACTAGTAACAAACACAAACATCATTCCCTGTAGCACATCTGACATGAAATTATAGACATTCAAATGGCTCTAGGATTCTCCCAACCTGCAAAACCTCAAAGGAGGTTCAACCTGACTTCATATAAGACTCCACAAGAAAAACACCAACTATGCTTATATGTGGAACAATTCCTAAATTGGCAGGATAATGAGGGACAAAGCAATTGCAAAAAATCAAGCAAATAACTACAGAACATGTTTAGAAAAGGAAATCAAATCCACCTATTCTCAAAAGCAATTCCCAAACATAGTGAGGAAACTACTTTCTGTGAAATCTGCTCTTAATAACCTCTATACATCTCATGCAGATAGATGCCTATTTCACATTCCACCTGCCACTACGAGTGGGGAAACATCACAACGCAGGCAATGCAACACAATGCATTTACCATGATGCCATAACAATGCATATGTGTTTAGCCTGCATGCCTTTACTATACATATGTGTGGTGAAGGCAGAGAGAGCGGTCTAGACGTGCGGGTAGAACAGGAAGGAACAGAGAGGAGAGAGAGACTAAAGGGAATTGGTTTGGGAGGCAGTTGGGGTAGTTTTTAGGACAGGGCAGAGTTGGGGGTTGGGGTAGCTTTTCAGACAGGGCGGAGTAGGTTTTAGGGGTCTAGGTGGGGGCCAAGGTAGTTTTCAGAACAGGGCAGGGTAGGGTTTAAGGTTCAGGGCAGCGGTCAGGGTAGATTTTATGACAGGGTAGAGTAGGTTTTAGGGTTCAGAAGGAGTGGGGCTTAGGATAGTTTTTAGGACAGGGTGGGGTAGGTTTTAGGGTTCAGGGTGGGTGCCAGGGTAGTTTTTAGGCAGGGTAGGGTAGGTTTTATGATTCAGGGTGGAGGCCTGGGATAGTTTTTAGGACAGGGCGGGTAGGTTTTACGGTTCAGGGTTGGGGTGGGGGGTCAGGGTAGTTTCTAGGACAGGGTGGGGCAGCTTTAAAGGCTGGGGTGGCATGCAAATTATAGTATCAGGTGTAAGGAGGCAGGGCGGGGGACAATTTACCATGCATATTCCTTTCCTGAACATGCTTTTAAAACAAATATGTTGTGAAGGCATGCGTGGTAAAGGCATGCATGATAAAGACGCAGTCGTTGTTGAGACTGTGTTCTTAAGGCATGTGTGGTTCAGGCATGCATGATTCCATCATACAACCCTGCAAATGAGAAGCCTGGGAAACTACTAGCTTACCAACTTCACCAGCAAGAATCTTCTGGAAGTGATCCCCTCTATTAGAGGTAATAGTGGCAAATTACTCACCCTACCCTCAGAGATTATTTCTCAATTTCAGGAATACAATGAAACTCTTTACACATCCATGGACCACTTAGGTCAGACAGAAGAAGCTTCTTTTCCAAACTCAACAGCCCTAAACCTACACTGGACCAGAAAGACAAATTAGAGAAGGAATCACTACTGATGAAAAAGTTAAGGCAATTGATTGCACGGCCACAGGTAAAGCACCCAAGGAAGATAGGTTCCCCATTGAATTTCACAAAATTACCAAACATTACAGCATTCCAATTTAAAAATTTGTCTTTAATGAAGCATTGCAATTGGGAAACCTACCACCTAATTTTCTGAATGCTCGTAGCACTGTCATCGCAAAACTAGGTGAAGACCCTTTAGAGTGCTCTAGTTGTAGGCCAATCTCATTAATCCATTTGAATGTTAAAATTCTGGGCAATGTTTTGGCCTCTCATCTTAAGTTGGTCATTAACTATCTAATACCCCCATTTCAAGTTGTTTTTATTCCGGGACATTCATCTACAAATCATCTACACACCCTTTCACACATGTTGTGGCAACTGAGACAAGATACAAAAGAAAAAGTCTCCCTTATCCTAGATGAGTGAACAGCTTTTGATTAAGTAGAATGAGGTTGCTTGTTCCTCAATACAGAATGGGTGGGCTTTGGTAAAGATGTTATCACTTTAACTAGAGGCATGTATCATTCGCCTATGGCAGCCTTCACATGTGGGGGCTTTACATTTCCCTATTTTAAAGTTTACCATGGTACCACGCAAGGATGTTTACAGTCACCTTTGTTATTTTTTTATGCTCTCGAACCATTGGCTATAGCCACACGAATTAACACTGAGAGTAAAGGCATTCAAATTACTGCAGGCAAAAGTAACCTCTTAAATATCTCAACTGACTATATTTTCAAACTTCTCCAGCTCTAAAATTAATTGAACTAAATGTGAAACATTACCATTAAATCCTCCTACTTCTAAAGCCTCAGTAAGCTGCCCCCCTTTCAAATGGCTTCACTCAAAGTAAAATATGCATGGATAAAATATCTTTCAAGGATTAAAAGACATGATCATGGACAATCTGAACACCATAGTTGAATTATTTAAATTAGGTTTGAGATTTCTAACATTGGTCGCTTCTGAACCTATGACTTTGGTGTAGGGTACAGATCATAAAAATGAATATGATTCCTAAATTCAATTATACTTTCAGGATGATACCAATACCTATCCCTTATTCATTCTTCAAAACATTGACTTCCATCATCTCCTAGTTTATCTGGGGTGGTGATAGACCTCATATGAAGGAATCTAAAGCACATTTGTCCTCAGTGAAAGGGGGTCAATGTTTGCCTTCCTTAGAAAATGTTTAGATTGCACAACTTGCTCATTCTATCTATATGTGCAACATACTCACAGAAAACTCCCCTCTGGGTTAAGTATGAACCGTAATTTTGAAGTCTGGCATGGAGTTGAAGATTTATTAAACCAAATGGCAGCAATTTACGAATTCCACTGAACCCATCATTTATTTATCACAGTTAGCTTTCCAGAAAGCACATACTCTCCCAAACACTCAAAATTGCTTACCTTCACAGGTTCCGCTCTAAAACAATGTGCTTAACGGGGCTGAGTTAAACTGGCCCCTCCGGCATAGCTGTGAAAAATTGGGTTGTTGGTTGACTGGAGTGTGAGCCCCGGTCAAGCAACAGCCACAATTCCTTGCAGGGTGAAGCACAAAAGTCACTAAATTAACCTGCGCTTAACTCTTGGTAGCTTGGCACAAAAAGCAGTCAGGCTTAACTTAAAGGCCATGTATAAAGTATTTATGCAGCACACAAACAATAATAAACTGAAAACACAAAAAAAAAATCAAACCAATTTAGAAAAATAGAGTGTATTTTTATAAATTGTTTGACACCTAGATGACAAAAATCCAAACAGTAGAACCGGAGAACCAGAGTTATGAACGCATAAAGTTTCAAGTTCAAAACAGCATTAAAAGTGAAAAGGGCCAACCGCAGACTTCTGGTCTCAATAAACTGGGGCAAAGTCAAAAGTTGACCTCGTAAGCAAAATGTTTAGGGGTGCCCCTATTGAGAGGGCCATTCCCAACACCAAGTTAAAATGTTCACACAACGACATTCTTTAAGGGTATTCTCACAATTACAACAAGAACGTAGTCTCCCTTCTTCACAAATCAGTAGATACACTCAGCTTACACATCCCCTTTCATCTATAATGGCAAAAAATCAGGTCATAACCTTCCCATCCCCAAATGCATATTATTTCCAAACTTAGAAGAATTTCATGGGAATCGTTTCTGCTCTTCATGCCATCTTAATTGGTCACTCTTTTTCTACAAACACCTCTTCCTCTGTACAACTTTGACGTTTTTCACAACTAAGAATAAAGCTTTCAGACAAGGGTTGGGATACCTTATTGGAAAATACAATAGAGGGCTCAGAGACTCCTTCTTAAATCGAGTTACTGTAAAATACTACATTGCTGGCATTGGTCCCCTGTCAAGCTAAACCCAGCCAAACTTAGCCCCAACTCCCTTTGCTGGAGATGCCAAGAACCTGGTTGCGTCATAGTCCATATGCTGTTGGAATGTCAAAAAATTTTACTTTGCGGTTTCAGATTGAGAAAATTTGAAAGAATACTCTCCTGTTACTCTTTCCTGAAGAACATGATTATCACTTCTGCATGATATCTCAGAACCACCCTCTCATATCCATTTACACTTCTAAATGGCTCTCCACAGCTATTAGTTTAGCCAATGTCAAGACTGTACAATTTTGAATGTGCTTTTGATGATTTGATCTTGGCTTGAGGATATGAATGAAGTGGCAACATTTAAGAAAATGCTTTATAAACTAAATGATAATTTGCTACAATTTGACAGTATTTTGGGGTCCTTTTCTAGATTTGCAAAAGCTTTAACTTTGTAACCCCATACGTAGACAGGACTATAACTATTTAGGATGCATTGTTTGCTTAAGTGTTATTACCCATTGACAAATTCATAGGATATGATCAGACAATTGATCTTGTATACCGACAACCAACATACTTGAATGTTTTTTCTTCTCCCTTTTTCTTTCTTTTATTATCTTTACATGTATCACATGTACTTTCTATATAAAGATACTTATATGCTAAATATATTTAGCTCCTTTTTGAAATGCCAATAAAAAACTGAAGACAAAATTCTTCAGGGAGCAAGCTCACTTGCTGGTCCCAATTTCATCTAGCCTAAGTTCACCCATCTTGGGTTGGGGATCTTTCAATTCAACTCAGTTGTGGCATAGGCCCATCATCAGCAAAATCTACATAGGCGCTGGCCCATTCTGTATCCACACCTTTGGCATGCTTTCAGCACCTCAGCCTGACCTAGGGCCAGAAATGCTGCTTGTTCCATCTTTCAGCCTGGTAGAGACTTTTTACTATCCCTTCACTATGAACATCTTAGTCACCCTCCTTCCCCTGAGCTTATTCTGATGTATTTCCTCTATCGTTACCTTAAACCCATGGGTATTCATGATGTGACCTGGAGTAACTTGGAATGCTCAAATACTTTAGGGCCAAATTTAGAATTTGGAAGTTGAGACCCATTCACCATATTAAAAGTGCCACTGAATATGATGCACTTGTAATTAGGTTGATTGGTTAACCACTATGTTTGTGATGGAGTATTCCATCCGCCAAACACCACATAGGGCCCAGAATCACCACTCAGCAGCCCTCACCTACATCTCTGAATTATTTGAACTAAGCACTGGTAAATGGTCACTCATTAATTAGTAAAATATTGTAAAGGAATTAATTAATTAATTGTAGAACACGATTTGGATTGTTGTATTTACTATTGAGACCTGGTTGCAAGATGACTTGTCACCTGAATTTTTTAGAGACATCTCCCTTTCATACAGTTTCAAACATAAGCCTTCTTGTTTGAGGAAAAGTGCAGTACAAGCTTAAGTAATATCCAGGTTTAATTACTGCAACTGTCTGGCCGTAGGCCTTTCTGATTATTTGTTGCAAAGTCTCCAGGTGGTCCAAAATGCAACAACTGGCCTAGTCATTGGTTTGAATAGATGATCTTCTATTTCTAGGCACCTGCACCAACTTCATTGGCTGTTTCTAAAAGTAGTGTATTCAAGCAACAGGGCTTTTTTAACTGGTACTTTCCTGTGCAGACTCTGTGCTCCAAATTGCATCATCTGGCATTTTTCCAAGATTGAAAAAAAGCCAGGATTGGAGGTTGCTCATGTATACTGATGACATCCAAGGGTTACCAAAATAGAGGTTTAGAAGGGGAAAGGTGCACTTAGGGAACATTTTGGGAGGTATCACCAAAGTGAAACTGCAGTAACATCAGATGTATGCTTTGCTTTTATTATACTATTAGCTATTCTGTCATCAAAATATATGACCACATGTGGTTGAAATCCACTTTGGCACAAACATGTATTATCAATTTTGTTTAATTGTAAGTGATAAGTTAAGAAAAAAAATAAAATTTTCCAACTGAACTCAGGTCTATCAGCAGATTCTCAAAGGATCACAGAAATAATTGTACACATACACACACACTGTCAGGTTTTGCAAGTGTTAGCTGGTGAGTCATGACAACAATCCACCTCACTGGCCACATTGCACAGTGTCTCTGTCTGTACCAAAGAAGACATACAAGACAGGGCAAACACTAGAGGGATTGGGGAAAGGGTTAAAGAGAGAGAGAAAGAAATGAAAGAGACAAAGAAAGAGACAAAAGCATGCTCAGGTATTCTTTAAAGTGTCCCTCGCTGATGTTACATCTCTGGTTGCGGTAAGGGGATCCATAGACACACTCAGGTGATAAAGCAACCTGCTAATCAGAGAAGGTACATTCAGTGTTTTTCTAACTGTAAATATGATTTTCAGAAGAGACATAAAATAAGCACATATACTCAAGCCAAAGTCAAATTCACTTTATTTCGGTCACAAATGTGGCCATAAAAACATGCATAAAAAACATAACAATCCAACAATTTTAAAATTATAAAAAAGGTAAAAATACAGTTTTGATAAAGATCAGCAACAAGCAATTCTCCACAAATACATGAACTGTTCAAATTGCAAACACAATAAATTACACACTAACTGTTATCTTGGATAGCAGGTTAATACCTATAAAGTGCAAAGCATAGTGTCAAGATCACAAAATGGATTAAATAAAGTGCATTTAATTCTATCACAAAATTAGACCTCCATTGAAAACATTAAGGATGCCTTTCTCCGAATTGCACATTTTAGGAAAGAACAAATGTTAACACAGTTAGATGGGGAATCCAATTGTTGCAGATACACAAGAGCTAATAAAGAGGATCTAATCCCCTGCTTTCATACAAATGGAATAAGAACCTTTTCATAAGATCAGTAAAAAATGTACAAAATAAAGTAAAATGCAACAGGTTTTCTGGGGAAGATTTGTCACATGGACATATCAAAACATTTGAGGGCTCTAATTAGCCAAAGGGGAAGCCAAGGTGCCACCTCACAAATCCTAACCTAAACCTTGTGAGCAATAGCCTGCCCCAAGAGCCATTAATCCACTATAGGTATGGTTCCAGGGATGGAGAAATGTGAATCTCTGCATACTCTTTGACGGACAGGTTGTTGAGTTCGTGGTCCTCCCTGAGGGCTCTCAACCTTTCCTTAAAAGCAGATTTGACCCACGATATTTTGATGTAATCAAACCAGGGAACTTTTGTGCCTCTCTCACATGCAAAGCAATCATTGGTGATCTCTCTGTTCAACAAAGTTTGTGGAATAGCCCAGATAGAACATCACAAAATCTAACCTAAGCTCTCTATTTTGCTCCACTTGGAGGGGGCTTATGTTTGAGTAAACCCAAATTATTGTGCCATAACAAAGGAAAGGAGCTACAGGTTTTGTCCCCAGTGCGTTTGGTCAAATTAAAAGTGTGGCCCACCAATATTAAATGCTTCTTCCTCACCTTGGTCATACATGCTTCTGAATTACTCCTAGTATCTATGACTACTGCCAAGTATGAAAACTCCTCAGTATGGGCAACAGGATGTCTGTGCAGATAGATGCCTACATCTTATAGTTTCTGGGCTTGCAAACCATAAAAAATCTTTGTTTGCTTAGTAACCAAGCCCAGTGTCCCCATAAAAAAATACAAGTTCTTGGGATAAAACATTAAGAGCGCTGTGGGCTCTAGATAATAAAATCACATCATCTGCATATAATAAAACAAGGAACTTTTTCCTGCCAATTGAAGGGGTGTCTGATACTGTTTTTGAGATGGCTACACCGAGGCCATTGATATACAAAAGAAGCAATACAGGAGTCAGGATGCAGCTCTGTCGCACCCTTCTCCTTAGTTTAAAGCTATCATCTATCCATTCACCTGATGTACTGAACCTCACTGATGCTGACAGATCATAAGAACTGCACCAGATCGTCCTCCCCCTCAAGGTCATGGAGGATCAACCATAACTTCGACCTGATCATGCTGTTGAAGGCACAAGAAAGATCCATGAAGGCCAGGCAGATAGTATAGTGACCTGCCTAGCAACTGTATATTTACTGACCAGTAGAAGTACATTTAGGCATTGCTCCATCATGCCTAGCCCCTCACAGAGCCCATACTTCACCTCCGACAGTGTGTCTGCCACCTTAACCCAAGTGAGCAGGCGCTCTAGAACAGCTCTTCCCAACAAATTCATGGCTGATTACAGCAGGGATAGTCACCATTAGCACCCAGGGGATTGCAGGTTTATCTTCCTAAAAACTGGCACTATTACGGCAGTGTGCCATATCCACAGGAGTCACACTTTATAAACTGCATTAAAAAAAGAGAGTTATAAAGGAGAGGGGGCCAGAAATGTGGTGCTGATTTATAGAAGTCCATAGGGATGCCGTCTGGGCCCGGGGCTTTATTGGGTGGACTCTTATCAATTACCTCCAATTCTTTTAGGCTCCATTGCTTCAATATTATGGGCCTCATTTACAAGCCCCTTGCGCCACTGGTGTGTCACTTTTCATATGGAAAAAGTAACGCACCTGCAGTACAAGGGACTTGTAAATAAGCCCCTATATTTCTATCCTTTAGACAGAAACAAAGACAGACCACATTTTTCGGATGAATCCAGAATAGATGTTAAAATTCACTTCTCTGAAGCCAACAAACTAGTCTTGAAGGCATTTTATTATTCACACAGGAGTATTATAAGAACCAAAACCAGGAACTCTTAATCCTTAATGTCTCTGAATTCTTTGTCACACTGCCATCTGGACAGCCAGCACCTGAACTAAGAGAAGGATCAAGCTAACACTGCTAGCTGACTCTGTGGCACATTAAAATGGTGAAAAACTTGGATTGCCTACTTCATCAGTTTCTCATGCTACGAACCCAAGCACATGAATGACTCTGACATAAATTTAAGTGTCATTGGAAAGTGGATGGTGGTGTTCTTTGTTTACACAGCCTTAGAGGCATGTACAGATGCTGATTCCATTATCTAACAACTTTGGGGCCTATTTACAAAGAAATGGTGCAGTGCAGTGACAAAATTGGCAGTGTCGCGCTGCGTCAGTTCTGAAATGCAGGGATATGCCGTATTAACAGAAATACAGAGCACTCCTGTGTTTCCCTTAGTGCTGGTGCTACACTTCGCTGCCAACCCCAACATTAGCATCTTTGCACCATAGTGCAAGGGTGTCTGCATTGAAGGGAAGGATTGTTGATGTGCAGGAAGGTGTCCCTTCCTGCACAGAAACAATCTACAATGGCATTTCTTCTAATTGCTCCATGCTAACACCACCCCAGGGGTGGTGTTATTTTTTGGCCCTGCCTCAGATTTACAGATTTTGGCAATCTGGGGCAGCATCAAAGCAATGGGTGTTGCGGTGGAACGCCCACAGCAACATCCATTACATGCCCTTCTGCTGCAGGAAACTGCGTCCGGTAGGGCATATTTACAAGGAGGTGTTAGTGCTACCTTGTAAATATGCGTAATGCACAGGGGCACCGGAGCAGCATAAACGTGACACTCCGGTGTTGCTTGTAAATATGCCCCTATATGTTTGAAGGAATGCTTTAAAAGCCTATTGCTGTCTTCTAGCTTCCTCAATGGTTTCTGGAATTTAACAAAGAGCCTGAAATGCCCATACGTTTTTTATGTTTTTTATCTTGGCATCGTGTTTTTTCCATAGTCCTGTACAATTATATTTAGGCAATGTTCAAATCCTAGCATGGAGAAGTGCGTGTCACTACATTCACAATATTGGTGCAATTAGCCAATTAAAAAAGACAGCAGTCAAGCCGGTTCTTTGAAGAGTTCTATACGGCAGCAGTGGTGGTGGTTTTTTTATGGTGTTAAAAGCCAATGCATTTTCCTAATATATGGTGATGTTCATTAATTGCCCAAAACTACAAAGATTTTCAGTGCATAGCCATACTTTACAACTGAATTAGGTGTATCTTACTCCTGAATTTCTAAGTGTATAAAGTGCTTACTCCTAGAAAGCATCTTTGTGAGTTGTGCACAAAGTATTTAGTGAGTGCATTCAAGTCAGGTCACTTGGCAAGTGATTGGAGTTCTTGGCTTAGTCTATCAACACATTTTCATCTTTTACACACATTGATTCTTGTAGCTGAGGCAGAGCAACAGTGAAACCAGCTGTGCTTTTGTGTTTACTAAATTATTTTGCATGAAGCCCAATATGCTGATGCTAATCTGGTGTTAGATAGGATTCCTTACTAATGAAAGTCTACTATAGGGAGTAAAAGTAAATGTCTTTTCTTTGCTGAATCTAAATGTATGTGATATTGTTTGCGCAATTGTTCTTGTTATTAATTTGCACTGTAACTTTGGTATTTGTAGTGGGTCAAGCTTTGATTAGATTACGTTTCTTCTGCCACTTCGGACAGCCAGTGGTGTTTCTGTATGTTTATCATTTAGTTTTGAGATTATCTTATGTGACATTGGCATTGATAATATAGGGAAATAAATATTCTAAATTATACTAAAATGTGTGGTTATTCATGACTGAATCCAATTGCTTACTAGTGTTATTGATTATCATTGATTATTATTGTTACTGATTGGTTACTGATTATTGATCTACATATACTGGAGTTATGGTGGGAACATCTTAAATGCAAGTCAAAAGGTTCATCGGCCTATTCGCGTTCCTTATAAGTTTACCTATTAAGGTCAGACATGCTAACAGAGATGGTAGCAGGCTGACAGTTCATCTCCTTAAGAGACCATTATAGATGTCCAGTACAGGTTCATCATCCTGAGAGCCCATCATAGATGTCCGGTACAGGTTTGTTTCCTTAAGAGGTTCACAGAGACAGCAACAGCTTGATGGTCTATCTCCTTAATAAATGATCATAAGTGTTCACAGAGACGGTAGCAGAAATACATAAAGTTCAACGGAGATGGGAGAAGCTTGATGATTTGGTCCTTTGAGAGTTCTTCATTACTGAGATTTGGATTTATTTTTCAATGATACAAATTGGAGAGAAAATGTTTCCCTAAGTCCTGAAATGACTTTCCCAGAATCTTGTAGCCTGCTTATGGTTGTTTCAGGATGTTCTCGGCGTTCTAATGATAGAGTGAATAAAGTAGGTTTTGTGCTTGAACAACTTATGCAAATCGCAGGTGAATTGTCATTTTTTGAGGGTTTAGGGAGTTTGCATTCTCCAAATGAAGTTGTAGAAGGAATGTGTGTACTCAGCAGTGTGAAAGTAGGTCATCGAACTTCACATATGTGTGGCGCTTTGTGCTAAAGAATTGTCCATGTGATTGTTGATTTACGGACCCTCCATGGTCTAAGACTCCAGAGTATATTGAAAAATGTATGAGACACTTGATTTTATGCTGTTATTTGTCTGGTTTAATACCTTGATCGGGCGTAGTCGACAAGTCAGAGTGAGTGAAAGAGAATTTCAACTGAGATCTGGAGAGTCCTATGTGCACCAGGACAGACCCACTGATCAGTTGAGAGTAAAATTTGAGGGTCGAATTTTGCTTGTGAATCTTCGAGACTAAGAAAGAGGGAATAGCTGTAACTGCGGGAAGAGCCGTCAGTGAAAGATCTGTAAAATGTCTGAAGCGATTGTGTTACCTTTCCTGTGGTAAGCCAGCAGATTTGTTTTTTTATTTTTGGTTTAGTGCTCGCAATTTTGCATTCGTTTTGTGTGAATCAGAGATTGGGAAGACAAGCCACAAGACTTTGTCAGCCGCAGTACGTGTGAGTGTGATGTCTTTTGAGCCGCGCTGGCATAGGTTGGTTAGTGAGAAGGGTCACACATGGATTGGCAGCTGTCCCTGAGGCACAATTGGTTGAGTGGGTGAAGAGACTTCTGGTATTAAAAGTCACATCCTTATTTGATTTTGAATAACATAAAGGTCAAAAAGATGACATTTTTTAAGGCTTTAAAAAGTGCTTTAAGTGGAGATACATACATTACAGCGAGTATAGGCAAGGATACACCGCCAGAAGATACACCAGCTTACATTGTAATGGAAGAAAAGGGTGTTACGCTATGTCTTTGGCTAAAGCCATGGTGCAAAGTGACAGAGAAAGATGAGAGTTTAGTATTTCCTGCTAATGAAACTTTCAATTTGGGAGTTTTAGAGCATTTAAGGATGGTGCTATATGTATCAAAGCCCATTCCAAGACTAGCACAGTTGAAGGCAACAGCAATGGAAATTCAAGAGGAGAATGAGAAAGGCAGAAAATACATTAACAGAGGCTAGGTGGGACAGTGTTCAGAGAATTTGAAGAAATTATTCTTTGCACGGAATTAAGTTGTTTCCAGCAATGACACATGACAATGAGAAGGAAGAAAGGAAAGCTAATAGAAAGACTAACAGAAGCAAATCCGAAAGTAGGGAGGCTAGAAAGTCTTCAACAGTGGAGGAAGAATCAGATGATGATGAATTTTTTTTAAAATTATTGAGAAATCGTCCACCACCATCAGCAGCACATGAGAGTGGTCCGAGCACCAGTGCTGATTCTTCAGCTCCAACACAAGTTAATGGGACAGCGAGTCCGGTGCAAGTTAATAATAACCTGACACAGCGTACGAAGCAGGGTAGTCTTAACGCTCCTACTACTCTAGTAGTACAAAATCAGGTGCAACCGCTACAGGTCCAGAGAATTTACCCTGATGTACCCATTATGGAAATGGCTACAAACTTGATGGTGCCTACGGAACAGGTACTCCCAAGACTGATGTTGGTTCAGACAGTATCAACTATGCTTTTAATGCCACAAGTGCAGCCACATGTTATGCCGAGATTCATTCCGGTAACAGGGACACAGTCAGATATGTCTTCAATGATGAATCAGAACATGGGATTTTCTCTCCCATAGAACTTAAGTACCAGACCAACCCCAAATGCTATTTCTCTACCTATTACTGTTGGTTCGGCCACCCCCTTATTTGCACAGAAGAAACCCAGTGAATTAGACAGGGTGTCATGATACAGAAATACTGGAGTGGTTTCTCCTGTGGGACAGACTTTTGACGGATTGAGATCACTGCTAGACCTCAGTCCACTTGGAGTACCTCCAGATACTATGGTAGGGTCAAACATTAGCCAGAGCTTGAAAATGCTGACACCTCAGACCCCGAATGCAGTTGCACAGCAGGTAACACCAGTCCAAGCCAGCAATATCGTGTTGCAAGGTGTGACTGCTCAGCAGTTGCCTGAATGGTTAGACAAGCTGAATACCCCGCAGAGTGCTCCTAAGGGAGAGGACTGTTTGAGCTATGTTAGGCTTAGCATGGAAGCAGGTGAGCTCATTGAGGCAACTGTGAGTGTTAACAGGGTAGAATTCTACACAGAAGCAGAGCTGAGATATCTGTCCCTGAAGATTGCAAGGGAATTGAGCAAGGTGCATCAGAAGCTAGCAGACCTGGCAGAGAATTACGGCATAGAAATAGAGAAAATGAAGCATTTGAAAAGGAGTTCAAGGTTAGATTTTGAGATTAAAGATTTTGAACACATGAGATCTGACGGAATTAAGGTACACCTTAGGGAATTACTTAAAAGTGCCCAGACCTTGCGAGCATTAGACAAATGGGAAGGCAGATGGGTAAAGAAAAGAGACAAAAGGAAAAGGCATTCCATAGAGCTGGCTGTAAATGTGCAGCAAGGCCAAGATCCAGTGAAGATTTTACCAATGAGAGAGATTCCAGGAGGGAATTTTGTTCATGTCCCTTTGAGCAGAAGTGATATTCTATCATTTACAAATGATTATCCAAAATTGAGAGAGAAGACAGTAGAGCAGTACCAGCAGACAGACAGGTTTGTAAAACTTGCAAAGTGCCTGTGGGAGGACTTGAACACCTTATTAGAGATAGTGGTCCCAGCTGATCTGTGGATATAGTGCAAGAGGAGTGTAGATTGGCCAACAAGAGAACGAGAGAGAGATAACATTACAGGCGCATTGTTTCCCAAGGTTATGACATATTACACTAAGGTGACTGAATTTCAGAAAATGAGAATTTCACCCAAGAATATTGATTGGCAGAGAACTGACAAGACAGCTCAGGAAGCAATGGAGTCGATACATGCGTATTATGAGAGATTGTTACAGGCGTTCGTCATTACAGTGGTACAGGGACAGTTGAGGCGAAGGCCATGATTCATTTTGTGTTCAGATTTGTGAAAGGATTGAGACCTGAAATTAGCCAGATGATTAAGAGGCATTTGATTTGCTGGCAAGCGAAGCCGGTTGATGAGGTGTTGCAGTATGCAAAATACTGTAGTGATGAAACTGAGTTGAAGCAGAGAATGCTGAAAGAAAAGGCAATGGTGATGCAAATTAAAGCTGCTCAGACAGACATGCGAGATAATTTTCCACAACAGCTACCACAGCAGAAGCAGGGAAACATGGTGTTTCAGCCCCAGATTAGAGGTAGAGGTTGCGGAGGTAATGTGAATCGTGGTCCTGACTTGGATACTGTAGTGGTTCAAAATGATGTGCAGGGAATGAAGAAATTATAGCCTTGTCACGCTTGCGGAGCCGGCGGATATAGGAAACGGGAGTGTCCGATGATGGAGCAGAAGGGTGTTGTTCAGCACACTAATGATGTCAATTCATTCCAGAACATGAGAGAACCGAGAATGAGAGGTGTTAGACTTTTCATCCTTGGGGTGATCTCCGTTAACTTTTTGCCTCTGTTTCCCAGGTTGTTGATGTGTGATGGACTCTGTATTTGCTGTTCTTGTTACTCTGCGCACTTTACCACTGCTAACCAGTGCTAAAGTGCAAGTGCTCTTATACAAAATGTATATGTAATTGGCTTATCCATGATTGGCATATTTGATTTACTAGTAAGTTCCTAGTTAAGTGCACCAGAGGTGCCCAGGGCCTGTAAATCATATACTACTAGTGGGCCTGCAGCACTGGTTGTGCCACCCACATAAGTAGCTCTATAATCATGTCTAAGACCTGCCACTGCAGTGTCTGTGTGTGCAGTTTTAACTGTAAATTCGAGTTGGCAAGTGTACCCACTTGCCAGGCCTAAACCTTCCCTTTTCTTACATGTAAGACGCCCCTAAGGTAAGCCCTAGGTAGCCCTAAGGGCAGGATGCAGTGTATGGTTAAGGTAGGACATATAGGCCCTCATTCCGACCCTGGCGGTTTGAAACCGCCAGGGTGGAGGGCAGAGGAAGCACCGCCAACAGGCTGACGGTGCTTCCTGGGCCATTCTGACCACTGCGGTAAAGCCGCGGTCAGAAAAGGGGAACCAGCGGTTTCCCGCCGGTTTTCCCCTGGCCCAGGGAATCCTCCATGGCCGCCATGGGGATTCCGACCCCCTTCCCGCCAGAACCAGGCTGGCGGGAACGGGTGACGTGGGGCCCCTGGGGGCCCCTACACTGCCCATGCCACTGGCATGGGCAGTGCAGGGGCCCCCTAACAGGGCCCCACAAAGATTTTCAGTGTCTGCTTTGCAGACACTGAAAATCGCGACGGGTGCCACTGCACCCGTCGCACCCCTGCAAATCCGCCGGCTCCATTCGGAGCCGGCTTCCTCTTTGCAGGGGCTTTCCCGCTGGGCCGGCGGGCGATCTTTTGGAGATCGCCCACCGGCCCAGCGGGAAAGTTAGAATGACCGCCGCGTCGGAATGACCTCCATAGTAATGTGTTTTATATGTCCTGACAGTGAAATATTGCTAAATTTGTGTTTCACTGTTGCAAGGCCTGTCCCTCTTATAGGTTAACATGGGGGCTACCTTTAAATCTGCTTAAAGTGTAGATTCACTTTGGGAGAGGATAGACATATGGAGTTTGGGGTCTCTGACCTTACAATTTAAAAATACATATTTTAGTAAAGTTGATTTTAAGATTGTGTGTTTGAAAATGCCACTTTTGGAAAGTGGGCATTTTCTTGCTTAAACAATTTCTGTGACTCTGCCTGCTTGTAGATTCCCTGTCTGGGTCAGTTTGACAGCTGGGCTGTTTGTACCTCTTTGTAGACAGTGACACAAAGGGTGTAGTCTGCATTTCCTGATGAGCCATCTGTGCCAGGAGGGAGGGGGGAGTGGTCACTCACACCTGAAAGGGCTGTGCCTGCCCTCACACAATGCAATCTCCAACCCCCTGGTGTGTGTCTGGGGCCTAGCCTGGGCAAGGCAGGATTTCACAATCAAGAAAGACTTTCCTTTGAAGTAGGCCTACTTCAAAGGGCAAATGGGTATAAGAAGGGCACCCAAAACCACAGACTTAAGAGCACTTCTGGAAACCAAGAGGAACCTCTGCCTGAAAAAGAGCTGAGGAAGAAGAGCCGCCCTGCCTGTGACTGTGCTTTGTGGAGCTATCCTGCAGTTGCTGCTGCTTCCTGTGCTAGAGGACAAAGATTGGACTTTGGGTGTCTTCCATCTTGCGAAGAACTCTCCAAAGGCTTTATTTAGAGCTTGCCTCCTGTTATTTGAAGTCTCAGGGACAGCAAAGACTTCTCTCTGCCAGCACCTGGAGCCTCTACTAAGACTCCTACTCTGCCGAGTGGTGCCCATCCAGTTCCTGGGACACTGAAAGGAGAAGCTGGCAACACAAGAGTGAGAAGTCCAGGCACAGACCGTCGTGCAGAGAAAAGATCGATGCACGCGGCTAAAGAAACGACGTCCAGCATCGCTGACGGTGGATGGTGAGATCACAACCCCCCCCCTGTGTGGTTTTCGGAGCATCGTGTGGCTGGATTTCTGATGCAAACATCACTGGGTGTGTAAAAACGACGCAAGGCCTGCCCGAACCCGAGGATGCTGTCCGGATAGACGCATCGCTCTCCTGTGGAGAGAAGAAATGACGCATGCTGTCCCGACTGAAGGAGAAATGGCGCAAAGTCTCTCCCGTGAGTGATATCAACGCATCACAAGCCCTTTTTGATGCACACTCACCAGTGCGGGGTTATTTTTTGATGCGCCCAAGGTACATTTTCAGGATAACAGCATTAGCGTTGTGTTTAAAATTATATGAAGACTCTTATTGGTTTTTAATTGATAACTTGACTTCTGCATTGTGGCTTTCTGTCGTTTAGGTCTTGTTTTGTTTAGATAAAGATTTTCTATTTTTCTAAACCTGTGTTGTGTCATTTTGTAGTATTTTCATTAAGTTACTGTGTGTTGGTACAAATACTTTACACCTTCAACTTTGAAGTCTGCCTGCTCGTGCCAAGCTACCAACGGAATGAGCGGGGTTAGGTGAGGGTGATTTTCTTATACCCTGACTATAGTGCGGGTCCTTGCTTGGACAGGGGGTAACCTGACTGCCAATCAAAGACCCCATTTCTAACAAGAGGTCCTAATCAAAATTTTCAAAATAATGTGAATCAAGTGCAGAATATTCAACCCATGCAGCTGGTGCAAATGCGATGTGTACAAATGATACAGTTGCAGCCAATGCAGCAGCAGGTTCCCATGGTACCTAGATAGCAAAATCAAATACCTCAGGTCCCAATGGAACAGCAGCAAATGATGCTTTCTCAACAGGTCAGAGTTTAGAAGCTCAACCAAAGTAATAACACAGTACACCCGTTCCTGTTATACAGTGAGAATAGAATGAACAATGATTGGGTGAGCGAAAGTTCAGATGAGGAGCCATGTGTGCTTGCAACCTCCTTAGAAGTAGATCGGAGAGGTCCCTATGTGAAAGGAAAAGTCATGGGTCACCGAGTTTCATTTTTGGTTGACACAGGAGCTACATGCTGTACACTAAGATCAGTTGAAGTCCTGAATTTGCCCCTTTCAGGAAAAACAGTTCAGATTATAGGGGTAGCAAATCAGTATCTGGCTAACTCGACTACAGAACCTGTTCAGGTTAAAATTGACAACTTCCAGGGATTGCATAAATTCATAGTCTGCGATTCAAGTCCAGTATCCCTTCAGGGAAGAGACTTGCTGTGTGAAACGAGGTGCTTGATTACTTGTTCAAATGATTGATATGAGATTCAGACAAATAGCGATGATGAAGATGACCAAGCCCCAGAGTTAGAGTGTGAGACTACAAATGAGGAATACCCTCTGATTGATTTCTTTCCAGTGTTCACGGTGTAGGAGCTTCATCCTGACTTGCAGGGGATGGTTAAAAAGAAGGTGTGGGATCTGACAGGAAAAGAGATAGGTCTGATAAAGGAAGTTGAGCCAGTTAAAGTTACTGTAAAGCTGAATGCTATTTTTCCTCAAATTCACCAGTACCAAATGCCACAGGATGTCCTTACGAAGGTCGCCCAAATAATTGCAGACTTTGTGAAACAAGGGGTTTTGAAGGAAGTATTGAGCAGCCCATTTAATTCTCCAATAATGGGTTTGAAAAAGCCCTGTGGGAAAGTTCAAATTGTCCAAGATAAAAGAAAAATAAATGACATTGTGGTTGAATGTTGTCCAATGGTGTCAAATCCAGCTGTGATAATGTTTCAGATTCCATTTGATGTGGAGTGGTTCACTGTCATTGACTTGTCGCAAGCCTTCTTTTCTGTGCCTCTTCATGAGGACAGCAAATTTCTCTTTTGTTTCAAATTTTTGGAACAAGTTTAATGTTGGTGTTGAATTCCTCAAGTGTTTTCAGAATCACTTTCCATATTCAATCAGATCTTGAAAAAGAATTTGGAGTCGTTGGAATTGCCTTTTCAATCAAACTTGGTACAGTACATTGAGGATTTGCTGATTGCGTCCAAAACATAGGGGTGAGTGCAAGTATGACACGATTGCTTTTCTGAACCATTTGGGAAAGAATGGTCATAAAGTGTCCCACTTAAATTGCAATACTGTCAGAAAGAAGTGAAATACTTGGGTCATCAGATTGAGAAGGGATTGAGAAAGATATCCAGAGAAGGGGTTACAACCATATCGAAGATGAATCCCCCAACCACACAGAGAGATGCCAGGATGTTTCTTGAGATGGTAGGCTATTGTCGCCAATGGATCCCCAATTTTTCAGTAATTTCAACATCACTGCAAAAGCTCTCTCATAAAGAAGTCACTGATCCCTTAGTGTTGGACCAGGTGGAATGAAAGCTTTTACTGAATTGAGAGCGAGTCTGTGCAATGCTCTAGTTTTGGGTATGCCTAACTACACAAAACTTTTCACATTGTTTTGTCATGAGCGTGATGCATGTTCTTTGTCTGTCTTGACGCAGGTCCATCAAGGTGTAAAGCACTCAGTAGAATATTTTTCAGCTACTTTGGACCCAGTTTCAGCAGTCTTACCAGGTTGTTTATGCACAGTTGCAGCGGTTGGACAGAGCCTTACACAGTGTGAGGGCATTTTGATGGGATATCCCTTGACTATAATGTTCCCTCACTCTATTCAGATCCTACTTCCAACAGCAAAACCCCAATATTTGACTGGTGCAAAATTGACTAGAGAAGAAACGAGTATTCTAGGGTCACCAAATGTGTCATTGAAAAGATGTACAGTGCTGAACCCGGCAACTTTACTTCCAAATGAACATGTTAAAATTGAAAAATTTGAAGATTTTGAGCATGATTGTCTTGAAGTAAGTGACTTGTGCACAAAACCAAGACCTGACATTAGAGACACTCGATTGGAAGAGAATGACCAAATTATTTATGTTGATGGTTCTTGTCTGAGAGACAGTACAGGGACACTGAGAGCAGGATATGCTGTGTGCCCCAATTACTGGTATCCTGGAAGCTTTAAGGAGTATATTCTGCCCAAGTAAAGGAACTGGTAGCCCTTACTAGATCGTGCCATGTTTCTGTTCAACTGAAGGTTACCATCTATACGGGTAGCCAGTATGGATTTGAAATAGTCCATGATTTTGGCTAGTTGTGGTCACAGAGAGGTTTCATTACCTCTTCTGGTTCACCAGTGAGAAATGGTGAGAGAATTAAAGATATGTTGCTTGCTATTCAAATGCCTGAAAAGATTGCCATGGTGAAATGCAGTGCACCTCTAAAGTCTCAGGACTTCGTGTAATTGGGAAATGGATATGCATATCAAGTCGCAAGGTTTTGCGCATTGAACTGTATATCATTCAAAGATAAGTGGGAACTGTTACCCGAAGAAGATGAAACATGTCCAAGTTTTGCATTGAAAGTAATTGATATGTTGGATGAATTGAAAATGTTGCCGAATAATGTTGACAGGGAGGAGAAAAGTTAATGGAGCTAAATGAAATGTGTACAGCAACAAGATGATTTGTGGATTTCAGAAGAGGGTCAATTAGTTTTGCCGAATAGTCTGTTGTCTCAAATGGCTAGGTATTATCATGGTTAGGCACATGTTGGGAGGGATGCCATGATTCATTTGTTCAAGCACGATTGGTTCAACCTAAGGTTTAGAAAGGTTGTTGAAGCAGTTTGCCATTGTTGCATCATATGGCAGCAAATTAACACAGAGAAAGGGGCAATGGTTAATATGAGACACATTCGAAGAGCAGGAGGTCCATTCAGCAGAATGCAGATGGATTTTATCAAAATGCCTGTTTGTGGAAGTTTGAGATATGTGTTGGTGAATGTTTTCAGTCACTGGATTGAAGCTTACCCTACATGAAGAAATGACAGCCTTACGGTAGCGAAAAAACAACAGCAGAACAAGTCTCACGGCCAGAAGGAGAACTGAAACCGGATCTGAACCCGTTAACGATGGTTCAATCACTCCTGTGCGAGACGAAGGAGAAGACCTGCAGGAGGGTGACGGAGAGCCTATCTCAATTGAGGCAGTAGGAGAGCCAAGTCAAAGGAGGGATTTCCCAGAGGCAGATGATTTTGAGAGACAAACAGAACAATTGCCAGACCCCGAGGAGGAAGGAGTTGAGGCGGATCAAAGTAAGTGTGATCTGACTCCTCCTGAACCAGTTGCAGGTCCGTCAAGAGAACAAGATGTTTCAAGTTCAACACTGAAAAGAACATTGACCAAGGGTCCACTGAAAGGAGATAAGTGGCCGGAGTCACAAGCAAAGAGAAAAGAAGTAGTTTTTGACACAACAATTGAAGAAGAAGTGGATACAACAAGGAGAGAAGATCTAAGTGAAGGAGAATTGAATGGTAATCAAAAGTTGAAAAGAAAAAGAATAGGAAGTAGAAAATAGGCAGGTCCTGAATGGGTGTATGCAACTACAAGGGAATGGCAGAAATAATTGTTGTCTTTTTGTTTTGATAGAGACATTCCAAGTCAATATTTTAGCACTTAAAGGAAGCTGATAAACTGAACTGTTGAAACAATTTGAGAAAATTCTTGAGAGAAGAGACTGTTGAAAGTAACCGGAAAAGACTTTGATAACCTGATTTGACCTTTTGAAACCTGATTTTGACATACTGCTTACCGATTTTTGACAAGGGATACTGGAAGTGAGATTGAAAGCTGTAAATAACTGCCAAAAGAAGAACGTGTTTTGTTTTTGATTTTTGCTGCAGTTTTTCTAAATTTCTTTTCTGCTTTCTGATTCTTTACAGATCATGAGTAACATTAGCCAGAGGGTAGGAAAGATAGGTGCTGTAAATATATGAGTATTGGTTTGGCAATTGTATGTGGGATATTGTTTGCGGTATTGATTGTGGGAATGACTGTTCTTGATAATAGCAAAACCAACCATATTTCTGCTTTCGAGGCAACTACTGTACTAACAGCAATAAAGAAGTTTAGGTTTGATGAGAAGTATTTGCTTGAAGGTACTAATGCCCGAGGAGAGCTTTCTTCTAATGTCTTCTATTGCTTGCTGAGTGAGTATGTTGACACAATGGATGCGAGGCATTGTTATGTGTGTACACAGATTCCTTCTACCATTAACGTATGGGATACGTTGTAGTTTGTTGCTAACAAGGTTCTATTACCAGGAGTACATTCCATACTTCTACTCAAACTATGACGTTGTGTTTTCGTTTGTCCCTATAATTAGGTATTTGAGCAGAGTAGCTAAAGAAAATGACATGGGATTAGTTAGGGGTTTCTTTGAACCTACATTGACATTTGGCACAGCTTATACTCACCACAACAACCTGACATGCTTGCTTACAGGTTTAGAGAAGAGCTTTGTAGATCACACAGATAACAGGAGCAAGACATGGAAGGAAAAGTTATTAAAAGGCTTAGAGAAAAGGACTTACAAGAATGATTATGCTTACAGTGCAATTAAAACACTAGGGAAAGTAGCTCTAGATGCGCAACACCTAGGGAAACATTGTATATATAGGCCTAAATCATGCACTGACACTTTATTTGTGGGGATGAGTGAATGTAGACGTGTTTTTGTTTCAGAGTAAATGGACATTCATGTTGAATGGACAGGATCCAGGGAATTCTGGGATATATTACATCTGTGGTCCTAATGCCTTTTACCGTCTTCCAAGATGATGGAATGGGACATGTTATATGGGAATATTTTTCCCAAAGATTTATCAAATAGATGACTTAAAGAAGTTTCCGAAAGTGACTGAATCACATCCTATGTGACAGAGGAGAGAGTCTCCTTCTGGTACAGTGGGAGATTTATTTGGAGCAATGATTCTTTCAGTGGGAGTTGTTATGAATTCGATAAAGATTCAAAAGCTGTCTACTATAGTGGATAACATGTTTTTTCAGGAGCCATACTTCGGATAGATACTGTATTAACTGCTGGAAGAGCTATGACTCTTCAGAATCGCCTTGCATTAGACATTCATTTAGCAAAGGATGGCGGAGTTTGAAGAACGCTTAATTCTAGGCAATGCCGATGAATATACTATTCATTCCATATAATAGTAAAGAAACTAGAGGCTTACTTACTAACCTGACAACTGAAAGCGCTGATTTGAAAGAACTGAAGGAACCAGGTGTTTGGGAGAAAGTTGGTAAAGGTTTTGCTTCAGTGGGAAATTGGCTAGGCAACAATGGGAAAGGAATTTTATTGAAAATTATACAGGGGAGATTGATTATTGTGGTTTGCCTAATTGGAATATGGGGAATATGTACATTGTGTAAAAGAAGATAATTGAAAAGGACAAAGAATAATCAGAGGAGGGAAGAAAAGAAAAGAAAAGGGAAAAATTGTTTAGGGAAAATTCGAAAAAAAGGGAACAAAAGTATGAAGGGATTGAAATGACAGAATTTTAGCTGGTGCAAAAATTTGTGAGTGATAGTTTAGTGTGATGACACATTTAGTCATCAGAGGAGGGATTGCTAAAGCAGGAGTTTTAATAAAAATATTAATGAGTATTCATGTATTCTGAATAATGGATTTGGGTAGAAAATGTAATAATATAGAAAAAAATGATGCACGCAATTGAAAATGTGTCCACCAATGTTCACGAAGTGTACCTATTAATGGCTTATTATTATGAAATATGGAGCTTATGTTTGATTAATGTAGTAATACATCATATTGAGGGTTATCCATTATGTATTAGATTTCTTAATTGTATGCCTTAACTTAGCGGAGGTCCTGGCCTTGTTGCATAGCCTCTTGTAAAGCTGTATTTCTACACCTATTAATAAAATGTTTGCTTGAGAAATTAAATTGTGATATTCCACTGTGCTGACCAAATGTGCTCGTAGCTAAAAGTGTTTCTCATCAGAACCACTTGCTAGAAGATGCTGTTCTTGTAAAATGTAACAATATAAGTGTAATATGTGTAAGACTGACTTTCTCAGGAGGAGAACAATCAAGACCCTGACTGGAGTACAAGTTGCAACAATATTGTTACCTAACCAGCTGGATGATGAGGACATTACAAGATGAGCCAATCAGCGACATGTGAACCGAGTACTAGTAGAAATTATAGATTTGAAGTTTTAGTTTTATTGGACAAAGTGTGAACATGTGATCCCTTGACCAATAGGGACTTGGAAAGTAGTTTTAGGAAATCTAACTTAGCCGGACTGTACTGATGGAAGACAGCGCATTTGCCCATTTTCGTCTTGCCGAAAGGCGGTTACTTTCTTGAGCGTCTTGACAAGAGACGTGCCTAACTTTACTGCTTAAAGACTTTGCTTTTTCTGAACTTTGATGCTGACTCCTGATGTCTTGCTGACCGAACTGATGTCGAAGACTATCTTAGCTTTCCGATCCATTTGAGGAGAGGTATATTATTACTGATGTGTTTCTTAAGACTGTTTGCTTTTTCTTTCTAGGTACCCACCACACTATTTTGATAGAGCCATAGTTAGATGTTTTCCAAATTTGTGTTTACTAAATTATTTTGCATGAAGCCCAATATGCGGATGCTAATCTGGTGTTAGATAGGATTCCTTACTAATGGAAGTCTGCTATAGGGAGTAAAAGTCAATGTACTTTCTTTGCTGAATCTCAATGTATGTGATATCGTTTGCGCAAATGTTCTTGTTATTAATTTGCACTGTAACTCTGGAATGTGTAGTGGGTCAAGCTTTGATTAGATTAGGTTTCTTCCACTGCTTTGGACAGCCAGTGGTGTTTCTGTATGTTTATCATTTGATTTTGAGATTATCTTATGTGACATTAGCATTGTTAATATAGGGAAATAAATATTCTAACTTTTACTAAAAGGTGTGGTTATTCATGACTGAAAAGTCATGGTGTGTGACAATTACTAACTCCAATTGCCTACTAGTGCTATTTATTTTCATTGATTATAATTGTTATTGATTATTGATCTACCTGTATTGGAGGGAACATCTCAAATGCGAGTCAAAAGGTTCATCGATCTATTTGCGTCCCCTTGTAAGTTTACTTATTACGGTCAGACGGGCTAACACAGGTGATCCTCAAATTAGTTGCGATGAGTCCATGGCCTCTGCTGACTTGGCGAGCTGCCTGCCAAGGTCTAAACGACTTCCTTTATTTTTCCAAGTACTTATTGTTTGGCTCTCAGAGAGTGTGAAATGCAACAATGTGCTCTTTTGCTAGTATTTGAAAAGTGTTCGAATTGTTTGTTTTGCATGTCTATAGACTAATATTATGTTGAGTGATCCCAATCTGAAAATATTACATTACAATTAAAATGTGCATCTGGTCCATACTTTGGGAGTGATAAGTCAACTCCACCTATTGTAATGGCAGTACACATGATAATGGCATTCTTGAACAGATTATCCCTCTTTTCCTTAACATTAGGGTGCCTTACTTAAAGCATATGCCTTTTCTTAGAATGGTTACTACACTTTATTGCAGATAATCAATATAATAATACTGGTACTGGGTTACTTACTGTTTGGCGAAACACATTTTGGTAAAAAGAACAAAAGAATATATTCAAGATAATTATCAAGAAAATGCTATCGAAAATTGACCTTGACTGGAGTCTGTACAATGAAGTACTGTTGAAAATAAGGGAGTAATTTTTGTAACTAATATGCAATCACCTTAATTCAACATTTCTAAAGCAGGACGCATTGGCGTTCCTCATGCGTCCTGCTTTAGAAATGTTGAATTAAGGTGATCGCTTATCCCCTGTATTTTTCAGCCTTCTTTATTTGCTCGAGTAAATTCAGATTAGGAATGCTGCTTAGGAAGAACGGCTATACTCCTTTAATCATCCCACATAAAATCAGATGAGATTGTAGTCACCACTGTCCAAATCAAAATCCTACCAATAGAGTACTTCCCTATCAGAATTATGTATTCATTGAGTCTGTATGAACTTGTATTTGCAAGTAGCAGTGAGTGTTTAAAACTATTTTGTTTTGCTCATCAGAAATGAAAACAGTGAAAACTGTTTTTCTATGTTTCCTTGGCCAATCCCGCTCTGAAAGTAAGCGTACTAACAGACAAGAGCCGTAGGATTAATTCTTTGCACGCATAAGAAAACGCTTGAAACATTTTTATGGTATTGACTCAAATATGCTATTCATTTTTGCATTGAAAATATAAATTAGAAAACAAGATTTATTATAAATGTGAAGGCACGTGTCACTCATGAACATATGTTGTAAAAAATAGTAATTTCCTAAATGGTATTGAAAGGGATGGCCTAGGGTGTCCTGTAATACTACTGAGTCGTTTTGCACATATGATAATACTTGGCACAGACCATACACCTACTACATACATGCAAATAGTAGATGAAGCAGTGAATGCGTGCATTGCCGGGTAATATTTACAGGGTGCACAAGATGTGAAAGTCAGAATACGCCTAAAAAATGTTAAATTAACATCTATTCTGCTCTGTTGACGTTTTCCCCCAAACGTTACTTTTTATACTGGGATGACAACTTTGAATATTGATTGCACTGTGATAAGAACAGAATAGATTTATGATAGATGACAAAGTAGCCATATTAATTTGATATGAGGTATTAATAAACATATGTGGAATGAAATGCTGGCAGGCATCATAATCTCAATTAAAAGTCGAATTTCGGAATTATACATTTAATATCATTTTAGTTTTTCTTCCATTTCTGCTTTTTGACATAATTTTTGTTAGTGTCAGAATGGGTCCAGCAGAAAAGGTCTTGCAGGACCTGCGGAACGGATGCATGTCACAGATGCCGGAACTGAAATAGCAACGTTCAATGCATGCCTTTAGAGACTATGGGGCAGGTATAGCGCCGGTGCTCACGTGACAATATCCATCATAAACCCTCGCACATATTTACTGGTATGTGCATGTCAGTATTTGAGTAGAGTTTTAATGATTGCGTGGCGTTAAAAGAAATTGCGTTTGTCTGCGGCAAAATAAAAATAATGTATATTGTATTGTATTGTAATCGTATTTATATAGCGCTTACTACCCCTGACGAGGCGTCAAAGCGCTTTTCGATGAGTAGCACGCTACTCTGGAACCCAACAAGAATTAGTGATGGATTAGTATCGTTAAATAATGAGTACAGTTTTAGTATTATTATGAGTTAATTTGAGCCGCGGATATGAGAGTTTGTTAGTTAGATTGACTGGAGTAATGGAGGGGTGGAGGAGGAAAGAAATCCAGAAGTGTTAATTGGGAGTATATCCTTCATTTACTAAACCCAAAGGCTTGGGATGAGTAAAGGGGGGCGGAGGGGGAAGAGTATGTGGAAGGGTTAGGGAGAGCATAGTAGCAGGGTGAGATGAATGCAGGAGAATTTAGTAGGGTTGTGTGGGAGGTCACAGAGGTAGAGTGAGGTTTGGTGAGTTAGATGTGGAGGTGGAGGGAAGAGCTTAGGCAGAGATATTTAGGAGATGAAAGTGGTAGAAGGGATTTGGGATGAGTCAGAGTGAGAATGGAGGATAGTTTGATAGAGACATGACATAAGAGTGATGAGTAGATAAGTGTGATAAGATGAGAGCAGGAATTCATAGATATCTAGTATAACAACCCACCCAGGAGCCATGCAATGATCCACGAACATGCCAAGCACAGAAACAACATATACACATACATACATATACATATATATATATATATATATATATATATATATACATATATATATATATACACACACACACACACACACACATGAATACACACACATATGCACATACAATACATAATTAGAATCATGGGTTAAAATACTTAGTCAGACAGGTTTAAAGAGTGTGTGTATTTTATTGTTATGACATAGTAGCAATACATATTTTCCACAGAAACTATAAATAAATAGAAATATACATATAATCTGAAAACACATATTTATCCACATAGGCATATGAAGTTCATAGTTGTTTGAAAAAGGTGGTTATGAAGGAAAGAGCCAACTCTTGAGTAGTTTTCTGAAGACAAGAAAGTTATCTGTGGCTCTTATAGTTGGGGGTAATGAATTCCATAGTTTGGCTGCTTGGACGGAGATGGATGTACCACCTATAGTCTTTTTCTTATATGGTGGTGTTCTAAGGCGGGGTGCCAGTCTTGAGCGGAGGGTTCTTTGTTGGATGTATTTGGTAATTTTCTTTCTGATAAAAAGTGGTCCTGTTCCATGTATAGCTTTGTGGGTGATACAAAGCAGCTTGAAAGTGCATCTTCTGGCAACGGGTAACCAGTGTAGTGCTCTCAAGGCAGGGGAGATGTGGGCTTGTGGCTTTATATGTAGTAGTAGCCTGGCTGCGGAATTCTGGATACGTTGTAGTTTTTACATAACAGATAGAGATGATCCATGGTAGAGGCTATTGGCATAATCCAGTTTGGATAGTACAAGCGAGATAGTAGCTTGCACCTTGTGTGGAAATCCGAGGTGGGGGAAGATGCGTCATAAAGTCTTTACGGTGATGAAGCTTGTGCGTGCTAATTTGTCTACTTGGGCATTCATAGTTAACTTGGAATCCATGGTAATTCCTAGGTTTTTAACTTCCTTGGATAATTGAGGAGGTGGTCCGAGATCGTCAGGCCAGACGCACAGAGGGTCATAATTTTTCCAGTCACCACATATGAGTATTTCTGTTTTGGAGGTATTTAGTTTGAGATGGCTCCAGGTAATCCACTGATCAACGGCTCTGAGGCAACTGAAGATTTGTGAGTTTTCAATGTTTTTGGGGCCTTATAATTTAAGTAGTATTTGTGTGTCATCTGCATAGTTGTAGCATGTGAGATGGAAATCATTGATCAGTTCTGGTAAAGATATCATGTAGATGTTGAAAAGTAAAGGTGAGATGATTGACCCTTGGGGCACCCCTGCTTTTGTGAGGTAGGGTTCGGATGAGAAGGTGGGCGAGTGGATGATATTCGCTCTTTTTTGAAGATAGGAAGTAATCCAGTCGAGAGCAACCCCTTGTATGCTGGCTTCGTGGAGTCTTTGAGTTAGGGTGCCATGGTCAACCGTATCAAACGCAGCTGAGAGGTCCAAGAGAAGTAGTGCAGCAACTCCATTTCGGTCGACTGTGTTTTTAAGAATGTCCCAGATTGCCATGAGTGCTGATTCAGTGCTTCTTCCTGGGCGGAATCCAGTTTGGAAGTCTGAAAGTATAGAATTGTCTTCAATGAATTGTGACATCTGGGCAAATGCTGCTCTTTCTATCAATTTGCCCAGGAAAGGTCAATTTGTGATTGGTCTGTAGTTGTTGGGGTCTTGCGGGTCTAGGTTTGTTTTCTTTAATAATGGTCGTATGTATGCCTTTTTCAGGTCTGCAGGAAAAGTTCCTGAAGTTAAAGAGTTGTTGATGATTCTTCTTACAGGTGTGGCAGCAGAAGTAGATAGCAGGATGTTCTTGAAGATTTGTGGTGGGCAAGGGTCAGAAGGGCAACCAGAAGGTCTGCTTGCTTTGACCAAATCCATAAATTCATGGGATGGCTTATTCTTAAAGGGTATTTTAGGAAAGGGGTTGGTGCTGATGGTTTTCTTCTGTTTTAAATAGGAGTCCAATGTGTCTGCCTTGGTTGTGTAGTGAGTTGCCAATTTGTTTGTGAAATCTTGAGTGGTGGGATGACTTCCTTCCATGCATGTAGGTTTTCGAAATTCTTGAGAATTGTATAAAATTCCTTGGTTGTAGATTGAGCATTTTGAATTCTGTCTGAGTAGTATCTTTTTTTTAGCTTTTTTGATTGATGATTTGTATATCCTGTTAAGTTTGTGTAGCTGCAGTTTGTCTTGACTGTTGTTTGTTTTGAGCCAGGTCCGCTGCAACTTTCTGATTTGTTGCTTTATCTTTTTAAGTTCTGTGTTTCTCCAAGGTGTTGGTTTTCTTTTGTTGTGTTTAGTTTTTCTGAGTGGTATTAGGACATCAAAAGCTTCCTGTAGCCACTCAAAGTTTTGGTACAGAATTAATTGTATCTAGATCTGTGTTTGCTGTTAGTTGTGTTTCTAAGTGATCCAAATTGAGCTCCATGGTCGATAGGTGTATGTATGGAAGTAGTTGTGGGGTGCGTTGATTTGTGGAGTTGTATGTCGGAAAGTTATCATATGGTGGTCTGACCAGGTGGTTGGTGTGATGCTATGAATAGTAACGAGTTCAGGCTTAACAAAAATGACATCTAGGATGTGACCAGCGATGTGTGTGGGATTGTGTGCAATCTGATGTAGGTTCAATGTGAGTAGGCCAGTGGTGATAGCTTTTGGATGGGGCATATTGGGTTTGTCAAACCAAATGTTTAGATCCCCAAGAATGCATAGATTGGAGTATAGTGTAATAAGGTTTGAGACTGTCAAGAAAAGCATCTGGGAAAGTGGAGTTGTTAGGTGGAGGTCTGTAAAGGAGGAGAAAGTTACAGGAGGAAGTTGGAGTAGGGTGGCATCTGGTAAGGAGGGCTTCACAACCTTGTATGGAGATGTTGTCTGTTTTACTGAGGTTCATTGCCTGTTTGAATATAATAGCTAGTCCACCTCCTCTCTTGCCTATACGGTTTTGTGTAATGGTTTGATAGCCCGGAGGAACGGCTTCGTGCAACACTGGTGCCATGTCATCTCCCAACCAGGATTCAGTAATGAATAGTAAGTCAGGTTGTGTGTCTGTGAGCAGGTCGTAGATGTGGTGCTAGTTTTTTTGAGAGTGATCGAGCATTTATGAGCTGGCAGTTTAGAAAAGGTGTGTTAGTGGTAGTGTTGTTTTGTTTAGTAGAAGGGTAAGTAGTGTAATGTGAGCTTGAGCTTGAAGCGGGAGTGTTGCTAGTTGTGATAATTGTTTGAGTCTCACAATAGTCTTGCTTTTCAATATAGTGTTCCTCTTCCAGCAGGTTAAGGAGGCATTTTGTTGGGTCTGTGTGTGTGGGTGGTGGACTTGGTGGCTGAGAGAGCCATGAGGAGTGTAGTGTTTTTTGTAGGGTAGTTTTATTATGTAACAGACAAGGGGATGCGAGGTTGCTCTCAGTGGCATGTTTTTTATTTTGTTTGCGTTTGTTTAGTGTGGATGGAGTATGGTTTAGGGGTGGTGGAGGAGCATGTGGATAATGATGTAAGGCTCTAAATTGTGCAATGGAGGAGAGGCGAGTGAATGAAAGTTGCTGGGTTGGGGTGCTTGTGGTAGGTGTTTGTGAAGGGTTGGGGGGTAGGTGTGGAGATAGGATGGAATTTGTATCCTTTGTGTAGTCCTGGGGGTGGGAGTGGGTATGACGATGAGTGTAATGTAAGTTTGTGTTGCTTTGATGTGCTGATGTTTGTGGTCGGTATTGTTTTTGTGGAGTAATGAGAGGGGATGTTGGTGTAGTTGTTTTTGGTGAGGGATTTTATGTGAGTTAGTGCTGCTAAGTGGAATTTGAGTGTTAGATGGGGTGTTGATGTGTTTTGGAGATGAATGTATGAGGTGTGTAAGAGGTGATGGGTGTGTGTCAGGGAAGTAAGTATTAGTTGTGATGACCGGAAGAGGTAATATGTGTGGTGGAGTGAAATGTGGGGATTGTATGGTTGTGTGCAATTGGTGAAGAGAGGGGAAGAGTGTTTGTAGATGATGTGTTTGAATGCAGGGTTTGGGCATTGTTATGATGATAGGTGGTCTGTGTGGAGCGAACAGTGGATAGTGTTTTTGGTTAGTATCAGCAGAGAGTGTGTATCTGGGACACTGACATGGAGAGAAATGTATGTTGTAGTTTTGTATTGTGTGGGTGGTGGCAGGTAGTCTTAGTGGGAGGGGACAGAGTAGTGTTTGCTGTGAGAATGAAGGTGTTTGACTGTAGTAGTTGTGGGGGGTATGTGTATATGTGTTGTATGTAGGGTATTGTGTTGGGTGATGGGGCAATGCAATCTGTCTGTGGTCAGTTTGTGATGCATGGTTTGGATGCCTTTGTAGAATATGTGGTTGAGGGATGTGTAGGGGCTCACACCATTCATGGTCATATGTGAATTGGGCAGCATTTCTGGGCCTAGTCCATACCTGTCCCGAACAGGCCCAAACAGACAACTGCCCTTGTCCTCTCCACCTGGGCTGAAACGCCCTGAGTCCTAGCCTTTAATAGCCCCACTGGCCAATAAGAAGCTGGTCCTAACCCTAGCCAATCCAATTTCAAACCCTGATTTAACCAACTAATGGGAGACCCAGCCCTAATCACAAGTCACAGCCCTATTTCTGACCACCAATCACAGCCCCAGCCCTAAAACCAGCAACCAATCAAAATCACAGCCCTATCCACCAATCACAGCCCTAGAACCAACAGCCAATCAGAATCTCAGCCCTATCCACCAATCACAGCCCTAGAACCAACAGCCAATCAGAATCTCAGCCCTATCCACCAATCACATCCCTACAACCAACATCCAATCATAATCTCAGCCCTATCCACCAATCACAGCCCTAGAACCAACAGCCAATCAGAATCTCAGCCCTATCCACCAATCATAACTGCATCCCTGGAGCTAGCAACCAATGAAACACCGTCTCCCAACAACCTATCACAACAGCATATGCAACAACCAAGAGGAACTTACATAAGGAGCAAGTTAACTAAGCTCCAGTCCCTGTGGGCAAGGGGAAAGGAAACTGCTGCTCTATTCAGAATCTCCTTGGATACAGACAGGCTGAATCCACACTTCCAAGCTAGCAGAGTCTACTTTCCAGGTAAGGGGGAGATTGTTTAAGAGACAAACACTGCAATTGTGCTAGGCGCACACTCTAAAACCGGGCTTTTTTTAAAGGTAAAAATACAGGGGGGCACACAGTTTTTAAGCACAATTTAAATCACACAAACAGATTAAAACAGTCTCCTAAATCCACACTCTGCAAGATGTATGTAGCCTTTTTACTTAGACGAGGGGGGAAAAAGGAGGGGCAGAGGGGGGAGGGGTGCCACAAACTAGCAAGGGAATTCACACAGTCACAGCAAAAACGATTAAAAAAAAAAAAAAACATTTTAAAAGAGGCCAGGCTGCCTGAAACACAGAGAGTCCACAGTAAAACAAACACTTTTGAACAAATAATACTATTTACCCAGAAAAATCTTTGGGCTCCTTACCTAGGTCTTTTTGCAATCCTTGAACACTGGGCTGTATCAGGACACAGAGGAGATGCACAGAGGAACACAAAATGGAGGTGCCTGTCTTGGCCTTCCCTCCACAACTTAAGGAGCCAGAGCAGGTGGGGGGGCAGGTCTCAGGTGCAGCAGAGACTCAGGGAGCCAATCAGCTAAGTCCAGTCCCTGTGGGCAGGGGGAAAGGCAACTGCTGCTCTATTCAGAATCTCCTTGGATACAGACAGGCTGAATCCACACTTCCAAGCTAGCAGAGTCTACTTTCTAGGTAAGGGGGAGATTGCTTAAGAGACAAACACTGCAATAGTGCTGGGCGCACACTCTAAAATCTGGCTTTTTTTAAAGGCAAAAATACAGGGGGGGGCAGACAGTTTGTAAGCACAATTTAAATCACACAAACAGATTAAAACAGTCTCCTAAAACCACACCCTGCAAGATGTATGTAGCGTTTTTACTTAGATGAGGGGGGAAAAAGGGGGGGCAGAAGGGGGGAGTGATGCCACAAACTAGCAAGGGAATTCACACAGTCACGGCAAAAACGATTGAAAAAAAAAACACCACTTTAAAAGAGGCCAGGCTGCCTGAAACACAGAGAGTCCACAGTAAAACAAACACTTTTGAACAAATAATACTATTTACCCAGAAAAATCTTTGGGCTCCTTACCTAGGTCTTTTTGCAATCCTTGAACACTGGGCTGTATCAGGACACAGGGGAGATGCACAGAGGAACACAAAATGGAGGTGCCTGTCTTGGCCTTCCCTCCACAACTTAAGGAGCCAGAGCAGGTGGGGGGGCAGGTCTCAGGTGCAGCAGAGACTCAGGGAGCCAATCAGCTAAGTCCAGTCCCTGTGGGCAGGGGGAAAGGCAACTGCTGCTCTATTCAGAATCTCCTTGGATACAGACAGGCTGAATCCACACTTCCAAGCTAGCAGAGTCTACTTTCCAGGTAAGGGGGAGATTGTTTAAGAGACAAACACTGCAATAGTGCTGTGCGCACACTCTAAAATTGGGCTTTTTTTTAAAGGCAAAAATACAGGGGGGCAGACAGTTTTTAAGCACAATTTAAATCACACAAACAGATTTAAACAGTCTCCTAAAACCACACTCTGCAAGATGTATGTAGCCTTTTTACTTAGATGAGGGGAAAAAGGGGGGGCAGAGGGGGGAAGGGGTGCCACAAACTAGCAAGGAAATTCACACAGTCACGGCAAAATTTTTTTTTTTTTTAAACACCACTTTAAAAGAGGCCAGGCTGCCTGAAACACAGAGAGTCCACAGTAAAACAAACACTTTTGAACAAATAATACTATTTACCCAGAAAAATCTTTGGGCTCCTTACCTAGGTCTTTTTGCAATCCTTGAACACTGGGCTGTATCAGGACACAGGGGAGATGCACAGAGGAACACAAAATGGAGGTGCCTGTCTTGGCCTTCCCTCCACAAACGTATATAACATGGGCATAGTAGGGAGGAACCCACGCGTAGAGGCCTCCAAAGTGGCACTAAATGCATTTACGAAAGTCACGCAGAGTGACGCAAAGCTGCTCAAAAGTAAAGTGTGTGGAAAAAATGTTGCTCTTGAAAAGCCGGGCAAAAATTCTGGCTATTCTCTGGAATTTGTAGTAGCACACCATAGCACTTCATTGTGTGCAAGCAACCATGGAGGTTGTCATAGCAAAACACCATTGACACCATGTTGCCCTGTCCAAAGGACAACAACATAGAAAAGAACACATCTACAGGCAGAGAATTGCTTTGTTTGACTTGTGTGAAGAAGAAATTGTAAAGAATTGTAAAGAAATTCAGGTTCACTAGAGAAATGATCAGCTCTCTGTTACATTAAATAGTATGAGCCCTTGAGCCCATAACTGGAAGATCACATGCCATATCAAGTCATGTGAAGGTAATGGCAATACTACACCTTCTTGCCTCATTCCAAACTACTTGTGCTACAGTGGCTGGTCTGTACCAGGGTGTACCGTCTTCATTTCTGCCATGTCTTGGAAGCTATAAGGAAAATAAGGCCACAATGTCTGTGATTTCCAAATTCTGCACAGGATAACAGAAAAGTAAAGCAAGGATTCACTCAAATTGCTCAGTTCTGACATGCCCTTGGTGCAATAGATTGTACTCATGTGAACTTGCTTCAACCTGCAGAAACAACTTATCTGTATAGGAATAGAAAATATACCTACTTTGTAAATGTACAAGGCATCTCTGATGACAAATACTGCTTTACAAATGTTGTTGCAAAATATCCGGGTAGTGCACACGATTCTTACATCTTCAGGCATAGCACTATCAATAAACATTTTGAATGTGGTATGCATGGAGAGGGCCTGTTGGTTGGTAAGTGTTGTAATCATATCATCTATATGAAATACGTCTTTAAAAACATAGGAGAATATTCCTGTTAAAAGCATAGCAGTTGTCGGTGTTGAATACCAAACACGCTGTGATTGGTTAGTATTACGAAAACGAAGCTATGCTGTGTATACAAATACATATGTAATCATTTAAGTACACTACTAAATATTTTGAGCACTTCTAAAGTCTCTCAAAGTCATGCAAAGCAGCTCCTTGTGAAGCTTAGCATTACTCTTTGTCAGGGGAGCACTCCACGGGTGCAACATGGGTTTTTGCATTACAGCCTCACATGGTCTTTTTATTTATATAAAACACTAGCAAATAACTATAATACACATGGTCTCAGATTTACCAAAGCCCCACACACCGCAGTACACCAGGAAGAGGTGATGCACTCTGTTGTGTGAGAGGGAGAAAGCAGGACATTGGCAGATCTCCAGATATGTGGCACTCTCCTCCCCACTACCGAGCACATGCTCACAATCAGGCTGCTGAATGTCACACACACACCTTAGCCCCTTGGTGCAATAGCGTTTGCATGAGTCCAGCATAGCTTTTGTTCTAGAAGGGCACCTTTCCAGACCAAAATGCAATAGACAAGCTGTAACACGTTACTAATTTTGTCTGTGTACTGAGTTGTACAGCACGCATACGATATTAAACAAATGTAGAATTTAGCCTAAGCATTAATAGTTGAAGTATACACGTCCAATACAAAAGTTATGCAGATATAATTCAAGCACCCTTGCAATATGGTGCAAAGTTGTGTCTCACTCGGCTGGCTGATTGAGTGCCACTGAAAAATATAGAGCATTATTGTGCCATATCTCTGTAAATAAGGTGCTTTCCTTCCCATTCCTGGTCACACAAAGCAGCACAGGAGCTTAGAATGGTGGGCACAGTTCTGTGACACACTGATAATATGGGTGTTGTAATTTAAAATGATGTAAAAAAAAGTCAATTTCTGATCATAAGTATGTTTCCTTTTTAGGTGACATAGGATATGCTTTCGGACTCTGGTTGTTAACACTCTTCAGCAAACCAAAAACACCATCATTAGAAGCATATAATGCAGCACATTGTAGGACTCATGCCATAACTGAGCAAACATTTAGCATTCTCAAATCAAGGCTCTGATGTTTGGATTTAACTAGAGGTAAAAAAATGTACAAGCCACACATTCTGTGTAAGATGATTGCGTTGTGCTGTACATTACATAACATTGCGGTAAAAGAAAACATTGATATTGAAGAAGATCTTCATATTAGCTACTTATCTGAAGAAGATGCCATAATTACTCATGAAAATAGAGATTTTTGTAACCCAAGAAGTACATTTTTATTAATTAACACTGTCCCCCTAGAGGGGTGTGTGTGGGGGAAGCCCACTAGACACCAGAGATTCTATTGGTGTATGGGGTGGAGTGAACCCTTAGGCAAGGGTCACTCCCCTTTATTTGGGCAATGTTTAATCTGTTTTCTGACCCCTGGGGCAGCTCAGCCATATTTCTAGGCCCATCTGCCCCCTCAGAGGGCAGAAAGCCTCTAATTACCAGGGATTGTGTTTATTTATATTTCAGGGAGTGACCCCTTTGGCAAGAGTCACTCTACTTTTTTGGGGCATGTATTTTGGATGTTTCTGCCCCTCTTGGGGCAGATTGGCCATTTTATTAGGCCCATCAGCCCCACCGGGGGCAGAAAACCACTAGACACCAGGGATGGTTTCTGTGTGTGCGTGAACTGGAGTTCGGCTGATGATTTGCATGTATGGGCTGGAGATGTGTGTGGACTGGTGCTTTACTGGTGATATGCATGGACTGGCAGTTGGCTGGTGGTGTACATGAACTGGCACTTGACTGGCGGTGTGCATGGACTGGCGGTTGGCTGATGATGTGCATGTAGTGGCACTTGGCTGGCAGTGTCTGTGGACTGGCGCTTTTCTGGAGGAGTGCCTAGAATGGTGGTGTGTATGGGCTGGCGCTTAGCTGGCGGTGTGCATGAAGTGGAGCTTGGCTGGCGGAGAACGTGGACTAGCGATTGACTGGTGGTGTGGATGGATTGGGGCTTGGCTGCCGGTGTGCGTGAAGTGTCACTTTGCTGGCGGTGAGCGTGAACTGGCATTTGGCTGATGTGTGTGGCTGGCATTTGAAAGGTGATGTACAGACTCCATAGTATTTTATATTGTTCACTGTTTAATTTCTTGTTATAATTTGTGATTATAATGTTTCATTTGTCCTTTTTTTCAAGTACAAAGCTTTTGTTTTCCTTTGCTGCAACTCCTGCTTGCGATTTTGGCACTGGTCGATCTGCACTTTGCATGTGTTTGGTAGGAAAATGTTTTTTGTATTGCTTACTCCAAATGAGTATCATTACCCTGCATGAATGCATTTTTGTAAATACTGTAATAATAGCAGTATATTTAGCTTCTGTTTGTGTGTGAAATTCTCCCTGGATTTTTGCACAATGTGTATTGTGTTGTCCTGTGTGTAATTATCATTGATTTTTCCTTTCTAGTCAGATATCGTTGGTGCTTGTTGTGTCTGTGCAGAGTAGGTGCTGGTGAGTCTAGCTGTCTCTGGCAAGTGAGGGGTATTATTTTATAGTATATAGGTCTTTGTGCTTTACCTTGCAATTGCTATATGCCAGTAGTTTTACTTTTTGTTTGATAAAGACACGATTTATCACTTATTTCACACTGTGGTGGTTATTGTTGACTTATTTGTCAAGTTACTTTTATCAGTAAGGATTATGACTAGCTGCAGGATTACTGCTCAGCAGGTTGTTGGTATGCTTTTCGAATCTTTCTCTGACCATGATTATGAGACTGACTACATCTGAGGCAGAGGAGGAAGTGCAAGATTCTAGTAGTGAATTTTCCATCTGAGAATCATCATCTGATGATGAAACCACTCCCAGTGCATGGGAAGTGCCTCTTTTAGTGGAGGACCCTGCTGTGCCGATAGTGCAGCAACAAGCATCTGGATTGCAGCTTGGGGCTTCTAGGCTTCCCATTTGAAGAGCTGAACCCTGGGTTGCCTCAAACATGGTGCAGCCAGTGTTTCCTGCCTTTACTTGTGTTGCAGGGTGTAGAGTGAATACTAAAAGCTTTTTGCCTATACATTTTTTTCAGTTGTTTATGGACAATGTATTTTTGGATGAGATTGTAGAGCAGCCTAATTTGTATGTTGAACAGTATTTGAGGGACAACAGTGCCAGACATAAGCCCCACTATAGAGCTGGCTGGTGGACAGCCACAACTCTGAATGAATTGAACATGTTATTGGGTTTACCTTTTTTGGTGGGCTAGATAAGGAAGCCATTGCTGTCTTCATATTGGTCTGCCAGTCCCTTGATGGCAACGGCTATATTTCCTGCAACAATGAATCATAATCGGTATTTGCTTTTGCTTCAGATGCTGCATTTTGTTGATAGTATAGCATTGCCACAAGAACATCCTGAATGTGACCGTCTTTTTAGGATTTGGCCTGTCCTTGATCACTTTGTAGATCATTTTTCAGAGATCTACATTCAAGAGAAATAAATTGCTGTGGACGAGTCTTTGGTCCTGTTCAAGGGCCATTTAGTTTTTAAACAGTACATTCCTAGCAAGAGGGCATGTTATGGATTTAAGGTGTATATGCTGTCTGAGAGTAGGACTGGGGATGGGTTTTAGACAGAACATTCCTAGCAAGAGGGCACATTATGGAATTAAGATGTATATGCTGTCTGAGAGTAGGGCTGGTTATGTCTATCCACTGGTAGGGATTCCGGTGTTGACACCACTGCTTGTCCGCTCACTTTCGGATTTAGTAAGAAAATTGTGTAGGAACTCAGTAGAGGACGTTTAAGAAAGGTCACCATTTATACATTGATCACTTCTATACTGGTGTGCAATTGTTGAGGGAACTGGTCAAAGTGGACCCTGTTGCTTATGGCACAATCCACTCTAACCGTAAAGGTTATCCAAAAGAGCTTGTTTGTAAAAACATGAAAAGGGACAGTGCAGTGCCTTGCATAGTGATAAACCTCTAGCTGTGAACGTTTTAGACAGGAGAGATGTTGACATGCTGACTACCATCCATAATGAAAGTACTTCACCTCTGACTGTTTGGGGTCAGGTTGCTGAAGTGTGTAAACCTGTGTGTACTTTAGACTTCAATAAGCACATGGGTAGGGTAGATCAGCAGTTGAAATCTTACACTGCTGTTCGTAAGGCTTACTTTACGTATACAAAGTTGACAATCCATTTGTTCCACTGAGCAACCTTTAATGCTTTTGTTGTATTCAAGGATTGTTCTCCAGAGTCAAAGATGACTGTTGTCAAGTTTCAGGAGTCTGTGATAGGCAGCCTTGTAGTGAAACTGGCAAGTGTTCCTAGATTTGGAGTGGTGGACAATGTGGCAAGATTGAAAGGACGCCACTTTGCTGATCACATTTCTCCCACGCCCAAAAAAGACTTTCCCAGTAGGAGATGTAGAGTCTGTATGGGAAGAGGTGCATGGAAGGATAGTCTTATGTACTGCCCCCACTGTCCTTTTAAAACCTGGCCTGTGTGTGCCCGCATGTTTTAGATTGTAATACACGCAAAAGAGCTTTTGGGAGCAACCATGAATGTAATAGTGAACTGCCTTGTCTGTGTCGTTTCATGTTTTATGTTCAATTTCATGGTTGCAATTAGTGTGATGTATTTAGTTTGAGCTGTGGTGTTTGTAGTTTTGTGTTGACTTACAATTGGTTTGTGTTTTCTTTTTTGTTTAAAAAAATGTGATGGCAGTGTGCGTGCACTGGTGTTATGCTGGCAGTCCGTGTGGACTGGTGCTTGGCTGGCGGTGTGCGTCAGCTGGTGCCTGGCTAGTGGTGTGTGTGAGCTGGCATTTAGCTGGCAGTGTGTGAGGAGTGACTTGCTGCTGGTCACTACATACACTGCAACCAAACACCAGTCCACATACTCTGTCAGCCGGTATGGTTGCTGTGTCAGGCATGTGGGCATATGAAAGTGATGGGCCCTAGAATGGTGCTCTCTGTTGATGTGAGTGTTGTAATGTGCTAGGTCCATGGCTGGCGGTGTAGATGGTCTTGTGTGTGTCATGTATGTCTTTCTCTGCCAGGGTGTACATTGTCTCCACATCAGTGCTTAAATTGAGCCAGTGTTTTCCGATACTTGGCATTGGCACTTAATTGCTAACACTTGCACTTATGACAGACTGCCACATTGTGATGTTGTTTGTTTTATTTAGAGATGAGCACGATAACAGTTGTTTATTTATTCAATATATATTAAAATGACTAATACCTGCCACCCAAGCCATTCTATAGCTTTGGGGATTTGAAATAGTCTGAAGTGCCGCAGTTATAGGATTGTGGCTTTAGAAGGTGTTTTAGTACTGTCTCCAGCAGTGCTGGCCAAGGCAATGGGTTGGAGTGCAAACTGTAGTGGCCTCCTGGCAAGCTCCCTGGCACTTACATTTTTACAAATTAAGCTGTGCTCTACATTGTCTGTTGATGTGAGTGTTGTAATGTGCTGGGCCCACAGCTGACTGTGTGGATGGTCTTCTGTGTCATGTATAAAAGGTGTGTGAATGACCCGTAAAGAGGTTGGAGTCATTGGTTCATTTTTTTAACCTTTCAATTATTGACAGTGTATTTCATTTTTGTGAAACCTCTTCTTAATAAAATTTTACATATTGAACCATTACACACCCTCATGCCATATCCAACCAGCATGTGTGTGAACTTGATAAATATATGGTTATGCAGTAATATCTGTCTTTTCTTTCTTTCTTTCCTAAGCTGTACATTGTCCCTTGGGAGGATCTACCATATGTTTGTAAACTAGACACCCAAGGGAGTACAGGGTAGTGTGCCTCTTGTGGATCCCAGCACCTTTTCTTGCCCTCAATGCCCTGCAAACCTCAAAATGTGACTAAAATTACATATTTTCCCTGCATTTATGTGCCATATGCTGCAAGAAAAAGAAATAAACCACAAATATCCTTCCACCCAATTATCTCCCAATAAAAATTATATCTCACTTGTGGAGGTGCCCAAAGCAGAGTCAGCCTAAAAACGTATTTAAAAAACTACCCTGCTTTGGTTGCCCCTCAATCTTGACACATTTTTGGCCATTCACTGTGGTAGGCACTTGGCCCAACCACACATGTGAGGTATAATTTTTATTGGGAGATCGAGGGGAACGCTGGGTGTTAGGAAATCTATGCCGTTGTGCTAATAGAATGCAGAAAAGTGAGGAACATTTGATTTTTTGAGGTTTGCAAGGGAGTCTTTGCAAGAAAATGTTGGGGGATCAATGCAAGCCACGCCTCCCTGGACTCCCCCGGGTGTCTAGTTTTCAGAAATGTCTGGGTTTGGTAGGTTTCCTTAAGTGGATGCCAGGACCAAAAACCTAGGTGCCCCCCCTGCAAAAATAGGTCTTTTTGCAATAGATAAATGAGTCAGTTTTCAGTGGAAGAATGTAATGTGTCCCTTTTGCATTTTGGGCCATTTGCTGTTGCGGGCACTACACCTATTCACACAAGTGATGTGCCATTTTTATTGGGAGACATTGGGAATGCTGAGTGGAGGGAACTTTGTGGCTCACCTCAGATTCCAGAACTTTGCATCACAAAATATATGAGGAAAATGTGTTTTTGTAGACAAAGTTTGAGGTTTGCAAGGGATTCTGGGTAAAAAATGGGGTGAGAGCCACATAAGTCACCCATCCTTGATTATTCTAGATGTCTAGTTTTAAAAAATATACTGATTTCCTAGGTTTCCCTAGGTGCTGGCTGAGCTACGGTCAAAAACCCTAAGGTAGGCACATTGCAAAAAAAGAGGTACATTTTGCATCGAAAAATGTGGTATGTCCACATTGTGTTTTGGCTCGTTTCCTGTCGCTGCCATCTAGGCCTAACCACACAAGTGAGGTACTGTTTTTATCAGGAGACTTAGGGAAATGCTAGGGGGAAGGACATTTGTGGCTCCAATTAGATTCCAAAACTTTCCATCACTGAAATGTGAGGAAAATATTTGTAGACAAATGTTGAGGTCTGCAAGGGATATTCTGTAAAAAACAGAAATGTGATGAGAGCCACACTAGATGTCTAGATGTCTAGTTTTAAAAAATGTACAGGTTTTCTTGGTTTCCCTAGGTGCCGTCTGAGCTAGGGCCCAAAATCCACCTTTAGGCACATTGCAAAAAACAAGTCAGTTTTCATTAGAAAAATGTGGTATATTCACATTGCATTTTCGGTCATTTGCTGCATCAGGCACTAGGCCTACCCACACAAGTGAGGGGCCCTTTTTATTGGGAGACTTGGGAGAATGCTGGGTGAAAGAAAGTTTGTGGCTCCCTTCAGATTCCAGAGCTTTCGATCACAGAAATATGAGGAAAATGTTGTTTGTAGACATATTTTGAGAGTTTTCTAGGGATTCTGAGTAACAAAATGTGGTGAGAGACACACAAGTCACCCATCCTGGATTTCCCTGGGTATCTAATTTTTAAAAATGTACAGTTTTTCTAGGTTTCCTTAGGTGCCGAGTGACCTAGGGCCCAAAAATCACAGATATATATATATATATATATATATATATATATATATATATATCCTACTGGCAGCCACCAGTAGGTAGTTATAGTTAGGGCATAGTTTCCATAGACAGAGCGTTTTAGTTTTGCCTATAACTTTGGCACCGCTTGATGAAACTTCACAAAATTTTCTTAACATATACTTTGGTCAGCTCAGTTGCTGTCGCAAGAGTTTTGCAGTGATCCGTCAAGAAGGGGCCAAGAAAAAGGGTGGTTTCAAAATGCATTTTCCCCATTCAATTTTCCATAGGGTCTTTAGACACGCCTACAGCCTAAACTGCTGAACAGAATTACAGCAAATTTGACAGGAAGCTGGATCCTGTTCCACAGATTATGCTTTTTGTGGTTTGATTTAGATCTGTTCAGTAGTTTTGGAGTAATTTAAGACCAAAAAATATAGATATAAAGGGATGCAGATCCTCAACGGATCTGGACACACGCATCCAGGGAAAAAGCTGGGCCCTGATTGGCTGGCTGCCAACTGATAAAAAAGTTGAAACCACCATTTTGTTTATTGCATCAGCTCCGTGGTACAAAAAAGAAGAATAAAAAACACATAGGGGGAGCAGGATACAGGTATCCTGACCCCATAGGACACATAGAGGGGTCACAGGTTGATCCACATATCCATTGGTAGATCTACAGCTCAAGAGAGAAATTTGAAAAAACAAACTCTGCATCTAACCACATGCTGCGCACTGCCAAAGGCCATGCCCAGCGCTGGTTATACTTATGTCAGTGTGTGTTAATAAAACCATAGAAATTCACTGAAACAACCAAAGTTTACAGGGACGTTATAGTTAGGTTTTGAATTTCCTCACACAAAACCATAGAAGTGTAGCCATTATAGTTATAGTTAACTGAAGTAACTATAACCCGCGCCCCAAGGTAACTATAACTTGCGCCTTCGCCATGCACAGCTAATTACTCCATTTGATGACACATTCTATACCATCATTGATATTATTGATGCAACATTTGCAATAAAATTATTGATGATAAAACTTTGCATGGCGGGGGCGCTAGTTGTAGTTACTTTAAGGTGAGAGTTATAGTTACTTGAGTTAACTATAACTATAACTGCTAAGTTTCTATGGTTTTGTGCGAGGAAATTCAGAACCTAACTACAACGTCCCTATAGCCTTTTGTTTTTTTCATATATATTTATATATATATATATATATATATATGTATATATATATATATATATATATTCCATATACAGGGACTCACCCCAAACAATACAATTTGTCTTCACAAATAAACAAATCTACTTCTTATGTCACCATGTCTCCATGAATTCATAGAACAACATAAACATAAAGTTGCACTTTAGCACTTCATCAATCAGTTGTCATTTTAGCTATGTCATGATGTATATGAAATTTTAAATTTGAAAAATATTTTTGTGTTTCTATGAAAAATGTAAACCATATTTGTTTTTCTTGAACTTCAAAAATAAATTGTTCTGTTAGTTCAGGTTTGGTTTGCATGTAGAGGTTTGCTGTGCATGTAGAGAGATTGTGCCTTGACTCAATTGGTGTACCCAGGGGAATTTAATATGTTTTTCGATATAGAATTGTGTCCCCTTGGTGTGAGGGGTCTCTCTCATTTTTAATACTGCTGAAAGGACTGCCACTCTGCTGGACTGCTGCTCTGAAAGACTGTTGCCCTCCTGTGCTGACTTGCTGACCCCTTTCCTGAATGAGAATGACTTGGCCTGCATCTCCTGAGCCCAGAACCCAGAGGGACTCCAAGCTCTGCTTTGCTGTCCTCCTGATCTGAAGCCTGTGGGAAACAGTCTTTCAACCACCTTGCACCTGCAACGGGACTCTGTTATTACTGATTGAAGTGTTGTACAAATACTGCACCTTGCCTCTAAGTGAAGGCTGACGGCTCTGTGCCAAGCTACCAGAGGGTTGAGCACAGAATAATTTAGGGGAGGCCTGTGACTCCCCACAGCAAGAACTGTGGCTGCGGCTTGAACAGGGCCCACAACCCAGACACCCACCAACACAATTTCTCACTGTAGCCAAAATGTACAATTATGGGTAGTTGCAGGGGAATGTACATGTATCACCCATGAAAAGCTTCCATGACACTTATTTACTGAGACTGCTTATTCTCAGGCCCAGCCTCACCAAACACCTACACTTACTGCTTGGATACCCTTATGGGTGACAGGCAGCACTCTATAAATCCAGCTTACATTACATTACAATAACATAAAGCCAGGCTTTGCACAGCTTTGTGTTACTCTCTGTCAAAAAGTTCTGGGCAGAACATGCATTGGGCTGTAAAGTATATGTACAACCATGTTAGGAAAGTGTGTCTGACACTTTTTAGTACAATAGTTAGCATGAGGCTTATGCACAAAGGTAAGAATGATGATTGATTGATGTCATGATACTTATTTTGTCTTTCAAATATTATTTCACTCCTAATACTGGTGTGCATGGTGCACTTTATTAGAAAACAAACTGTTGCAGAGCCAAGAAAACATGAGGTTCAACCAAGTATATTAAATTGCTATTATCACATTGCTGTCTCACCACAAATGACCATTGAATAAAATAAACACAAACTTACCATCATCGTCATTATTACCAGCCAACTCGGAAGGATCAATTGGTTCTCGTCCTCCTGAAATATTAACATTCATGTAATAAATGAAATCATCCTGTTCTAGTATTTCACGCACATACTGATGACAACACACACGCGGAAATGCACATTTGTATTACTCAATATATATTACTTAAGATGTTCACATAGTGAACATAATGAATGTAATGACGGCAAAAATATTAACATTGTAATTTACATCTTTCAACAAAAACCCAGCGATGTTGGATCTGTTGCACGATACTCTGCAGCCCTCTAGCTTTTGACAGGCGATGTTCCACCTATTCTTCTCGTACAGGGGATATCCCTACCCTACACACCCTTCTGCCTGAAGCATTTTAGTGTGGTAGTGCACTACATAGGATAGCAGCACTCCTATTTTCTCTGTATCAAATATTTGACTCATGCTGGTACCACTTTTAGCTCCCTGTGCTCCCAGCCTATGTTTGGCCATGTTGGAAAATGTCCCTAGCTACTACCACTAAAACAATGTAAGACAGAATAGGTAAAATAGGTTAAGTTTCACACAGGTATCTGTTCTCAACCAGTTACCAATATGCTGTTCCTGGCTGTGATTCTCTTCAAGCTCCTATCGTTGTGTACGTAGAAAGGGTGTGGTATAGACATGCGTGGACATGCGTTGTACCAGAATGACGTATGTTTGCATCATTTTGAGTGGCTTTTTACCCATTTTGCGTCAGTTTGCAAGACATTTTTAGTGCAATAACCATGACATCTAACTATTGAAGGTTCATCATTATCGAGTAGTGCAGAGGGTTAATATGCATGTTGCAAAGAACATATACCATGATAATCACATACATGTATTTTATGTTGACAGCTCTGTAAGCTACTGCCTTTTGTTACTTGCAGTTCGTACCTTACAAGCCTAATACAGCACAATGACATATGAACTGTTATCAAATAGTTGTTCTAGCACTATTTGATAGTTGTTCAGAAATATGCAACTGCAAGGCATGGGGTTGGAATCATTTGTTTTTCCCAAGTCTTTCATTTTCCAGATCATGCTAAAAATGTTTAATATTGGTCGAAAAACAATCTGAGCAGTAAGCCCAATCCCAACCACTATGGAACTTTTAAAATTCATAAGGCCAGAATATATTCCTATATTGTGCTGCAGCAAAAAATTTAGGGCTGCGTTGTGTGAGCGGCAGAGACAAGGAGAGCACAGTGTCTACAGAGATATGGCTCTCTCGCCTCCTCTCTCTAGCACCAGTGCTGATTTTTACAGCCAAACACCAGGCACACACCTTTGCCCCATAGTGCAACGTTGTTTGTGTGAATCTGGCATTGGTCTTTGCAGTGGAAGGGTTCCCTCCCAGTACAAAAAAACTATGCGTAGATATATCTTAAAACTTTTCCTACTATGTATTTGTGCTGTACAGTGCAACACACACGTACAGTTAGAAAGTAAAGGCAGAATCAACACATTTCTCATTTGTCTGCTTTCATAAGCATTAATTGCCAACACAAATACCAAACTCAAACATTTGGTTGATAGGATTTTGCAATAAAAAGCATGGGGAGTTGCATGTGAAAGCCCATGTACCACCCTTGTAATGCCCCCTTGGATTTTGCACTGAAAAGCATGGATGGTTGCATGTGTATGCTGATGTACCACCCGTGTTACACTCCCTTGGTGCTCGGTAATACAAAACCGCCCTTTGTGCCTCTTTGTGCTACCTTTTGGCAACTTTCCAGCCTGAAACACATTTTTGGTTGGAAAGTAAATACAAAAATATGTTTTTGTGCTGGTTTGCATCACTTTTGTGATGCACACACAGAGCTAAATGTTTTTAATTCTGGTCCAGATTTTGTGCTTTTCAAGACCTAAGACTGTTGAAATATACTGCATACTAGCCTGGATGATATGTGATTCCTAACTTTTGCAATCCACATTGCTTTATCTTATTTTTCCTATTGACTGCTTTATGGAAGTAGAATTCATTGTATAGGTATAATTTGTTTTGACCGGAAAAAAATCAGACACCCTACTCTGCTATGAGTGTTGCTAAGAAATAACTTAAATTAATGGACGAGAGGGACTATGGAGACATTAGGGACACTGTTGGAGGGTGGCATTGAGCAAATCCATGGAGAAGATAAAGGTGGGGGTACCCTGAAGAATTGTAGCATCGGAAGCCACATGTGCTAAACGTGGCCCTGTTCTGGGAAAATGCTTGCCTTACTCCAGTACTTACATGTCTTGTGAGAAAGTACTCTATGTTGTAAAGCACTTTGTTGATACTCACAGATATGTTATGTTTGGTTTTGCTTCTCACTGTGTATGGTTCAAGTATTCTTAGTGCAAAATAATTACATTAGACCTGACTAAATGTTTTGAAAGTTCATTTGCCATTGAGTGATGGAGAAATTAAGGGCCTGATTTAGAACTCGTTGGGTGGGTTACTCCGTCACAACAGTGACAATTATCTTGTATGCTGAAATCGAAATCCCATTGAAGATAATCGGATTTAGATTTCAGCAGGAGGGATATCCGTCACTGTTGTGACAAAGTAACCCATCCTCTGAGTTCTAAATTAGGCCCTACCTATGTATTTCCCATTGTGGACACAATACTAACTCACCAAATCACACTTCATTTTCTTCATTCACATTAATATGTTTAATTTTCATTTATTGGAACAAGCTTTTCCTGTACACAAAATTATAATACCTGTGAGCCCAATTTATAAACACATAGCTAATTGCAAACATAATGTACACAATAATATATTGTGTTTTGACTTCTATAAACCTTTACCTGAGTTTACTTGTGCTACTAGATTCATTCAAAACATTGCACTGCCATTTTGTCGACAAAAGATTACAGACATTTGCATTCTTTTGATGAAATTTATTTAAGCTCACATATTAACAAGAGATAACTTCTTTGTTAAACCAATTCTTAGATTGCTCTTTTGAAGTATTCAATGTTCTGGATAGTAAACTATTAGGGCTACAATGCCTTTTTTGTATGTTGAGATTAGCATTTCACACCTCATGTACAGTAGCAATGCTCTGAAGCACTGAAGCTATGTTCCCTTGAGTTGACAAAATTGATGTATTGTGTTAGCAAATACTCAAACTCGCTCTGAGACCTGTTATTGGTGTCAACATGTGTTTTAATGTGTTTGATATTCTGAAAGTGTCACACTGTGCAGCTTCTGTGACACTGTTGTTTGCTAAAGAAGAAGTACAAGTAGATAGATTTCCATCCTGTTTGGATTTCATAAGTTCTAGTAAGTCCTCATACATGTCCAGCCAATTTCAAAGGAGTATAATCTGTATTTTTTCTTTAACAAATATTGTAGGCTTTAAGCCATTTGTAGCCTCCATCATATCCCCATGAAGTGTTGCATGGCCTTCTTTCACTGCATCACAAGTCTCTTCCTGGATCTTCTGAATGCACCTTTCAAATTCTTGTACTTGCATATCTTATGTTGATGACTGCCTGCTTATGGTTGAAGCACCAGTAGTAACTTAGTTGCTTTCTGATGTAGTCTGAAAATATCTGTGTGACTTTGGGATATGTTTGTATCTTTTTCTAGATCATTAAGCAGTATGTATAATCTGTCCTCGTCAGTTGATGGTAAAGAGATATCCATATTTGCTCAATTTTGATCAGCATTCAATAGGTTATTTTGAGGAGTGACATCACCGCACAAAAGCATATGAAAAAAGTAAATTAATGATATAGCCCTGATTAACTGTTAATCATATGGTGTCAAACATTCTTTCGTATCATATTTAGATCTTATTTCGTGTTATCATAACAATTTTACATGTGATAAATGATGAACTTCAATGATAAGAAGAACACAAATCACAGAGTAAAACTCAAACATGATGTGGATATTAATGTGTCCCAAACATTGAGAATGTGGCTCACAGAGTTGTGAAACATGCTCACAACATAGTGGTTAAGTGCAAGGTATGTGGTGGTGCTTTTCACCCTATGACAATATAGTCCATTTGTGTCTACAAAATTACTTTGTATTCAATCAATCAGTCAACGAATTTGTAAAGCGTGCTACTCACCCCTGAGGGTCTCAAGGCGCTGAGGGGAGGGCACTGCTACTGCTTGAACAGCCAGGTCTTGAGAAGTCTTCTGAAGGTAAGGAGGTCCTTGGTCTGACGCAGGTGGGTGGGAAGAATGCTCCACATCTTGGCGGCGAGGTGCAAGAATGATCTGCCACTGGTTGTAGTTCTGCGGATGCGTAGGACGGTTGGGAGGGCGAGGTCGGTGGAGCGGAGCTGTCTGGTCGGGGTGCAGAAGGAGAGCTGTCCCTTGAGGTATTCTGGTTCAGTGTTGTGCAGTGCTTTGTAAGCGTTGGTGAGACATTTGAAGGTGATTCTCTTGTTGACAGGGAGCCAGTGTAGGTCTCTCAGGTGGCCTGTGATGTGGCAGTGGCGGGGGATGTCCAGGATGAGGCGTGTGGACATGTTCTGGATGCGTTGCAGCCTTTTTTGGAGTGTGACTGTGGTTTCTGTGTAGAAGGCATTGGCGTAGTCCAGTTTGCTGCTTACAAGGGCTTGGGTGACTGTTCTTCTGGGTTCCATGGGGATCCATTTGTAGATCTTTCAGAACATGCAGAGGATGTTGAGACAGGAGGAGGAGATGGCCTTTACTTGATGGGTCATGGATAGTGAAGAGTCCAGGATGAATCCTAGGTTGCATGTGTGGTTGGTGCGAGTCAGAGCGGATCCAAGAGTGTCAGGCCAGCAGGAGTCATCCCATGCGGAGGGTGTGGAGCCGAAGATGAGGACCTCCGTCTTGTTATGATTGAGTTAGAGGCAGTTGTTCTTCATTCATTCGGTGATAGCCTTCATTCCTTCATGGAGGTTGGTCTTGGCGGAGTCCTTGGTGAGGGAGAGGATCAGCTTGATGTCGTCGACATATGAGATGATGTTGAGGTTGTGAGATCAGGAGATGATAGCGAGCGTAGCCATGTAGATGTTGAAGAACATGTTCTGCTGGTGAGAAAGGAGGTGACCCAGTCCAGGCCTCTGTCAGGGATTCTTGCATTGCTGTGGCGTGTACATAGGGTGTGGTGGCAGATGGTATTGAATGCGGCTGAGAGGTCCCTGAGGATGAGGGCTGAGGTTTCGCCGTTGTCCAGTATGGTTCTGATTTCGTCGGTGGCAGCGATGAGGGCAGTTTTGGTGTTGTGGTTACTGCGAAATCCAGATTGGGAAGGGTCCAGAGTGCTGTTCTCCTCGAGGAAGAAAGTCAGTTGTTTTCTGACAGCCTTCTCGATGATTCTTGCCAGGGAAGAGAGCAGAGAAATAGGCCGGAAGTTCTCGAGGTCCTTTGGGTCTGCCTTCGGTTTTTTGAGGAGGGTATCGATTTTAGCGTGCTTCCAGCTCTCCGGGAAGGTGGCAGACTCGAAGGAGCTGTTGATGATCTTCCGGAGCTGGGGTGCGATGATGGAGCTTGCTTTGTTGATGATGTGGCGAGGGCAGGGATCAGATAGTGAGGCGGAGTGGATGGTGTTCATGATTTCGATAGTGTTGTTGTTGACAGGGGTCCAGGAGAGCAGGAGGCTGGTACATAAGTCATCCCCTCACACATACAATGCTACATGACACCTACAAAAAGTAGTTCATATGTCCATCATGACATTCAGTGAAAATGTATAGGGCCTAATTATGAGTCTGGTGGTCACTAGACTGCCAGACTCACAGTGGTGTTCGGGACCACCACGGCTTTGACAAATTAAGAGTTTAGCAGTCGGACCACCAGAAGACCGCCGTCTCCGCCAGGGTCAGTGATCCCGATGGCATGATGACATTATTATGATTGGGCGGTGAGCTCCGGTTCACCAAAAAACTCTGCTAGCCCCGTCAGTTGAGCTGAGTTCACCACGTGTGCACTGCAGCCAAGTATGGTGCCACACAGCTCAAGCGCAGACAGTCTGCGCTTGCGCTGTGTAGCTCATAACTGGGCTGCAGTGCGCATTCTCTGCCAGACGAACATTGGCGCAGCAGCATGGAGCTGCTGCCGGCACCAGCTCCGATCCCTCAGGCCTCCAGCAGCCTGGGCTGGGCCCAGGAGCCTACGACAGAGGGAGGCAGAGCGCCAGGCTGCTGGCAGTGAGGAACCAGGTGAGTCCTTGTTTTTTTTTTTTGTACACTTGTGCACAAGAAGCCTGAAACAGCATATTTTGCTTCCTATGGCCCTGGCAGGGGACCCCCTGTCAGGCTTTCACTGCCCACGGCCCTGGCCTGGCTGTAAGCAGGCAAAGAAAGCTGCAGTTTCAGGCCTCTTCTGAACCAACCTGTACCATGTGCAGTGCACACGGGACATGCCGGTGCACAAGAGGCCTGAAACGGCAACTTTCCCAATCTATGGCCCTTTCCTGAATGCGCCCGATCTCTGAAGCGCTGAGCAGGGCCTGGCCTGGCTATCCATGCCCGACGCAGCTTAGCGCTTCTGAGATCGGGCACATTTGGGAGAAGGTACCACACTGCCACTCCGCAGCACACAGAACTCAGCCACTGTGGATTTCCAAAGATTTTTTAACAACTCAGCTGAATTCCGTGAACTCTGCCCAGGCCTAGTTGTAATCAGCCATGGCGGCGCTGAAGTCAGCATCACAGTGCTGATTACAACCTTGTCCTCTTCCAGCCTTTTCATGGCAGTCTGTCCTCCATTAAAATGCTGTCAGAGAACAAGTGCTCATAGTTAAGTTAGACTTTTGGTCTAGTCTAAGTTTACCTTTCTGAATCGGGCCCAAGATTGGCATTGCATTTGTGTAATAGGTGCATACATTAATAGAGCACCTTAATACTTGGGTGATGAAGTGCTCTAGGAACATTGGTTTATGGTAACAGAGCAGAAGAACACTCTTTTGATCACTGGTCAACCATCTTTGATAATGAAACCCATGTCTAGAAATATAGTTTTCAAACTTCCCTGATTGGTTAATTTTAATATGTGTTCCATTGCAGGGGTTGCAGGAGTGACATCTGCCCCACTCACTCGCAAGAGAGGCACATTTGAGCTTATAAGGGCCTTACATGGGCATTCTGGCACCCCATGCTGATGGTGCAGTAGTATTTACTTGCGCTGAGGAAAAACTTAGTTGAACGCCTCTCTAGGTCTGCTATGGCCTTCCCAGATGAGCTACAGTGGCCTGGCAGCGTCCCAGACACCGCTGCTGCCCGGCAGAGAGATCTCTGTCTTGTCCTGCCAGCACAGAGAGAGCATTAATTGTGTATAAGTGACCGAACCCGACATTGAGCAGTTTAATCTTGTTATCGAGGTGCGTAGGAGGCAATGGGCCACTAAACAGCATGCAGGTCTGCAAGGCATGCTGGTGAACTCAAATAGTGATTTGCCCTTTCTTCACCTATCGTTTCACTGAATAACACATGAGTGAAATGCATAGCTAAACCACTTCTGTATGCATGGGATTCCAGCCAGGTCGTTCCTGGCCCTGCTGTGTAATCATTTTCACCTAGCAGTTCTGTGAAGACACAGGGAGAACGGGGAGAGCAGTGGAGTCATTCAAGTTCGATATTTAGGTCTCATCTAGAAACAACTTTGGTGTTTTGCCTGTTTCAAGCAGTCCAAAAAATCAAATATAAAAATCAGGGTCGGAACTCCACCCACCCATGGAGCTCTGCATTATTTCAAAGAGTTTTTTGGTATGTCCCCAGAATTCTGCTGATTGAAAGTCCGCCAGCTGAGCCCAGGTCTAGTTTTTCCTGGAGCAGCTCTTCTTTTATAACACTTTGTTGGGTTTTAATTCTGGAACCTACAGGATCTCATCGAGGGATTTCAAATTAATTGTTTATAATAATACATTTGTTTGGGGCTTTATGGATTCTTTTTCCTCATCTTTTTGTGGATTACTATTTTTTGTTACATGGAGATGGAGAAACATCTGCAGCTATAAAACAGTGAGAGGCAGATTTAGGAGCCCCTAACGCATCCTTGCGCCACAGTAACGTCATTTTTTAATGCTAATATTGCCCAAATAGGCCAAAATCGTGGTGCCAATTTTACAAAGTGCCTCAATGCATGCATTTTGCTATGTTGTAACCCTTTGCACTACATTATGCCTGCGCCAGGCATAATGTATGCAATGTGGAAGTTTCCCTGTTAGGGGTGCCAAAAAATGGTGCAAAGAAATCTAAGTGATTTCGTTGCACCATTTATTTGCCACTTTTAACACCTGCTCAGAGCAGGCCTTAAAAAGAAGCACACCATTGTTTACAATAGGCCTCAAAGGGCTTTACGGGATTAGCATCAACATTTTTTACTCTAATCCTCCAAAGCTCCGAACTAGAGTCAAAAAGATTGACGTTAGTTCCCCTAACTATAGCCATGGTGCACCGTATCATAGATACGGCACACACATAGTGGCATTATGGGAAGCTAAGGGGTGCAAGGAAAGTGGCGCTGCACCGCGTGCAGCGCCACGTTTCGTAAATCTGACATTATTTTTAACTTTTGTTGTAGATGGGGAATGTGATACTATATTGTTTGTGTTATGCTTATGTTATTATTATGTGGACTTGTTTGGATTATATGCTGTATTTTGTGATGGACTGAATTTGTTTTTAAGCTGGTTTCACATTGGGTACAATATTTTTCTAATAATTAACATTTATATTTTTTTGTGTGAATGTTTATTAACTTTGTGATTTTACATGTGTTTGACTGAGGTAACAAAATATGTAGATTCTTATTTTTTTTAATTGTTTTTTGGGTTTAGAGATTGTTGTAGATTTGACCATCATTTCCAAGTAGTCTTCTCCTTTGTTATTTATGACGAGGTCAACTTTATATTGTAGCATGCCATCCATTCTTTTAGTTTTTCTGTTACATTTAGGGCCAATGTGGTAGCTGATTGATCCCACCATGGGACCACCAAACTCATGGGGCGAATGCCACCGCTGTAGCGGTGATGTTCCCCCCAGCGTATCACAACATTCCTGCAGGCTGACCGGTATGAATATTGTAAGATGCGCTCCCGCTGGGATGACAGGGCCAATATCCTAACACTCCAACACCCTTGGGCCCATATTTATACTTTTTTACCGCCGCATTTATGCCGCTTTTTGATGCAAAAATGTTGCAAAAATACAACTGTATTTTGCACGTTTGCGCCATTTTTGCATCAAAAAATGACGCAAATGCGGCGCTAAAAAAGTATAAATATGGGCCATGGAATGTGCACTGTCTGCAAAGCAGACAGTGTCCATTCCAACAGTGCTGGGCGGGGGGCCCCTGCACTGACCACAACCTGGTTGTGGCCAGTGCAGGGGCCCCGCTGAGCCCCCAGCACTTTTGCGGGCTCCCTGCCATTAAAAGGCTGGCATAAAGAGGGGTTGTAATCAGGCAGATGGCGCTGAGTTCCACGCCACCATGGCTGATTGCAAGACCAACCACTGTCATGCTGTCGGGAACCATGTTTCTGACGTGGAAGGCAAACCTTTGGCAGTCCGACTGCCAAAGTCGTAATTTTGTGGTCAGACCGTCAAAGCTGCGGCAGTCTGACTGCCACTGCGAGATTTGTAGTCTCTCATAGAGAGGCCATTAGTTCTTGGTAGCTTTGTTCTTTTTGTAATGCTTCAATAAATTGGTATGATATAGGTTGAGACCTGCCTAGAGTTGAAGGGAATGCAAAAAAAAACAGATGATGGATGGAATGCAGAATGTTAGACTTGGCATCTTTGGCGTGGTCCCCCCTAACTTTTTGCCTCTGTTTTCCAGGTTGTTGATGTGTGCGGGAGTCAGATGATTAATGCAGAAGAGGGGTGAGAATCCAAAACTGTTGATGTGGTCAATTTCCCTACAGGGGATGGATTTTATAGTGGAGCAGCGCCTTGGTACAGAACACACCAGTGCTGATGGTCTGTCCAGATTTTTCCACCTTAGTGATGAGAACTCCCAGGAGGTTGAGTAGTTGCTCTCCACTTTCAGCTGGGGGGGACATGTGTTAAACTTTGCATCCTTGGCGTGGGCTCCCCTAACTTTTTGCCTCTGTTTCCCAGGTAGTTGATGTGTGGACTCTGTTTTGGATGTTTTCGATACTCTGGGCACTTTACCACTGCTATACAGTGCTAAAGTGTAAGTGCTCCAATTTAAAATGTATGTGTAATTGGCTTTCCATGATTGGCATATTTGATCTACTAGTAAGTCCCTATTACCATGAACTAGAGGTGCCCAGGGCCTGGAAATCAAATGCTACTAGTGGGCCTGCAGCACTGGTTGTGCACCCACATTATTAGCCCTGTAAACATGGCTCAGACCTGCCACTGCAGTGTCTGTTTGTGCAGTTTTAAACTGCCATTTTGACTTGACAAGCCTACCCAGTTGCCAGGCCTAAACCCTCCCTTTTCATACATGTAAATCACCCCTAAGGTAGGCCCTAGGTAGCCCCATGGCAGGGTGCACTGTATGTTTAAGGTGGGATATATACTAATGTGTTTTAAATGTCCTAAAAGTGGAATACTGCCAAATTCGGTTTTCACTTTGCAAAGCCTATCTCCGTCATGGGTTAACATGGGGACTAACTTTAAATATTACTAAAGAGCAGATTCCCTTTGGGAGCAGATGGAAATATGGAGTTTAGGGTCCCTGGACTCACAATTTAAAAACACATCTTTTGGTAAAGGTTGTTTTTAGATTGTGTGTTTGAAAATGCCACTTTTGGAAAGTAGGCCTTTTCCTGCTTAAACCATTCTGCGACTCTGCCTGTTTGTGGGTTCCCTGTCTGGGTCAGTTTGACAGTTGGGCTGTTTTCACCTCTCCTCTGGACAGTGACACAAAGGGAGCAGTGGTGTAGCCTGCATATCCTGATGAGCCATATGGCTGGAGGGGAAGAAAGGAATGGCCACTTACACCTGAAAGGGCTGTGCCTGCCGTCACACAATGCAGTTTCGACCCCCCTGGTGTGTGTCTGGGGCCTGGCCTGGGCAAGGCAGGATCTTACTAACAAGAGAGAGTTTCCTTTGAAGTTTGCCTACTTCAAATGAAGAAAGGGGTTTAAGTATTGGATCCAAAACCCCTAAAAATTAGATCACTTCTGGAATCAAGAGGAACCTCTGCTAAGGAGAAGAGCTGAAGAGCTGAGAAGTGCTGCCCCTCTCTGTAACTGTCCTTTTTTGGGCTATCCTACATGTTGGAAATGGGCTCTCTGCAGGCTCACCCACAAACTTTTTTCCTTCCTCCTTCTCTTTTTCTGACCTCATTTTTGATGGCTATAAGACTATTCGCACTTTACCACTGCTAAACCGTGCTAAAGTCCACATGCTCTCTCCCTTAAAACATGGTAACATTGGTTCATACCCAATTGGCATATTTGATCTACTTGTAAGTCCCTAGTAAATTGCACTACATGTGCCCAGGGCCTTTAGAGTGAACGCTATGAGTGGGCCTGCAGCACTGGTTGTGCCACCCAAACAAGTAGACCCTTAACCAGGTCTCAGGCCTGCCATTGCAAGGCCTCTGTGTCCAGTTTCACTGCCAGTTCGACTTGTCATTTAAAAGTACTTGCCAAGCCTTAAGCTCCCCCTTTTCTACATATGTCACCCCTAAGGTAGGCCCTAGGTAACCCATAGGGAAGGGTGTCATGTAGGTAAAAGGCAGGGCAAGAAACTGTGGCCCTCATATGTACCTCAGCGGTCTTTTTTCAAGACCGCCGAGATTCCGCTGGGCCGACGACCGCCAGTGGTGCCGGTCTCCCGCCCAGATTAGTATGACTGCTAGCAGCCCTCCGCCCTTTTTCGGACGGAGAGCCGCCAGCAGCCATACTGGCGGTCGGCGGTGAAGTGGAGGCTGCTCCACCGCCACACCATCAGAACACTGCCCACTGAATCACAACCCAGGATTTGGCGTGGCGATGTTCTGGTGACAGGGTTCTGGCGGCAGAGCAGGCCCCATGGATCCTGTTCCCTCCCGGAGGATCACCGGACCAGGTAAGGTGATCGTCCGTTAGGGGAGGGGGTGGAGGGGTGTTGTGTGTTGTGTGCGTGCATGGGGGTGTGCGTGTGAGTGTGTAGAGGGGTTGTGTGAGTGCGTGTATGCATGCGGTGGGTGTATTGTGTGTATGAGAAATATGACGAATGTCTGTGTGCATGTATGTGTGCATGTATGTGTATGAGTGGTGTGAGCGTGTCTGTAGGGGGGTGTGGGGTGTGTGTGTGTGTGTATCTGGGGGGAGGTGGTGCTACCACCTTTGCAGGGTGGTAGGGGGATCGTGGGTGTTGGGGGAGGACTCTGGAGAAGGGGAGAGGGGAGGGGGAGACCCCAACATGTTCCCTGGCACTGATAGTGCCTACCGCCATGGATTTCGTGGCGGTACAAAACCCCACAAAATCCATGGCGGTATGTGGGGTCCTGATACCGCCGGCGGTCTAGTGACAGCCGCTGGGCTGGAGACTGAAGTCTCCAGCCCAGCGGTTGTTACCACCCTGGCGGTCGGAGTGTAGAAGTGGAGGTTTGGCATGGCGGTAACCGCCATGGCCGTAATTCCATTTTTTTTCCCACCAGCCTGTTGGCGGTATTACTGCCACTTTTACTCCGACCACCAGGGTTGTAATGAGGGCCTGTGTGTTTTATATGTCATGGTAGTGAAAAACTCCTTAATTCGTTTTCCACTGCAGCGAGGCCAGCTCCTTTCATAGGCTAACATTAGGGATACCCTCATATACTGTTTGAGTGGTAGATTCTGATCAGAAAGGGGTAAACAGGTCATATTTAGTATGGCCAGAATGGTAATAGAAAATCCTGCTTATTGGTGAAGTTGGATTTAATATTACTATTTGAGAAATGCCACTTTTAGAAAGTGAGCATTTCTCTGCACCTAAAATCCATCTGTGTCTTACAGCCTTTCTCCAATCAACAACTGGGCTGGGCTGGTTGACAGCTTCCTTGTGCATTTCACCCAGACAACCATAAACCCAGGATACTCAGTCACACCTGTACTCATCTGCATAATGAATGGGTCTTCTTGGGCTGGATGCCTGATACTTACATTTCAAAGGCTAGTGGCCTGCCCTCACAGAATGGACTGCCAAACCTCCTACCGGGACCCTGGCAGACAGACCTGTACTGAAAGGGGAACTTGTGCTCTTCAAAATAACTCTTTGAAGTCACCCACACTTCAAAGGCACTTTTGGGTATATAACCTGGGTCCCTGACCCCACCAACTCAGACACTTCCTGGGACAGACACTTTCAACCAGATCCTGCAACCTGCCAAGATGAGCTGTCTGGCCTCCCAATGGACTTACCTGGACTGCATTGCTGTGAAGGACTGCTACCTTGCTGTTGCCCTTCTGCCTTGCTGGCCTCTGGCTCTGCTTAGAAGTGCTCTCCAAGGGCTTGGATTGAGCTTTCCCCCTCCTGAAGTCTCAAGGCCAAAAATACTTCTTCTCTTCAAAGGAACTCCTTGAGCGGCGAAAACAGACGCGTAGCCTGCCGGAATCGATGCACAGCTTGTCTAGAGGAGAAAGAATCACCGCACTGCCGACCCAGAATGATGCATCCCAGCTCTCAAAGTGAAATCGATACAGCACCAGCGTTGCAACAGGAACTTCAACATACAGTCCACCGCATCAACCCATTGCAGAGCTGAAACGACACAGCCCGACTTCCTGCATGAGGAAGCGACTCAGCACCTTCCGTCCAACAGAAACTCGGACACATTGCCCACCGGATTGACGCAGCACCTGTGTCTTCGTCCAGCACGCCCAGGATTTCCACGCATCGTCCCTGGGTGTCAAAAGACCCCGCATGACAATGAGGATTCAAGCCTGCATGCCAGAATTCAATGCAAAGCCCTTGCTGCGTGGAAAAGAATCAACGCATCATCTGTGTGCGTCCAGAAATCTGAGCACATCTTTCTTTTTCCACGTATCTCCTCCTCTACATTCTCCGTGCGTGTCATTTTGATGCATACCACATACTTTGTGCACACATAGGCCCTCATTCTGACCTTGGCGGGCGGCGGAGGCCGCCCGCCAAAGTCCCGCCGTCAGATTACCGTTCCGCGGTCGAAAGACCGCGGCGGTCATTCTGACTTTCCCGCTGGGCTGGCGGTCGGTCGCCTTCAGACCGCCCGCCAGCCCAGCGGGAAAGAGGCTTCCACGATGAAGCCGGCTCGGAATCGAGCCGGCGGAGTGGAAGCTGTGCGACGGGTGCAGTTGCACCCGTCGCGTATTTCACTGTCTGCGCAGCAGACAGTGAAATACATGTAGGGGCCCTCTTACGGGGGCCCCTGCAATGCCCATGCCAGTGGCATGGGCACTGCAGGGGCCCCCAGGGGCCCCGCAACCCCCCCTACCGCCATCCGGATCCCGGCGGTCCGACCCCCGCAAGCTGCGCCGCCGTGGAGGATTCAATGGGGCGGCGGTACACTGGCGGGAGCCCGCCAGTGGTGCCGGTCCGACCGCGGCTTTACCGCCGCGGTCGGAATCCCCATTGGAGCACCGCCGGCCTGTCGGCGGTGCTCCCGCGGTCCTCCGCCCTGGCGGTCAAAGACCGCCAGGGTCAGAATGACCACCATAGACTATTGTTGCTTTTTAGAGACTTAAGACTCTTCTTCGTATTGCAACAGTGATATTTCAACTTGTGATTATCAAAGCATGATAATTTGTTACCTTAATATACTCAGCTAAATATCTTCTATTTGTCTAAACCTGTGTGGTTTATGTTTGTGGTGTTTTCACTGTGTTATTGCATGATTTATTACACAAATACTTTACACATTGCCTTCTAAGTTAAGCTTGACTGCACAGTGGCAAGCTACCAGAGGGTGGGCACAGGATAATTTGGATTGTGTGTGACTTACCCTGACTAGGATTGTGGTGCCTACTTGGACAAGGGTGTTTACCTCTGCCAACTAGGGACCCTATTTCTAACTCTGCAATTGCTGCTTTTGCCTGTGAAAGGGGACAGAGACTGGACTTTGTTGCTGCTTGAGAAGAATCTCCAAGGGCTTGAAATGAGCTTGCCTCCTCTTGTTGAAGTCTCAGGGCCATCAAAGACTTTCCCTGCCAGCACTTGGACTCTCTGCTGAGACTCCTACCCTGCCAAGTGGTAAGCTGTCCAGTCCCTGGGCCCTTGAAAGGTGAAGTTGGCAGACTAGAACTGAAAATCCATGCACTGAACGACGTGCAGGGAACTTTTCGACGCACCTTCTGCAACGTGGTTGGTAAACAACGAGCTGCTGGCTTTGCAGCTCAAATCGACGCTTCACTTGTATCACAGCTGGGAGATCGATGGATCGCAGCTGAAAGAACAATGTGCAAAATCCGCTTAAGGAGCCTGATAACAACGCAAACTCCACTCAGAACGATTTTCTGATCCGTGCAACTGGATTTTCCATGATTCGTCCCTGGGTGTCAAAGCCAACCCAACTGCGTGCGGATCCGAGGTGCACCCTCCGGGAATCGACACATCACTCTCTTGAGGTGGAGAAAAATGACACATCGCCGACCCGACTTGAGATGGAAACGGTGCATGTCTGCACTTGCGAATAAGGCATCTATGCACCACTGATTTTTCAGTCGCACGCTTGCCCTTGCAGCCTTATTTTTGATGCTAACCATGTACTTTGTGTTACAACAACATTCTAACTGTTTTATAAGGATTAAGGGCCAGATGTATGAAGAAACCACTTTGCGAATCTCTAAAAGCGATTTTTAGGAAATCGTTATTTTTGATTTGCACAATGGTATGTATCATATTTGCGATTCGGTAATAGCGATTTCTTAAAAATCGCAAATGCTGTTACCAAATCGCAAATAGCGATTCTGAGCCCATTCGCACCTATGGGCCTGTAGGCCCATAACTGAGATTTTTTTGCATTTCCCAAATTGCAAATTCCGAACTGGAATTTGCAATTTAGGAAATGCAAAACCCCAGGTTGCTGGGGGCCTAAGGCCCCCTCTGCTGCACCCCAAAAAATATTTGAGGACATGTAAGGCGCACACATGCCAAAGGGGCATGTGTGCATTACATGTCCATTTTAAAAATGCATTCTTAATGCATTTTTAAAATTTGCACATAATTACGATTCCTTAATGCCCAATTTGCATTAAGGAAAAGCTTGATACATGTGCTTAAGAAATCGCAAATAAGGATTCCTTATTTGCGGTTTCCTATTTTGAGAATCACAATTTGCAAACTCTGTAGAGGGTTAATGTGTCACCTAAGAGGGTCTCCAGATGCTGAGGAGGTGTATGCATTGCAAGTAGTATGACACAAATAGCCATGTGTAAAGTTATTTGTATAAATCCCTATTTGACACAGCTGATCTGATGTGCTGGGGGAGGTTGTCCCAGGTATAGTCTGCCATACATGAAAACACCCTACCTCCTGGCATGATCATGTGAAAATAGAGGATGTGATTGAGTTGAAGTGTCACACACAGGGGGATCATGATTGCTTGGTGAAAGTGTATATTGTCAGTGCTTTGTGCATGCCTTGTAGTGTAGAGCTTTGTAGGTGTGTGGCTGATCATCCTGAACTGCCAGTGTGACTGAATGGTTAGGCAATGTAAATATCTGAGGTGACATGTGATGTGAGTGCCACATTATAGGCTGAGTAATAGTCTAGCAGTGGTGTGTCAAATACTTTTCCTCATGTGTATCACATGTACCAGAATGCTGTACTAGAGGTCATTGGTGTCTTTCAGTCAACATGTGATGAAGGCCTGGGTGATGTGTGTACATGTGTCAGAAGGGAGCCATACATAGAAATGTCTGACATGCAAATCAAGTAAACGCAGGTGGAGGTGATTATGCCCATTTGAAGTTTCATTGTGAAGTAGGTGTCCAGGATGATGGACAGTGGTGGTTGGAAGGAAAGGATTTTGGGCCTAGCAACCACGATGAGTACATGTTGCACAATGTCAACACTGCTATCTTGTCATGTTGAGTATGAGCAAATCATCTCACATGCAGGCAGCCATGTTGATAACTGGCAGATATCAACTACTGTTGGTGTTGTTGTCACATGAGTGTCAGTGTCTGATCTGGGTGTCATCAGTGTAAGGGATGAAGCACAGTCCATGGGTCTGAATAATGATTGCCAGGAGCATCATCTGCATGTCCAAGAGAGTGGGGCAGAGTAAAGCGATGTGATGGACTCTGTAGATGAAGCTCTTGGGCTTTGAGATGAATGAATTGAGCATGAGCTGTTCCATTCTACCAAATATGAAGGAGGCTATCCACTTCAGAGATGTACCTCAGTCCTTAGTGTTGTGGAGTCTGGAGTTTAGTGTGTGTGTGTGTTGTAAAAATACAGGATTCTCCAGTCAAATTTGGATTAAGACATTGTACAAGATCTTCCCCTTATATGCAGTGCAGAAAGGTGGCCTAATGTGTAGTTTTGTGTTGACGTATCTGAAAGATGAACCGTAGGGTCCAATAATGCGCAAATTGCATGCAAGTCAGTACTGGAATGCAGTTTGGTGTCTACTACTGTGTGAATGGCAGAGGGCAGGATTGGGTGAGTTGAAAGACCAATTGACACATCTTATTTAGTGCTGTCCCGCAAAAGGTGGCTACAGCAAATGCAGGTACTCTTGCTACACTATGGAATTGTCTCTGCAGAGGTACCAAGAAGCCATTTGTTAAACAGTGCAGGCCGACAGAACAAGCATTCAAAATGTGCCCCATATTTCTGCTCACTCATTCAGACAGGAAAGGCCAGCGAGCAGGTGAGATGTGTTTGGTTGTGTAAAAGTTACACAAATAGGCCCCCTAGTAAATATGGAGGTTGTGGGAGGAACTTACATGTCTTGCCTTGTGAAAAGCAACTATAGTAAACATGGTCATATACACTTGAAGCAACATATGTTGCATACTTCCCTGTATGCTTGAACGTGAGGAAAAATACTGTCTAACTGTTACAGAAATAACGTATGTCATAATAATTCATTAAATCATCTAAACATTTTACATTCTTTTTCCAGAGGGGCAGACACCACCTTCTGGAGATCAGCCTGTCTATGATGGCCAACCTGTTAAGGACACCACCATGCCGTCCATGGATGATGACACCTTCCAACACCTCCTGAACTCTTTTGACAATTTTCCTCTGGAAATTGCAAGGCTACACAACATTGTTGGGTCTCCAGTTGAACAGGAACACACACAACAAGGGCATCAACTGATTAAATTACTGCTGAGGACGCTGAATGGCTCTAAGTTGTTTTTCAATGATGAGTGGTAGGAGTCCAGCAGTGGATGGCTGATGAGGTTGGGATGGGAATGGAGACCATAGCAGGCATTCTTGAGGGACTACTTAGGTGTCCTTGTCCTAGTAAGCGTTTGTCAAAGGCCATCACAGACACCTACACTTGGCTCCATGGGATTGATGAGTCACTAGTTGACATCGCTGGTGTCATGATGCAGAAGGAACAACACCAACCTTCTACATCTCACATCAGCTTTCAGGCAGCTAAGGGGCATTAATATCTCCAACCACTTCCTGGAGGCCATGTTAGATTCCTTCATAGCAACAATCACTGCCTTCAACATCAATGTTGTTGCATTGTTGGCAAACCAGCTCTGCCTTGCCTTAGTCCATATCTATGATGCCATGCAAAGCCACGCATGATGGCTTTGCGTCGCCTCATAGATATGACTGAGAGGCCTGCTCCATCAGCGAATCATAAAAAGTGAAGCTTTAGAGGAGTGGGTCTCATGTAAATGAGGCCTTTTGTTTTTACCAGCATTGTTTTTCTCTGCTTGGGCTCCTAAATCCAAACCAAAACCCCCTAGTGGCAATGTTCTCCTCCAGATTGAAGTCATGACACAAATGTATGTCTTTGATTCCATGGGGACACTTAATAATAACTATAGCCAATAATTGTCTTTTTAAACTATGTACATATGCTACCCCAAGAGGCCACACCCACTCACATGATGTAATGTGAATTTAGGAACCTCTGCAAGATAATAAGGGCCAGATGTAGCAAACAGTTTGCGAGTCGCAAACGGCGAAAATCGCCATTTGCGAGTTGCAAACCTGAGTTTGCTATGCAGAAATGCATTTTGCGAGTCGGAACCGACTCGCAAAATGCATTTCAGAGTCGCAAATAGGAAGGGATGTTCCCTTCCTATTTGCGAGTCGCAGTGGTATGCAACTCCATTTGCGACCGCGTACGCGGTCGCAAATGGAGTCGCAGTTACCATCCACTTGAAGTGGATGGTAACCCACTCGCAAACAGGAAGGGGTCCAAGGGACCACTACCTGCCCTGAAAAAATCAGAAACAAAAGGTTTCGTTTTTTTTTTCTAAGTGCAGCTCGTTTTCCTTTAAGGAAAACGGGCTACACTTGGGAAAAAAAAACTGCTTTATTTAAAAGCAGTCACGGACATGGAGGTCAGCTGACTACAGCAAGCCTCCATACCCGTGAGTGCCCATAGTCGCTATGGGGCCGCAATTTGCGACCCACCTCATTAATATTAATGAGGTGGGTCTTTGCGACCCCATAGCGACTCGCAGACGGTGTCTGAGACACCGTTCTGCATTGCAAATTGCGAGTTGCAATTTGCGAGTCGCTCAGACTCGCAAATTGCAAGTCGCAATTTGCAAAGTACCTACATCTGGCTCTAAATCTGTTTGTTAGCAGAATCATATTGAGTTATGTACGGTTGTGCCCCAAAGGTCTACAAACATATTGGAAATGTAAATACCAAGGTGGCTTTTAGGGATGTAAAGAAGATTGAGCCAAACTTATCTGAACATGGTGCCTTGGTATATGCACATACACCAAGTCCAACCATTGCACTCTCTTGATTATCAATGTGTACTTTAGCAATGTTATGTCAGAATGTACCAACAAGATGAAGTTTCATAACAAACACAAAGTAAGAACCTATTGATAAGGTACACACACTCTTTCCACATATACGTGTGATGTGTGAGGTGAGCTTAATACAGAATACCTAATGACAACAATATTGTAGCAATGTCAAAAGCACTACATGAATTACTTACTAATAAACATCACTGTTTCACAAAATGACACAAAACAACACTAAAGGCTTCATTGGGGTGTTTATAATACCCAGATTGTTATGCCCATTGTCAACATGTCTTTGAATTGCAGTAGTGCCACAGAAGGATGTGAAAGGGCAAGGTAATACTGTACATGAGGGTGCCCTAGATATGTAAGTGCCCCCTGCCTCCCTTGTATTACTCAGAAGAGTTTAATAATTAAACCCTGGTTCAAATATACGTCTGGTGTTACTCTGCCACAGAGAGGCCTCACATGTCTTGAGTGTGAGTGCATCCACACATCTGAGCATTTGACCATACAATTATGTACATTGGTGGTACACCAGTGATTCTGTCTAAATAATATAGCTCCCCAGGGGAGAGGTATATGTGAGACGTGTTAATAAATAAATTAGGGTTGTCTTTTGATATGTGAAGTGCATAGAAGCATGCATGGAAATCAAATTTAGATGAAATTGCGCATGGAAATAGAAATTAGATAGACATTGTCCAGGAGAGTAAAACTTCATGACCAAGTAAATTCACACTACAATGTAGAGATCCTTGCACAATGGTGCAAGGGGGTATACTCTTAGTGCTATGGAACAGGCTATGCCACTATGAGCAGCATTCTGTCTCAAAATGTCTAGTTAAACACATACATACCCACTCACTTTCTCAAAGTGTGCTTTAGTAGGCGAATACTTGTGTTGTGCTGTGTGTCAGATCAATTTAGGAGTCACACTTATTGTGTCTCAAGTATGGAAATGGATACCTATAAAAATCAAATATGAGGACAAACTACAGTTGTCCAGAGACCTCTGGCAAAGCCACATATACCAACAATGAATTCAGTACAATTTGTCCATCATGTACTCTACACAGCTAACACAATAGTACAAATATTTGTGAAAAAGATAACATCCAACTACAAACCAATGAAATATATTTATTAAACTAGATAAAATACTAAGGGGGTCATTCTGACCTTGGCGGCCGGTGGCCGCCAGGGCCACCGACCACGGGAGCACCGCCAACAGTCTGGCGGTGCTCCCGAAGGCATTCTGACCGCGGCGGTTCAGCCGCGGTCAGAAAGGGTAAACCGGCGGTCTCCCGCCGGTTTACCACTGCCCGTTGGAATCCTCCAAGGCGGCGCAGCTTGCTGCACCGCCGAGGGGATTCTGACACCCCCTACCGCCATCCTGTTCCTGGCGGTTCGGCCGCCAGGAACAGGATGGCGGTAGGGGGTGTCGCGGGGCCCCTTGGGGCCCCTGCAGTGCCCATGCCAATGGCATGGGCACTGCAGGGGCCCCTGTAAGAGGGCCCCGCTTGTATTTCACTGTCTGCTTAGCAGACAGTGAAATATGCGACGGGTGCAGTAGCACCCGTCGCACCTTCCTACTCCGCCGGCTCGATTACGAGCCGGCTTCATCGTGGGAAGGACGGTTTCCCCTGGGCTGGCGGGCGGCCTTTTGGAGGCCGCCCGCCAGCCCAGGGGAAACCTCAAAATACCCACCGTGGTCTTCCGACCGCGGTACGGTATTTTGGCGGCTCCCGCCGGGCGCGCGGTGACCGCGCCCGGCGGGAGTCAGAATGACCCTGTAAGTCTACCTATCCTAAACTATCTTTAACACTAGTTTATGCTACCTTATCTTACTCTATATTTAATTTAACAACTATTCACACATGAAAAGTTAAAAATCAATCTCCCCACCCCCTTAATACTCATAGATCAGTACAATACAAATGTTAACTACATCCTAAACATTTACCAACTACACATATAATCCCACTAAACAAATATATACATACACACGTACACACACACACACACATCTATATACTTTTTTTAGGGGGGTTATCTTATCATACATACAAAACATCAACCCCTTCACCCACTATCAAGCCTACCTTACTAAGAACATACTGAAAAACTACTATCTTTAAAAAAACGTACTTATCTAAAACTTATCTAAGTTAAACCTACACTTACAATTAAACCTAATTATCACTTTTCCTACTGATAAAAAATTAAAATCTAATATAACAATGACCTGGAAGGGAATGTCCAGATGGAGAGACAGTCATATCTATGTTGCAATCATATCTAGATCCTCCTGGCATGTCAACAGGATCTCCATGATGCTGGATAATTCATTTTCTAAGCTATCCATCCTTTTGTCTATAAGTTTAATCACCTTTACCAGGGAGCAGTTGAAGGTGGAAGGTGGGGCACACCTGACCCTCATCTTCCCCGTGACTGACCAGGATGAGCCACTTAAGGGGCCTGGAGTGCGCTGTGTGCTGTCCTGTTTCTGTCTTACATGCTGGTGCAGGGGTGTTCTGTGGCCCGTACTTCCTTCCATATTCCCAGATTCCACTTGCCTTTGCCTTTTCATAAACCCATGCATTTTGCAGAATCAGTGCACGATTTTCCTGAGGTGGACATAGCATGCCTGTCGAACCTCAAATGTTTCCTGCATTTCAGCTGTCATGTTATCTAGGGAGTAAATATAAACATATATTAGCTCAAGTTGCAAAGTTGCATGACATGTTACAAATTTTGTGTGACATTGAAATGCAATCATAGGTGCCTGTCCACACCTACACCAAATCATAGCATACATATATGTACTATATACCTTAAGAACAATAACATCTCCTAATACAATGTGACAAACTGACCAAAGTGAGGTGGTTGTGCAATATATATATATATCTATATATATATATATATATATATAGATATATATATATACATATACATGCATGCCAGTGATTCACACTCATTCAGATGTATGAATGGCAAAATCTAGACATGATCCAGATATAGGGGGTTATTCTAACTTTGGAGGAGTGTTAATCCGTCCCAAAAGTGACGGTAAAGTGACGGATATACCACCAGCCGTAGTACGAGTTCCATAGGATATAATGGACTCGTAATACAGCTGGTGGTAAATCCGTCACTTTTCCGTCACTTTTGGGACGGATTAACACCTCCTCCAAAGTTAGAATAACCCCCATAGTCACTTTTGGTGTTGCTCTTGTATCATGCAAGGAGGGGCAAAGTCTACCTAAAACCTACATAAGAGGTGTTAAAGTAAGCTATTCCAGTTTATGTAACTCTGCATTTAATTAGTAATCTGTAGTTACGCAAGGCAGTGCACCTTGCTGACCTGCCTTCTTCTGAATCAGGGAGCCACACAATAGATGATGGTGGGTAACTTACTGCTGCAAGATATTCATTTTGAGAACTTACCACTTTAGCATAATTTATTCACCTTTAAAGATGCCATAATGCATAGAGTGTACTGGTGTACCAACAATAGGAAATTTTCATATTTTCTGTGCATTCATTCCCCCAGTGGTGCAGTCATCAGCTCACCAAGAAAACGCCAAATGCCTGGAGTGTGTATATGCAGGCAGGAATACTCATCTGGTCAGGACTATGTTGCCTACAATGCAGGGCCCTTTACACCATGATGCAAGGGGGTCTGTGTTGGTGCTAGGCAGGCAAAAGTACACCACCAGTAAGAAAGCACATTAATGAGCTGCATCCTGGCATTACTTTGCATTCCTGCATTTTAACATTTACACATTGCAGCAGATTTGCTTCATACCTTGCATTGTATGAATGCATCACAGAAATGTCACATAGGGGATATTCTGGCCATGAGTCTAGTATTGATATGCCAATCCATGTGAATACATTATTGTTTAAATGTGCAGTTTATGTGCTAGACGATGGTGAATGTTGTAAATGCTTCTAATCTATAAACTTGCAAAAATCCTCACAGCTGCACAATTTCATAACTGGTTACATGCCTCCTCAATTCCAAAGGTTTCTGTGGAATTGGACTGCTGTTTTAGCACACTAATTGGCAATTATTGCATGGTGATGGATACCTCCCCATAAACATCACACTATTACAATCATCATGGATCAAACACAGATGTCACAGAGCAACACCATGTACTCATTACACTCACTTGTTGCATTAGTGTCCCGGAAGCTGTCCACCTCTCCACAGGTGAAAGGCACATATCCACACGCAAGACATTAAAACTAAGGGCAATGACATTCCATTGTAATGGCACATTTAAACAGCCTTACACACATATGCAAACATTGTCAGAACATCTAATCTAGCTAGTAACCTTGCAGGGCAGACCTGGCTGTAGGTACAAGGTCAGATTTATCTCGTATTACATGGCAGAATCATGCTTCAGGCATGTGATCTACAAGTACTGCTGGCCATCATCATCACTGGCCCCTTAAACCATGGCACAAGGGTGCACCCATTGGCACAAGGCAGGCAAAGGTGTTCCTGGAATGGGAAAGGACAGAAATGCCCCATAAAGGTGGAATATCTGTGGCACAACTCAGAAACGTGAATATCTGTGCTATGCATTAAAATAAAAAGCTGAAACCTGGTACCTACATGCTAGCCTTGTCACACACACACACACCTCAGAGAGTGAGCAGTATGGATCGTGATATATAATGTGAATCTAGCCGTAAGGGCAGTTTGTCTGACATAGCGTGCAGTTTCAGTGTCAGCTGAGTGTGCCAAAACAGCAATTCATCATTTATTCCATTACAATGACATGCCAATACATTCATCAGGGCAGGTTGTTGGTCAATATTGAACCTCAATTGGTGAAAGCGCAGTGTGCCATTACTTGGCTCCATGACTGGTTGTTCCATCTAATGCAATCCAGATTCTATGATGGGTGTGCTGCTTAGTGTGACACTTTGATACTTCTGCCACTTGGTGTAACTCTCTCTAATGGCTTGTGTATCATAAGGCATCTACACATTGCAGCTACATATTGCGTACACATTTTGGCATTACAAATATAGCAACATTATTTAATGCTGATGCTACATAAATACAAACCCAGATGGCCCACAACATCTGCCTCACGGGCTATCACATCTGCCCAACAGTGCTTGATCTGGCTCACTGTTTAGTCCTCCCCAAACACCTTCCCCATGTCTCACCTCACCCTCTCTCATTTGTTTTTCCAACCCTTTCAGTGGTCATACTGGATCCCCCTACCCCTGTCCACAACCATCTGTGGCTGGTAGTGCCATGTGAATCTGGCAACTTCTCACTCACTGAATTCTTCCCTCCACCCTTCCCAGGCATGAACCTATCCTTCCTTAATAGCCTAATAAAATTAAAGAACACCACTTAAACAAGACAAATGCTATTACAAATTACTAAACAAAGACACAGAAAGTACACATTGAAGAGACAACATTGACCAGACACCAACAAGACCACAAACTGCAAAACCTCCCCCAGACACTCTCCAAATACCACCAACAGCCAGCTCACACTAACAGAGTGTAAGAGAAAGAGAAACTAACTTTGACACTTCCTAGTACACAGCCTACCACACCCATTGCATCATTTCCTGGGTATAGTGAGCACATTTCCAACATTTACTGTGATTTTTCTGATGCATTCCAAGGCAAATGTAGCTTGTGTGATGGATGCACAGCTCAGTTGCACTTCTGCAGCTACAGTAGTTCCATGCACTGGTGGCAATGTGGGTGTTCTGACCTGTGCAACCTGTTCAGTGCACATGTTCTGACCCGTGCAACAGGAGCAATGCACAGGTTCTACAGTAGAAGCATGACTTCTACAGAAAACATACACCTTAGGCACACTTCCATTGGTCCACGGCTAGGGTGGCACCACTTGGCAGGTCAGCGTGACAGATGGCAGTGTCTAGGTGCTGAAGTCACAGGGTGGGAAGTCTTTCATGCCCCAGAGACGTCATGGCAGTAGGTCAGGCACATGGTCCTTGGACTCACTCTGGGTTGAAGGGATGCATGTGCAGTCCTTTATAAGTCAGCAAGGGGAACAGAAGGCAGCATGACACCACAGCAAGTCAGGAATCTAACCCTAAATAATCACACAACAATCTTCATATGTGTTACCAGCATACACACCATGATGTCTACCATAGTCATATGTCCATGTAAAGGTGGATCCCGGGGCCTATGCCCCAATCTTTTAGATTCTCTAATCAACCCAATCTCTCAGTCTTTTGAGGCCCCGTCCTTAAGATGTATCACAGATGCAACTCACACTTAGAGAAGCACAGAGACAGGCTGGGTCTCCCATACACCAGTGTATGTGCCACCCAGCTTGCAACTTTGCTAGACTGTCAAACTCCATATGGTGTAATTCGTCTAATCCTCATGTATTGACAAGGCAACCATGTCTTACTCGCAAAGTAAGCTAAGGTCATCCATATAATATAGTTGGCAGTCAATTCTGCAGTCGCTGTACAGTCACAGGAAATTCAATGACCAATACTCTAATCCACATGTATCATGCAACCACCAGCATTCTGACACACCACACACACACACTCAGTCTGAGCACACTGTTTAGTTCTACAGTCCCTTTGTACTGTACTAGAGTGTTTCACATTGAACACACTACCAGTATGCACACATTAACCATGTACATACTGTTCTACATTTCAAACTGTGTTGTGTTTGGCTTGCACAGGCACAAGCATTCTGCACATGGTTTTATCATGCACACATTTCCAGTTCAACCTGATGTTGGTCAGGAGTGAGTGTAACATACAGAACTTTAGATTAAGTGAGTGAGCCAGTAGGTCTCACTGGAGTGAAACAGGAGTTGAATGGTCATGTTCACAGCTTATTTTCACAACATAGAATGCTCCCACCCCCACTTTTCCTGAGTCTTACTCCTGGCAAAGTCAGTAGTGTATATCAACTATCAGGGCAGGTCTGTGTGTGGCCCTCACGGTCCAAAGAGGCCTCTGTCATGGCATACACATATATTTCATGTTCCCCTTTGGGAATGGACCAGAGTTAGTGAGCCACACAACTATGTAGTTGGGCACTCAGGCCAGGGGTATCCTACCCCTACTATGCATGGGGAGTTTCCTACCCAACAGCTCTATTGCACCATTTTCAATGAAATAATGTATGTATAGACATACCTTTGTGCTAAAAATTTGGCATGCACGTTTCACACATTAACCCTGTCTTCCTGTTATGACGTGATGCTTGGCAAACACTCCCTTGTCCTACTTCTCTGGCTAATTCTACACCTTGCTACTTCAGTAGTTTGTAAGGTTTTGTTACAGGCCTTTGAGCCGCCTGACATTGTGTCAACTGTGGCATTTACATCGATCAGTTCAGGAAAGCGGTTACATGTGGGCTGTTTTGTGGATCCCCACACATGCATGAATGTATTCTTTACAGATGGCATTTTGACTTCTACACCTGAGACTAAGCCTTTGTCCATGACGGCTATCACCCATGATCTGTGATGTTTTCCCCTGATCCTGTAAAGTGCTGGCATTCTGCATGCTGGTCTATTTGAGAGACACACTACAATTCAGAGTATGCTTCAGGGACTGACTTATTGTGAGATTAGTTATCCATCAGACAACCAATACCATGTGAAATACACTGTAACCCTGCAGAACTCAGCAAAGCAGCTTGCTGTGCTGCATTGCGCTGCTTAAGTGCATGAGGACAGGAATGGCTCACATCTATCTAGATATGTGGGAATCGTGCACTGACCCTTCCATGAAGTACACTGCATCACATTGGTTTGCTGCATAGATTTTTTATTTGTTTGAGTTAAGGGCCCATGCTTATAAACAGCTCAGACAACATGATTTATACATGTCAAAGCCTACATCTAGTTGAGAAGATATGAGTGACCAGATTTGCACATTGACGTTCACACATACACAACACAGTGTATGAGTTAAAAAAAGTATTTATTGTCTGATATGTTGACATATTTTCTACCCGTATTCCTAACAATTACTATTGATGAATCAATCAAATTGGCCACTATTTGTTCATCTCTCCACCGATTGTATTCTGCTTATCTACATCACTGTCTGCATCTTTTTTCAGTTCCTCTGGATTTTGTGGCTCAAAGTCCCAGAGTACTTTTGTTTTTGAGCCGTTATTGCATAATATTGCATGCAGAAGAGTGATTTCATCAGCCATTGTAAGCGCGTACAATAGTCTTCTCTCTGCCAGGTCCAGGCAGCAGAACTGAGCCTTAGGACCCCATAGTTCCTCTCAGCAACATTCCTTGTCTTGGTCAGAGCAGTGTTACATCATGTTTCTGCCTCTGTCTGAAGATTGTTGAAAGGGATCATGAGCCATGGCTGCAACCCATATCCTTAGTCACCTGAAAAGTGGAAAAACCAACAGTAAATGAATTTGTGCATTTTTACTTAGACACAAGTGATCATGTGTGTTATGTATTCTGGCAAACACATACACATTTTATTCAGTTTTAACAGATATGTCTTGGGTACTGTTGACCATTGGTTTAGACATGTATTTCAAGTTCTATGGGTCATTACACATATTGTCCATATCCTGAGACATAGGCCACTTTTACAAGCTGACTTTCATGCTCAGGCAGTAGATTACTATGATAAGTACTTTGGAACATTCCTAACAGCTCTATTATGTTTGCACTCACTATGTCTGCAAATTTACAAGCTCATGTTCAAAATCTTGTGAGTACATTTTGCCCAATATAGGTAGTAACAGTGCCAAAATGTTTGACACGCACATATATGTGTCCTTTTGTCCCCTATGGGGCCCTTGCTTGCCTTCATGACATTAACACAGCCTTTGATTTGCTTACTTAATTTAGCATGGCTATTTTCTGAGTACATGTGATCAATTTTCAATATGTAAAATGGATATTTATATAGGTTTTTGTCAAACAAAAGCTAATGCTTTTTGTATGGCAAGGGTTTGTGATGAACTTAGATTGCTACATAGGCATGGCTATGCAGTTCATTTTCATATGGGTCAAACTGAAGCGGATAAAGGTAATTGTTTGCTGCAGACCTGTACACAATGCTTTCGGATTTCACATGTATGGATATGTATTTACCCTGTAGGTGATTCAGGACTTATATGCCTTGATTGTGACATCATTGATGTGGCAAGAGAATCTTCAGTGTACCTGAGTACACTGTGATACCTTACCTTGGCTGCATTTCATTCTATGCTATTTACTAGTGTATGACAAATGTGATAGCATATTAATTAACTGTGTCAGTTTTACATTGATGGACTGAGATGCAGAAAATGTAGGCAACTTGAAAGCCTAAAATGAGTATTTATCACAGTGATCAAGTATGTCAATGGGGTTTCTTACCATGTGTGACACATTTTCTTAGGACCACATGATTTGATGACCACCAGGTATTTTAGTGGAACTTTAACTAATTACCAAGACTGGATACACCACTAAACATACACACATCTCAGACATAGCTAATTTGTACCCTTTCCACTCATTTTGAATTTACTTGTAAACCACATTATTTGTGTGTTGATTTGTTAATTGGTGCAGAAAATGTGGTATTGTCCACTCACACAGTGTGAGATGATGCAATACTTCTCCCAGTTGTTTATTTGCTACTTCCATTGCACGATTAGTGAGAGAATGACACAATGGTACATCATTGTCTACATGTTGAAGTAAGTTATTCCTACTATGGGCACATGACACAAAAGCCATAGACAAACACAGAGATGGCTATTATGTCATACATTTCACCTTCATAGCTAGTATGATGTATATTAATGCTTTCCTTCCCATATCTGCCATTCTGAAACTGCTCATTGATGGTACCAGGGCAGAAAATGGAGGCATCATGTGCACTCCCAGGAGATTTAGCCAGCACATTTTTGACCATTCCCTGATGGTCCACTATGGCCTGGATATTGATGGAGTAGGTGTGCTTGCGGTTTCTCTACAGATGGGACGTTGCAGCATGAGTACCAATTGACGGTGTGTGCAATCAGTGGCACCAAGAACATTTGGATATCCATCTATGGCATAGAATCTTTGCTTGGTATTCAGTTGTGTTGTTTAGGGAGAAAGAAGGTAGAGGGTGTGAGTTTAACTATGACATCCAAAACAGAGGGGAGAAAGGCAGAAAATGCTCCCTTTGAAAATCCTGCTAATCTAGTTCTTGTGACTTGGAAAGAACCTGATGCCAGAATGTGGAACACAGCCATCAATTTGACATGTGGTGGAATGTTATTGGGCCTTGCAGTTGGTGGCTGGAGACTTGGCACAATTTCCAGCAATTCCTGGATGGACTCCCTCTTGAGTCTGTAGAACTGTAAGACCTCCTCCCCGAGGTCAACAAGGGATATGCTCTGCTGGAAAACATGATTCCTCCTCCTTCGCTGCCCACATGGTAGTGATGGTGGTATGGTGCTGCTATCCTAGCTACTCCAAAATGCAGCATGATGGCCTTCATGGCGTAGTTGAGCTTGCCAAAGTGTTTTGTGATGTTGATGTTTTTATGCCACTGTCATTTCCTATGCCTGGTTTGCAAATGAGCAGCAATTTTGGAGCTTTTATAGCTTTGCGCTGCACTTTCACATGATGTCTGATGCAGTGCTAAACCCATAAATACCACTGGATTACACTTGTGTTGGATTTTTCCACGGATCACCTACATTGCATATACTAAATCATGTGTGACACAGTTGAATACAGCACAGCTTTTGCCCCAAACAAACCTTAAAAAATGATGCATTTTAGAAGATGAGTCATTTTTTAAATATGACTTGCTGCTTGCCCTGGACTTGCATCACATTATGCAACACAAAGTCGGCCCAAGCCTCTCATGAATATGCCCCTTAGCTAGATTTTTAGAGGTGTTGCCATATACTTTGCTTAAAAGTGATAGTAAACGACTTGTATGGTAGTGTGGGGGTATATTTTTAGAAATGTATAAATCATGGCTTGGTAAAAGTCTATGATTATTTTTGCAGTAGTAGTTATTTGTTTGTTGTTTTATATAGTTTTTGAGTTTATAGTAGGTGTTGTCTTGCTTACTTGGATTAAAGCATATATGAAACAGATATTGATATGTTGATTTTCACCTTGTATGGTGTTATCTGAGTGAATGGGTTGAGACACACTTTGACAGTCCATCCATTATTGAGGTTTGACATTGACTATGTTTCTTTAAGTTGTTTGCCAGTATAGAGAAGATTAGGATGTGTGTTTAAATATTTTGCTTGTCATGTAAAAGCACGGCTTCTCATTATGGGTAATTGGTAAATGGTCAGGTATGTATCTGTTTTGGGATCTTCTGGGGTAGGTGGGGCATCACTTGTGTCTTTTTTAGTGTGTGCAATTAGACATTTTAAAGTGGAGGTAGGTGGTAGTTGGCCACATATGTGTTTGGGGATTCTGGGAAGAATGTCTTTAAGGACTTAGCTTGTGGGTTCCTGGGAGCTAGTGCTTGCTTTTCTTATATTTTATAAGATTTCTCTAACTTCTGTTTCTGTCACATTTGGGGTGGAGGGGGTGGGCTCTTTTACATTATTACATCAGTATCTTTTGTAGTTGCTCTTCCATAGCATGCAGTAGAATAATATTTAGTACATTTCCAGTTTATAGTTTCTGTTAATGCACTTTCATGGCTGTAGGTGTAGCCCATGTGATGACTTGCTTTCCTTTCTGTGAAGTGATACATTTGGCAGCTTCTGTCATTGTATCTGTAAGTAGGTCGATGGATTAAATATATATTATAGCTTGACTTTTGCATGTTTGTTATGGGTATGTTTACAAATGCAGGTACTTTTTTGTTTACTTGTATGTTTTGTTGATATGTTTTGCACAGTTTTTCAGCATTTTCTTTGAGCTTATTCTAACATGGAGCAGGTGTTTACTTTTCTGTTGAAAGAGGAAAAAGTTAGAATAATTAAAATGGTATTTTGTTTCTAGTTTGTTGAGGTTTAGGGAGTAGGGTTGATTTTTGGACGCTGTTTGGATGAGTTTCTAATTTATTATTTCTGAATACTTACTTTATTATTTGTACTTGGTGCTTTGTTAAAATTGATACTTTGTGGCAGATTGTTGCTTGGAAGTTGATTTTTTTTCCTTTTAGATGGTCTATGTAAAAAGACGAAAGTAACAGAGACTCTTACTATTCATTTGTTAATTTATATTTTTTAGTTTAGTAACAATACATTTTTAGTTTAAATGTAAGTATTACTTTCTTGATTATGTAGTTGTAGAGATGTATTATTCCTTTTTTAATCGTTTGTTACGAGAATCCGGCAGAGTTTACTCCTTGTGCTGCATTTGTCCTTTTGGAGTAGTTAGTTGTTTTAATTAGTGTGCCCCCTATATTGTTTGTTTAATTGCTTGTGTGACTGTATTGGTTAAAGTTGTTTATAGTGATATTTGTTTGTTGTTTTAGTATTGTTTGATTTTTTTATCAGTTGAGTCCTTGTTTGGTTAACACTAACTTATGCTTTCTTTTTATATTTGTATTGCAAAATAAGGTTTGTTTTATTTACATATTAATTTATTTTATATATAGAATAATTTATATTTTTGTGTTTAAATGTTTATAGTTAGGATTAATACTTTTTGTGCTTTGATGGTAAGTAGTTTAGGGGTACAATTGTTTCGGGGTGAATGTTTAAGTTCTGGTTGATGTAATATATTTTTATTTAACTAAAGATATTTGTGGTAAGTTTAGTCATTATATGAAGTAATTATTTTATGTAAAAAAATGTTTTTTTGTGTATTTTTAACAGATTTTTTATGCTGATGATCATTTTGTAGCTGATGTTGTGGTAAACAAGTTTTTTTGACATGTTGTATGTTTATTTTCGGGAGGCATTGTTAGACCTGGCATCCTCAGGTTGGTCTTCCCCAAGACTTTTTGTCATTTCAGTTCATGTTTTTGCTGTATCTTTTTATTGGATATAGGACTCTACTCACTTTACCACTGCTGACCAGTGCTACAGTATATGTGCTTCTCCCCTAAACATGAATACATTGGTGTATCCACAACTGGCATATTTATTTTACTTGTAAGTCCCTCGTGAAGTGATATCCAATATACCCAGGGCCTGTAAATTAAATGCTACTAGCGGGCCTGCAGCACAGGTTGTGTCACTTATGCAAGTATCCCTGTAAACATGTCTTAGGCCTGCCACTGCAGAGCCTCTGTGTGTAGCTTCACTGTCACTACGTCTTAGCATTTACAACATCTTACTAAGGCCTAACTCCCCTTTTATTACATATGTCATCCCTAAGGTAGGCCATAGGTAACCCTAAGGGCAGAGTCTTATGTAATTAAAAGGCAGGACAAATACTTTTTAGTTTTGCATGTCCTGGTGGTGGAAAACTCCCAGGGTAGTTTTTGACTACTCTGAGGCCTACTCCTCTCATAGGCCTGCATTGGAATTTTCTTAATATACTTTCAAGCTGTAATCCCTGATCAGAAAGTAATAGCTACATCATGTTCATTGGAATGGTAATGATAGATTCTCTTTAATGGATTTAGCATTAGTATTTCAGAAAAGTCACTTTTAGAAAGTTGGCATTTCTCTGCTCTTATTCCTGTGTGCCTTGCAGCATGTCTCCAATATATGTCTGGGCTAGGTGACAGCTACACTTTGTGCATTCCATCTAGAAAGCCACAAACACAGCAAGGGAGGGTGTGACAAAGGACTCATCTGCATTCATCTGCACTCTGATGGGCCTTCCTGTGCAGGAATGCTGAAAGTGAGCTGACATAACCCTTGAATATGGAAGTTCTCACACAAAGGGCTGATTATCCCCTACTGATAGTCTGGAGCCAGGGCTGGCATAAAAGAGGGACCTGTGCACTTCAATGAGCTACTTTCAATCACCCCCTCTTCAAAGGCACTGGGGCTCCGACCCTAGCAAATCATTACACTACTTCACCTGGGAATAACTCTGCTGGAGTAAAGACTGCTGTGCTGCAAGGATTGCCAGTATTCTTGGGCTGACTGTTTCAGGTAACTGCTTCTCGCTTTGCTGAGCTGCCCTGATGCCTGCTGATCTCTCCCATGCTGAGGACAAGAACTGGGCCCATCTCTCTTGAATCCAGAGTGTTTCCAAGAGCTTTCTAACTTGCCCCCTGTTCTTCTGCAGTCTCAGGGACATCAACGACTGCCTAAACTCTCTAGCTGATGCTGGACTCTGTGAGTCCTACCCTTGCCTCAGGTGTCTCCTCCAGTCCTGGGCCTCAGAAGTGAGCTTTACAGCTGCTTTCTGCTAAACACCAATGCATCATCACCACTGAATTGGTTGTAACTGACGCATCTCCCCTTCGATGCAGAAGCAGAGGCTGTTCAACAACAGCCAATCCACAGCCTGCATGGCCCAATGACGGCGCTCTGCACATCTTGACAATGATGCATCGCACTAATCTCAATAGGGTTTGATGTCGACATGGGTACCCGGCTGCGATGTTCGACAATGACACAATGACTCATTTGTGGGGAAAATATTGCTGCATCACCTTTGCATTTGCTCCTCTCCGTCAACCCCTGCTCCATCCAAGATAATGTTTTAGCATGCCCTATGTGGGGTCTGTAGTCATCCTACCCTCCATCGTGGTTGGCCTGAACTTTTGGATTTGCACCAGTCTCACACGACCTCAAGTAATATTTTGACCCCTAGTAACTTCTAAACTTTTTTTTGTTTAATCTTGAAAAATGTAAATCTCAAATTGTACTGATGGGATTTTTGTCATTCAATCTTGTTTCATTCAGATAAATATGTCTATTTTTCAAACCTATGTGGAGTCTTTTTGTAGTGTTTTCATTGTGTTACTCTGTGTGTGTTTGTTGAACAAATACTTTGCACATTGCAAATTAGACAATCCTGCTGGCTCTGAGCCAAGCTACCAGAGGGTGAGCATCTCTAAGTGTGTATCTTGCTTACCCTGACTAGATGTGGTGGCTCTAAAAGACAATATTTGTTTTCTGATTTCTTTGTTATCGATATATGTAAAGATCAGTGTTTTTGACATCAATATTTGAGTGCTCGATATCTGTGATTATTATAGAAAGGTATATGAAGTCAACATTTTAGTTCTCATGTTGCATTTCCAATATTTGTGTATTTTGATATTTGTTTGAGTGATTTTAAATCAGTGATCCAACAGACTAGACAACGTCCCACTCATACTATTGTAATCTGCCAGTACTTTTATTGCACACTACATCAACATGTACATGTCTTTACATGATTTTAAATAAAAATCTTAGGCCCATATTTATACTTTTTTAGCGCTGCATTTGCACTGCTTTTTGACGCAAAAACGGCGCAAACTTACAAAATACAATTGTATTTTGCAGGTTTGCGCCACTTATGCGGCAAAAACTTACGCAAATGCGGCGCTAAAAAAGTATAAATATGGGCCTTAATTTGCTATATATTACATTTCTAACTAATACATGTAATGCCAACCCAGGCACTACTAGATCTAAAGCGTATGGACCAGATTTACAAGGCCCTCGTGCCTCCTTGTACCGCATTAGCATCATTTTTTTACTCTAATGTGGTATTAGGTACGCATTGCTGGCACACCATTTTTACAAAGTGTTGCAATGCTAGCATTGCACCACTCTGTAACCCCTTACACCACATTATGCCTGCACCAGGTACAATGTATGCAAGGGGGGGCTTTTTCCAGCAGGGGGGCATCTAACAATGGTGCAGTGAAATCTCCCAGATTTCACTTCATTATTTTTTTCATAATTTTTAATGCCTGCACATTGCAGGCGTTAAAGTGATGGGCCCATAATAAGCTATGGGCCTCCCTAGTGCTTTGCTTAACTAGCGCCATAATTAATGGCGTTAATCTAGCAAAGCACCACAATAGCATCATAAATTCTGACACTAATGTGATAACGTGCTCCATGGTGAACTGTATTGTAAATACAGTGCTAGCATTGCAATGTTATGGGGACCAAGGGTGGCGCAAGAAAAGTGGCGCATCTGGATGGGTGCGTCACTTTCTTGTAGATCTGGCCCTATGTACGTAGGCAACATTTCCTAGTTTCAACATGACATATTGTCACAGTTCAAAAGGGTGAAATAAACACACTTCCTGACATCCCAACGCACAGTTCACTGAGATTAATTATGTTTAATACTGTGTGTGCTCACATTTACTTCCTTCAACATATATTTGGTTTCAATTTTGTTGTTGAGGCCAGTGCTGTGTATATCTCACCTATCCTATCAGACTAACAGGACACAGGACTGTGAAGCTCATTAGGATGCGCACACACCATAATAGTGGTTCATAAAGCAGAAAAAACTCTGAGCTGCTTTGACAAAACATACACTTTTATGGCGCTATTCGCCACTAATGTAAGACAAACATCCTGTTAGACATATTTTTACATGCACACCAGTAAATGCACAAACAATGGTGGAAAGACAATTACTTTCAATTGAACTAAGTGCTGTACTACACTGCATTTACCACAATGTTTTGGATCACATTGTGTGTAGGTATGTCAGGCATTGTGCTCAGTGCCCCCTTCTTTTACAAATCTACAACTATGAAATAAAGATCAACTTACCTTGATGTAGAGGATCCTCATGGACTGCAGCATTGTCTGACCCATGTACACAACCAATCAGCTCTGGTTTAATAACAGCCATTTATTGTTCCTCAGTTTTTGTGAGTTCTATTTTGCAGTAAGGTCCACCTACAGTTGCCGTGGCAACATGACGATTCCTCACCAAATTCTCTTTTGTATGCTGTTTGTAATCATGTCAACACTTTTTACATTGATATACAGTTCTGAATATTGTTGCTACTGAATTTGTTCACCAATATGGATTTCCAAATGGGATTTTTTTTGTATTGATGTGTTTTGGAATTTACAAACAGCTGATGTTCATATTTGGTAACCTCAACCATTAAAATCTGTATCTCCTCTTGTGAAAATGTGAACTTTCTTTTTCTTCCTCCCCCTGTGTTCCTTCCAGGGAGACATTCCAAACTGGATACTGAGGTAACTTCTGTGTGCCACAAATTTAATCTGGGGTACGATTCTCAGACATTTTGCTAACTTCACTATTTTAAAAATTCCTTTTCCATGCCTTGCATGAGGACATTGGTGGTCATTACAACCCTGGCAGTCGGTGTTAAAGCGGCTGTAAAACCGCAAACAGGCCGGCGAAAAAGAAAATGGAATCACGACCGTGGCGGAAACTGCCAACAAAGACAGCCACTTTAACACTCAGACCGCCACGGCGGTACAAACAAACAGTGTGGTGTGGTGATCACCGCCAACAGACAGGCGGAGGACAATGTACCGCCCAAAGTATCACAACCTACCAATCTGCCACCTTTTCCGGGGCGGATTCACCGCGAACAAAAACACGGCGGAAACTGGACTTCGAAGGGAAAACGCTCACCTCTACACACCCCACAAGGAATCAGGACGCCATGGAACCCGAGCTCCAGATCCTGCCTGCCCTTATCTTCTTGCTCCTCTACGAGGAGCATGAACGCTGGCGGCGAAGACCACGGTGAGTACTGCACCTACGACACAGGGGAGGGTGGAGGGGAAAAAACAGGTACACACACACGCAATACGCAACACCCCCACCCCCACCCTCACCCACTACAACACACACACTAATACAGCATGATACATTACAGTTACACCCCGCAACCCCCCGGAAGAATGCAAAGACCAAAGAAAATGAGTGTAACCATTGTAATATATTAAAATCCAGTACACAAAAATATATATTTACACTATAAACAAAATATACACCAAGAATAGTAGTCCAGGTAGTGCTCCATTGAAGTCTGTGGAACACTGAGCCCACACGGTATGGGCGAGGCCCACACTCAGTCCCCGAACATGACGGAGAGAACACTGAAGGGGCATCAGATAGCAATAAAACAGGCACCTCAGGGGAAAGGGAAGGGGGGGCACCTCAGCCGGTTGAGTGCACAATGCCAAATCCACGAGGGGGCCACATGCCCACTATTCCATCCTGGGGAGTGCAAAGCCACAGTCTCTCAAGTCTCTACAGTGGGTGGTTTGACCACTGAACAATCCTGGGGAGTGCAAAGCCACAGTCTCTCAAGTCTCTACAATGGGTGGGTTGCCCACTCTTCCATCCTGGGGAGTGCAAAGCCACAGTCTCTCAAGTCTCTACAGTGGGTGGTTTGACCACTGAACAATCCTGGGGAGTGCAAAGCCGCAGTCTCTCAAGTCTCTACAGTGGGTGGGTTGCCCACGGTTCCGTCCTGGAGAGTGCAAAGCCACAGTCTCTCAAGTCTCTACTTTGGGTGGGTTGCTCACTGTTCAATCCTGGGGAGTGCAAAGCCACAGTCTCTCAAGTCTCTACAGTGGGTGGTTTGCCCACTGTTCCATCCTGGGGAGTGCAAAGCCACAGTCTCTCAAGTCTCTACAGTGGGTGGGTTGCCGACTGTTCCATCCTGGGGAGTGCAAAGCCACAGTCTCTCCAGTGGATGACTTTCTCCACTGGTTATGGAGGGGGCTTTGTGCTCAGAGTGCTTCATCCTGCCAAGGACAGAGGTAGTGGATGCCTTTCTCCACTGGTTCTGGAGGGGGCTTTGTTCCCAGAGTGCTTCATCCTGCCAAGGACAGAGGTAGTGGATGTGATACTCCACTGGTTCTGGAGGGGGCTTTGTGCCCAGAGTGCTTCATCCTGCTCGTGATGGACTCAGTAGCGCTCATGGGCCAGCGGTGCTTGTGGTGGCGGTGCCCTGTTCAGTGGTGCTTGTGGCGGCGGTGCACTGTTCAGCGGTGCTTGTGGCGGCGGTGCCCTGTTCAGCGGTGCTTGTGGCGGTGGTGCCCTGTTCAGCGGTGCTTGTGGCAGCAGGGTCGTTTGCAGTGACTCAGCTGCTGGTGGTCCTGTCTGGCCCAGCGGGGCTGGTGATGGCAGTCCTTCATGGCCCAGCGGGGCTGGTGCTGGCGGTCCTGTCTTGCCCAGCGGGGCTGCTGCTGGCCGAGGCCTCCTGGGCAGCTGGGCTGGTGCTGGCGGAGGCCTCCTGGGCAGTTGGGCTGGTGCTGGCCTCCTGGGCAGCAGGGCTGGTGGCGGTCACCTCCTGGGCAGCGGGATGATGGCGGTCGCCTCCTAGGCAGCTAGCCTGGTGCTGGCGGTGGCCTCCTGGGCAGCAGGGCTGGTGGCGGTGGCCTCCTGGGCAGCTGGGCTGGTGGTGGTGGCCTCCTGGGCAGCAGGGCTGGTGGCGGTCGCCTCCTGGGCAGCAGGGATGATGGTGGTGGCCTCCTGGGCAGCTAGCCTGGTGCTGGCGGTGGCCTCCTGGGCAGCGGGGATGATGGTGGTGGCCTCCTGGGCAGCAGGGCTGGTGGCGGTCGCCTCCTGGGCAGCAGGGATGATGGCGGTCGCCTCCTGGGCAGCTGGCCTGGTGCTGGGGGTGGCCTCCTGGGCAGCAGGGCTGGTGGCGGTAGCCTCCTGGGCAGCGGGGATGATGACGGTCTTCTCCGCCGTGCTGCTCTTCCCAGACTTGCTGACTTTCTTGTGGCCCTTCCCCACCTTGGAAGATGTCGCAGCTGATTCAACACTCCCACCTGTACCCCTGGGAGCGGCTTTGGTGCCTGGAGTCTTCCCCCTCACCCGCTGGGCACTGGACAACTTTTGATGCTTGACAGGTGGGGGACTGTCCGTGCTGTGGCTCCGTGCCACACTGGCTGCCCTGGTGGCCAGTGCACTCCAGATTCCTGTGACTACAGGCACCACTGGTCCCGGAGATGTTGTGGCTGAGGTGCTAGGTTGGGACCTGGAGAGTCGGGACCTAGGAGACGGACGGGGTGGGGGAGGTGAGGGAAAGAGGTCAAGGTTGGACAGGAAAAGTTTTTGGGGAACACTGGGACGGGTAGCTGGAGGGGGTTTGGGAGTGGAGGAAGAGGTTGTGGTTGTAGGAGGTGTTCGTTTGGTGACTTTGGGTGAAGGTGCATGCGCTGGAGTCTGTCGTGAGGTGGATGGCTGTTGGGTGGGTGTGTGCCTGCATTTATGTATCTTGGGAGGTGGCATCACAGACACACTAGGAGAGGACACAGGGGACGTGTGAATGGCAGTGGGGGTGGTGACTGCACGTGAGCGGGGTGTGGTGGTGGGTGTGCTGGTGATGGAAGTAGTGGCTGTAGATGTAGTGCATGCAGGTGTGAGTGTAGACGAGACTGGGAGGGAGGAGGGAGACGAGGAGGAGGGGAACACAGTGGAGGCAGTGGATGTTGGTGTGTCTGCATGTGTGTGATGCTTGTGTGAGTGCCTGTGGGATGTGTGGTGCTTATTTTTGCCAGAGCTTCCCTTGTGTGTTGACGTGTGTGCATGCTGGTCTGAAGGTGTGCTTGGGATAGGCTGAGGTAGAAGGAATTGGGTCTGGGTGGAGGAAGTTGGAGGGGGGAGGCTAGAGACAGGGACAATAGCTGCCATCTGTGCTGATGCCAGAGTCTGAAAAGCTTGCTGAAGGGCCGCCTGACCAGAATGAATGCCCTCCAGGAATACATTTGTTAGTGGCAACTGCCTTTCTACACCCTGGATGGCATTCAAAATGGTAGACTGCCCAACAGTGAGGGACCTGAGAAGGTCAATGGCCTCCTCACTGAGGGCAGCAGGGGTGACTGGGGTAGGGGCTGAGGTGCCTGGGGCGAAGGTGATGCCCACCCTCCTGGGTGAGCGGGCACGGGGCAAAGGCTGAGGGACTGCTGGGAGGGCGGTGCTGGTAGGGGGGGTGGCGGCTGTACCTGTAGATGCGGGAGGCACAGATGTTGCCACCACCACAAGGGAGCTCCCATCAGAGGACGAGTCTGTGTCACTGGTGTCAGCTCCTGTCCCCGCCGTGGAACTCCCCTCACCCTTCACCCCACTAGTGAACTCCAAGTCCGTTGTCTCGCCCTCCAGGGCCATGTGGGATGCAGCTCCCTCCTGCTCCGGTGCCACTGCTCCTCTGCCTGATGATGCTAATGCACACAAGAACAGGGAGACCACAAAAAGGGGGACGACGACAGACGAAAGACATATTGAGTGCATGCATTACCGCTACCGTTGGCGGACACGACAGACACAGAAGCCCCCTGCACTACGCCGCACACTTGGGCTCCACTGTTCAATCCCTGGGACATGGCCTACAAGGCTATGGACGACATCTGCACACATGGATGACACAGGAGCCTGACTAGGTGTACTTGGCACTGTACACAGGTGGGGTGGGGTGCCACAGGGTCTGCCAGAAGAAGGAGACCTAACTAGCACACACGCCCTGGCCTAGGGAAACCCAGAGCCCACCTCCCCCACCCAGACACCTCCACTGCGTGCAAAAATCTGCAGAATGAGAGTGTACTCACCCCCTTGTGGCTGCTGTGATGCCCTCAAGCGCCCATCCAACTCCGGGTATGCCACCGCCAGGATCCTGAACATCAGGGGGGTCATGGTGCGACGGGCTCCCCTCCCACGTTGGGAGGCCATCCCCAGCTGGGCCTTCGCTGTCTTCTTGCTCCAGCGGCAAATGTCCTCCCATCTCTTACGGCAGAGGGTGCTCCGTCTGTGGTAGACCCCCAGGGTCCGGACGTCCTTGGCAATGGCATGCCAAATATCTTTTATCTGGTGGGCGCTGACCTACATGAATTGTACAGGGGGAAAAGAAAAGTTATTAGCAAATGCACCATCACAGTCATTGGCCCCCATCCCTACCCTTGCCATGATGCACATGCACTCACCGTCGTTTCATGCACGCCTCAATCTCCCCCCCATCTTTCATCCACCCCACTCCACACAGGCATAGCCCATACAGCATGCCCCCAGTGTACTTGCCTGTTTGTCTGGAGGACCGTAGAGTAGCGTGTACTGGGGGAGGACCCCATCCACGAGTTTCTCCAACTCCTCCGATGTGAAGGCAGGGGCCCTTAGCCCAGACGCACAAGCCATTGTCTCTTCCAGACTGAGGTCACAGCAGCACTTGCAGTGTAGGTCCTCTCCTGTCAAAGATCAGGTATTGAATGATTAAATAGATAGAAAATTTCGGATTATGATTTGTGTTCTGTGTAAGCTGTGGGTATGTACCTCTGAGTTGGTTGACTCTGTGCTCACTGTTTTCCTTCATAGGCACCGTCCGCTGGGACATGTGAGGAGATGGCGGCATCCAACGGTGTACAGACTGCTGGTGGACCTGTCGACAATGGAGGAAAGACATGTGATCATCACCTACAGGCTTGACCGTGCCACAATCCTGGAACTGTGTGCCCAGCTGGAGCCAGACCTGATGTCAGCTATCCGCCATCCCACAGGAATCCCCCCTCAAGTGCAGGTGCTGTCAGTACTCCATTTCCTTGCAAGTGGGTCATTTCAAACAACAGTGGCCATAGCATCAGGGATGTCCCAGCCTATGTTTTCCAACATGTTGTCCAGAGTGTTGTCTGACCTGCTGAAACACATGCGGAGCTACATCGTTTTCCCTCAGGTGGAGGATTTGCCTACAGTGAAAGGAGACTTCTATGCCCTGGGACATGTCCCCAACATCATAGGTGCCATTGATGGGACACATGTGGCTTTGGTCCCCCCCACGCAGGAGTGAACAGGTGTACAGAAACCGTAAGAGTTATCATTCCATGAATGTGCAGATGGTGTGTTTGGCCGACCAGTACATCTCCCATGTTAATGCCAAATTCCCAGGCTCAGTGCATGACGCTTACATCCTGCGGAATAGCAGCATCCCTTATGTGATGGGGCAACTCCAGAGGCACCGGGTGTGGCTGTTAGGTGAGCACCTGGAAGCAAGTCAGTGGGAATGGTTGTCTAGGTCTGGGGATATCCCTAAAGGTTAGTGTGTGTCTAACAGTTGTCCCTCGCCATTCGCAGGTGACTCTGGTTACCCCAACCTGTCATGGCTACTGACCCCAGTGAGGAATCCCAGGACAAGGGCAGAGGAACGCTACAATGAGGCCCATGGGCGAACTCGGCGGATAATAGAGTGGACCTTCGGCCTCCTGAAGGCCTGGTTCAGGTGCCTCCATATGACAGGTGGATCCCTATTCTACTCACCAAAGAAGGTGTGCCAGATCATCGTGGCCTGCTGTATGCTTCACAACTTAGCTTTGCGATGGTGCCTTTTCTGCAGGAGGATGGTCGAGATGGCGGTGTTGTTGCAGCTGTTGAGCCTGTGGACAGTGAAGACGAGGAAGCAGAAGAAGAGGACATCAACAACAGGAACTCAGTGATCCTGCAATATTTCCAGTGAGACACAGGTAAGAATACAAACCTGCCTACTACATGTACTTTAACACTACTACCTCTCTACTGTTGGTCGTTTTCACCCAGTGTATGGTCACTGAGTTGTCACTTTCCCTTACGATTTCACAGATGTGGGTCCCACAGTGTGACATCTGCTTTGTTTCCTCATGGACTACAGCTGTGTGACATAGGTATGTTGACATTACATTTGATATAGCATTTTGCCACTGTAATTGCTAATACACTATTTCGAAATCACAGACTGACTCCAGATTGTTTTGTGCTTTAAGGGTGTTTATTTAAGTGCTCAATATTGGAGGGGGTTATAAAATGGTGAGGGGTGATGGTGGAGGAATGTCCATGGCAGAGTCCAGTCTATTGGTCTCACAGGTGCATTGCCCAAATGGGCATAGGAAGTGGAGCTGGGGCAATTTGAGGATGGACAGGGTGACAAAGTGGGACAGAAAGATGACATTTAGAGTGGTCTTATTTCTTGGTGGGGGTCTTGGCATCATTCTCTGTCTTTGTCATGGGTCTCAGGGACCGTTTGCGGGGTGGTTCTCCCTCTGCAGGGGGTGGGTTGCTAGTGTGGTGGTCCTGTGGCGGTGCCTCCTGTCTACTAGAGCCGGCGGAGGTGGTGGGCAGTTCATCGTCCAGGCTAGTGTCAGGGGCCCCTTGTTGTGCCACAGTGTCCCTCCTGATGTTGAGTACTTCCTTCAGCACCCCTACGATGGTGCCCAGGGTGGAATTGATGGATCTGAGTTCCTCCCTGAAGCCCAAATACTGTTCCTCCTGCAGGCGCTGGGTCTCCTGAAACTTGGCCAGTACCGTTGCCATCGTCTCCGGGGAGTGGTACTAGACTCCCATGATATTGGAGAGGGCCTCGTGGAGAGTGGGTTCCCTTGGTCTGTCCTCCCCCTGTTGCACAGCAGCCCTCCCAGTTCCCCTGTGTTCCTGGGCCTCCGTCCCCTGGACCGTGTGCCAACTACCACTGTCCCCAGGTTCCTGTTGTTGTTGGGGTGGTGGGTTAGCCTGGGTTCCCTGTAGTGGTGGACACACTGCTGATTGATGTGTCCTGGGGACAGAGGTATGGGCCCGCTGGGTGGGTGCTGTGCTGGCGTTTCCAGAGGGGGGAAGGTCTGTAGTGGCCTGTGACTGTGTCAGGGGAACCGACTGTCCCGAGGTCCCCCATGGGCCGGGCTGGTCATCTAGATCCAGTTGGACAGAGCTGCTGTCATCACTGTGGGCCTCTTCTGTTGGTGGTGTGGACATGTGTGGACCCTCCTGTCTGGTGACATTGGGTAGGGGCCCTGCAGGGGTATAAAAGGATGTTTATTACATCTGTGTGTGCCATGGTGTGCAATAGGTGGGTGACTGTGTACCCCAGTGCTTGCATTCCTGTGTGGGACCTTGTGTGATGGTGGTTTAGGGGGGTGTATGGGTATGTGCAGTGGCCATGCTTTGGTGATGGGTGTCCATGCTTTGTTGTTGCATGCAGGGCTTGGTGTTAGGATGTGTGGTTTGTGATGTTGGGACATTTGTGAGGAGTTGGAGTGATGGGGGTGAGGGTGGGGGATTTAATAGTTAAGATTTGACTTACCAGAGTCCATTCCTCCATCTACTCCTGCGAGGCCCTCAGGATGCAGAATCGCCAAGATCTGATCCTGCCATGTTGTTAGTTGTGGGGGAGGAGGTGGGGGTCTGCCAACAGTCCGCTGAACCGCAAGGTGGTGTCTTGAGACCACGGAACGCACCTTACCCCGTAGGTCGTTCCACCTCTTCCTGATGTCATCCCGATTTCTTGGGTGCTGGCCCACTGCGTTAACCCTGTCCACTATTCTGCGCCACAGCTCCATCTTCCTAGCTATGGAGGTGTGCTGCACCTGTGATCTGAATAGCTGTGGCTCTACCCGGACGATTTCCTGCACCATGACCCTGAGCTCCTCCTCAGAGAACCTGGGGTGTCTTTGCCTTCTCTCTGTAATTGTGGTCGTAGGGGTTTGTGGGTGATGTGCATGTGTGTTTTATATTGTATTGAGTGTGTGGGAGTGGTGTGTGTATGTGTATCAGGTGTGTGTATTTCGATTTTTCCAATGTGGCTGTGTTTTGTAAAAGTGTGTGTATTTTGAGCGTGGCGGTGTGTACTGTCAATGGAATTCTGTGGTTTAAAGACCGCCGCGTGGATTCGTGTGTCGTGATAGTGTGGGCGTATTCCTGTTGGCGTGACAGTGGAGGTTTTATTATCGCCAGTTTATCACTGACCTTTGGTGTAGCAGACTTGTGTGGGTGTCTGGATTTTGGCGGATTCTGGGCTGTGGGTCATAATAGCTGTAACTGAATTCCACCGCCGCAGCGGTGTGTTGGCGGTCTTCTGCACGGCAGTAATCGGGATTTACCGCCAATGTTGTAATGAGGGCCCTAGTTTTCTCTTGTGCACGCTTGTCTTTGTGATGCTTTTACATTGTAAATATGATACAAGACTGATTTTTTTTAATGCATGCAGCACAGTACTAATAAATTTCCACAAAGTGCAATGAGACATACACTTTAGTAAAACTGTCCCTATTTGTGAGGCACACCAAATAGGTATCCCACATGACTTTTGCACAGAAGGGCATACCGAACTTACAATATTCATGCGCATGACGGCCCAAACAAATGTCATGTGAAGCAAGTCATTTTTGACAAAATTACAAATATTATGCTAGAACAAAATGCTCACTTTCTTCCAACGTTTGTTTGGAAGAACAATTTGAATGTTGGTCCAAACAGTGATAGCAAAACTATTAAAAAATAGTTAGCTTCAGGGAAGACTGTGGAATACAGTGATAGTTTATCAAATTAAATAGTACATGTTTTGAACTTTGGGGCCGATAGGATAATCTGAAGACTCTTGGAATTTGAGACACTGACAGTTTGTTTCAAATGCTTCTTTTAGAGAGTTGGCTTGGCTAAACTCAGAACGGAGGCATATTTGCCCATCAGTGTGCCAATAGATGTGGTCAACATCAAACGATTACTAAAATTCTGAAACAATGAGAGAGTAACTAGATAACACTATTAGGCCCTCATGTATACAAAGATTAAGTTTCAGGAATCGTAAATTGCGAAAAATAATTAAGCGATTATTGAAATGGAGAGCCTCACTTACAATGTTTTGGCACAAGGAGGCACCGCAAGCCTTCTTGCTGCACTGCCATGCGTCAAGGATAAGGGCAGGAATGTGCTGCATCTATAAGATACAGCACATTCTTGTCCTCTTCCCCAGTGCTGATGCACAATTGGCTGCCATGCGCCAAAGCAGGCAACCTTGCACCATGGTGCAAGGGTGTCTGCGTTGTAGGATGATTGTTTTTGTGCAGGAAGGGACACATTCCTGCTGAAAAATAATCAATGGAGGTGATTTTCTCTTAACTATTTGTGCTGCAGAATGCAGCACGTATAGTTAGATAAACAAGGAGAAACGAGGAGAAGTAAACACACCTTCATTAAGAGTGACACAGGGGCTTGTAAATAAGCCCCGGAATGTATACAATGAATTTGTTAGAAGTGGTTGCCATTTGCACACCAACTTGTAATTAACTTTTAATGAATCCATTGGTATTTTGAGAGCTGGCATATGTATTAATAGGTTGGTTCTCAAAATACCAATTCTTAGTGGGTCGCAATTCAATCTACCTCATTAATATGCAAGTGTTGGATTGTACACCATGACCAACCATGATTGGCTATATTAACAGGAATGAGCAGGCATGGGATCCTGCACAACACCATGTCCATGATTGCTTTTAAATAAATCATCTTTTTAAATGTTGCTTAGAACAGGATGTATGTTGAAAAACGAAAATTACACAAATCTTTTTTATGAGCAGACAGTCCACTCACAAACCACAGCCTGCTCGTAAAAAATGTTTTTTTGAAGATTCACAAATGGGAACTGGTCCCATGGGGAGTCCTTCCCATTTGCGAATGTCATTCCACCTCTTTTAAAGAGGTTGTAAAATATTAATGTTTTGCAAGCAGATTTTGGTTGCAAAACATTATTACATAGATTAAAGGTTAGGGGCCGTATTTATACTCCGTTTGCGCCGAATTTGCGTCGTTTTTTTCGACGCAAATTCGACGCTAAACTAACGCCAACTAACGCCATATTTATACTATGGCGTTAGAGGCGAATAGCGCCAAAGTTCCCGGAATGTGCGTCATTTTTTAGCGTGAACCCCTTCCTTGCGTTAATGATATGCAAGGGAGGCGTTCCCGTCTAAAAAATGACTCCCAGGCCTTTACGTGGTATTTATACTCCCGGGCAAAAGAGACGCCCGGGAGTGGGCGTGGCTAAAAACGGCGCATTTGCGCCGCTTTTTAACGCCTGGGTCAGGCATGGCGTTAAGGGACAAGTGGGCTCAAAATGAGCCCAGAGTGCCCTCCCCTACCCCCAGGGACCCCCCCTGCCACCCTTGCCCACCCCAGGAGGACACCCAAGGATGGAGGGACCCACCCCAGGGACATTCAGGTAAGTATTTTTTTATTTTTTTTTAATAATTTTTTTTGGCATAGGGGGGCCTGATTTGTGCCCCCCTACATGCCACTATGCCCAATGACCATGCCCAGGGGACAGAAGTCCCCTGGGCATGGCCATTGGGCAAGGGAGCATGACTCCTATCTTTACAATGATAGGAGTCATGTTGATGGGGGATGGGCGTCGAAAATAAATGGCGCAAGTCGGGTTACGACGATTTTTTCGACGTAACCTGACTTGCCCCATTTTAAGACGCCCATGCGCCATTTTCCCCCTACGCCGGCGCTGCCTGGTGTACGTGGTTTTTCTCGCGCACACCAGGCAGCGCCGGTCTGCTTGCGCCGGCTAACGCCATTCAATAAATACGGCGCCCGCATGGCGCTTCAGAATGGCGTTAGCCGGCGCAAAACTTTTTGACGCTAAACTGCGTTAGCGCAGTTTAGCGTCAAAAAGTATAAATATGGGCCTAGGTGTCTGGAAAGGATGCCCATACCAGGCCACTTCCAAATACCGAATCTTTATTTATTCCCAATTAGCAATTCAGTAAGATTTGGTTATCTGTTACTAAATCACTATTTGGGTTTGGAAAATTAAAAACATCCCTTTTTGCTGACAGAAAGGATCTGAATTTTACAAATAAGAGCCTTATTGACCGTAAAATAGCCTTATTCATGAGGGCCTATATCTTTTAAGTGCGTCCATCGGCTATTGGGTGAGACTGGGGACAGATTTAAGGGATTTTCATGTTTTTGTTTGTTTTTCAAGCGGCACTGCTGGGAAACAACTTCCCCAGTAGTCCGAGTTTTTCTTTTTGTGAAATGATCAGCACGCGTAAAAGTGAAAGTGAAAGGAGCTGATTGGCTCTTTTTAATTTCTCTTAATCACTGCTTGGGAGAATACATCAGACCCCAAGCACTGATTTGCGTGTTGGTGGCATCATTAGAAAGGGGAGAATCTTCCCCATCCAATGATGTCCTTCCCTAGTGGATCCCTGCTTGCTAGTCACCACTGGAGGTTGATACACAAGCAGAGGTCTACCCACTAGGCACCAAGATAAGGACTGAAGGGGGAACGGCCCCACTGAGCATTGGCCTAATCTTCGCTCTGACACCGACACCACTAACCTTTCTACTGCACCAAGGGGGTGAAGAAAGGCCACTAGACATCAAGACTGACTAACTGAATTATTATGTTAGTGGGGAGCTGCCCCAATGCAATAGACCCCTGTTGCCCCCACTCAGGCACCATAAGTCTTTCTGCCTACCAGCGGAGGATAGTTATCTTCACAACCAATAGGGCCCCTTAACCATGCAGAAAGCACACTAGATGCCAGGAACTGGCTCAATGCATTATTTTTTAGGGGGAGCAGCCCTAAAGCAATGGGCCTGTGATCTCCCCGCCATGGACCACATTAGTCTGTCTACCCCCTTTGGGCGACAAAGGAGGGGGATCACTCCCAATCGCCCCCTAGGCAGGCAGAGCGCCCATGAAATTGGCCTACTGTATTTGTTTTCATTGGACAGAGTGCCACGATTTAATGGGTCAAGGTTCCCCCTGCATTTTTCCCTGTTAGTCTTTTTTCCCTCAAGGGGGAAAGATGGGGATTTCCATCCCCAATCAGCTCTGCTAAGTGTGCAGAGAGCAGATGAGGGACCATGGATTGGATTTCCAGGAGGGAGAGCGGCCCAGATGCAATGAACTTGTGCTCCCCACCTCAGGCCTCATTAGTCTTTCTGCCACCTCTTGGTGGTAGATGGTGGTTCTCACCCTCAATCTGCGCCCCCTGGAGTGGGCAGAAAGTCCCCTAGATTCCAAGGATTGTTCAATTACAGTATTGCTTTGGTGGAGGGACACAGCCCCAATGGCATGGGCCTGTTCACCATTCCATCCCAGTGCCCCATTAGTCTGCCTGCCCTACTGAGGAGTGGGTGTAGATATTCACCACCAATATGCCCCATGCAGTGACAAAAAGCCCACTAGACACCAGGAACTGTTCAGTGACAGTATTTTTGATTAGGGATAATGGTCCTAATGCCATTGGCCTGTGTTCTACCCTGCCCAAGGCCCCATTAGTTTTGCTTCCCCCTGAGGGGAAATATGGGTTGTTCATACAATCTTCCCTGAAGGACAGAAAGCTCACTGGACACCAGTCAATTTTACTTAGATGTATTTTGTGAGGGAGTGGCTCCCCTGGGCACGGGACTTTGCTCCCACCCTGCCGGGGCCTCATTGATCTTCCTGCCCCATCTGGAGAATGGATGTGGGTGTTCTCCCCACTCTGGTCCCCCAGGGAGGCAGAAGGTACACTAGACACCAGGGTTTGTTCAGTTGCAGAGTTTTGTAAAGGGGGAGCGGTCTCAATGTCTTGGGTCTGTGTTCCTCCCATCCGAGGCCCCATTAGTTTCTCTGCCCGGATGTGGGGTTCACCATCTTCCTTCTAGTGGGGGACAGAAAACCCACTAGACACTAGGGATATTTACTTGACAATATTTTATTTGGAGGAGCATCCCCCTGAGCATAGACCTGTGCTCCCTCCCTCGCCAAGCCACAATAATGGTTCTGCTTCCCAAGAGGTGGAGGGTGGTTTCAACCCCAATCTGCCAACCTCAGCAGGCAGAAAGATCAATAGCCCACCAGGGAAAATATGGTTCCCAGAAAATGAGCAGTGAGGGGGCCTCACAAACAGGTTTTGGGCTGTGCCCCAACCCCAGAACACACCCAACAACTCCCCCCTCGAGCAGATTGAGGGAGATGGCCTCCAACCTACCCTCTGGGGGCATAAAAAACACAAGACATCAAGGATATATTTTATTGTTGTAGAGACAAATATGGTGTGCGGAAGGACCACCCTGGCTTGGGGGTCTATCCTCCAGCCCACCTGCAGTGCAGAGACCCATTCCCATGGAAAGCAAGAGGAAATTTTTCTTCTTTTGGCTGTGAACAAGCACAGTTGGAATAAATAAAAATTTCCTCATACTTGTCCTCTGTCACTCAGGGAAACCAAATGAACCCAGCCATTTTGAAAGTGAGACACTCAGGGTATTCCAGGGTTGTGTGCCTTTCATTGACCCTAGTAGGTTTTCTTTCACACAAAGCCCTGCAAAATTCAACCTTTGCATAAAATTATACATTTTCTCACATTTCTGTGAAGGAATGTTCCAGAATGTGTGTGGAATCACAAATGTCCTACTTCCAAGCATCCCCCTAATTGTCCTGATAAAAATTCTACCCCATGTGTGTGGCTGGGCCTTGTGCCCATTACAGGAATAGATCAAACCAGGGCCAATGAGAATCCTAATTTTTCCATGCATTGGATTTGTAACTTTCATTAACGTTGTCTGTATTTCGCGAGGCCAATCTGTGTAGTATAAATGAATGACCTCCACTTTTTCCCTCAATCACCCACCCGAGTCTAGTCAACTGCATAGTACTCAATGTCAACCTTATGTTTTCTATGCAACATAAAATTGGGCTTAGCATCATCCAGGTACTGAAATATCTGTATTGGAATTACATAAGCCCTTTATGGTCCCTAGATGCAATTCTGCACTATTTTTTCCGTTTTGCATAATGAAATGCTAAATTTTTTCTCTCAGCGTTGTTTTGCATGGATCTTTCACTAATAAGTGTCACATAAGGAATATGTAAAAGCACAGATATAAAGACATACAATTAGAGAATGAATGGTGTAAAGGCTGTGTCACTCTGTACATTGTACTATATTACACAGTTTTTCATTAGACACTAGAACAAGGTACCCGGTGCCTAACCAAATTGCTAGGGCAGATGACATTCAACTGAGGTCAAATCGTGTTGCGAAAGAATGAATAGTAAATTAGAACTAAATAAACTGGTTTCAAATTCAATAAATCTGAGTGAATTACAAACCACAACTACCTTGTTTTTAGCCTAATTTTGGCCACCTGGTGTTCTATATATCCATCCCAAGAGGTGTATTCTGACGCCAAAATATCAGAATCTCAATGTACATTGCTTTAGCCCAACAGCATTCAGAATCCCTCAATAATGTTTTTAAGGAGCCAGACACATTCTAGCAATGTCAAAGCATAACTATTGTGGACATTGACGTTTTATTGAAGCTTTGCACACGTACAGGGTCTCCTTAAGTATATGCTCTTCCTAGTAGGTTAATGGTGCAGGAAAGACGTTGCTCAAACATGTGCAGGTCAGCCCCAATTCATCCTTTGATACAGGAAATGTGCTGAAAGAACTAAAGGAAACCATGGTTCTTTTCCTATTGAAAAAGCCACGGAGAGTCATTTAGGGGTATATTTATAAGCCCCTCGCTATTTTTTTGGCACTTTAATGCTGCCACGAATCACCACGGTGGACATTCAACTGCAGTAAATCATTGGCAGTACATACTGCCACGCTCAAAATACGCACACACATACAAAACAACATTACATTGGTCAATTTAAATAACACACACCTAACACCCATACACACGCCACACCCACACACCCACACCACTATAAAACACACACCCACATTACCCACAACCCTTTTCGACTATAAATAATTGCCAACAGAGAGAGACAGCAAGATACACCACTCACGCACCCCACATCACACCCCCCAACACATTACCCTACACACCCTCACCTACACACCTTACACAAAAACCATGGCACCACAAAGACACCCCCGATTCTCAGAGGCGGAGTTAAGGGTCGTGGTGGAGGAAATCATCAGGGTAGAGCCTCAGCTATTTGGAGCACAGGTGCAGCAGATATCTATAGCTAGGAAGATGGAGCAATGGCAGAGAATTGTGGACAGGGTCAACGCCGTGGGACAGCACCCAAGAACTAGGGATGACATCAGGAAGAGGTGGAACGACCTACGGGGGAAGGTACGTTCCATTGCAGCAAGACACCAGCTCGCTGTACAGAGGACTGGCGGTGGACCCCCTCCTCCTTCCCCACAACTCACAGCATGGGAGGAGCAAGTCTTGGCAATCATGCATCCTGAGGGCCTGGCCAGAGTAGGAGGAGGACTGGACTCAGGTAAGTCAAATCTATGCTACTCCTACTATCACCTCTACCTGCATGTCATCACATAACCTCACCCTCACTCCCATCACTCCACCACTTCTCACACACCCCACCATCACATTTAACTCATCCCAATGCCAAGCCCTGCATGCTGTACCAGTGAATGGACATCACTCACAGCCCTGCATGGACACCTATCACCAAAGCATGCACACTAGAGAGAATCAGCTAGACCACCATATACCAACTTACACAAGTGAAAGCTACCAGGGCAAATACAACCAAAGAGGGCAACCCACCGATGCACAATATGTCACACACAGAAACAATAACACTTCATTTACATCCCCACAGGTATCCCAGCCAATGTCACCGGAGAAGAGGTGCCAGCACTATCCGGTCCCCCAACTGAAGAGGCCCACAGTGATGACAGCAACTCTGGTCACCTGGATCTGGATGACCAACCTGGCCCATCAGGAATCTCTGGACAGTCGGTTAGCGAGGCCCAGTCACACACCACCACAGAGCCTCCCCCTTCTGGAAACACCACCACAGCACCCACCCAGCGTACCCACACCTCTGTCCCCAGGACACGTCAATCAGTAGTGTATCCACCTCTATAGGGACCCCAGGGCACACCTCATACCTAAGACTATCAGGGACCTGGGATCAGTGGCAGTGGGCACACGGTTCAGGGGAGAGAGGGACAAGTCAACCAGGAAAATGGGAGGAATGCTGTGCGCCAGGGGGAGGACAGGCCCAGGGAACCAAGTCTCCAGTAGGCACTCACTGAGATCCTGGGAGCATATCAACATTCCCAGGACACGATGGGCCAGATCCTGGACAACGTGCAGGAGAACAGGCGGCTGCAGGAGGGACAGTACCAGGGGATCAGGGAGGACTTTCAGGCCATCAGCACCACCCTGGTCTCCATTGCAGGCCAACATAATGAGGGAGGCAGTCTCACAACAGCGGGCCCCTGCCACTAGCCATACATCTGAACTGCCTTCCCCCGCCGTTGCCGCTAGTAGACAGGAGGCCCCGCCACAGGACTCACAGGCCACCAGCACCCCTCCCCCTGCAGAAGGTGAACCACTCAGCAAATGTTCCCTGTGATCCAGGCAGAAGCCAGAGACTATTGCCAAGACCCCCGCCAGGAAATGAGACTTTCCTGATTGTCACCCTTGTGTCCCACTCTGTCACTCTGTCCACCTTGAACTGCCATTGCTCCCCTTCCTATGTCCCCTTGGACAATGCACCTGTGCTACAAATAGACTGGAACAATACCCTGGACCTTCCTCCATCATCACCCCAACCACTTGTACTTGCCACTCTTATCTTAGCACTTCAATAAACACTCTTGAAAAAAATCAAGTATGGAGTTACATTTTTAAAGTATGTATTTGCTTAACCAGGTTCTAACATTGCAATTCAACTGTACAGTAATTGTGCACACAGGCTGCAGTGATCACACCAGGAGTGATAGTGGGGCACCAACGTCTGTAAAATGAATTGCCAAAGGGTACAGTAAGTGGGCATAGAAGTGGGAAATAACAGCATGCCAGTGCCAAAGATGTACAAAATATTGGCAATGAAATGTGAAGAACAACTGTCTTACCTGTGTGTCATTGGAAGTATTGTTGTATCACTGCTGTTCTGTTGTCCTCATCCTCATCCTCTGCCTCCCCATCCTCACTGTTCACAGGGTCCACTGCTGCCACACAGCCATCTCTAGCCTCCTCCTGCAGAAAAGGCACATGGCGTCTCAAGGCAAGGTTGTGCAACATGCAGGATGGCACTACTATCTGGCAGGCCTTCTTGGGTGAGTAGCACAGGGATCCACCTGTTAGATGGAGGCATCAGGAGGCCATGGTTCTTTCGATTTTCCTTCTTGTTCGCCCATGTGCCTCACTGTAACATTCTTCTGCCCTTGTCCTGGCATTCCTCACAGGGGTCAGTAGCCATGATAGGTTGGGGTAACCAGAGTCACCTGCAAATATCGAGGAACAACATTTAGCCACACACTATCCCATATGGCCCACACCATACCCATACACCAACACCTACTGGGTGGGAACCAGGGCTCACCTATTAGCCACACCCTGTGCCTCTGTAGTTTGGCCATCACATTTGGGATGCTGCTATTCCTCAGGATAGAGGCATCATGCACCGACCCAGGATACTAAGCATTGACGTGGGAGATGTACTACACCATCTGTACATTGAGTGGAAACTCTTACGATTTCGAAACACCTGTTCATTGTGACGGGGGGACAAATGCAATGTGTGTTCCATCAATCACCCCGATTATGTTGGGGATATGTCCCATTGCATTGAAGTCAGCCTTCACTGTGGCCAAATCCTCCACCTGGGGAAAAACAATGCAGCTGCACATGTGTTTTATCAGGGCAGACATCACTCTTGTCAGCACTATTGAGAACATTGGCTGTGACAATCCTGCTGCCAAGCCCGCTGTCACTTGGAAAAAAACAGTTGTCAGGAAATGGAGCACTGACAGAACTTGCACAAGAGGGGGATCCGAGTGGGGTGAAGGATAGCAGATATCAGGTCAGGTTCCAATTGCACACACAGCTCTGTGATTGTGGCACTGTCAAGTCTATAGGTGAGGATGATGTGCCTGTCCTCCAGTGTTGCCAAGTCCATCACAGTTCGGTACATCGGGGTATGACTCCATCTCTTATTCATCCACAGCGGTAGCAATCTAAGGGAGGAAGGAGTGAGAAGCCGGTCACAAAGTGAACATTGGAGCCACAACAGTACAATGCATGATGTCAATCTGTAATGGGTAAGTGGGAGTTGTCCTGTATATCTAAATTTTAACTGTGATGCAGTTATTATCCAGGCCCTGCCTCCCCCCCTGACATGGCGTCCGCCTGTCCTCTGTTGAGGGACAGGTGGAAGTGAGGTAATTCCGCTGATGTTTTGTGCCATTTCAGGAGGCGGTCGGGAACCGCCGTGCAATTCCTCATTGGTTATCATTGGGCCCTATGGGGTACAGTGGCCAATGGTGATCTAAGCCGGCGGTGACAGTATGCACCACCACGGGTGTGACTGCCATTTTCTATCTGACCACTCACTTACTACCTGACATTCAACAGGAGAGGACCTTTACTGCATGTGCTACAGTGACCTGTGTCTGGAACCTACAATGGCCCATGTGACTGGGGAAAGGGCCCCTACCTTCACCTTAGTGGAGTTGGAGCGACTGGTGGATGGGGTCCTACCCCAGTACGGACTGCTGTATGGGCCTCCAGACCAACAGGTGAGTACACTGTGAGCACGATGCATGTGGCATGAATGAATGGAGCGGTGCGTGTGAAGGCCTTGTGTAAGGGGGGTGGGTGGATGTCCTCTGGGCAGCGTAGTGGTTGTGTGCTGGACCATGTGTGTGCAAATGGTGAAGTGAAGCAGTATGGTTGGCCATAAGTGTAACAGGTAAGACTGTCTGACTGATACTATGTTCCTGTGTGTATTACCTCTGCAGGTCAGCGCCCATCAAAAGAAGGGTATATGGCCTGCCATCGCCAGGGACGTGCGGACCCTGGGGGTCAACGGCAGGTGGAGCACCCACTGTTGGAAACGTTGGGAGGACCTGAGACGCTGGGCATGGAAGATGGCAGAGGACCAGCTGGAGACGGCCCCCCAATGAGGAAGGGGTGCCTGTTGAACCCTGACCCCCCTGATGGCCCGCATACTGGTGGTGGCCTATCCTGAGCTGGATGGGTGCTTGAGGGCATCACAGCAGCCAGAAGGGGGTGAGTACAGTGCTCATCATTACAACTTACGCATGATAGGATGGTATCCGGGTGGGGGATGTGTGTCAGTGGGTGCCCTTAGCCCAGGCCTGACAATGCAGAGTAGGTCCCCTGGTGGTAAGGGTCCTGAAGGGATATTCCTGGTATCTAGCTTGTAGGCATCCACAACTCGTCAGGGCTGCGTGGGTCCCAGGTTTGCTGCATTTGACAGTGTGGGCCCCTCCCCATGCCTTGGTGGCTAGCAAAAACACAGGTAGTGCAATGCATAGTGTGTAGGGCTGTTCCCTGTGTGTGAGAGTACTGTGTACGCCAATGGTGGTGTTGGTGCAGCCCCTGACCAGGTGTGCTTTGTGTCTTCCCCCCCTTTTTGTTTTGTCACCCTGTCCTTAAGTGCATTAGCATCATCTGGCAGAGAAGCAGAGGCACCGACGATGGGGAGAGCTGCATCCCAAAGGACCAAGAGGCCACTGACGGTGAGGGTACCAGTGGGACAGAGGAACAGAGGACGAGGGGAGCACCATGGCGGAGACTGAAGGGGACAGTTCAGACACAGATACCTCCTCCGATGGAAGTTCCCTGGTGGTAGCGGACACCACTGTGACCACCCCAGCTACAGGTACAGCTGCCACCCCCGTACCAGCACCACCCTCCCAGCAGCCCCTCATTGAGTTGCCCGTGCCCGCTCACCCAGGAGGGTGGGCATCTCCTTCACCCCAGGCACCTCAGGCACTGAGGGTGGCCAAAACCCAGGCAAACACCTTAGCCACCCAGTCCACTGGCACAGTAGTCTCCACACCCACTCGTGGTGAGAAAGGATCTAGGGCACTGGTGCAGAGGGTGAAAGAGCCTGCACCAGACAGCCTCAAGGAAAGGGTGCCTGCCCCAACTGCTGCCTGTAAGGGCAAGCAGCCAGCCTCAGATGCTGCCTGTAAGGGCAAGGAGCCAGCCTCAGCTGCTGCCAGGAAGGGCAAGGAGCCAGCACCAGCTGCAGCCAGGAAGGGCAAGGAGTCAGCTGCTTCCAGGAAGGGCAAGGAGCCAGCACCAGCAGGCAGGAAGAACAAGGGGCCTGGGGCAGGGACTCAGACAGAGCCCCCACAACCAACCATGGTTGTGCAGCCATCCAAGGCCGCAGAGGATTGGCTGGAGCTTCCCCCCACCAGCAGCAGCAGCAGCACCACTGCCACCACCAGTGGGCAGCCATCCAATGCTGCTGGGGATGGAGTGGAGCCTCCCCCCACCAGCAGCAGCACCACCACCACCACCAGTGGGCAGCCGTTCGAGGCTGCAGAAGATGGGCAGGAGCTTCCTCCACCAGTGGCTGCAGCAGCACCACTGCCACCACCACTACTGAGCAGGCATCACCACCGGCAGACGGTATGTAGTCCTGCCTCCGTGGGCTGCTGTGCGGCCTGGCCCCTGCAAATCCAGTGGGTATGACACTCACCTGAGAAACTGTGACCTTGCACTCCTCAGGATCAAGAGCACAGTGCACGATCCCCCTCCAGAACCAGTGGGCAAGACACCATCAACCCCAGCCTCCCCAGCATCAAGAGCACAGTGCACGATGCCCCCTCCAGAACCAGTGGGCAAGACACCACCAACTCCAGCCTCCCCAGCATCAAGAGCACAGGGCACAATGCCCCCTCCAGAACCAGTGGGTAAGACACCCACCAACCCCAGCCTCCCCAGGATCAAGAGCACAGGGTACGATGCCTCCTCAAGAGCATGTGGGCAAGTCACCCACTTGAGAGACTGTGGCCTTGCACTCCCCGGGACCGAGCACAGGGCATGTTGCCCCCTCCAGAGCATTTGGGCATGTCACCCACTTGAGAGACTGTTGTTTTGCACTCCCCAGGACAGAGCACAGGGAATGTTGCCCCCTCCAGAGCATGTGGGCAAGTCACCCACTTGAGAGACTGTGGCCTTGCACTCTCCAGGACCAAGCACGGGGCATGTTGCCCCCTCCAGAACCAGTGGTCTTGGTCCATCTGCTGGCTGAGGTGCCCCCCCCTGTTCCCCGTCCCCCTGAGGTGCCTACCTATTTTCCAACAGATGCCCCTGCAGTGTTCTCTCCGTGTTGGTGCAGGTGACAAGTGGGGCCTTTGACTTTGGCCTGTGGCCCTGTGGCCCACGCTCACTGAGGACTGGGCAGTGTCCCGTGAACTGTACATTTGTATATACCAGTTACATTGCATATTTCTTATTTATACTGTGTTGATCCTATTACACTCACTTTAGTAAATTCCTGTTGTCCTTGCATTTTTCATCCGAGGTGCAGGGTGTATATTTTTTATTACTGCATCTGGTTGTGTGTATGGTGTTGGAGGTGGGGGGGTGTGTCACTCTCTTTTCTCTCCCCCTTCCCTTGTGTGCTAGGTGACTGTACTCACTGTCATCATCTTCGCCGTTGTTGGTGTTCATGGTGGAGCAGCACGTAGAAGAGCATATGGAAGACATGCAGCTCGGGCTCCATGGCAGCGTGGTTCTTCCCTGTGTCTTCAATGGTGAGTCCTTTCCCTTCTGTGCAGTGTTTCCGCCAGGTGTTTGATGTCGTTGGTACTGCCCCGGAAAAGGTGGCGGATTGTAGGGTCTTAATACGGTGGGTGGGACATTGGCTTCTGCCTGGCTGTAGGCGGCTACCACCGTGGTGGCTGTTGTTTTAGCCCTGGCAGTCAGTGTGGTAAAGTAGCTTTCTATCTGAGTTCCCACCTCCATAGTCATAATTTGGCAGTAATTACCCCCAGCCTGTTGGTGGTATTACTGCCACTTTATCACCGACTGCCAGGGTTGTAATGATGGCCTATGTTTTTTGAAGAATTTACCTTTAGCAAATAGTTAGCCATTAACCAATGAAAAATCCTAAACAATAACTTATTTTGGATTTATTTTTGCAGAAGGAGGGATTTGGGGGTGGACAAGAAATGGTAAAGGGAATTTGTGTAGGCTGCTCATACATATAAAATGATGCACCCTCTTGCAGTATGTTAGTTAAGTGGCACGTGTACTGAATAAACAACAGGGGTTAAGGTGCCTCGGCTTTAAAGAGAAAGAGTCAAGAGTTGCAGATTATATCCTATTTGTCAGGAAAGACTGAATCCATTTTAGCACGGAGTCAGAAAACACCATCTCTTCCGAGGTGTTACTTCGCATAGTGGGGTCAATGGTACTGAATGCATCTTGATAGCCTAAAATTAGCAATTCTTCAACATCATGGTTGTCGACCAGTCTACTCAAATGATATAATCCAGAAGAAACAACAGACTCCATGCTCTGATTAGGTCTGATTTCTTTGAACTTCTATTGTTTGCATACAAGAGTGGAAATACTATTAAGGTCCACATAGTACACTCTGGCGGCAGGAAACATCAAGTTATCAATGCGTTATATGACTCATGGGGCCATTATAAATGTGACCATGATGTAGCCTGCCGCTTTACACCGAATATGAAGACCTTTGGTTATGAACATATTCAAAATGACCTGAAATATTCACCAAACTTTAATTCTGCATATGTGGTGTATTGCATATAGTGTCCGTGGATCTTAATATATGTAAGTCAGACAACCCAGCAAGTTAAACAAAGAAGTGGCCAACACCACAGCTGAATAAGGTGCCAGTTACTGAATGCTTCATTGGGGACAAACTTCATGGAAATTAGTCATATGGTAGATAACAATGAATGACAGATTCTTGAGATGGCACATTGGCAAAACAGAGGAGGCGACCTACCCACAAAACTACAGAGACTTGAATGCAAATTCATTGATCAGTGTAAATCTATCAAGAACGGATGGAAGAGTGGCATGGTGCTATTGCAGCATCTACCATGTACCAACTGATTTGGTGTAAACGCACCCACAGGTTTGGAAAGTATGCTATCATAGAACCATAGATCTGACGTGTACCTAAACATTAAGAATTGTATGTTGACAGTCTTTGTTTCTCTTTCTGTATCATGAATCCCTGCAATTGCTAGGATTATTTCATATTCTATTATATGTAATGTGAAATTCGACTTGTAATTCTTTGTATTATTCAACTCGTAGGAATCCTTAAAGAGTGTCTGTTAATGAAGTTTGTTCTTGTGGATTACTGCCAAATTAGTATTCCAGTCACCAATGGCCAAATGCATGTGCTTACATTCCTTGTGTTCAATACAACATGCAAAATGCAAGTGATGTTAGTACTGTCGCTCTTGTCACAGTGATCGTCTATACGTTACAGTTTCTGCATTATTTTAATCAAAGTACTAATGATTTGAAAGTAGAGTGAAGCACTGAAAAATTAAGTTAGTGTGCATTCAATTTAGACTGTTCACTGAAAGATGGGTGGCATCCAGATTAAATTATATGTTTGAAGAATTAAGATGTCATTATATTACATTTTAAAGTCTGCATTGAAACAATATTGATTTTTTTAATGCTAAATATTTTAAATAAATGTGCAAAAATAGAGAACTGCAGTTCTGCATCACACTGACTGAAATTTATTACCAGAATAATTTTGTTTTAATGGTACTGTAACATTAAGGCTAATCAAGAATTGTTGGACCTGGCCCTTTTTGCAGGGTTATCCCCCAAAACATTTTGCCTTCTTCCTCATATTTTTTCTGACCTGTTTTTGTTGGCTTTAGGACTCTGAGCACTTCACCACTGCTGACCAGTGCTAAAGTGCAAGTTCTCTCTGTCTAGATTGTATTGGGGATTGGTTTATCTGTGACTGGCATATTTTGGCTTACTAGTAAGTCCCTAGTATAGTTCAACATGTGTGCCCAGGACCTGTAAATCAAGTACTACCAGTGGGCCTGCTGCACTGATTTTGCCATCCACATGGGTAGCCCTGTAAGCATGTCTCAGACCTGCCATTGCAGTGTCTGTGTGGGCAGTTTTAAACTACCATTTCCACCTGGCAAGTGCACCCACTTGCCAGGCTCAAATCTTCCCTTTTACTACATGTGCACCACCCCTAAGGTAGGCCCAAGGCAGCCCCGTGGGAAGGGTGCAGTGTTGTTAAAAAGTAGGACATGAACTGGTGTGTTTTACATGTCCTGATAGTGGAATACTGCTACATTTGGTTTTTAGTATTGCAAGGACAATCTCTACCTTAGGGTAATATGGGGATTGCCTTAAAATATCTGTGTAATTTCCCATTGGGTGCAGATTGAGATATGGAGTTTGGGATCTCTGAACTCACAATTTAAAATATATATATTTTAGTGAAGATTTTTTTTAAATTGTAAGTTTAAAAATGACACTTTTAGATGGTGGGCATTTTTCTACTTAACTATTCTGTGAATTTGCCTGTCTATGGACTACACGTCTGGGTCGGAATGATAGTTGGGCTGTTTGTTGAGAAATGTGGCACAATGGTTGGAGCAGCAGACCTCTGATGCAGAAATCTGGCCCGGGACCATGGTTCAATTCCTGCCTCGGTGGGTCTTGGGCTCAATTCCCTTGGAGCAGATAATTCTTAATCTAACTAATGGGTCCCACTCTGTAACTCTGGGCAATAGCTTGCTTAATCTCCACAACAGCCCTGACAGCACTTGGATGCCTGGCATCACCCTGGGGGTTGTCCACGAGTAGGTGCCTCACAGGGGAAAACCGGGAGGGGTTCCACAGTGGTATGCGTACAGTGCCTTGAGACCCTAACGGGTGAGTAGTGCGCTATACAAGTGCAAAATGTACATTTGTGAATTCATTCTAGACAGTCACACAAAGGTAGCTGAGTTGTGTCCTGCATTTTCCAATGGGTCTTCCTGAGCTAGAATGGTGGGTATGAATGGGGTGGTGCGTGTCCTTACTCAAAGCAGTCTCCAACCACCTTGAGTGTGTCTGGAGCCCAAGCAGGAAAGGCATGGTCTTGTGCACTAAAAAGATTTTTCTTTGACATTTTCCTACTTCAAAGGCAGAAATGGGAATAAGTACTGGACCTCTGACTCCACAAAGTTAGAATCCTTCTGCACAGAGGACATTCTGCCAGGAAGAAGAGCTGGATGGCTGTAGTAGGAACTGCCACTCTGCCTGTTGTATTGTTGTGCTGTGTTTGCTGCTTTTGTCCTGGGGGTGAAAGTTCTGACTTTGTTTCTATATACTGCTACCAAAGGTTCTCCACGGGCTTGGGCTGAGCTTGTCTTCTATTAAGAAGACTCAGGGATATCAAAGACTTCATCTGCCAGCACTCAGGTTCTCTTCCTGAGAGTCCTGACTTGTCATGTGGTGCCAAATCCAGTTCCTTGGTCCTTAGGAGTGAGTTCTGGTGCAACCAAGAAGAAATCAAGTACATCAACTCCAGAGCAACTTCAGAACCGGCACTGCCTGCACTGGAGCTGTGGTCCTCTGAGTACTTTGACTGTGACTGACGGCCCAGGCCCAGTGTCGCCTCAGTGCCTCAGAGTCCCAAGTGCCATGGGGCCTGTGGCCCCATGATCATGACACCACAAAGTCCACCTCGCATCTTGACCTGCTGTATTCATCGACCTCACTGAGTTATAAGGAACCAATGCCTTGCCTCTGATGCCGCATTGCCTCCCCTGCAACCATAAGGAACTGACACTTCACCTCCGTTGCCTAACAGTAAGGCACAATGCCTCACCTCCCCAGTAGCAGTAACAAACCGATGCTCCACCAGCTCCAGTGAAGCTTCACCTCCCTGACGCCTGCAAAATCTTTGTTTCCTCATCGTTTTCCAAGGTACTGTACCTGGGGTCCGTGTGACTCTGTGACCAGCCCGCACTCCCTCGTGAGTGGCATCAGACTGTTAAGAATGACTCCATCAAGGCATTGTGATAGCTCCAGTTAGAGCTGTATTTCTAAGTGCTTTACTAAGATTGAATCTTTGAAAATGCAGATCTTTAGTTGTATGTTGGATTTTTGTCCTTTTGGTCTTGTTTTAGTCAGATCACTATCAACTATTTTTCTAAACTGGCATAGAGTGCTTTTGTGGTGTTTTCACTGTATTACTGTGTGTGTACAGATTCTTTACACATTGCCTCTGAGATAAGCCTGACTGCTTGTGCCAAGCTACTAAGCGGGTGAATATAAGTTATCTTAGCTGTGTGACTCCCTTACCCTGAATAGGGAGAGGGTCCCTAATTGGACAGGGTGGAAACCACTGCCAACTAGAGACCACATTTCTAACAAGATTTATTCATGCTAAATTCATAGTTCCTGTAATAAAATGTGTTTTAATTGAATGTAATAATTTATTCCTTTGCATTAGCCTAAGTGAGGTGTGCTAGGCTCTGTATTTGTGACTGTGCTGTAAATGTCAAGTTATCTTCTTAGCGTGTACCTTTCTTTCAGACTTTGTTCCCATGAGAAGGCTAGCTTGGTAATAGATGTCTATTGTTCTACACATAGAGAGTGTGAGTAAACATCCTTGGATGTGGAACATTCTGGACTGTGGACTGACAGTATTAACATTTGTTTCAGTCTTGCATGGGAGTGTATAGATGGACACCGTTCCCATGACAGATATCTATTGCATATTGCTCCTTCAAGGTCAGATTGGCATGGAAACTGAGGAATCATTTTGCCCTTTGAACTTAAAAATAGTGATGAACCGTGGAACTAAGATTGGGATTCAGCAGAACTCTCTCAGCCATTCTTCACTGCATGCTGAGCCCCTTGTATTCTGAGTGGTACTATACTCTCTGCCCTTGCCCCTTTGAAATGCCTTGATGGGATATCGCCCTAACCCAAAGAAGAGGGCTCTTGATCAAAATTCAGATATGCTCTCCCGTTCCTTTTTTACTTACGTTTTACCTGTCTTAGTTAGTGACCTATTATCCTAGATTACCTTTTTCCAAATTCTTTTTGCTGCTTTCCTTCTTTTTGTCTGTTGCCCACATATGTTTGGCCCGCATATGTTATTCCCTGATTGGCTAATCTGTAGGGTTTCCCCTTGAACAACTAACTTGAACTTTGATGATTTGAACTTCCTTGTTGTCTATTAAATCTGAGCAACTTTTGTTTACCGTTCATTAGGTTATTTTACTGTATTATCTTTGTTGAGTGTCTACTTTTCCTGAAGTAAGTTCACTTGATCTTATTTGGTTGTCTTGGTCATCCTTGGAGATTCTGTATCTTTATAACTTTATCTTGAGAATTGTCTTCATGACTCTGAGCTTAAGTGTGTAATAAAACTCTTGGAGTTTTCCTTGAATGGCCACATTGGTCATACTGTGCAATTTAATTGGTTTGTGTTGAGAAATGTTATTGTTTTTATTTACCACATCCTTATGCAGGGTCCAAAGATCCGTTGACCTCGTTGAGAGCTGATTCCGGCGAAGGATGAAAATGCTCCAGCAAATCTGGCATCAGAGGAAAGGTTTGTCCCACAAGGAGAGAGAACCATTTAAGTATAGCATTGTGGAGATAGGATTGGTCCCATGCTATTGCACAATCCAAGTTTTGCCCACCACAAATTCTGTTCCATGATCCGTTCTGAAGACTGATGAAGTTCCAACAACGTTCCTGTGAGAGATGGATGTGTGAATATTAATAGGGTTTTTGCACTTGCATTGCTTTTGTCCTGAAGATTGCGGCAAAGTGTGTTTTTGGGAAGTGTTCTGCAGAGTCGTCACACTTGTTTGATTGTGGCACTTGTTGTTAAAAAATGCCCACAGTCATTGTTGTTGTTGATGGGTTTGTCATAGCCTAAGATCCTGGGATAACGCACAAGTATCGAAGATTCTTGGTTTAATTTAATATGTCTGCAGGAAGGTGCTTGGCATGAGGCGTCATTGACAGTGCTAAACATTCTCCTTGATTGAGTGTGGGTTTTGGTTGGTATTAAGTGAATCTTGAGTGCACATAAAGGATCAGTGCCAACCGAGGTGAAAATGCTGGTCAAGTTTCACTCGTGTAAGTGTGAAAACCACAGCTGGAAAGCATTTCTCCATAGAGCTTTGAATTGTTTGAGTTCCTAGGCTCAGGTAGATCAAAATGCAGGTGTTGTTGATATCCAGACTTTGAAGAGAACTAATCTATGTCATGCGTGCCGACATTTGGGTCACTGGAGAAGGGAGTGTCCCTTGAATAATGTGAAAAATCAGGTACAGAATAATGAAGTTCCTCAAGTACAAGGCAATAATCAGGTTCAAATTCAGAGAATTGAAAGATCCCCGAAATGCAAAATGTAAATGTGTCCCAAGGGCAACAGATGAAGGTACTGAAAGCGCTCATGACTTAACAGCAGATGATTGTCCCCCAAAAGGATCTAAATCAAATAGCAAATACAAATGTGAAAAAGATAGCATCACAGTTTCCCTTAATGGACATGAGTGATGAGGAAGACATCCTTCTAGCAGATAGCTCAGACAGCGAGGAGTGCATGTTAGGTGCATCTTTAGAAGTACATCAATGTGGTCCCAATGTAAATGCAGATATAATGGGTCACCATGTGCCATTTCTAGTTGACACTGGGGCTATGCGCTTCACTGTCAGAACAGCAGAGGTACCGAATTTGCCACTTTCATAAAAAATAATACAAGCTGTAGGAGTCGCAAATAAACAATTGACCAATGCTCTGACAGAATCTGTCCCTGTAACAATAGATTAATTTGAAGATGAGCACCAATTTGTGGTCTTTGATTCAAGTCCTGTAAGTTTTCTTGGATATGACCTAGTGTGCGAGCTAAATTGTTCTATTAGCTGCACACCCTGAGGAATTGCCATACAACCAAATGAGGAAGATGTGTCCTGTAAAATTGTGAAGCAGTATCCGAGTGTCACATTGTACCCAATGCTGACATGTAATGATTTGCTGAAGACTTAGAAGACACATTGACACCTGAAGTCTGGGATTTCAGGACAAGAAATAGGACCCATTAAAGGAGTTGAGCCTATAGAATTAACAGTGAAGCCAAATGCAGCATATATAAAAACTCCCCTACATAACATGACACCCGAGACAATTGCTGGAATAATTCCCATAATAAATTATTTAATTGAACAGGATATCCTGAAGGAGATTATGGGAAGTCAATGTAACTGTCCCATTCTAGGACTGCAGAATCCCAATGGAAAGTACCTCATAGTCCAGGATCAGAGAAAAATCAGTGACATTGTCATTCCATGTTGTTTCGTGGTACCGAATCCTGTAGTGATTTTATTCCAGATGTCATATGAAGCAGATTGTTTCACTGTAATTGATTTGTGCCAAGCCTTTTTCTTCATTCCACTGCATGAGGAAAGCCAATAACTCTTTGCTCTCAAATTCGACAGCCGTGTTTTGGCATGGAGCCGAGTACCACAAGGGTATACTGAGAGTCCATTGGTTTTTAATCATATCTCGAAAAGAATCTGGAGTCACTTAAAATGCCCTACCATTCTTGTCTTAGTGCGGTCTATTGGTGACCTACGTGTGTCATCAAACACTCAAGAAGCACGCAGGAGAAACACATTTGCACTGATTTATTTAGGAGAAAATGGACATAAAGTTTCCCCAGCCAAACTGCAGTACTGAAAGAAAGAAATCTGGTACCTACGTCACCACATTGAGAAAGATGTGCCGAAAGGGTCACAGGAAAGAACCTCAGCAATAATAAAAATGATTTGCCCTATCATTCAGAAAGAAGTCCAAATGTTCCTGGGAATGGTTGTCTACTGTCGCCAGTGAATTCCAAACTTTGCCCCTTTGGCAAAGCCTTTACAGAGGCTGATACACAAGGATGTGTCTGTTCCGGTACCCTTGGGTGACAACTGAATACGTGCCTTCAAAAAGCTGAGAGAAAGTCTATGCCGCACCCCAGCTCTGGGAATGCCTGATTATAGCAAATGTTTTACTTTGTTTTGCTGTAAGAAGGATGGATGTGCTCTCTCAGTTACATATTGTTCCACTCTACATTAAAGGAAGTAGAGCTTATGGTGCAATATGTCTCTACCACATCAGCATATGTATTACCTAAAGTTAAATAACCAGTAGATTTCTTATGAGGTGCACACTACACAACAGCATTTTTTGCAGGCAGCTATAATGCAGCTATAATCCATGGAATAAATTATATATTTAGTCTCTGCTGAGAACAGGTTATCCAGAAGAGGTCACAAACTCTTTTTACGACCACAACTATCGGAAATCATCAACAACACAAAAAACACACTGACTATCAATGAAGATGGCCACTTTGAGATGCTCAGAAACACAACATGCTCAGGCAGGAGCAACCAATTTGGCTACTTTGGCAGAAAAGACTCTTCGAAGCCAGGAGGATTCAATCACACCTGAGACTGTGCAAACTGCATTACCAGCTCTTACTGTACCATCTTAAACTTTTAAACAGGAGCCATCAATAAATATGGCATAGTCATTTTCAGTTAGGAGAATGTCTTGAATGTCAAGTCTTGGTTTGGTGCACTTTTCAGTCCATCGAGTCAGTCATGCTCAACCTCATCCACACAATCATTGGCATTTTCAACAGGGTTAGGTAAAACAGTAACAGGATTCCAGACTGTGCATTTCTTGAGATTAACGTTTGGAGCGGTGAGGATGACATGCTTGGTTAACAATATCTCCACAGAGTGGGGAATACAAATGTTCAGAGGGTGACCCATAGTAATGCCTTTGCACTGTTCGATGCTGACACTTTAAGCTGTGACCGCCTTCAAATAACCAGGCAGTGCAGAAGCCAGAAGGGTTGAGACAGAATTAGTTGACTCATGGGAGCTTGGATGCTGATGGAGGACCAGTTGCTGTAGCTAAAAGAGCTGCACCAGAAGACAACTGGCCAAATGAACAAACAGTGCCTGATGTACAAGTGCCTCTGACTCTTGCTGAGGAGTCTGAAGAGTCAAGTCAACGTGACATTGATGCTAAGGCTTGAGTAAATTGGAGATCTAAGAGAAAGAGAGCACCAAGCAAAACATACTCAGCACTTGAATAGACATATTTTGCTGCAAATGACCTGGAGAAGAAGTTTGCATCCTTTTGCTTTAACAATCTGAATCCAGTTCAATATGCTTGAGTTTGAGATTGCGGTTGAGCTGAACTTTAAAATCTCATTGTAGCTTGATGAACAAAGACATTACATTTTGGAAGTGATTATCAGTGATGAGGAGTTGTGCCTTTATTAGAAACATTTGAACTTTTATTAGAATCTTTTGAATATTTGCAAGTGGAGAAAAGTCGTGATGAACTTTCTGGAAGATCAAGAACTTTTGTGAAAAAAAATTACTTTTAAATAGTTTTTTTTCTTCTTTGCTGACAAATAAAAAGGACTGAAGGGAGACTGCAATATTGAAGCCACTTTGCATAGTTGATTTTTGTATTCAAACGTTTGGTCTGAAATTAGAGAACTCATGAAGTCGAACAGAAGTAGAGCTAGTAATTGTAAATACATATGTGTACTTTAGTGGTTGTGACAGTCATCATGATTATATTACTACTCATTAGATGGAACCTGCACATAACAAGTGAGTCAGGGAAGGTTATATCTACAACTGCCCCAAGTTTGGCACATCCCATAGTAGATCAAGATCCCTTGCTCAATGATGAGAAATACTTACACATTGATGGATCTAGAGGTGATTTATACACAGATGTATATTATAAACTGATCTGAATATGTAGATACAATGGAAGCTAGAAATTGTTATGTATGCACACAGTTGCCTTTATCAGTAACTGAAGTAATTACCTATCACAGTTTACCCCTAACCTATGGAATGTCCTGTAGCCTATAGCAAACACTTGTATCAGCATGAGTATTATCAGTATTTCTACTCCAATTATGACCTTGGGTTTTCAATTGTCCCAATCATGAAACATTTGAGCAACATTGCAAAGATGAAAAATATTGACACAATGGGACTTTTCTTTGAGCCACATTGATATTTGGTACAGCTTATGCCCACAAAAATACTCTGACTTGTATTCTTGCCCCAGTAGCGAAAGAGTTAATTGGACAAGTTGAAAAATGGAGAAGAGTTATGAAAGCTAAAATAAAAAAGGGATTAGTTTTACAAAATTGTGAAAAAAGGTGAAACACATGCAGTGGCTCGAAGTCAAGGATCCATTGCTTTAGATTGGCAACATGCAGGGAGGTTATGTGTATATAGATCTAGGTCAAAGACTGGCACACATTTGTAGGGACTGGTGAATGTTGACATGTGTTTTTGTTTAAGAGTGTTTGGGCTTTCATGTTTAATGGACTAAACCCTGCAATACCAAGTGTTTATTTCATTAGTGGAAAGAATGCTTATTACAAGCTGTTGAAAGGCTGGTATGGTACATGTTATCTGGGAGTAGTTTTTCCAAACATATATCAGGTGGACCGTTTTAATTATCCAGTCTGGGTTAAGAAATCAAACACCAAAGTCAAGAGAGGTGCTATTGTTTCAGGGATTGTGGGAGATATTTTTGGTTCCATAATTTCATTGGTAGGTGTTACCTTGAATTATATCAAGAAAAAGAAATTGTCAATAATAGTAGATAATTTATCTACAGACACCACACATGCCATTTTATTAATGGACACAGAAATGGTTGACATAAGATCAATGGTTTTGCAAAATCGCCTTGCGCTAGACATTTCTTTTGTAAAGGGTGGCGGAGTTTACAAAATAGTGCAAGCCCAACATTGTTTTCTATCCCTGATAATAGTATGGAGATAAGTAAATACATTGCAAACATGAAAGACTTGAGACAGGATCTGAAGGAGTTAACAGCGACAGGTGCATTTGAAGCAATAGGTAATGGTTTTGCAGTGTTTGGAAGATAGTTTGGTAATTTAGAGTAAGGAATTGTTGGAACTATTTGAGACCCCTATTGATTATGGCTTTGTGTGCCCTAGGTGAAGTTGGTCTTTACAAATTATGGCCCATATTTATACTTTTTGACGCAAAACTGCGCTAACGCAGTTTTGCGCCAAAAAAATTAGCGCCGGCTAACGCCATTCTGAAGCGCCATGCGGGCGCCGTATTTATTGAATGGCGTTAGCCGGCGTTAGCCGACCGGCGCTGCCTGGTGTGCGTGAAAAAAAACCACGTACACCAGGCAGCGCCGGCGTAGGGAAAAATGGCGTTTGGGCGTCCAAAAATGGGGCAAGTCAGGCTGAGGCAAAGAAAAATCATTTAGCAAAGACAGGAGTCATGCCCCCTTGCCCAATGGCCATGCCCAGGAGACTTCTGTCCCCTGGGCATGGTCATTGGGCATAGTGGCATGTAGGGGGGCACAAATCAGGCCTCCCTATGCCAAAAAAAAATATTAAAAAAATTACTTACCACAACTTACCTTTTCTTCCCTGGGATGGGTCCCTCCATCCTTGGGTGTCCTCCTGGGGTGGGCAAGGGTGGCAGGGGGTGTCCCTGGGGGCTTGGGAGGGCACCTCTGGGCTCATTCTGAGCCCACAGGTCCCTTAACGCCTGCCCTGACCCAGGCGCTAAAATCTGGCGTAAATGCGGGTTTTTTAGTCCCGCCCACTCCCGGGCGTCATTTTTGCCCGGGAGTATAAATACGACGCATATGCATCGCAGTCATTTTTTAAGACGGGAACGCCTACCTTGCATATCATTAACGCAAGGAAGGTGTTCACGCAAAAAAATGACGCTAACTCCATGAACTTTGGCGCTAGACGCGTCTAACGCCAAAGTATAAATATGGAGTTAGTTTTGCGTCTAATTTGCGTCGAAAAAAACGACGCATATTCGGCGCAAACGGAGTATAAATATGCCCCTATATGAGAAGCCGAAGAAGAAAAAAGCATAGAGTAAAAGGGGAAAGTAGGAGATTGAGATGGAAAATAGAAGGTGCATATATTATAGTAAAATCAAGCAGTGAGAGGAGTCCAGAAGTCCTTACCTGGAATGACCTCTGAAATTTTGAACTGTCTTATTGAAAATGAGAGTTGAAGTATTTTGTGATAGCTTGATTCGCCATCAGAGGGGGGACCATCTATACATCTGTACATGAAAGTTTATGCATTTTGTTAGTCAAAGCACCAACAGTTTGATAGTAGAATGATACACTGAAAAGTTCTGTTAGTGTGCATTGAATTTAGACTTTTCACTGAAACATAGGTGGTCTCAAATTAAATTACATGTTTGAAGAAATATGTTGTTGTCTTATATTTTAAAGTCTAAACTAACTTTCAGCATTGAAACAATATTGATTTTATAATGACAAATGTTTTAAATGCATGTGAAAAATAGAGAAATGCTGTTCTGTTACACCGGCTGAAATGTATTACCAGAGTCATTTTGTTTTAAAGTTACTGTAACTTGAATGCTAATAAAGATTTATACATGATAAGTTCATAGTTTGTATTTTAAAATGTGTTTTAATTTAATGTTTTAATGTGCTCTTCTAATTCATTTGCCTAAGTGAGGTCTGCCAGGCCCTGTATTCATAAGTGTGCAGAAAATGTCAAGTCATCTTGTTAACGTGTACCTTTTTTTCAGATTTCGTTCCCATGAGAAGGCGAGCTTGGTAATAGAAGTCTGTTGTTCTACACATAGACATGGTGAGAAAATGTCTTTGAATGTGGGACATCATGGACTGTGGACTGGCAATATTAACATTTATTTCAATCTTGCGTGGAAGTGCACAGATGGACACCGTTCTCATGACAGACCTGGCAAACCATGTGTATGTTTCAAATTGGAATCGCTTGATTGATTTCTTCTTAACGTTGCCCCTTCTACAATAGATGGGCAGTGAAACTGACAAATAATTTTTGGCAAATTAACTTTAAAATAGTGATGAGCAGCGGAACTAAGATTCAGATGCCACAGGACGCTCCCTGACATTTTTCACTGCATGCTGTGCTTCTTGGATTCTGAGAGGTGCTGCCCTCTCTGTCCCTTGCTACTTTGAAATGCCTTGCTGAGATTTAGGGTTATCTCCCTAACCCAAAGAAGAAGACTTTAGATCGAGCTTCTGATATGCTAACGCTTTCACTTTATACTTACTTTTTGCCTATCTTAGTTAGTGACCTTTTGCCCAAGATCACCCTTTTTGCATATTCTTTTTGACCTTTTTGTTCTTTTTGTCTTTTGCCCGCATGTGTTTGGCCCGTCACGCGTTATCCCTGACAGGCTCATGTGAAGAGTTTCTCTTTGACCAATTAACTTGAACTTTCATTATTTGAATTGCCTTCATGCTTATGAAATCTGAACAGTGCTTTTTTTTTACCATCCATCAGGTTAATTTACTGATGTTCTGAATTGTCTTTGTTGAGTGCCTATTCTCCTGATGTTAGCTTGCTTGAACTTATTTGGTCGTCTTGGTGATTCTGTAGCTTTATAACTTTATCTTGATAATTGTCTACATGACTCTCAGCTTATGTTTCTAATAAAGCTCCTTAACTTTATTACCAAGTGATATTTTCCTTGTATGGCCACGTTGGTCATACTGTGTCATTTATTTGGTTTGCATTGAGAAATTGTATTATTTGGTTTCCAAAGATCCATTGACCTCTTTGAGCATTGATTCCAGTAAAGGATGAATATTCGCCAGCAGCGGTAAGTAAAACATGTAGCGCCACTTTCCTTGCGCCCCTTAGCTCCCCCCTACCACCACTATCTGTGCGTCATATCTTAGATACAGAGCACCTTGGTGCAATGTAGGGAACAATAGCAGCATTTTTATTGACGCTATTGATACACTCTGCAGGAGTGCCACCAAAATATTGGTACTACTCCTACAGAGTATATAAGGGCCCATTGTATTTTATGGTGTTCCTCCTTTAATGCCTGCTATGAGCTGTATGATATGTCAAATGACTGTCTAAAGATTACAGTGAAAATAAATGGTTATTTAATAATTCATTATCAACAGAGGTGCATCGATAAACATAATACCTGAAGAGAAATAGAATGAACTATCTCCATTACCAAAGTTATGCTATTGAAAAACCAAAGTGTATACATGGGTTACATCGGCACCCACAAGCTTCATTTGTAGCAACAGTAATACATAAGAAAACAAAGGTATAACCTGATCTATGGACTTTAAGTGTAAAGTGTCCATAGGCTATATTGGACTTGTGATACGGTGGGCGGGATATCCATCACGTTTATGAAGGAGTAACCACATCCTTCTAAGACTGATGCCTGATTTACAAACTGTAAATCAGGCCCTTAGTTTTGGTGTGTCCTCGGCTGCAGAACTTTTCCAAGATGTCATCTGACATATCGTACAGCCTGTAGTGAAGGCGTCAAATTATAGCGATGACATGTTAGTTTTCAGAGCTGCACAGAAGGAGCACAATAGAGCTGTCAAACAACGATGTGGTTTACTCAGTGATGCAGGTTTGCCTTTGAATGTGGGCAAGTGTGAGTTCAAAAGACAAAACTAACATTCTTTGGCCATATCTTTTCTGATGGAGGTATCTGGTCCTGCAAAAGTACAAGCTCTGTCAAATACTGATCCCCAACAAGATGCTTCAATTGTACATTCCTTTCTTGGCATTGCCAGTTATTTTTTCAAGGTACATAGAAGACTTTGCCACTGTTAGTGCTCCATTATGAGAGCTGACAAAGAAAAATGTTTCCTTTTAGTGGTCACAAGAATGTGAAAGAAGTTTCAAGACAATAAAGCATGCCTTTAAAAGTGCTACTGAAATGGCATACTTCAATCTAAAACTACATGCAGAGGTTGTTGTTGATGCTAGCCTGGTCAGTTAAGCGCTATCATTGCACAACTCAGTGGACACTCAAATGCTTGATGGCATAGTATGGCCTATGCTAGTAAAAGCTTGTCCCAAACTGAATGTGCTTACTCACCACCTGAGAAAGAATGTTTAGCCGTGTTAAGGGCTTGTGAACATTACACTGTAATCCTGGATTAAAAACCGTTTAAGCTGGTAACGGATCATCAAGCTTTACTGACCATCTTTAGCAATCCAAAAGCCAAGATGCCTCTTTGCATTGAATGATTGGGACTCCAATTGCCAGAGTACAATTATACAGTTGTACATCATCCAGGAAAGGATCAGAAAAATTCTGCTGACAACTTTTCGAGAGTGCCTATAGAAGGTCACAGTATTCCATCCAAGACTGCTGAAGCCTACATTAATTTCATTTTCAGGGCAAATACAAGAGCTTCTTTCTCTTTAGCTCAGATTATAACTGCCATGAGCCATGACAGTGACCTACTGAAGCTAAAAGACATCAGCCGATATTTATACTTTTTTAGTGCCGCATTTGAGACGCTTTTTGACGCAAAAGCGGCGCAAACTTACAAAATACAATTCTATTTTGTAAGTTAGCGCAGCTTTTGCATCAAAAAGTGGCGCAAATGCAGCACTAAAAAAGTATAAATATGGGCCATAATTACCCATCAGTAATGGAACCAACACACTCGACCTCTCACCAAGAATAGTGAATATCAAAAATACAGAAATGTCAAGGAAGAATTGTCCATAGCTCAATGAGGAGTTTCTAACAGTGCTACTCATTATACTCTGAACATGGCAGAAATCCCTAAGCATTCACAGTAGAGAATAGCCATCAATTTCTTTGGTCCACTTGAGAATGGACATCATCTGATGATGAATGTAGAAAAATACTCATGTTTCCCGTTGGTTGAAGATCACAAAACTATCACTCATGAATGAGTCATTGAAAAACTTGATGACATCTTTGCGACATGGGGCATTCCAGCTATTGTGAAGTCTGATAATGTCTCACCCTTTAACAGTTAAGAATTCAAAGAATTCCTTTAGCATCTGAACATAAAGCATTAAAAGAGTACACCTTTGTGGCTGCAGGCCAATTGACTTGAGCATTTGATGAGTATAATAAAGAAAGCAGTACATTGTACAACTCCAGAGAGCTCAGTTTGAAAACAGTACTAAATTACTAAACTCTGCTCTATGAGCTTATCGTTCAACACCCCACTCGACCACAGGTGAAAGTCCTGTGACTTTGATGTTCGGGAGAGCAATGACAACCAAGCTACCTCGGTGGGCCAACAAGAGAGACAAAAGCAAGAACGTGATTCATGCAAGGGATTTGGTTAAGAAGTAGAAAATGAAAGATTATGCAGACAAGAGGTGACATGCAAAGGACATCTCATTTAGAAAATCATGTGTTGATCGCCCGGCAGATAAGTAAAATAAATTCTGATGCTCCCTATGATGCTGAACCTTTCCAAGTGATGTCTCCCAAGGGACACCTAGTGACCTCCCAGCACCCTGGGCAGTCTGTTACCAGAGACTATTCTGACTTTAGGCTTGTGATTCATCGGTCTTCAACTCGAAATAGTGAAAGAAAACACTGACCCTGAAAACTCAGTGACTGCTGCTACCTCTTCACCATCTTTAGTAATTTTTGACACTAAAGAGGACAGCTTACACCTTCCAGTAATCAGATTGGGTTGAATGATCGATAAGCTAAGAAGGTTGATTGAAGAGATATAGTTGTACATGTTTTATATATATCTATTCACTGAAAAAAAACAGAGGTTACATGGATGTTATAGTTAGGAAATAGAATTTAAAAAACCCATAGAAATTCACAGAAAAAACAAAGGTTAAAGGGACTTTATAGTTAGGCTCACATTTTAAACGTACAAAACCATAGAAATTCATCAGTTAAAGATAGAGTTACCTCAAGTAACTATAACTCATGCCTTAAGGTAACTATAATGCCCCACCAGGTTTTGTACATTTAAAATGTGAGCCTAACTATAATGTCCCTAAAATCATTGGTTATTTTCAGTGAATTCCTATGTTTTTTCAACATATAGTAATTTTCATTACTGTACGTTAATCCAACCGCCGACATGCATGGCCTGCGGCAAAGCCCTAAGGCCAACCCCCTATAAGCACCCAACCTTGCACCATGCACGGCCTTTGTTTGTGCGCAGCAGAGGTTGCCTGCAGCACCTGGCCTTCAGCCAGAACCTACGGCCAGCCTCTCTAACAATCCAATCCCATTTTCCACACAGCCCTTTGGCTGTGTGCGACCGAAGTTAGCCGCAGCCTTTCTTGGTGTCAAAATAGGTGTGAGAGAATGTATCTGGGGGTGAGAGTGGCTGTGAGACTATCTGTCTGGGTGTAAGTGTGCGTACATCAGTGTTTCAGTGGGTGCGTCAGTGTGTGCGCAGGTCCGTAAGTGGGTGCATGAGGCTGTCAGTGGGTCTGTGAGAGTCTGAGTGGGTCTGTGAGTGGGTGTGCAACTGTCTGAGTGGGTCTGTGAGTGGGTGCATGAGGGTCTGACTGGGGCTGTGGGTGGGTGCATAAGTGTCTGAGTGGGTGTATGAGTGGGAGAAATTGATTGAAAGCAAAACAGAGAGAGAGAGAGAAAGAAAGTGAGAGAGAGAGGGATGGAGAGTTTTTAGGCTTTGATGTATGATATACTTAGAATTAGATTTTTCCGTACAATATAAAAAAATGTGGCTGTCAGTTTTAAAAATTAAAATAATTTGTACTTTAAAAAAAAGGAAAACGAGTGAAGCAAGTCCAGCTGGACTTAAACCCTGAGTGCTCAGTGTGAAAATGTAAAGGTCTGCTACCTTCACACAGAGCTATTTCTTGTTTTTTTTGCTATGTTTTTTGCTTGAGTCTCAAGGGCTCCCCCTTGGTCCCTGCATATTTATTTATTTATATATATTTGTACATTTTTCAAAATGCCCTTTACGGGCTATCTGGCACCGCGGGGTAAGCCTCAAGGCTTACCTCAAGGTGCCATTGCTTCAGCAAGCAAGGAGATGCTTATAACAGCAGCTCCCTGTTTGCTGAAGTATTTCATCTCTGTTCCCTGCACACATACAGGGGACATAGATGAAAGCATAGGTTTTTGACAGCAGGGCCTGCTTGTCAGGTCCCACTGTCAAAAAACAAAATGTTAGCTGTGGCAAAGCTGCAGCCAAACCACAGCAAACAACAATGCCTGGGGGTGGGCACCCCGGGTCATAACAGGAGCCATCCTTGGGGAATGGCGGTCCCCAGGGCCATCAGTGGCTCCACGAGGGAGAAGAGATGTGGCTCCCCTCCAACATGTTAGAATCCCCGAGGAGGTGATGATCCCTGGGGCTTGGGGGCCCCAAAGGGACCCCCCTTTCTTTTCTTAACAATTTTCCGCCTGGGAGGTGGTGATTCCGAGAGCAGCGGGGCACGCACCCCCGCATTAGATTTATTGATGAACCTGGGGAGGTGGTGATCCCCTGGGCAGCGGGTGGGTACACACCCCTATCATTATATTTATTTAGAGCCCCAGGGAGGTGGCGATCCCCTGAGCAGCGGGGTGGCATGCATCCCCTATATTAAATTTATTTATAGCCCAGAGGAGGTGGTGTTGCTGGGGCAGCAGGGTGGGCTCGCAGCCTGCCCTCATATTACTTATAAGTTCCGGGGAGGTGGCAGTCCCCGGGCCGCTGGAGGGGGCCATGATGCCCCCCCCTGCATTATTCTGCAAATGCTCCCGGGACTTGGCCCATCCAGGGGCTTTAAAATGACAAAGCGCGGGAGCCTGTGCTTCATTTTTAAAACATTTTTGCCACAGATTTGCAACCCCACTGCACCTCTGTGGCAAACCTTTTTCAAAAAATGCTTTTCAGCCCTGAGAGAGTCCCTTTGGGACCCCAGTACCTGAGCTAAGGGCAGGGGTGTTCGTACCCTGGCCCTTTTCTTTATTTTGTACCTTTTTCTGGCACTCGGCTGAAGCATGGCTGACAACACTTTATAGGCTTCCTTGTTGAAGTGTTGTCAGCCAATCAGATCTCAGCACGAGATCGGGATGGGTCGCGAATCCTTCGTGTTAGTATATCACCAAACCTTGTTTTCCCCTTAATTTCCCAAAACTACTGAAAAAAAGAGGCTTCCCAAATAAATTTTCCTCATTTATTTTTCCATAGGGAATTTGAACATCGATTTCCCAAAAACTACTGGACAGAATTGCACCAAATTTGGCAGAAAGGTAGGTCCTGGATGGATCACCCCAAAATATTCCAGAGCAGCTGATGTGACCGACAAATGGTTTTGGAAAGATTCATGTAGATACGTCAAGTGGTACCAAGTAAAAAACGTTTTTTAATATATAGAAACTAGGTCCTAACTATAACTACCGCCACTAGGTAATGTGTGTATATATGGAAGAAGAAGAAGCTTTATTCGGTATGAAAAAATTCATCCATTACAACACATAATCACCAAAACATTGTAAAAATACCAATAAAAACCATGTATAATAAAAGCACCCATCATAAAAACAGGTACATATAATTATATATATATATATATATAAAAATAAAAAACAGAAGAAGATAAAAACCTCATTCATAAAAACTGGAAAAAAATAAGTAAAATAATTCTAAAAATTCTACATTTTTGCGCCAAGTAGTAGCTCCCTTCAGGAATGATCCCAGGCCCTTCCATACCAGTACATCTGAGGCCATTTGCAGCCACATGAAAGCAGGACGGTATTGCACAAAACCCTTGGGCCTAAGGAGCGGTAGTAGAAATCGGTTTCTAAATGGTGCATAAAAGACAGAACAGTGTAAAATGGATCGAGGTCTGATGGGACACCCCATCACAGGGGCAGGGTCTAATACATTTCTCCCCATACTGACCTAGGGGGAAGCACAAATTACTTCTAATGATCCCCAAGCGAAATCGAGTTATGAGATATCTTTCCCTCACATCCTTGATTTTTTAGAGATATCGCTCAGGACCCACCCATATGTGTGTATATATATATATGGCTACTGATTTTGTAAACATTTACATTTTTCAATTTTTTGTTTAAAAGAAGTGGCGATGTAGTGTCTTGCAAGTTTTATGATGGAACCCTTTGGCTCCAAACGGACTCTGTAACAGTGTGACGTAAACACTAGATTGAATGTAATGAAACTTGGTTTAGAATTTTGGAGTTCACAGGTACACGCAGAAGAATAAAGACTACGATTTACAGCTTTGTGTGTGGTGTACTCTTTGACGGGTAAAAGACTAGAGCAGACGCTACAAAACCAAGTGGATGTAGTCTAAGATAGACCGTACAGTATCTAAAATGTGGTCCTCTGTATGGGTAGGTTTGTTACTAAGCATTTTTAAGTTAAAGTCTTCAGAAATGTACAGGCAGTGCGTGAAGGGCCTTCCATGATAAGGTTTGGATTCCTGTGCATAGTGAGATCATCTTTCTCATATCAAATTGGCCAATTCCTTTGATTAAAGAAGAAAGCAGCAAGATGAAAGAGCTGTGAGCCAGAGAAGCTAAAATGAAAAATAGGCTAGTATTGCACACTTTACCTGAGAATACTAGAAGGTTACAATTGGCTATTGATTAAGAGAGATGAATGGTGATCTTCAAGGACTGGTGAATAATTTATGCTGTCCCACTACATACTCGGTTTTCTCTAATAGTGCAAACCATTTCATAATCTGTTGATACTAGTGCGACTTCAATAGGGACCGAATCTACAGTTAGCCAAGTCTCAATACCACACACAAATGACAAAGCATACATAGCATATAAATCAGGAAGGTAATGCATGTGCTTAACTGCTGGTCTTGTGCAGCATAAAATAGCTTTAAGCTTGAAATGATAGTTGTTCTGTCTGCAAGTTTGATAAACCCGCTCCATCAACATTTCACGGTTTCTGTTCCTAAGTATTCCAAAAAATGATAGAATGTGCAGGAAGTAGAAAGTTACCGTTAGCCTTCTTCGATGCTAAAGATTGCTTGTCCCTTTAAGCTTTCCAAACTAAGGGGGTCATTCTGACCCCGGCGGTCTTAGACCGCCGGGGCCAGGGTCGGCGGGAGCACCGCCGACAGGCCGGCGGTGCCCCGCAGGGCATTCTGACCGCGGCGGTAAAGCCGCGGTCAGACCGGCAACACTGGCGGTCTCCCGCCAGTGTACCGCCGCCCTTTTGAATCCTCCAAGGCGGCGCAGCTTGCTGCGCCGCCCAGGGGATTCCGACCCCCCCTACCGCCATCCAGTTCCCAGCGATCCGCCCGCCGGGAACCGGATGGCGGTAGGGGGGGTCGCGGGGCCCCTGGGGGCCCCTGCAGTGCCCATGCCACTGGCATGGGCACTGCAGAGGCCCCCGTAAGAGGGCCCCTACGAGTATTTCACTGTCTGCTTGGCAGACAGAGAAATACGCGACGGGTGCAACAGCACCCGTCGCACCTTCCCACTCCGCCGGCTCGATTACGAGCCGGCATCCTCGTGGGAAGGGAGTTTTTCCCTGGGCTGGCGGGCGGTCTTTTGGCGACCGCCCGCCAGCCCAGGGAAAAACTTAGAATACCCTCCACGGTCTTTCGACCGCGGAGCGGTATTTCGGAGGGGGGAACTCTGGCGGGCGGCCTCCGCTGCCCGTCAGGGTCAGAATGACCCCCTAAATGTATTTGGCCTAATATTCACAAAGAGACACACTATTGCATACAATTAACGAATGGTATGTCAAAAGTTTTCTGTTTCACATATTGCACATTTAAGGAGTCAGGTTTTATCCCATTCATAAGTTTCAAGGCGTCTTTGTTGAACAAATTATGCAGGTGTGACTTTACTTGTTCAAATTTTGAGGCAACAATGCATACACAAGTATTTACATTTGCAAAATATATAAGACGAGCCTGTTTAAATTGCTAATAGAAATACAATATCCAGCAGCCACTTTCATACTTTCAGTTGTCTTGCTGTGTTATTTTTTTAAATACTCTAAAATTGTGTATGCATACTTTTTTTTGCTTGTTTACTGTCTAACGCGTTAAATCATTAGCTGCCACTAAACTTTTTTAATTCTTATTTATGCAGCACACACAACTGCAATTAGACTATCCTAACCTGTCATTTCATAAGTATATGAGAAATAAGAATACAAGGGAGAAAGACAGAAAAAAGGAGATATAAGAGAAAGGGAAGATAAGAGAGAGAGAGAACGAGAGGGATCAATGAAAATGGGAATATGGAGAGGGTGGCACACTCGCAATAGTGCTTTAAAGAGGCAAAGAGTAGAAGAAAATTATTTACGCCTCTATGATACTCAGAGACTGATTTAAGGATGTTTCTATATGTGCATTTACGATGGAGCATGATATGCATAACTTTCAGTTTCTTGAAAAAAGGTGTAGGTTAATTCAAAATGCGGCGCAGTAACCCTGGGCAATTCATTGGCCCAGATTCTGGTAGGTGATGGGCAATGCAGCGCAGCACCCAAAGTTGCTGTGCTGTGTTGTGTGACAAGGAGAGAGCAGGGCAGTGCCATATTCTGATAGAAATTCTACTCTCCTCCCCTTTCCCTTGCGCCGGTGCTGTTTCTTGTGCTCACACACCTTAGCGCCATAGTGCATCTAGCATAGGTTTTGTACGGGAAGGGTATCCTTTACAAAATACTATGCCTAGACAAGTGCAAATGCTTTTCCTACTTCGTATGTGCATTGTACAGTGAAGCACGCATGCAAAGTCGGAAAAGCAGGGCGAAATAAAAACATTTCTCCCTTTTGTGCCTGCTTTTAAAAGGTATTAATTTTTGGCGCCCAGCCCCTTCTTCTGATCTTTAGCATCAAAAAGCATGGGTGGTAGCACATATACGTCCATGTACCACCCATGTAATGCCCCCTTGATGCAAAGTTACGCAAATTAGCGTTTTGCGCTGCTTTGTGTTACTTTGCCACACAAACCAACGTAAATACCTATTTGCATTGGTTTATGAATGCCCCAAAACTTTTCGCGTCGGTTTAGTGTTAAAAAAGTAACGCTAGACTGATGCTAAAGCTTTGAGAATCTGGGGCACTGTGTGCATTTTCCCTGATGTTGCACTCCACGCTTCTTGGCAGAAATATGCTGCTGTGTTCAAACCAAACTAGTACTTAAATGGAATACCTTCTCCCGTGCACACTCCACTCCAACATCAAATTAAACCAAAAAAACAGCTACGCGTTAAAGATGGAAAAAATAAGAATTTAGTCAGTTGCTAGAGAAATCACTTCTCTGGGCTGCATACATTTCTGTACATCTACATGATAACACGTAAACATAGCTAGGCAAGCGTGTGACAGAATTCCATCAGATTTCACTCTCCATGATGATGAGCAGGGTTCAGGTGTCCAAAGGACACAGGATCTGGACAGTTTTCTTCTCCCCTTCTTCTCCAAGTCCTACCCAAAAAATGCTCCCCCTCCATTTGTTAATGCACAGTTCCCCTTCTTCTTCAGCCTTTTAATTTGTTTCTGCCTCTTTTCTACCTTTGTCTGGCTTTTTTCTTCTTTCCTACTTTCCTCTATCCCATACTCACTTCCTTCTTTTAATATCCAAACAATTCCAAAAAATTTGCTGTTAAAACGACCCATCTCACCTTTTATATTATATTGTATTGTGTATGCAATGTTCAAATTGAACTCAAATTTAGATCTCATGGGCCAGAAAAGTGTGCTGCAGCATGAGCAAAATATGGCATAAAGGGTTTCGAGCATTCAGGGTCCATAGGCTTGGTGCGTCTCTGTTCTCTTGGACATTGGGGGCATACTTACTATTATTCCAAAGGATCTTGCAGTGCTGCATTGCATAAACGTAAATGTTCCATAATTACAAAGATATGGAGCTTTTCTTCTCGATCCTTGCACTGGCACACTGTGTCCTGCCTAGTGTCAATGTAGGAGCCCTTGCATCATGATGCAAGGGTGTCTGCTTTGTGGGCAGGTTTGTTTTTGCAAGGAAGGGATAAGTTCCTATACCAAAAAAAACCTTTGTATTTGTTGCTCCAGAATGTAGCACACATGGAAAGAGGAAGTAACAAGAGGGAATAAAGATATTTCTCCCCTTTATACCTCTGTCGGGTAGATGCCCCATTTTGTCGCAAATCGAGGATTACAAGTCTTTGTAAACCTGGGTTTGCACCAAAATACATGGGTAGCTACAAGGGAACCAATGTCAACTATTCCAGGATACATCAACTACATCATCCCAGCCACAACAGAAGCACTTTGGGCCATATTTATACTCCGTTTGCGCCGAAATTGCGTCGTTTTTTTTGACGCAATTTAGACGCAAAACTAACGCCAACTAACGCCATATTTATACTATGGCGTTAGAGGCGAATAGCGCCAAAGTTCCCGGAATGTGCGTCATTTTTTAGCGTGAACCCCTTCCTTGCGTTAATGATATGCAAGGGAGGCGTTCCCGTCTAAAAAATGACTCCCAGGCCTTTACGTGGTATTTATACTCCCGGGCAAAAGAGACGCCCGGGAGTTGGCGTGGCTAAAAACGGCGCATTTGCGCCACTTTTTAACGCCTGCTCAGGGCAGGCGTTAAGGGGCCTGTGGGCTCAAAATGAGCCCACAGGTGCCCTCCCATGCCCCCAGGGACCCCCCCTGCCACCCTTGCCCACCCCAGGAGGACCCCCAAGGATGGAGGGACCCACCCCAGGGACATTCAGGTAAGTTCAGGTAAGTATAATTTTTTATTTTTTTATATTTTGTTTTGGTGGCATAGGGGGGCCTTATTTGTGCCCCCCTACATGCCACTATGCCCAATGACCATGCCCAGGGGACATAAGTCCCCTGGGCATGGCCATTGGGCAAGGGGGCATGACTCCTATCTTTACAATGATAGGAGTCATGTTGATGGGGGATGGGCGTCGTTAAAAAATGGCGCAAGTCGGGTTAAGACGATTTTTTCGACGTAACCTGACTTGCCCCATTTTAAGACGCCCATGCGCCATTTTCCCCCTACGCCGGCGCTGTCTGGTCTACGTGGTTTTTTCCCACGCAAACCAGGCAGCGCCGGTCTGATTGCGCCGTCTAACGCCATTCCATAAATACGGCGCCCGCATGGCGCTTCAGAATGGCGTTAGACGGCGCAAAACTTTTTGACGCTAAACTGCGTTAGCGCAGTTTAGCGTCAAAAAGTATAAATATGGGCCTTTATGTCTAAGTGGTGGGATAGCAAAATTCATCCATGCAGCTCTGCAAGGGAGCCATTCACTGAAACTTAAGCTTGGAGTGACCTAGAGACAGTTATTCCTGCCTTGAAACAGGGCTCCCGGAACCTTCTTTTAGTACTCATAAACATCTACATAACCCCAAGAGTGATACTTAAGCTGAAGTCCAAGGTACACCTGACAAAGCAAGAGACCTGCTATTCCGCATAGCCCCTCACTTCATGAAATAATACTTTTAGGGGACTTTAATATGAACCGGTTCAAGTCTGCCCAGGACGAGGAGTCACTCACAGTCCAGAATGCTTTCTGGCATATTCCAAACCAAGTACCCAACTTCATTTTTAGGCAAGTCAAAAGGGGCAGAAAACTCATCAGAGAATTGCAAACCATGAATCTGTGAGCAATTAACGCCGCTTTTGCAAAGACCATAATGCCCACTTCTTAATGGATTTTATTGTGCTTTCGTCCCCACTCATTCACTTGGTCTCCAACTTTCAAAACGAAACCGGGGATGAAAGTGACAACTTGCTCTGTCTGTGGACTGTCATAAGCCAACAGATGCACCACAAGACAACTTCTACAAGATAAACAATAGAAACCTTAAATGGTCAGCCAGGATGATCGCTGATGTGTCGGCATAAGCTAAGGGCTTAATGGCTTTCCATCTAGAAGACGCAACTCCTGTCCATAAATTCTGGGAGCTACTCACAACAAAACTCTTAGATCACCACCCATTCCTTGGGGGAAGGTCCGGAGACAACTACAGCACTTCCCGTCATGCTGCAAACAGAAAAATCAAAAAAGCAAGGAGCTCAAACATAGCCTGAACCAAACACTTTCTGCATCCCAAAAGCATCCTAGTGATGACACACTGAAGGGAAACCTGGCCAAGTCAAGGCTTGCATATAGAAAACACCTGTGGAACCCAAAAAGAGAGGCAACTGCCAACCCTTTTTGCCCAACGTTTGTATGACCTTATGACAGAAATGATTTATCATAAACAACAGTCTCAGGTAATATTCCAGAAGAAACATGGTACCAGTATCTCTCAAATCACTTTGGTCACTGAGGCCTCAAGCTGACCCTGCGGGAGTCAGTCACCACTCGAGTGATAGCACCCCCTGTTTTTAAATCTATTCTACCAGGGGCTTCCACCTCCAGCCTCATGCTCATCCTGCCAGAGACAATGGAGTAGCAGATTCCGAGAAGTCGAAGAGTGGTGGGCACCCGGACTGAAAGGCATTCCAACATCACTTTTCAAAGAAGATAAATCATTCTGGTCAAGGCATCTAGAGTCTGTATGTGAGAGACTAATAATGACATCTCTTTGGAAAGGCTCAGCTCTCACCCCTATTTACAAAGGGGATACCAACTCCAACCTGGCTCATTGCCCTCTTGCCTCAGAATCTAAATATTTTGCTGGTTCTCTGCTAGAAAAACAAGCTACCCTTCTATCTATCATTCATAGAGAACAAAGTTGCTTTTGACCAAATGGACAGGGGGATGCTGTGGAACAAACTGGCCAGCTGGAACATACCCAATTCACTGCTGGGAGCCATAATCCTAAATTACACTGATCAAGCTAGTTGATGTGTGTTAGCACCGATCCACTTCAACCTTTTCTTTGTTGACCTGCCCCACTGTCTAGCACAGGTCAACTCCCACGCTTTGAAGCTGGGCAACACACTGCTCACATGTCGGGTGTATGTGCGTGATCTAGTATTACTCAATCAGACCAAAATAGGCCTCCTGAGGTTTTTGAAGGCCACAGCCCTATACTCCGACAGTAATGCCATGGAGATCAATTTAGAAATGTCTAAAACAGTGATTCAGGGAAAATCTACTTGTAGTCTCCACCAGTGGTACATGGGTAAGTACACAAGCTGGTGCAAGTATATAAATACCCAAGGATGCTTGTTGATAGCCAGGGCTCCTTCAAACCTCACCTGGTGTCAATGCACCAGAAGTCAGTTGCTCTTACTGTTGCCTTCAAGCGCATTAAAGCAGCCATAGGCGCATCCACTTTTTGACATTGTTAAAAATATTTCAGGCCAAGCTAATTCCCACTACTGTTTATGGTAGTGAAGCTCTAGGAGGGAGAAAAGTTATCCATTTGGATGAAGCTTTAATTGAACTGTTCAAGACTGTTTTTCAACTACCAGTATACATATCTACTGTTCAGCTTTGCCTCGAATTGGCCTGGTGAAGCAAAGTATTGCTAGGCAGGGAACGTTTATTAAACTTTGCCACAAACTAAAGGAAGCCAGTTGTGAAATGCTAAACTATGGTCTGAAATTAAAGCAAAACTTATTCACCGGGGGCAGAGTCTGGCTGCCGTCTGAAATGGTTGCCTCAACGTAGAGCTCCGAGACTCGAGGGGATAAGGATTACCCAAACAGCTGTCAAAAAGCCTCCTTGGAGTCAGAATGAAAGGAAAGATACATGTGATAACAGAGACATAACTCTGAAGTTATTTCCGAAGTAAGAGATGACAGTTAAAACTGAGTTCTTATTTGAACCCCTGAAGCCTGGCTACAAATCACCTGAACCCAGGCCCCTCAGCAGAGCAAAGAACAACACTTTCTGTCAGGACACAGAGTCAGCTGCTGGAGAGATAAGGGGCTTTCTTCATGTTTCAACTGGAAGGCTGCACCAGGGGAATTAAATTAATGTTGACCTTTGGTTGAACTATCCACACAGCACAGGGAAGCCTCTGACAACTCTCAACTCTGAGGTAATTTCTCTGCACTTAACTGTTCAGACTCCATTACCTGAATGTGTGAGCACAGGATTTTCTTGTCAGCAGAGTGTGTGGAGCAAATGCAGTTCAAAAAGTGAGTGTTGTACACCATTTCTGCAGCTGAGAGAGTCTGTGAAAGTTACTCATTCTGTCAGAAAATACAGCCAGTTTTTTAACAGATAAGTGTAATTCCCTTTCTTGAAAGTTGAAAGGCTGCTGTAGTGGAAACATATGGACTTTCACTTCTGAGGTATTTCTCTTCAGTTGACAGTTTAGAGTCTACTACGCAATTAAGTAAATGCTGGAAGTCCTATCAGTGGAGGGTGTAAACTGAATTTGGATAGGCAGGCAAAAGATGTGAGCTATTTCAGATGCACTGGTTCTCAGGGACACCTGTCTGAAAGCATTCAGTCATTATTTTTTTTAATTCTAGAAGTCTGTGGCAAAGACTAATCCTGTCAGGAAACACAGCCAGCTGCTGATGAGATAAGTGAAAAGGATGCTGTAAGAGAAGCCTCTGACAACGCTCAACTCTGAGGTATTTCTCTTCACTTAACTGTTCAGGATCCATTACGTGATTATGTAAGCGCAGGAATTTCTTGTCTACAGGTGTGTGGCATAAATACAGTTTGGCAAGTGAGTGTTGTACACCGTTACTACAGCTGAGAGAGTTTGTGAAAATTATTAATTCTATCAGGAAACACAGACAGTTTCTGAAGAGATATGTGAAATTCCTTCCCTTGAATGTCAAAAGGCTGCTGTATGAGAAGCATATAAACTTTCACTTCTGAGATATTTCTCTAAATTTGACAATTCAGACTCTACTATGAAATTAAATAAACGCCGGAATTCCTATCAGCAGTGGGGGTAAAGTGAATTTGGGTAGGCAGGCGAAAACTGTACAACATTTCTGATGCAATGTTTTTCAGCAACATCCGTTTGAAAACATATAGCCATAATTTTAAAATCCCAGATGTCTGTCACCATTTACAGTGTTAATATCTACCTACTTTGTGAGTCAATTGGATATCATATTTGATTACTAAGCTGTACTTATTCATTGTCTTCTCTAACATTAAAATATAGCAGTATGGCCAGTGGCAAATCTAATAGAAAGCCTTTGTTTACACAAATAGTAGGGAACACTGTACCTCCAGGCACGTCTAATATTGTGCCACAAGACAGTGCTTCTATTGACCTTATTTTAAAAGAGATCTCTGCCGTGGGGCAAAGATTGGGATCTATGGATGTAAAAATTTCAGGTCTCGCAACAGAAATGAAGACAATACGGGTGGATCTAAACTCTTTTCATACCAAAGTGGAAATTTTAGATCAAAGAACCACTTTTTTGGAAGATAAATTAGATAATGCAGAGTATTGGGGTAAGGATATCTGGCACCTAAAACAAAAAGTTATAGATTTGGAAGACAGGGCTCGAAGAAATAACATTCGTTTTTATGGAATTCCAGAAAAAATGGAAGTCAATAATGATGTGAAGAACTTGCTACTAACGTTAATACCGCGGCTACTGAACATATCTTTTGAGCATCCCCTTGAGTTGCAGAGAGCTCACAGAATTCGATCAAGAACTTCAACTTCAACTCTTGAATCTAGACCTAGATGGATTATAGCATGCCTCTTACGTCATGAACAGGTCCGCCAAATATTAACAGCTGCTCGTAAACATGGTCCGTATGACTTGGAAGGCCATAAAGTATTTATTGCTGCAGACTTCTCCACTGAAACCAATGCCAAATGAAAAGCGTTCCTGCAACTTAGGCCAAGACTTTGCAAATGGGATATCAAATATGGTCTTTTAGAGCCTGCCACAATGTGGATCACAATGGATAGGAACTGAAGGGTTTACACAGAGCCTGAGGATCTGGTACGCTTCCTGGACAGTTTGGATGACCAACATATGGAATCAACACCACTGAACAAAACATTTATGAATAGTCCGCTTCAATTACAGAATGATCCACAAAGCCATTGCACCGGTAGATTACACGTCCGTACCTTTAAGAAACAGTTTGACAGAGATAAAGCAGTCCACTGCATAAAGGCACTCACACAGGAAAATCCCAGAGACAAATCGAGATCACCTCTAAAGTCACCCACGTCTTTCAATAAAGTAACTGATGCTCAACCCTCTACTATCACTTCTTCCAGCTAGATGAGTATATTTATACATGCTATGTATTAATATAATGTTATTACTGTTTTACTGCAGTTATTCATTCTGATGGATATGATTCATTTCCTATTGTCATATATTGTTGTTCAATAACCATGTACATTTCCTTCTGTATTTGTATTTGCAGATTTTCTCTTGGATAGATTTTATAACTCCATGGAGTGTTTTTTATTATAATCTATTTACCATGAGTGGTTTTCCTTTCCTCTCCTGCCGAGTCTGGGTTTCGAATTGAGGTTTAGACCCACCGACGAAAGATACATATTCTTTGATCTGCAGTGTTATTTTACATTCTAGCACTTAGAACAGTGTACTTACACCATTTAGAATTTAGTGTTAACAATATTTTATGATTATAGTTCCACATATTGGTTTCAGGTTTACTATACTCCAGATAGTTTTTTTTTCTCCCTCCAGTAAGTTCTCATTATCACATTACCATATAAGTTATCTACTTCCTTTTCCCTTTTTTAGCAGTTTGACTCAGTTTCACACAGTACAAATATACTCTAATATTTTCAGTCAGCATCATGACAACAAGTCCTATCCAAATTGTCTCTCTCAATGTCAATGGCTTTACTAATTACATTAAAAGGAAGAAAATCCTTTCCTATTTAGCCTTCAAACATACTGACATTGCTCTCATCCAGGAGACTCATCTATGTGATATAGAATCAGAAAAATTAAAACGAGATTGGGTAGGCCAGATTCTTTACAGCTGCAAATCCCCTTCTCACATATCAGGAGATGCTACATCCCACACTACTACTAGGAAAAGTGGTGTAGCCATTCTAATACGGAAAACACTTCAATGCCAGATACTACAGTCATGGTCAGATGAGGATGGTAGATTTGTTTTAGCCAAGCTTAAAGTTGGTAATAATATATTAGGAGTGGGTTTCATTGATGCCCCTGTTGGGACTAAAGCCCCCTTTTTCCTTCATCTAAATAGAATTCTAACAGAAGTGGGAATTTCCAGAATAGTTTTGGGAGGCGATTGGAATCTTGCACCATATGTGATCTTAGACAGAACAGGTCCCCTGGACACAACTCATGGTAGAAATAGAGCCATATTGGGAGACATTAGAGAAGATCATGGTTGGATCGATATCTGGCGTTTACTACATCCATCAGATAAGGGGTTTACATATCACTCAACGGTACATGATTCCCATTCTAGAATAGATTACTTCCTTATTTCACATTCTATTACACCAAAAGTACTAGATTGTAATATTTTAGAAATTGCACTGTCAGATCACGCTCCTATCAGTCTCCAGCTTGATTGGGGTCTGAAACCCCCTTGTAGGAAACCATGGCGATTAAACATATCGCGCTACAAACTACCTGTAGAAAAGTCACAATTACAATCACATTTCACTACTTATATGTAAGATAACAAAGGATCAGTTTCTTCTCCACAAATCTTATGGGCAGGCGCAAAAGCCACTATTAGGGGGGAAATTATGAGGGATTCTGCCATAACAAATAAACGCAGAATAGAACAACAGGCCATTTTGGAAAATTATATCAAAACACTGACACATACTCATTTTAGTAATCCAACTGAAGCTTCCAGATGCAGATTGGAAAAAGCTAAAATAGAACTTAATACTCTATATACTTCCAAAGCAGAATATATGCTATATAGACTTAAAGTTCGCAATTACGAACAAGGAGAAAAAGCAGGCCATTTACTAGCGGCACGATTAAAACACCGAGAAGCTATGACAGCTATTCCAGCTATATATAACCCTGAGGGTAAACTAATAACTGAGACTGAAGCTATAGCTAATACGTTTGCAGATTACTATACCAAGTTATATAGTTCAGAAGTTGATGATGACCTCCTCAAAGAACAGGAATTCTTTGATAAAATAACACTCCACTGTCTCAATGACCAGGACCGGCTCATACTGATGGGCGAAATAACAAGGATGAAATTGCGCAAGCAATCTCCAGTCTCCCATACAATAAAGCACCGGGAGAAGATGGATTTCCTGGGGAATTTTACCGTTGGGTAAAACCAGAAGCAATAGATGTCCTTCATGAGGTTTAAAAGAAGCAGAGGAAACTGGTAGTCTCTCCTCACTCTCAAATAAAGTTATCATAACTGTCCTTCCCAAATCTGAGAAAGATCCATTATCCTGCAGTAACTATCGTCCGAATTCTCTTCTGAATACAGATTCAAGGCTATTAGCCACCATTCCTGCCAAAAGACTCAAACAAGTTATCTCTAAACTCATACATAATTCTCAAGTTGGATTCATGCCAGGCAGAAACTCTCCTAGCCATCTCCGCACTTTGGCTCACATACTTTGGTTTTCCAAGGATGCTTTAGGAAGCATTATTTTTAGATGCCGAGAAGGCCTTTGACCACATTGAATGGAGCTATATGTTCCGTACATTGCATAGGTTGGGGTTAGGTAATGATTTTATCTCTAAGGTTAAATGGTTATACAAGACACCATCTGCACAAGTGAATTGTGGGGGTTTCCTTTCAAAAACCTTTTTAGTGTAAAGAGGTACCCGCCAGGGTTGCCCTTTATCGCCCCTCTTATTTCTTCTTGCACTTGAACCACTGTCTGCAGCAATAAGACAGTGTTCACAAATAGCAGGCATCCCTACACCAGCAGGCATCTCAAAACTACTTCTATATGCGGATGACATATTACTCACACTTACGGATCTACCTACTGCACTCTCGGCACTCATGTCTACTATTTCTCGCTTCTCAAACATTTCTGGATACAAAGTCAATTGGAATAAGAGTGAAGCTCTCCCATTGTCCCGGGGCACAATAAAAGCAGCTATCTTAGGCTACAATTTTCAATGGAAAGCAGATCGCCTGAAGTATCTAGGTATTTATATCAACACAGGTTTAGAACTTATGATTCAAGATAACTTAGATCCACTCATCGCTAAAACGAAGTCAGAATATGAAAAATGGTCCCATCTTAACCTGTCCTTTTGGGGTAGAGTCCAGGCAGTGAAAATGATTATAGTGCCTTGTTTCACATATGTTTTATGTATGTTACCTTTGACAGTTAAAATATCAATACTGCGAGACATTGACAAAGGTATTAAAACCTTTATTTGGGGATCTCTGAGACCTAGACTTAAAATCTCCAAACTGATTGCTCACAGGCGATCTGGTGGCCTTAGTTTACCATGCATTGAACATTACTATACAGCCCTCCATTTATCTCATTTGGTTTATCTTTGGCCAATACAGGATGACCTCCCACTATGGGTTCTTATTGAAAAGCAATCTTTACAGGCATCTTCAGATTTGCCAATGTTTTATATTCATAAATCGCCTGCTTTACAAACTTCTAACCCTATTATTCAGTCTTTTCCTAAGATTTGGATACACTCCCACAAACTCTTTAAGAGTAATCCAAGGCTACATAATAAGGCTCCCATATGGCATAACGCTGATATTACAATAGGGAAACAGACAATTTCCTGGGATACATCGGAGAGAGCAGGCATTCTCATACTGGATCATTTATTCACTTTAGAAGGCGAGCTTAAAACTTTACGATGCTTCAGATAGAATTTCAACTCCCTAGCTCTCAAAAGGGGAAATACTTACAATTGAAACAAGCTCTTCTTAGAAGACTAGGACCATTTCTGTGGATACCTGAGGATTCCCCAGTTGTACAATACTTAAAAACTTGGGGGAAATTGAAAGGAGCGGTCTCTGGATTTTATAATCTCATTGTGCATAAACTACACTCATCACCATTACTAGCACAACTCCACGTCAAATGGCAAGGATTACTTAATTTAGCGTATTCCAATGAGGACTGGACGGAGGTTGTTATGAACATGGATAAAGGAATCAGAGAGGCAAGAATGAAAGGTACTCTTTTCAAAATTCTTAATAATTGGTACTGGTCACCACAAAAACTTAAGGCAGCAGGTTTACTACACCATTATCCCTGTTGGAGGTGCTTTCATGAGGACTGTGCTATCCTACACATTTTATTTCGATGTCCAGTTTTGATGGAATACTGGTCTTCTATAACTTCCTCTCTACACAGAGCTATACATGTGCTCATTCCTTTAACAGAAAAATTAGTTATATTACATAATGTTACTGATCTCCCAAATCTAACAAACCATACAAGACGATTGATTGCTACTGCACTCACTGTAGCAAATATGTGTATATTACGACATTGGAGAACACCACAACATCCTACACATGATGAATGGCTTATTGAAATGTATAACATGGCATCATATGAAAAGCTGATTTACAGATTGCAAGACAATGTTGGGATTTTCATCCAAATTTGGAAACCCTTTCTAGCTAATACATATTCTATTAATATTCACACTTAAATGTTTTCTCCTTCTTTGTCTCCTATCTTTATTAAGACATTTTTATTATTGTTTTAAGTCATGCTGTTATTATTAAGACAATTGACACTTCACCCATTAACACTGTTATTTTAAGTAGAACTTATTGCTCACCAATTCAACACTGTTAAATTGGCAGGAATATCTCCATTTGAAATGTTATATATGTGGATTTGTATGATATTACTATCTCGACTATCTTGTAAAAACCTATAATATGTGGTTTAATACATATTGCATAATTCTTTCTTTCCAGATTTTCTTTTATAGGTCTACTTCTAAGAGTTAAGGCACGGTTGGATGCCTTATAAATAATCTCATATATTGCATTTATTGATTTAAGTATAATGATTTTTTTGTGTTTAGAAATCTGAGAAGTTAATATTTCATAATATTTTTCATATATGGCCATAATTTGATTTATTGTTTCTCTATTTAACACAGTTTGTATATTTTATCTCAATAAACATATAAAAAAAAAAAAAAAAAAAAACAAAGCTTATTCACCAGGCAGGGATTATCTCACCACCTCCCTAGCATCGTTAGACCTAATTGAACAGTGGGAAACTTTTACCACCTACCCCCAGGTCAAGGCTGTGGTCAATAAGTCCATCCAATCATGTTCACCCCTTGTGTATAAAGCAGCAGTTTCACAGAGAAGGCACGCCTGGCTCGCATCGGCGTCCTATATCAAGGTAGCTCCCCAGCCTAACCTGGGCACTGCCATCAAAGCCCAGTTTAAAGCAGCTTTTGTGATTTTTCGAGGGGGCTGCCTGCCCTCACTCCTGCATCTACATCTGTTAGCGCATCTGACCTTAATAAGTAAACTTAAGGGGACACAAATAGGTCGATGAACCTTTTGACTCACAATTAAGATGTTCTTACCATAGCTCCAGTACATAATCAATACACAATAATCATTGGCAATCAATAACATCAATAATCAATGGAGTCAGTAATTGTCACGCACCATGACCTTTCAGTCATGAATAACCACACCTTTTAGTAAAAGTTAGAATATTTATTTCTCTGTATTAACAATGCTAAGGTCATGTAGATTAATCTCAAAATCAAACGAAACACATATAGAAACAACATTGGCTGTTCAAAGCGGCAGAAAAAACGTAATCTAATCAAAGCTTGAACCACAACACATTCTAAGGTTATGATGCAAATCAGTAACAGAGTCAACTGTGTCAATGTGATTATATACATGACGTTTAGCAGAGAAATTCATCAAGCATTAGTCCCTAATAACATAAGTCCATTAGTGAGGATCCTTAACTACCACCAGATTAGCATCAGCATGTTGGGCTTCATGCAAAACAATTTAGTAACACAGATTTAGAAAAACATCTAACTATGGCTCTATCAAAAACAATGCAGTTGGTACCTAGAAAGAAAAAGCAAATATTCATAACTGTCAACAGTCTATTGCATTATACCTATCCTCAGGGTGGATCAGCAAGCAGAGTCAGTCTTTGTCCTCAGGACATCAGTCAATCAGCAAGCCATCAGGATTCAGAATCAAAGTTCAGAGAACTCAAAGTCTCTAAGCATTAATGTTAAGCACGCCTCTTGTCAAGACACACTGTGGTCAAAATGTAAGGGCAGAATGTCTGGCTGAAAATGCACGCTTCCCGTTAAGTCAAAACTGCTAAAACTACCCCCCAAATCCCTATTGGTCAGTTAATCGTATGTTCACACTTTGTCCAATAAAACTAAAATTCCAAATCTATGAATTCTAATATTACTCCATTCACATGTCGCTTATGGGTTTGTCTTGCAATGTTCTCATCATCCGGCTTGTCAGGTTACAATATTTTTGCAGCTTCCACTCCAGTCAGTATCTTCATTGTTCTTGTCCTGGGAAAGCCAGTCTCACACACATCACACATAAAATGTTGCATTAGCAGGAACATCATCTTCCAGCAGTCGGTTCTCATGAGAAAGCTTCCATTATGAGCACATTTAAACAATACAATAGAAATCACAGTTTAACTCTCTAGGACAGCCATTTTATTAAACACTAAGAAATACAGCTATTACATTAGGCCTGGCAAGTTGGCCAAGACATCCTCCAAGTTAAGGCCTACAATTAATAAAGCTAAAGCTTACTGCATAACCCTTAATGACATATTACTACATTAGTCTAACATATATTCAACATTTCATAATATTAAATCATTGATTAGTACATTTCGTTAACATTGGGGGCCATTCTCCGTAATCACATTTTCAAATATGTGCATTCATTTTCTACGTTATTATATTTTCTACACAAATGTATTATTCAGAATACATGAACACTCATTAATAATTTATTATTAAAACACCTGCGCTAGCAATCCCTCCTCTGATGACTAAATATGTCATCACACTATTACCCACAAAGTTTTGCATCAGCTAAAATTCTGTCAATCCAATTCCTTCATAATTTTGTTTCCCCTTTGAATTTTCTCTATACAGTTTTTCCCTTTTCTTTTCTTCCCTCTTCTGATTATTCTTTGACCTTTTCAACTTCATTATTTTTCATAATTTGCACAATACCCATATCCCCAATAGACAGACCACATCAATTAATATTTCCTGCAATATTTTCAATAGAATCCCATTCCAAATGTAGCTGAGCCAATTTCCCACTGAAGCAAACCCCTTGCCAACCTTTTCCCAAACACCTCGTTCTTTCAATTCTTTCAAATCAGCGCTTGCATTAGTCAGATTAGCTATTGAGTCTTGTATCTCTTTACTGGTATCAGGTATATATGAACAACAATGCCTAGAATTAATCATTCTACAGACTACATCATCCTTCGCTAAAAGAATGTCTAAAGCAAGACGATTTTTAAGAGTCACAACTTTCAAATCTTTATTGAATTCAGAATGACTCCAACTGAAGGAATCACTGCTCTAAATATATCTCCCATTATAGCACAAGAGGACTCCCTCCTCTGTCTCCTATGATGTAATTCAGTCACTTTCTGAAACTTTTTCACATCCTCCATTTGATAAATCTTTGGGAAAACTAACCCCAAATAACATGTCCCATACCATCCTCTTGGAAGACGGTAATAAGCATTAAGACCACAGATGTAATAAATCCCTGGAATAGCAGGGTCCTACCCATTCAACATAAACGTCCATTTACTCTGAAACAAAAACACATGCCTACATTCACTCGTCCCTACAAATAAAGTGTCAATGCACGATTTTGGCCTATATATACAAAGTTTCCCTACGTGTTGCACATCTAAAGCTAATTTCCCTCGCATTTTAATTGCACTATAAGCATAATCATTACTGTAAGTCCTTTTCTCTACGCCTTTTTCTAATTTCTCCTTTAATGCCTTTCTCCTGTCATCTGTATGATCTAAGAAGCTTTTCTCTAAAGGTGTAAGCAAGCATGTCAAGTTATTGCGGTGTGGATAAGCTGTGCCAAATGTCATTGTAGGTTCAAAGAAACCTCTAACTATTACTATGTCATTATCTTTAGCTACTCTACTCCAATACATAATCATAGCAACAAACAAAAACACAACATCATAATTTGAGTAAAAATACTGAATGTACTCCTGGTTATAAAGTCTTGTTAGTAACAGACTACAACTTATTCCATAAGTTAGTGGCAGACTATGATAGGTGATTCCTTCCTCGACTGATGAAGGAATCTGCATACACACATAACAATTCTTTGCATCCATTGTCTCAACATACTCACTCAACAAGCAATAGAAAACATTAGAAGAAAGTTCTCCTTGCACATGAGTATCCCCATGCAAATATTTCCCATCTAACCTAAACTTCTGCATTGCCGTTAGTGCAGTAGCTGTCTCAAAATCAGAAGTATGGTTGGCTTCTCTCAGACACAAATCAACACCACAAACAATATCCCACACATAATCACCAAACCAATGCTCATATATATATACAGCGCCTAACATCTCTATCCTGTTGAATAATGTCACTCATGATCTGTAAAGAATCAGAAAGCAGAAGAAAATCTAGAAAAACTTACAGCAAAAATCAAAAATAGACAATTCTTCTTTAAGCAGTTATTTACAGCTCTCAGGTGGTCAATACAACCTCGGTGGTCTTTTAAGAAGACCGCAGAGGGACAGCCGTGTGGAAGACCGCCAGTAGTGATGGTTTGCCGCTCAAAGTATTATGACCGTTGCCTGCCCTCCTTTGTTTTTCCGACGGAGAGCCGCCAACAGCCATACTTGCGGGCGGCGGGGAAGTGGAGGTTGCTCCACCTCCACCGCCACGCCAACAGAACACCGCCGAGCTAATCACGTCCTGTGATTCTGCGCAGCGGTGTTCTGTTGGCGGGGTGGTGTTGGCGGAGCTGCCCCCATGGCTCCCGTCCCCTCCTGGAGGATCGACGGAACAGGTAAGTGTATGTAGGGGGGGTGTGTGAGTGCGTGTATGCTTGTGGGGGTGTTGCGTGTTTCGGAAATGTGTGCGTGTCTGTCTGTATGTATGTCTGCATGGATGTGTGCGTGAATGTGGGTGTACGTGTCTGAGTGTGTGTGTGGATGTTGGCATGTATGTCGGTGTGTGTGCGTGTGTGTGTGTTGGTGGTGCCTGCGTGCATGTCGGGTGTGTATGTGTAAGGTAATGTCGGGGGTCGGGTGGGGAGGGGGGCCCTGCCACCTTTGGGGGGTGGCATGGGTGGTGGGGGGTGTAGGGAGGGAGTTGGGGTGGGGATGGGGAGAGGGGAAACACCTATCAGTGCCAGGGAAGATATTCCCTGGCACTGATAGTGCTTACCGCCATGGATTTCATGGCGGTTCCTACCGCTGGAAATCCACAGCGGTAAGCCGGGTCACAATACCGGCGGCGGTATTGTCACGGCCGCCGGGCTGGAGACCCAGGTCTACAGCCCAGCGGGCGGAACGGGGAAGCAGCAGATGACCAAGGCGGTAACCGCCATGGTCATAATACTAAAAAAAAGACCGCCAGCCTGTTGGCGGTCTTACCGCTGCTTTAACACTGTCCGCCAGGGTTGTAATGACCCCCTCAGTCTCAGTTCCAGGAACCCTCGTCATAATCGGTTAGCAAATAAGGTTTCAAAAGTCAAATCAGGTTATCAATGTCTCTTCCGGTTATTTTCAGCAGTTTCTTTTCCCAAAAAGTTTCTCTCAGATTGTTTCAACAGTTCAGTTCATTAGCTTCCTTCACGTGGCAAAATACTGACTCGGAATCTCTCTATCAAAACAAAAAGATAAAAACTGCCATTCATTCGTAGTTGCATACGCCCATTCAGGACTTGCGTATCTTCGACTTGCTAGACTCTTCCTTTTCAATTTTCAGTCACCTTTCAGCTCTACTTCACTTAGATCTTCTCCTCTTGTGGTATCTACTTCTTCCTCAATTGTTGGTTCTATAACCACTTCTTTCCATGTCTCTACTTGTGACTTCGGCCACTTATCTCCTTTCAGTGGACCGTTTGTCAGTGTTCTCTTCAGAGTCGAACTTGAACCTATTCCTTGTTCTGTGGTGTTTTCTTTTGACGGACCTGCAACTGGTTCAAGAGAAGTCAGATCACATTGACTTTCATCCACCACAACTCCCCTTCTGGGTCTGGCAATTGCTTTGTTTGTCTCTCAAGATTGTCTGCTTCTGGGAAAGCCCTCCTCTGACTAGGCTATCCTGCTGCCTCAGTTGAAATAGGCTCTCTATCACCCTCCTTGAGGTCTCCTCCCTCGTCTCTAAAAGGAGAGACTGAACCGCCCTCAATGGGATCAGATCTGGTCTCAATTCCCCTTTGTTCTCCTTCCGGCCCTGAGACTTGTCTCACTGTTGTTGGTACTCTCAACAATTCTTCTTCATGATCTAATGGACATACCACTTTCTTTGTATGAGTTGCATGAATCCAGTTCGGAATTCCAGCACACTTCACAGCTGTGGTTAAAACTAACTGATAAGGTCCCTTCCAACGATGCTTCAAACACGTTTTCTCAATTGCTTCCGGACCACAACCCAGTCTCCAGCTCTCAGATTGTGCCCTGGGTCATGGATCGATGCCAGTGTGGTGGCTTCCACCTGCTGAGAAAAAGAGTGAGTCACATCAGCCAGACCTTTGCAGTAATCCAACACCATATTATCTGTAATGTTGACAAGTGCATTTGCAGGCACCGCTGGCAACCTCATTGCTCTGCCCATGAGGATCTCATGCGGCAAAAATGCTGTCTTCCTGTCTGGTGTATTTCTCATTGACATCAGCACTAAAAGCAATGTGTCAGGCCATTTCAAATTTGTGGACGCACATATCTTCACAACTCTTGACTTCAATGTACCATTCATCTGTTCCACTAGTCCTGTTGCTTCAGGGCTGTAACTACAATGCAACTTCTGCTCAATGTTCTTTGCCGCACACAGAAACTTAATTACTTCATTGTTGAAGTGACTTCCCCTATCTCATTCTAAACAGATCAGAAATCCGAAATGCGGTATCAGTTCCCTAAGCAGTAGTTTCTCTACTGTGAGACTATCGTTTCTTCGTGTAGGGTAAGTTTCAATCCAGTGACTAAAAATGCAGACAATCACCAACACATATCTCAAACCTCCACACACAGGCATCTCAATAAAATCCATCTGTATTCTGCTGAACAGACCTCCCGCTCTTCCAATGTGGCTCAAATTACCCACTGTCCCTTTCCCTGTGTTTAGTTGTTGGCAAATGACACATCGATGGCAAACTGCTTCAGCAACTTCTCTAAACTTTGGGTTAAACCAATCATGTTTGAACAAATGATCATTGCATCCCTCCCAATATGTGCTTGACCATGACAGTACCCCGCCATTTGAGACAACAGGCTATTTGGCAAAACCAATTGACCTTCTTCTGAAACCCACAATTCATCTTGTATTTGCACACGTTTAATTTTGCTCCATGAATGTTTTTCCTCCCTGTGAACATTATTATGCAACATTTTCAATTCTTCCAAAGTGTCAATTATTTTCAATGCACAGCTTGTACAAGTTTCATCTTCTTCAGGTAATAGTTCCACTTATTTTGGAACGATACACAGTTCAATGCGCAAAACCTTGCGACTTGATCAGCATATCCATTTCACAATGACACAAAGTCCTGCGACTTCAGATGTGCACTGCATTTCACCACGGCAATCTTTTCAGGCATTTGAATAGCATGTAACAATTCTTTAATCCTCTCTCCATTTCTCACTGGTGAACCAGAAGAGGTCAGAAACCTCTCTGTGACCACAACTGGCCAAAATTGTGGACTATTCCATATCCATATAGATTGGAACTCTCAGCTGAGCCGAAACATGGCACACTCTAGTAAGAGCTACCAGTTCCGCTACTTGGGCAGAACACACTCCTTGAAGCCAAGAAGCTTCCAAGGAACCAGTAATTGTGCACACAGCATATCCTGCTCTCAGTGTCCCTGTATTGTCTCTCAGACAAGAACCATCAACAAAAATAATTTGGTCATTTTCGTCCAATCAGGTATCTCAATCATGCTCAAGATCTTCCTCTTTTTCAATTTCATCATTTTCACTCTGAAGTAAAGTTGCCGGGTTCAGCACTTTAAATTTTTTCAGTGACACATTTGGTGACCCTAGAATACTCGTTTCAAATCTGGTCAACCTTGCACCAGTTAAATATTGGGTTTTTGTCCTTGTAAGTAGAATCTCAATAGAGTGAAGGACCTTTACAATCAGGGGATGTCCCATCACAATGCCTTCACAATGTGTGAGCCTCTGACCAACTGCTGCAACTGCACGCAAACAACCTGGTAAGGCTACTGCAACTGGGTCCAAAGTAGCTTAAAAATATGCTACTGGGCGGTTTACAGCTCCATGGACCTGTGTCAAGACAGACAAAGAATATGCATCACGCTCATGAAAAAATAATGTGAAAGGTTTCCGGTAATCAAGCATACCCAATGCTAGAGCCCTGCACAGACTGTCTTTAAATTTAGTGCACTTTTTCATTTCAGCCTGGTCCTACACTATGGTATCAGTGACTTCCTTATGAGTCAGCTTCTGCAATGTCTCGAAATGACTGAAAAATTCAAAATCCACTGGCGACAATAACGTACCATCCCCAAAAACCTCCTGCCATCTGTGTAGTTGGGGGATTTATCTGCAATATGGTTGTAATCCTTTCTCTGGATATCTTTCTTGAACCCTTCTCAATCTGGTGACCCACATATTTCCTACTTTTTGACAGCAATGCAATTTAAGTGGGGACACTTTGGCCCTCATTACAACCCTGGCGGTCGGTGATAAAGCAGCGGTAACACCACCAACCACCAACAGGTCGGCAGTAAACAAAATGAAATCATGACCACGGCGGAAACCGCCAACACATACAGCCACATTAAGACACAGACCGCCACGGCGGTAGCAGCAAACACCGTGGCGGTAACCGCCAACAGCCAGGCGAAAGACAATGTGCTACCCACAGCATTACAACCGGCCTATCCGCCACCTCTTCCGGGGAGGTACCAACGCCATCAAAAGCACGGCGGAAACAGTACACTGAAGGGAAATTACTCACCTCTCGACACTCAAGGAAGAACCACGACGCCATGGAGCCCGAGCTGCACTTTCTTCCAAAGCTGGTGTACCTTTTCATGCACCAGGAACATGAACGCTGGTGAAGACGACCATGGTGAGTACTGCACATAGCACACAAGGGGGGGAGGAAAAAGAGAGTGACACACACACGCAACATGCAACACCCACACCACCAACACCATACACACAAACAGATGCAACAACATTAGATATACACCCCGTAATCCTCAGGAATAACACAAGGACAAAATGGATTAAAATGAGTGTAATAGTACAGTTTTAGATAAATACGTCCTTAAACAATAAACAGTATGTACAATATATACAAAAGGACGGACAATGCCCACTCCAAAATGTCCGTGGCCCACGGGGCCATAACACGTAGGCCAAGGCCACACTTGACTCCTGCCTCAATACGGAGAGAACACTGCAGGGGCATCAGGTCAGAAAAACACAGGCACATCAGGGGGATGGGGAATGGTGGGGCACCTAAGCCGGAAGATGATACAACGGCACTGGCCTGGAGGGAGCTCCATGCCCACTGCTTGGTCCTGGGGAGTGCAAAGCCACAATTTCTCAAGTGGGTGGTTTGCCCACTGCTTGGTCCTGGGGAGGGCAAAGCCACAGTCTCTCAACTGGGTGGTTTGCCCACTGCTTGGTCCTGGGAAGTGCAAAGCCACAGTCTCTTAAGTGGGTGGTTTGCCCACTGCTTGGTCCTGGGGAGTGCAAGGCCTCAGTCTCTCAAGTGGGTGGCTTCTTCACTGGTTCTGGAGGGGGCTTTGTGCCCAGAGTGCTTCATCCTGCCAAGAAGGGGGTGAGTGGATGGCTTCTTCCACTGTTTCTGGAGGGGGCTTTGAGCCCAGTGTGCTTCATCCTGCCAAGGAGGGGTGAGTGGTTGGCTTCTTCCACTGGTTCTGGAGGGGGCTGTGTGCCCAGTGTGCTTTATCCTGGATGGTGCAAGGTCATAGTCTCCCACCTGGTTGTCACACCTACAGGTGTTGCAGGGGCCAGGATGCACTGCAGCCCATGTAGTCATGACTACACACTGCTCGCCGGTGGTGACGGCTACTCAGTGGATGTCAGTTGCGGTGCAGGTGACGATGCTGTCAGTGGTGGTGGTAGGCTCCAGTCCTTCACCTGTAGCATCGGACAGCTCCCCACTGGGGCTGCTGCTGCTGGCAGTAGTGCTGCTGGTGGCGGGGCAGGTGGCGGTGATAGCTGCGGTGCAGGTAGTGGTGCTGGCCGCAGTGGTGGTAGGCTCCAGCCCTTCACCTGCAGCCTTGGACGGCTGAAGGGCCATGGCTGGTGTTGTGTGCCCCTTCCTGCCCTTGGCAGATGGTGGGGCCTCCTTGCTTCTGTCAGCTGGTGTTTTTTTCTTTCCCTTGCTGGCTGGTGGTGCCTCCTTCCCCTTGTTGGCTGGTGTCCCCTTCTTGCCCTTGCTAGGTGGCGGACCCTTCTTGGTCTTGGCAGGTGGTGCTGGCACACTGGCTGTGCTGACGGGTGCCTCCTTGGAGCATTCCACACAGAAGCTGCAGAAACCACAGTACCGTGGACTGTGTGCTGAGGTGCTGGGCTGGGTTCCAGCCACCCTGACCTGAAGTGAAGGACGGGGGGAGGGGGAGGGAATAGGTCAATGGTGGAGAGGAAAAGCTTCTTAGGGACACTGGGGCGGGAAGAGGGTGAAGGTTTGGGAGTGGAGGAAGAGGGAGTGGTTGTAGGAGGTGTCTGTCTGCTGTGTTTGGGTGTAGGTGCATGGGCTGGATGCTGTTGTAAGGTGGATGGCTGTTGGGTGTCTGTGTGCTTGCGTTTATGTGCTTTAGGAGGAGGGGTTACAGATACAGTGGGAGAGGACACAGGGGATGTGTGCATGGATTTGGGGGTGGTGACTGCCAGTGAGGGGCGTGTAGTGATAGGGGTGCTGGTGATGGAGGTAGTGGATGAGGATGTAGTGCATGCAGGTGTGAGTGGAGACGCTACTGGGAGGGAGGTGGATGATGAGGAGGAGGGGGACACAGTGGAGGCAGTGGATGTTGGTGTGTCTGCATGTGGATGGTGCTTGTGTGAGTGCCTGTGAGATGAAGTGTGGTGCTTGTGTTAGCCTGAGCCATTTCTGTGTGTTGATTTGGGTGAATGTTGGTCTGAAGCTGTGCTTTGGATAGGCTGGGGTTGAGGGGATTGGGACTGGGGAGAGGAAGTTGGAGGGGGGAGACTGGAGACAGGGACAACGGCTGCCATCAGTGAGTTGGCCAGAGCCTGGAATGCTCTCTGTTGGGGCGCCACACCAGAGTGAATGCCCTCCAGGTATGCATTTGTTTGTTGCAAATACCATGCTGGACCCTGGATAGCATTCAGTATGGTTGACTGCCCAACAGAAAGGGATCTCAGGAGGTCAATAGCCTCTCACTGAGGGCAGCAGGGCTGACTGCGGCAGGGCCTGAGGTGTTGGGGCGAAGGAGATGCCCAGCCTCCTGGGTGAGCAGGCACGGGAAACACGCTGAGGGGCTGCTGGGAGGGCAGTGCTGGTATGGGGGGTGGTGGCTGTATGTGTAGTTGGGGTGGGCCCACCGCCAAGGAGCTTCCATCAGAGGAGGAGTCACTGTCAATACTGTCCCCTCCTGTCTCCGTCGTGGTGCTCCCCCCGCCCTCTGTCCCACTGGTGCCCTCACCGTTGGTGGATTCGGTCTTCAGGGCAATGCAGGATGCAGCTCCCTTCGTCACCGGTGCCTCTGCTCCTCCACCGGGTGATGCTAATGCACACTAAGAAACAGGTGACAACACAAAAATGGGGGGAAGAGACAGAGGATACACTTGGTCAATGCCAGCAACAACACTACCATTGGCATACACAACTCACAGGGAACAGGTCAATGCACTAGGCTATGCACTACCAGTTACAATGCTAGTCACCGAGCCCATGGGGTACAATGCCTAACGCCATTAGCTGCACACCTGAAACCCACTGGACCCTGCCCAGTAGTGGATGCCCACCAACTGAGCTTGCCCATCATGGAACCTACCCTGCCATGTTCACCCTGGCCTAGGGGCACCCACAACCCACATCCCCCACCCAGGTAACACCTTAACGCGCGCAAAGTCAAGAATCTGAATCTGTGCTCACCCCCTTGTGGCTGCTGTGATGTCTTCAAGCGCCCATCCAACTCCGGATAGGCCACCAGGATGATGTGGAACATCAGGGGGGTCAGAGTACGACGGGCACCCCTTCCTCGTTGGGAGGCCAGCCCCAGCTGGGCCTCCACTGTCTGCCTTGCCCAGCGGCGCAGGTCCTCCCACCGTTTGCAGCAGTGGGTGCTCCGTCTGTCAAAGACCCCCAGGGTCTGCACCTCCTTGGCAATGGCACGCCAAATACCCTTTTTCTGATGGGCCCTGACCTGCAGGAAAAATACAGCAAAAAAGTATTAGTCATACCGTCCAGACTTTCATTCTCATTGCCCACCATATCCCTCACATCCTCTTACTCACAGACATTGACCACCATACATGCAGCACTCTGCCCAGGACCCCTCAGCCCCACCTACATGAGGCTTACACACACAGCACTCCATACATTCATGCCCCACGCATCATGCTCACAGTGTACTCACCTGTTGGTCTGGAGGACCATAAAGTAAAAGTTACTGGGGTAAGGCCCCATCCACCAGTCTCTCCAACTCCTCCGAAGTGAAGGCAGGGGCCCTTTCCCCAGACATTTGAGCCATGGTCGCAGCAGCACTTCGGCATAGGTCCTCTCCTGTTGAAGGTCAGGTAGCAAGTGAGTGAGCAGATAGAAAATGGTGGTCACATCTGCAGCAGTGCATACCGTCACCGCTGGCGTACATCGCCATTGGCTCCTGGAACCTGTAGGCCCCAATGATAACCAATGCAATGTTGCACGCAGTCGTTGACTGCCGACTGCAACGGCGCACAATGCCAGCGGAATTACCTCATTTCCACTTGTCCCTCCTCACAGGTCAGGCAGCCGCCATTTCAGGGGGGCACAGACCATGCCACCTAACTGCATCACAGCAGACATAGGCACACCAACTGACTCACAAGGTCACATACTGTTTCTGTAAAACAATAATTGCATACTAATGTGAGCACATGTTTGAATATGACATTCTGCTCACTGTTTTTCACTCTAGAGTTCAACCACTGAGGCTGAATAGGAGATGGAGACATCCCCCCGTGTACAGACCCCTGTTGGACCTAGCGACAATGGAGGACAGGCACATTATTCTAACCCACAGACTTGATAGGGCCACAATCAAAGAGCTGTGTGCCTAATTGGAGCCAGACCTGATTTCAGCTGTTCGCCACTCCACAGGTATACCCCCTCTAGTGCAGGTCCTGTCAGTGCTCCATTTCTTGGCAAGTGGCTCCTACCAAGCGACTGTGGCCATGGCATCAGGGATGTCACAGCCTATGTTCTCAAACGTGCTGGCCAGAGTGTTGTCTGCCCTGCTGAAACACATGCACAGCTACATCATATTACCCCAGGTGGAGGATTTGGCAACAGTGAAGGCTGACTTCTATGCACTGGGACATATCCCCAACATCATTGGAGCTATTGATGGTACACATATTGCCTTTGTTTCCCCCCCTCCCCCGGAGAAATGAACAGGTGTTCAGAAATCGAAAGAACTTTCACTCTCTGAATGTGCACATGGTGTGTTTGGAGGACAAGTACATTTCCCATGTCAATGCAAAGTATCCTGTCTCTGTGCATGATGCCTTTATCTTGAGGAATAGCAGCATCCCATATGTGATGGCTCAACTCCAGAGGCACCGGGTGTGGCTAATAGGTGAGCCCATGGTCCTCATCCAGTTGATGTAGGTATATGGGTGTGGGGTTGTCCCTAAGGGTGAGTGTGTGACTAACAGGTATCCCTCGATATTTACAGGTGACTCCGGTTACCCCAACCTCTCATGGCTACTGACCCCAGTGTGGAATGCCAGGACAAGGGCAGAGGAACGTTACAATGAGGCACATGGGCGAACAAGGAGGATCATTGAGAGCACCTTTGTCCTCCTTAAGGCCAGATTCTGGTGCCTCCATCTGACAGGTGGATCTCTGTACTACTCACCCAAGAAGGTGTGCCAGATCATTGCTGCATGTTGCATGTTGCACAACCTGGCCTTGAGACGCCAGGTGCCTTTTCTGCAGGAGGATGAGCCTGGGGATGGTTGTGTGGCAGCGGTGGAGCCTGTGGACAGTGATGAAGAGGAGGCAGAGGAAGAGGATGTGGACAACAGAACTACAATAATCCAAAAGTACTTCCAGTGACACACAGGTAAGACACAGTAACTTCACCTTCCATTGCAGTTTTGTGTTGGGCATTGTATATGGCAGACTGATGTCCATATTTCTGTGGCCACTTACTGTACCCTTTGGCATCTATGTTTTCAGATATCTGTGCCCCACTCTGGCTCCTTTACTGCTGCCCACTACAGGTCATACCTAAGTAAACATAACTGTACATTTGAATTGCAATTTTTACAGCTTGTTTAATTAATACATATTTCAATCAATTGACAGGACAGACTCCATACTTGTATTTGTTCCAAGGGTGTTTATTTCGGTGATAATATGTGTAGGGGGTATTGCAATGGGCTGGGTTGATGGTGAAGAAATGTCCAGGATAGAGTCCAGTCTATTGGTATCACAGGTGCATTGTCCAAGGGGGCATAGGAAGTGGAGCAATGTCAGTTCAAGGTGGACAGGGCGACAGAGTGGGACACAAGGGTGACAATCAGGTGAGTCCTATTTCCTGGTGGGGGTCATGGCAATGTTCTCTGACTTCTGCCTGGATCGCAGGGACCTTTTGCGTGGTGATTCTCCTTCTGCAGGTGGTGGGGCACTGGTGGCCTGTTGTTCCAGTGACGGTGCCTCCTGTCAACTAGCGTCGGCGGAGGTGAAGGGCTGTTCATCAGTGTGGCTAGTGTCAGGGGCCCGTTGGTGTGCCAATGCCTCCCTAATGGTGTTCGCCATGTCTGCCAGCACCCCTGCAATGGTGACCGGGGTGGTGTGAATGTCTCTCAGGTCCTCCCTGATCCCCAGGTACTGTCCCTCCTGCAGCCGCTGTGTCTCCTGCAACTTTGCCAGTATCTGGCCCATGGTCTCCTGGGAATGGTGGTATGCTCCCAGGATGTTGGTGAGTGCCTCGTGGAGAGTCGGTTCCCTGGGCCTGTCCTCCCCCTGTCGCACAGCAGTCCTCCCAGCTTCCCTGTTGTCCTGTGCCTCTGTCCCCTGAATCGTGTGCCCACTGCCACTGACCACAGGTCCCTTATTGTTCTGTGTTTGTGGGGTTGGCTGGGGTCCCTGTAGTGGTGGACACACTGCTGATTGACATGTCCTGGGGACAGAGGTATGGGCCCGCTGGGTGGGTGCTGTACTGGTGTTTCCTGAGGGGGGAGGCTCTGTGGTGGTTTGGGACTGTGGCTGGGTCACCGACTGTCCAGAGGTCCCTGATGGGCCAGGTTCGTCATCCTGATCCAGGCGTGCAGAGCTGCTGTCATCACTGTGGGCCTCTTCTGAGGGGGACTGGATGTTTCTGGCACCTCCTCTCTGGTGAAGTTGTGTGGGGGTCCTGTGGGGATGTAAATGCAGTGTTATTGTTTCTGTTGTGGGTAATGTGAGTGTGTGTTTTATAGTGTTGTGGGTGTGTGGGTGTGATGTGTGTATGTGTGACAGGTATGTGTTATTCAAATTGTCCAATGTGGTGTTGTTTTGTTAGTGTGTATGTATTTTGAACGCAATGGTCTGTACCGTCAATGGTTTACTGCAGTTGAATGGCCGCCACAGTGATTCATGGGTCATGATGCTATGGGCGTATTTCTGTTGGCATAACAGTGTGGGTTTTGGTACCGCCAGTTTATCACTGACCTTTGGGCTGGCGGACTTATGTGTGTATGTGTATAGTGGTGGATTTCTATGTGTGGGTCATAATACCCATAGCGGTATACCCCCAGGGTCGCAGTATGTTGGTGGCAGTCAGCATGGCGGTAAGCGGCACTTACCACCAATGTCATAATGATGGCCTTTATGACCATTCTTTCCCAAATGGTTTAGTAGGGCAATGGTATCATACTTGCACTCGTCCCTTGTTTTAGACGCAATCAACAAGTCATCAATGTACTGCACCAAGGTCGATTGGAAAGGCAATTCCAGTGACTCCAAATTCTTTTTCAAAATCTTATTCAATATGGAAGGTGACTCTGAAAACACTTGAGGACTCCTGCACCAGCAAGAAACTCGATCCAGGAATTTGAAACAAAAGATAAATTGACTATCCTCATGAAGAGACACAGAAAATAATGCTTGTGACAAATCAATGACAGTGAACCATTCTGCATCACATGGAATCTGGAACATTATCAAATCTGGATTTGGCACCACAGGACCACATTTGACCACAATCTCATTTATTTTTCTCAAATCCTGAACAATTCGAACCTTCCCACCGGGCTTTTTCAAATCCATTATTGGTGAATTACGTGGACTGCTCAATACTTGCTTTACAAAGTCTGCAATTATCTGGGTTACTTTCACAACGACATCTTGCGGCATGTGATACTGTGGAAGTTAAGGGAAAACCGCATTTGGCTTCACAGTAACTTTAACTGGTTCAACTCCCTTTCTCAAACGTACTTCCTTTCCTGTTAGATCCCACACTTTCTCTTTAACTGTTCCCTGCAAATCAGGATGAAGCTCTTTCACTGTGAACATCGGGAAGAATTCAGTCAGAGGGTACTCCTCATTTGTAGTTTCACACTCTATCTCTGGGGCTTTGTCATCTCCATCATCACTATTTTGTCTGGATCTTAATTCCCTCATTTGAACAAGTAATCAAACACCTCGTTTTACATGGTAAGTCTCTTCACAGTAGGGATACCGGACTTGAATTGGACACTACAAATTTATGCAGTCCCTGAAAGTTGCCAATCTCAACTTGAACTGGATCTGTAATCAGGTTTGTCAAATACTGGCTTGCTACTCCCACAACCTGGACTGTTCTTCCTGAAAGGGGCAAATTTGGAACTTCTGCACTTCTCACTGTGGAGTGTGTAGCTCCTGTGTCAACCAAGAATGAAACCTTGTGACCCATAACGTTTCGCTTCACATAGTGACCTCTTTGATCTACTTCTAAGGAGGTTGCAAGCACACACGACTCCTCATCAGAACTGTCTCTCGTCCAATCATCATTTATTCCATTCTCACTGTATAATGGAAATTGGTGCACTGTGCTACTACTTTGGTTATACCTCTGACTTGTGACCTGTTGAGAAAGCATCATCTGTTGCTGCTCCATCGGGGCTTGAGGTATTTGAATATGCTGTCTAGGTACCATGGGAACCTGCTGTTGCATCGGCTGCAACTGTGACATTTGTGCACGGGACATTTGAAACTGCTGTATGGGCTGAAAATTTTGCACTTGATTCACATTATTCAGAAAATTTGGATTAGGACCTCTCGGTCCTCTCACATTCTGAGATGAATTGATGTCATTACTCTGCTGAACAACACCTTCCTGCACCATCATCAGACACTCCAGTTTCCAATGTCCAATGGCTCCGCAAATGTGACATGGCAATAACTTCTTCACTACCTGCACATCATTCTGAACAAATACAGTATTCAAGTCTGGATCACAAGTCATATTTCCTCCACAACCTCTACCTCTCATTTAAGGCTGAAACATCATGTTTCCCTGCTGCTGCTGTGGCAACTGCTGTGAAAAATTCCCTTGCACTCCTATTTGAACTGCTTTAATCTGCATCACCATCGCCTTCTCTTTCAACTTTTTCTGCTTCAACTCAATCTCATCACTACAGTATTTCGCATACTGCAACACCCCATCAATCGGCTTTCCTTGCCAGCAAATCAAATGACCCTTAATCATCTGGCTAATTTCAGGTCTCAATCTTTCCACAAATCTGAACACAAAATGGAGCATGTCTTTCACCTCAATTTACTCTGTACCACTGTAATGCTTGAATGCCTGCAACAATCTCTTATAATGTGCATGTATCGACTCCTTTGCTTCCTGAGCTGTCCTGTCAATCCTCTGCCAATCAATATTCTTTGGTGAAATTCTCGCTTTCAAAAACTCAATAACCTTATAGTAATATTTCATTACCTCAGGAGACGGTGCACCTGAGTTTCTTGTCTCTCTTCAGATCACTTGTTGGCCAATCTTCACTCCTCTTACACTCAATCCACAGATCAAGAGGAACCACTATCTCTAGTAATGTGTTCAAATCTTCCCACAAAAACTTTGCGAGTTTCACAAACCTGTCTGTCTGCTGATGCCACTCTACTGGCTTGTCTTCCAATTTTGGATAATCATTTGTGAATGACAGAATGTCACTTCTTCTCCACGGGACATGAACAAAAGTTTCCCCTGGAATCTCTCTCATTGGCAAACATTTCACTGGATCTTTATCCTGTTGCACATTTGCAGTCAGTTCCAAAGAATCCCTTTTTCTCTTGTCTCTTTTCTTTACCCATCTGCCTTCCCATTTGTCCAATGCTCCCCAGGTCTGAGCACTTTGGAGCAATTCTTTAGGGTGTGCCTTCATTCCGGCAGATCTCATTTTTATCCTCAAAATATAATCTGTGACTCCTTTTCAAATGCTTTGTTTTCTCTATTGCTATACCGAACTTCTCTGCCAAGTCTGCTAGTCTCTGATGCACATTGCTCACGTCTCTCGTACTCTTCGGGCACAAATATCTCAATTCTGCCTCTGTGTAGGATTCTAACCTATTCACTCCCATAGTTCCTTCAATGAGTTCACCCGCTTCCATGCTTAGCCTAGTATAATTCAAATGCTCCTCTCCTTTAGGGGCACTCTGGGGGGTATTCAGCATCTCTAACCATTCAGTCAACTGTTGAGCTGTCAATCCTTGTAACAAAATGTTACTTGCTTGGACCGGTGGCACCTGCTGTGCAACTGCATTCAGGGTCTGCGGTGTCAATAATTTCAAATTCTGACTAACATTTGGCCCTGCCACAGTAACTGGAAGTGCTACAAATTGACTAAGGTCTAGCAATGATCGTGATCCATCAAACGTCTGTCCCACAGGAGAGTCTACTCAAGCATTTTCATGATGTTCTCCCCTCATTAGGTTCTGGGACATTGCTCCCTGTTTACCTACAGTAGGTTTCTTCTGTGCAAATAATGGTACTGCTGGACCAACAGTAATAGGTAGCGATATAGCATCTGGAGCTGTTCTGGCACTTACGCTCTGTGGGAGAGTAACTCCCATAATATCTGACTGTGTCCCTGTCACTGGAGTAAATCTTGGCATTACCTGCGGCTGCACTTGGGGCAATAAAATTGGAGTTGGCTCAGTCTGAACCAATATCGGTCAAGGAAAGACCTGTTCCATTGGCACCACTAAGTTCGAAGTCATCTCCATAATGGGTACATCAGGATAAGTTCTCTGAACCTGGGGCGGTTGCATCTGGGTCTGCGCTACAGGAGTGGTAGGCACATTGAGACCACTTTGCAACACATTCTGTGTCAGATTAGCATTAACCTGCACCAGACTCACTGTCCCATTAACCTGTGTTGGAGCTGTGGGATCAGCACTGGTACTCAGACCACTCTCATGTACTATATATGGTGGTGGTTGATCTCTCAATAACTGTGTAATAAACTCATCATCGTACGATTCCTCCTCCAGTGTTGAAGACTTTCTAAACTCCTTACTCTTGGACGGACTTTTATTAGTTTTCCTAGTGGCTTTCTTTCCTTTCTTCTCATTCTCCTGCATAATTGGTAGAAACAACTTAATCCTTTACAAAGTCTCCATCCTCCAAACTTTCTGAACACAGTCCCATCCAGCCTCCGCTAGATTCTTTTCTGCCTTTCTCATCCTCCTTTCGAGTTTCAGGTGCTGTTGCTGTCTGGCTATTAGTTCCCAAATCGCTAATGACTCAAACTGCGCTGGACTCGGAAGGGGTTTCGATTCATATAGCACCATCCGTAAATGCACCAAAACTCTCAAACTGAACATCTAATTTGCAGGAAATGCTATGTTCCCATCTTTTTCTGTCACTATGCACCATTACTTGAGCCAAAGGCATGGCACAACACCCTTCCCTTCCATTACTATGTATGCTAGTGTACCTTCTGGTGGTGTAGCCTCGCCTACACTCATTGTAATATACGTAGCTCCCCTTAGGGCACTTTTTAATGCTTTGAAAAATGTCATCTTTTCTAACTTTATTTTTTGTTTTTCAAAATCAAATCAGGAAGTGACTTTTAATCCCAAGATTCCTTTCACCTACATTCTCAACCAATTGCCTCTCACGGACGGCTGCCAATCCGTGTGCAACCCCTCTCAGTAACTGACCTATTCCAGCACAACTTCAATGACGTCACACTCCCACATACTGCGGCTGACAAAGTCTTGTGGGTTGTCATCCTACACTTCGATTAAAAAAAAAACTAATGCAAAAATTGCGAGCACTAATCAAAAACAAAAAACAAAAACAAATCTGCAGTTTTTTTACAGGAAAGGTAACACAATCACTTCAGAAAGCATACCCATTTTTTATTGATGGCTCTTCACTGGCACTTACAGCTACTCCTTCTTTCTCGGTCTCCCAGATTTGCAAGCAAAATTCGACCCACAAATCAACTGATCAATGGGACTGTCCTGGTGCACATAGGACTTGCCAAATCTCAGTCGAAATATTCTTTCACTCTCTTGAACTCACACTCTGACTTGTTGACCACGCCCGATCAATCTACTAAACCAGACAGATTAGAACATAAAACCAAGGCCCATATTTATACTTTTTTAGCGCCACATTTGCATTGTTTTTTTATGCAAAATTGGCGCAAACTTACAAAATACGATTGTGGTGCTAAAAAAGTATAAATATGGGCCCAAGTGTCTCATACACTTTTCAATATACTCCGGAGTCTTAGACCACACAGGGTCCATACATCAACAACCACGTGGACAGTTTTTGAGAACAAACTGCCACACACATGTGAAGTTCGACGACTTCCCTACTCTCACACTGCGGAGTACGCACACTCCTTCTACAACTTCCTTTGGAGTATGCAAACTCCCTAAAACCCTCGCAGACCTCACAATTCATCTGCGATTTGCATAAGCTGTGCAAGCGCAACCTACTTCATTCACATTGTCACTAGATCTCCGAGAACACCCTCAAACAACTATTAGCAGGATCCAGGATCTGGGTAAGTCATTTCTGGACTTAAAAGAACATTTTCTCTTGAATTAGCATCATTGAAAAACAAAATCCAAATCGCAATAATAATGAATTCCCAAAGGACCAACTCATCAAACTACTACCATCTCTGGGAACACCTGGTACTGTATACCGCACGTCTATGATACACTTTTAAGGACACTAACCATCAGTCTCTCACCACCTCTGTTAACACCTGTCACTTTGTACTGGATGTCTATGGCAAGCTCTTAAGGAGACAAACCATCCTCTGCTACTATCTCTGTTAGCGCATCTGACCATAATAAGTAAACTTACAAGGGGATGCGAATAGGTTGATAAACCTTGTGACTCGCAATTAAGATGTTCTTACTATAGCTCCAGTACATAATCAATAATCAATGCACAATAATCAATAATCATTAGCAATCAATAACATCAATAATCAATAGAGTCAGTAATTGTCATGCACCATGAACTTTCAGTCATGAATAACCACACCTTGTAGTAAAAGTTAGAATATTTATTTCCCTATATTAACAATGCTGAGGTCATGTAGATTAATCTCAAAATCAAATGAAACACATACAGAAACAACACTGGCTGTTCAAAGCGGCGGAAGAAACACAATCTAATCAAAGCTTGAACTACAACACATTCTAAGGTAATGGTGAAAATCAGTAACAAAGCCAACTGTGTCAATGTGATTATATGCATGAAGTTTAGCAGAGAAATTCATCAAGCATTAGTCCCTGTTAACATGATTTCATTAGTGAGGATCCTTAACTAACACCAAATTAGCATCAGCATGTTGGGCTTCATGCAAAACAATTTAGTAACACAAATTTGGAAAAGCATCTAACTATGGCTCTATCAAAAACAGTGCAGTTAGTACCTAGAAAGAAAAAGCTAATTTGCATAGCAATCAACAGTCTATTGCATTATACCTATCCTCAGGGTGGATCAGCAAGCAGAGTGAGTCTTCGTCCTCAGGACATCAGTCAATCAGCAAGGCGTCAGGATTCAGCATCAAAGTTCAGAAAACGCAAAGAGGGTCATTCTGACCCGGGCGGGCGGCGGTAACCGCCAAATGGCCGCCCCGCGGTCAAAAGACCATGGGGGCCATTCTGACTTTCCCGCTGGGCCGGCGGGCGCCCGCCAAGGGAGCGCCCGCTGGCGTAGCGGGAAAGGGCCTGCAACACAGAAGCCGGCTCCAAATGGAGCCGGCGGTGTTGCAGGTGTGCGACGGGTGCAGTAGCACCCGTCGCGAGTTTCACTGTCTGCTATGCAGACAGTGAAATTCATGCTGGGGCCCTGTTAAAAATACTTTCATTAATTATTCATGTCAGTAACTCACTTAAATATAAATGCACTATATCTTGATGTTAAAACATGATGCCAAATACAAACGGAGGCCACATTGCCTACCATATTTAAAACGCTCACATTTTACATATCCATGTTAATTTCTCTGTTAGGCTTTAAACAAAGGTTTATAAGTCACCATATGCTCACTTCTATGTTACTAATGCATTAGTAAAATTCAATCTCTATCACATGTGCACTCTGTGACCTAGCCTGGACCAATTTAGTTCCAGACATTGAGGATCTCTGACAGCCGTATTCAAATAGGGGTGTAATTTCCAAGGGAATCGGCATATACCTCAGCTGTAGTTACACCTGGAGTCTAACAGGTGCACCTCAGCTGGTCTGAGCTCTTACGCACTTTGAGGATCACTGACTGCTCTTCTGAAGCCAGACCAAGGCAGAAAAGTTGAAGAGCAGCAACAGAGTGAGCAAAAACTTGTATGAACATCATCTAAACTGAATCCACTGTCATGATGTAAGAGTCCCTGAGAAAGTGTTTAATCTTATTAAGTACTTTATAAAACTAGATATTATAATGAATGTGACTTGTTTTGGACCTTGTTTTTGTGAACAAATATCAACATTTTCTAGAAGATTTTTAGTTAACAGCATACAGTTTTGTGGAGGGGGTTTTCTTTTATTCCTTTCTGTTTGATATCTTTGTATTCCCTTAAAATGAACATTTAACATTTTAAATATTATAATGACGATCATCTGCATCTTTTACAAGCATATTTTGTTGCATAGACTGTCAGAACTTGTTGTGAAATTAGCTAATCGTCATATGTTCCATTCCTTACGAGAGCTAGGAGTCCTGTTTTAGTCAATTATTTCCACCGCATCCCACAAAATATGGGCCATACATATACGTTGTGCTCTACTTCCTCAAGGAATCTTTTGGTAGGTGGCAGACATTGTTTCTTACTGGCCAAGATCCTGGCTAAAGATATTGCCCTGAAAGTTTGGCATAAAACGTACATATGTTCCATTTTCTTTGATTACCCTCTTAAACATGCCTATCACCTGTCAGGTTTACAATAGCCAAACTTTAGTTTGGTCATAGGATTTCTCCTTCACAAGTACAGTATCGAAGTCTTCTAGGAATTTAACTTTCCATGCTTAGTCTTATGTATGCAAGGCCTGGGTAGGTATATAGTAGAGTGAGCGAGCATGTGAGAGACAGAGAAAATGAATGTGCATGAATGAATATGCACTTTAGGATGTTCTCTGTCTTTGTATATTTCTAAGGCAGGAAGACAATTAACATGTGATCCTGTATTATGGATTTCAGTGTTATCTCATGATGATTTTTTAGGTCACGCCTTAGAGACAGCTCTAGCTGTCTTGTGGTAAAGACCATATGTCTACAATACAATACACAGAGTGGGTGTTGAGTCAGTCCCTTGCTTGTGTCTGGCTTTACTGTTTATCTCAGTTCCCGACTTCCAAATCAGTGCCCCCTTCCCCCTCATTCTTCTGCTTGTCGTGCCCCAGTACTATTTCTGGTTCACTGTGTTTGTGAATGGTTGTTTTATATCCTTACACTGCAGGTGTGAGGAACATTTGTTTCTTTTGAGAGTGCCTGGCATTCCCCCGTCTCCTCCACATGCTCACTATCATCACCCTGCTCATTCACTGCTCTCTTGTCTTTGTCCACTCTCAGCTTTCTTTTCTTCATTATTTTTTTCTGCCAGTGCCCCGCAGCTACAACCTGTCCACTCACTACCCCAAACTTGCTCTCCTACTTTTACTGCTCTGTTTTTTTTCCAGCAAGTGCCAGGCAGCTATACACTGCTGCTGGCCCACTCACTGCTTTAGGTCTCGGTTAGACAGTGCATGTGCTTTCTCAAAGAGACATGCTGTTTTCAATCTGCGGGCTTCACCCATAGGCTTACAATTTGCATGGCCCATTGTCGGTCTTGTATCCTTTGTACCCATTTGGCCAAGGCATGCATTGTTATGCCTGTTCTTGTGTTTAGCCCTCCCCCCAGAGCATGGACCATGTACTTGTGTCCTTCCACTGCTCCAATCTTAGGAGCTACTTTCTTCTTTTGTTTGGGCATTTGACACAAGTGCTCCTGTTTTAACAAGCTTTGACCTACCGCCCCAAACCTGCTGCTACTTTTCCTTCACAGATCGGCTTTATTATTCACCTCCTCATGCCGATTCTGTTCCATTCTGTAGCTTGCTTATGAAATTTCATTATTTAACAGAAATAAAATAGATATTGACATTCTGCTCCACAAGCTTGATTTAGTGTTGCAGAATTCCCTCCCTGCAGCCTACGGACAGTCTGCCTGTTGCTCCCTCCCTGCCATCCTCCTTCCATTCAATTTTTCTGCTCCCAGCAGCTTGTTATTTTAGCCTCCATGACCCTCACTACTTCAGGTTTCTGACAGTCCGCCGTTCTGCTGCCACTCCGGGAGTATGATCTGTGCCCACAGCCCCCACGGGTACTATTGCAGACAGAATATTTTGCATGCCATTCAATGTCGTGGAGTAGTGCGCTGTAATTTGGTCAATGGCATCCCTTTAGCAGAACAAAACAACATCAGAACACTGCATTAAATGTAATATTTTCAATCAACCGAATTTCGGGAAAAAAAGTAAGAGATATATAACTTACCCGCAACTAGCAGCCTGAGTACTTTTCTATTCTTCTTTAAAATATGTATAATTGCTCAGCTTAGTCAACCTTTTCTCATGGATCTTCGGTGAGGTTTTCTGCAGCTCCATAATTGGGTTTCATCTGGTCCCCAGAGGTCTCGTTTTCGAATTGCAAAAAGTGATGACTTTTAAGAGTGTCACAAAATACAGCTCCTTGTAAAGTTTTGTGCATCTTTGCTTGGACATTTACCAAAAGTGTACTTTATGAATTCAGCATCTTCATGGTTAATCACGAATGTTTCACAAAAGACTACAGAACTCCATGGTACAGCCACTTTCCCCTCGTCATAATGTCAATGTAAGCAAAGCACAACACAGCCCTCAACCTAAACAATCCTGTCTAAAGTACTTCCCGCTGCTACAGATTTCCAAAAGCAGCACTTTCATCTCCTCTTCCCCTAAACCACTTCCACTCCTCCACATGTACAGGTCTTATCAAAGTCATGCTTCGAAAAATGTCAACAGTGTACTTTCCCAGCTATTTGCCACCCAAAAAACAAAATGCATATTACTCTCCCCTGTTTAATCATTTTAAAGAAAAACGATTCTTCAAATATAAAAGGTAAGCCCCAAACTGAAATAGCCCTTCCTTTAGAATTATTTGTTCTTTCATCTCGCCAGCCAAGATTACATCAGTTGTGTTGGAGTGTAGCGTTATAATCAAGAATTAACATGAACTGCTTGCAATTTAATGTGTAATGAAGCTGCATACAAAGTGCATTAATATGTTTCTAATGTACGCATTTGAACTGTGCCCATGGGGAGTGGCCAACAATGTATACGTTGATTAATGAAATTGACTAATATTGGATTATTAACGTACTAATGTATGATTCTGTTTTAGCATTAAGAGTTATATGTTAAAGTTTTGTTGAATAAATCATTAGGCCTTAGTTAGCAAGAGTCTGGGCCTAGCTGCCTGGTCTCATATTAAATGTGTTTTTTTTTAACATGCACTGTGCTGTCTTCCTAAGGACGAGTAGCTGTACTTTTCCAGAAGCTAGAGATGTGTGTAACCGTAGTAAATTCTTTCTCATGAGACCCGACTTGCTCAAGGAGACATTCTTGTTGAATGCAACAGTGTAATTCGCAACAGGTACAAGGTCGCCTGAACTGGTAAAGACAATGGAGCTACTGACTAAAACGAGGAGTGTTACTTTTCCTACCTGCCATCTTACCCGATGAAGATGTAAACCACAGGAGGCAATAAACTGCATGAGAACTGTCTTAAGTGAACATTTTAGTAAGGTGACCAACTGATCATTGGATCGAAATAATGGTGCACCAAGCCCTGACCGATGGGAAATTAGAGGCTTGTCTGGCAAATTAAATTTAACGTAGTGTCACAAGGAAACATCAGCCATTTTAGAGGGACACCGCTGCTGTTGCTCTGATATTCCGTCTCTATCTTTGCAATTGATTCTTTAAATCATCCTTACTTTGTCTTGCCCGAGATCCTTTTCTTCTCCTCCCTACAAGGGAAGAACTATTGCCCTATTTGCTGAGACTTTGCTGTACTGACTTGTCTGATGATGAATCGACTGCTGTCCTGAGGATGAAGACTGATTCTGTATGCTGACCCATTACGGAGGGTTACTATATGATAATGAAATTGTAATTGTCTGTTTGCTTTTCTTTCTAGGTACCAACTGCTCTTTTGACAGAGTCCATAGTTCAGATGTTTTCAAAATTTGTGTTGCTAAATTGTATTGCATGCTAATGCTAACTCGAGGTTAGTTAAGGAGTTCATTAAACAACTGCAAATAGACAAACAAATGAATCCTTGCTTTGTTGAAAAGTGTGCTAATGATACTCTGCTAAATAGATACATGTTGACGCCGTGTTTTGTTCTAATGTTTATAATTTTTGCTTTGCTCAAATCCTATTCGAGTTGCCACCTTATAACATTGTTGATGTGTTTTCTGTTGTTGAGACTAATGAGCTTGCTAGCAAAGTGTAACCAATAGGGAATAAACATCATAAATCTTACTAAATTTGTGTGGTTATTCATGGCTGAAAGGCCATGTTGAGCTTCTAATTCATATTGATGTGATTAATTGATTTGATTGATTTGTTACTGTGACTATTGATGAGGTTATTGATGTATTGATTGACATGTCGGACAGAGATCTCGTCTTAAGGTGTCTCCAATCAGGGTCAAAAGGTTCATTGGCCTAAAACGAGTCCTAGAGTAAGTAAATTACCTAGGGCGGAACGCGTTATCAGTTCTGGTAGCAGAGGACGGTTGCGGCCCTTTGGGGCCCTAAGACGAGAGGCCATTGTTTTAGAATTGTTTTTGAAATGATGCAAATTTGAGAGATGATGTTCCCCTAAGCCCCAATTGACTTTCTCGGGACTCCGGAGCTTGCCGAAGTAAGTTGGGTATGTTCTCGGCATTCTAGTGATGGTATGAGTGAAGTAGGATTTGCGCTTGCACAGCTTATGCATATCGCAGGTGAATTGTGAGGTTTGTGAGAATTTTAGGCCAGGTGATGTTTTAGTAGGAGTGGGCGTACTCTGCAGTATGAGAGTAGAGAAGTCGGCGAACTTCATGTGAGTGTGGCACTTTGTGCTCGAAAAAAAATGTGTCCACATGGTTGTTGATAATGTACGGACCCTGGGTGGTCGAAGACTCCGGAGTATATTGACAAGTGTATGAGACACTTGGTTTGTGTTGTAATTTGCACAGTTTAATAGGTCAATTGGGCGTGGTTGACGAGTCGAGTTTGAGTCAAAGTGTGTAAGTGAAACCCTTCGATGGAGATTTAGTGAGTTCTAAAGTGCACTAGGACGAACCATTGACAAGTCGAGAGTAGAATTTGCGGGTCAAATTCTGCTTGCGAGTGCAGGATCTGAAAAGGAGAGAGTAACCGCCAAGGCTTCAAGTGAAATCTCTGTAAAGTTCTGAAGCAATTGTGTTACCCTTCCTGTAGTAAACTGGCAAATTTGAGTTTGTTGTTAAAGTGCTCGCAATATATTGCATTAGTTTTGTGTGAATAGGGAGTGAGAAAGACAAGCCGCAAGACTTTGTCAGCCGAAGTGTGTTTGAAGTGTGACGTCATAAGAGCCGCGCTGGGATAAGACAGCTAGTGAGAAGGGCCACGCACGGATTGGCAGCCGTCCGTGAGAGGCAATTGGTTGGAAAGGTAGGTGACGGGTGTTCTGGGAATCAAAGTAACTTCCTGATTCAGTTATAAACTAAATAAGAGATGCAAAAATGAAGTTCTTCAAGGCTCTAAGGAGCGCTTTGAGGGGAGATGTGTACATTACTGCAAGTGTGGGGGAGCCTACACCACCAGAGGATACTCCGGCTTATGCCGTAATGGAGGAAAAGTGAGTCGCGCCATGTCTTTGGCTAAAGCAATGGTGCAAGCTAACAGAGAAAGATGGGTGTTTGGCGTTTCCAGAGAATGGGACGTTCAACATAGGGGTTCTGGAGAATTTGCGGAAGGTGCTAACTGAGCAAAAGCCGCCTCCAAGGCCAGCACAGTTTGAAGCATTAGCAATTTGGGAGTTAATGGCCATACGACAGAGGCAACAAAAGTTTGTGAAGAGAATGAGAAAAGCAGAAAAGACGCTAGCGGAGGCTAGGTGGGATAGCGAGACTAGGATGTGGAGAAGAGAAATAATAGATGGAGTCAGGATGTCTCTGGCAATAACTCAAGAAGCCGACACACAAGGAAGAAAGGCCACTTGTAAAACAGACAAGGGTTCTAGTAGAGGGAAATAGAATAACAGCTCTTGGGCAGATGCAGATGACTCAGATGACGATGAGTTCCTTAATCAGTTGTTACAGGATCGTCCACCGCCATATGCCATGAATGACAACAGACGAAGTACTAGTGCAGGTCCTGTAAATTCAACACAGAATCAGGGAGCAGCGAATTCAGCACAGGCAAATGCAGTTGCGACACCAGCTCCAATGCAGAATAGTTTCAGCGTATCCACTGCGCCAGAGATGCAGACACAGTTGCAGCCACCACCAATTCAGAGGCTCTACCCTGATGTCCCAGTATTAGAAACCACTACGAGTTTGATGGTGCCCCTGGATCAAGCATATACCAGAACAAAGTTGGTACAGATGGAGCCGACTCCACTTTTGCTGCCCCAGCCGCAGCAACAGGTGGCTCAGAATTACACTTCAGTCACAGGACCACAGTCAGTCACAGCACCCGTAATGAATCAGACTGTGGGAGTTAATGCTCCCAGGGTTTGGGAAACAGACAGGCGCCAGCTGCTATATCTTTGCCGATTACAGTTGGTCCACCCATACCTTTGTATGCACAGGCAAAGCCTAGTGTATGTGACCAAGGAGTAATGACTCAAGAGGTGCTAAGAGGAGGGTTTGCAGGAAGTTCCCAAGGGATGACACCAGAAGAACAGATAGCAGAGAGATCTAGGTCCTTGTTGGACTTCAGTCCCATTGGGGTTCCTTTAGAGACAATGAGACAGGCTGAGTTGGGACTACTAACTCCACAGATACCCAGTACGAACATGTTGCAACCACCAATGATGCAGGCTGGAAATATCTCATTGCAAGGTTTGACTGCGCAACAGCTGAATGAATGGTTAGACAAGCTGGGCTCACAACAGACTACTCCTGCGACAGCAGAGCGGTCAGAGAGAGAGGAATACCTGAATTTTGTAAGGTTGGGTGTGGAAGCAGCTGAATTGGTTGAAGGGAGTATGGGAGTGAATAGGCTGGAGTCGTACACTGAAGCAGAATTGAGGTACCTGTGTCCTAAAATAACCAAAGAATCGAGCAAGGTGCACCAGAGGTTGGCGAATCTAGCAGACAAATATGGCATAGACTTAGACAATACTAAACATCTAAAGAGAAGCTACTTATTAGACTTTGAACCCAAAGATTTCGATCACATGAGGTCTACCGGAATGAAGGCACACCTTAAAGAAATTTTACAGAGCCCGCAGGTTTGGGGAGCCTTAGAGAAGTGGGAAGGTAGATGGGCAAAGAAGAGAGATAAAGGGAGAAGTGACTGTTTGGACCAGCAGCAGGCAAAACCAGTGCCAGATACCGGTACCATAAAGATGCTACCCATGAGAGAGACAGCTGGAGGGGTTCTTGCCCATGTACCATGGTCTAGAGGTGACATTTTGTCATTTACAAATGACTTCCCCAGGCTGAGGGAAAAGCCGATAGAGTGGTATCAGCAGACAGACAGATTTTTGAAGCTTGCGAAGTGTCTTTTGGAAGACTTGAATACATTGTTTGAGATTATAGTTCCTGCCGATTTGTGGCTCGAGTGCGAGAGAAGTGTTGACTGGCTGACTGCAGAACTGGCAAGGGATTGGGCTACCGGAGCACCCTCTCCGGAGGTAATGAAGTATTACTATAAGGTAATTGAGTTTTTGAAGCAGAAAGTGTTGCTGCAGAATATTGATTGGCAGAAGATTGATCGAACGGCACAAGAAGGCAAAGATTGGATACACGCTTACTATGAGAGGCTGTTGAAAGCATTCAAGCACTACAGTGGAACGGAGGTCATAGAGCTGAAAGATATGAATCACCTTGTGTTCAGGTTTGTTGAGGGGCTGAGACCAGAAATTAGCCAGATGATTAAGAATCATTTAATTTGCTGCCAAGCGAAGCCAATTGATGAGGTGTTACAGTATGCGAAATACTGTAGTGACGAAACTGAATTGAAACAGAGAAAGTTGAAGGAAAAGGTGATGCAAATTAAGGCAGCGCAAGCAGGGATGCAGGGAAACAGAGTACAACAGATGGTGCAACAGCCGCAGGGAAACGGAATGTTTCAGAAGCAAACGAGAGGCAGAGGTCGAGGAGGTTTTTTCCACCGTGGTCCAGATTTGAATACCGTTGTGGTACAAAGTGACGTGCAAGGGATGAAGAAGGTGTTACCATGCCATGCGTGCAGGGGCGTGGGACACTGGAAGCGGGAATGTCCGATGATGGTGCAGGAGGGTGCAGTTCAACAAAGCAATGATGTCAGGGCATTCCAAAATGTTAAAGGACCAAGAATGAGGGGTCTTAATCCAAATTTCCAGAATAACATGGTTCAGATGCAGGGTCTCCAAATCATGCAACAAGTGCAGATGCCACGTATGCAACCAGTACAGATGCAGCAAGTGCAACAGCAGATTCCCATGGTACCTAGACAGCAAAAGCAGTTGCCCTTAGCGCCAATGGGACAGCAACAGGTGATGCTTCCTCAACAGGTCACAAGTCAAGGAATGGGTCAATATAACACAGTACAACAGTTCCCATTGCGTGGAGAGAATGGAATAAACGATGAATGGTCGGATGACAGTTCAGATAGTGAGAAGTGCAGGCTTGCATCGATTCCTAGAAGTAGATCAGAGGGGACCATATGTGCAAGGGAAGGTGTTGGGCCACAAGGTCTCATTTTTGGTTGACACAGGAGCTACACGCTCTACAGTCAGGAGTGCAGAGGCTCCGAAGTTGCCCCTTTCAGGACGCACTATAAAAGTAGTGGGAGTGGCAAACCAGCTCCTGACCAACCCGATTACAGATCCGGTTCAAGTCGAGATTGGTACCTTTCAGGGATTGCACAGATTTGTGGTTTGCGATTCGAATCCCGTGTCCCTACTGGGAAGAGACTTACTGTGTAAGACGAGGTGTTCAATCACCTGTTCTAACGAGGGGATTGAAGTGCAGACAAACAGTGATGACGAGGGGATGATGGTCAAATCTCAGAGCCTGAGACAGAGACCACAGATGAAGAGTACCCTTTGATAAGCTTCTTCCCGATGTGCACAATGACTGACCTGCATGCAGACCTGCAGGGGACAGTCACAGAGAAGGTGTGGGACTTAACTGGAAAGGAAGTGGGACTGATAAAAGGAGTGGAACCAGTCAAAGTAGATGTGAAGCCAAATGCCGTGTTTCCCCAGGTACCGCAGTACCACATGGCACAGGATGTCCTCATACAGGTGACGCAGATAATTGCAGACTTTGTGAAGCAGGTAGTTCTGAAAGAAGTGATGAGCAGCCCATGCAACTCACCTATAATGGGTCTGAGAAAGCCCTGTGGGAAAGTCCGAATTGTTCAAGACTTGAGGAAGGTCAATGACATAGTGGTAAAGTGCTGACCGATAGTGCCAAATCCAGCTGTGATCATGTTTCAAGTTCCATGCTACGCAGAATGGTTCTCAGTCGTTGACTTCGTCCCAAGCATTCTTTTCTGTGCCTCTTCATGAGGACAGCCAATTACTTTTCAGTTTTAAATTCCTAGACAAGGTTTACAGTTGGTTTCGAATTCCACAGGGTTTTTCGAGTCACCATCTATCTTCAACCAAATTCTGAAGAAAGATTTGGAGTCATTGGAACTGCCTTTCCAATCGACTCTAGTACAGTACATTGACGATTTGTTGATTGCCTCTAAAACCAGAGATGATTGCAAGTACGATACTATTGCTCTATTGAATCACTTGGGAAAGAATGGGCACAAGGTGTCCCCAAAGAAGCGGAAATACTGTCAGAAAGAGGTGAAATATTTAGGCCATTTGATTGATAAAGGGTTGAGGAAAATATCTAAGGAAAGAGTGACTGTCATACTACAGATGAATCCCCCGACATCCAGGAGAGATGTCAGGATGTTTCTGGGAATGGTGAGCTACTGTCGTCAGTGGATCCCGAATTTCTCCATTATCTCCAAGCCCTTGGTGAGACTGACAGCTAAGGAGGTTAAGGACGGCCCAGATACCCTAACCATGTCTGAGAAAGAGATAAGGGCGTTCATTGAGCTGAGGGAATGCATGTGCAGGGCTCCAGCTCTAGGTATGCCTGATTACACAAAGCCTTTTGTCCTGTTTTGTCATGAACGTGATGCTTGTTCTTTGTCTGTCCTGACCCAGGTCCATGGAGGTGCAAACCGACCAGTAGCATATTTTTCAGCTACTTTGGACCCAGTCGCAGCAGCCTTACCGGGTTGTCTGCGTGCAGTTTCAGCAGTTGGTCAAAGCCTCACTCAGGCCCATATTTATACTTTTTTAGCGCTGCATTTGCGCCGCTTTTTTGACGCAAAAACTGCGCAAACTTTCAAAATACAATTGCATTTTGCAAGTTTGCGCCGTTTTTGCGTCAAAAAATGACGTACATGCGGCGCTAAAGAAGTATAAATACGGGCCTCAGTGTGAAGGCATAGTGATGGGACATCACTTAACAGTAATGGTCCCACATTCAGTTGGAATTCTGTTGACACAAACTAAGACTCAGCACATGACAAATGCCCGACTGACAAAATATGAGACAATTATATTGGGGTCACCAAACGTGTCACTAAAGCAATGTACTGTATTGAACCCGGCAACTTTGCTTCCCAATGAGAATACAGATGTTGATGATACTGAGGAGGTAGAACATGATTGTCTTGAGGTAACAGAACTGTGCACCAAACCGAGACCCGATATCAAAGAAACCCAATTGGAAGAAAATGATTACATTATATTTGTTGATGGCTCATGTCTGAGAGATTCAGTAGGAGTACTGAGAGCCGGATACGCTGTGTGTACCATCACTGGTATCCTAGAGGCATCTTGGCTTGAAAGAGTATACTCTGCTCAAATGGCTGAATTGATTGCTCTTACTAGCGCATGCCATGCCACTGACAAATTGAAAGTAACTATCATACCAATAGCAGATACAGATTTGGGATTGTCCATGATTTTGGCCAGCTATGGTCCCAGAGAGGTTTGATGACCTCTTCTGGTTCTCCAGTGAAAAATGGCGAAAGAATTAAGGAACTGTTGCACGTGATTCAGTTGCCTCTTGAAATTGCCGTGGTGAAATGCAATGCTCATGTGAAATCTCAAGATTTTGTGTCAATGGGAAATGGATATACAGATCAATTCGCAAGGTTTTGTGCATTGAATTATATACTGTATTGTTCAAAGATCAGTGGGAATTGTTACCTGAAACAGAAAATGAGACATGCACTGGTTACGCACTGAGGGTGGTTGACACAATGGAAGAATTAAAATTGTTACAGGGTTGTGCCAGCAGGGAAGAGAAACGCTCTTGGCTCAAAATGCAGTGTGTACAAAGACCAGATGATTTGTGGGTTTCAGATGAGGGGAAGATGGTTTTGCCAAACAGTCTTTTGTCCCAGTTTGCAAGATTTTACCATGGTCAAGCGCATATTGGGAGAGACGCCATGATCAGATTGTTCAAAATCGATTAGTTCAATCCAAAATTCAGACAAGCCGCAGAAGTGATCTGTCACTGATGCATCATCTGTCAGCAGATGAATGCAGGGAAAGGGAAAGTGGTGAATTTGAGCCACATTGGGAGAGCTGGAGGTTCATTTAGCAGAATGCAATTGGATTTTATCGAGATGCCTGTGTGTGGAGGTCTGGGATACGTGTTGGTGATTGTGTGTATCTTTAGTCACTGGATTGAAGCTTACCCTACACGTAGAAATGACAGTCTCACAGTAGCTAAGTTGCTGCTTAGGGAATTGATTCCACGTTTCAGGTTTCCGATCTCTTTAGAATCAGATAGAGGAAGCCACTTCAACAATGAGGTGTTTAAGCTCTTGTGTGCCACACTGAACATTGAACAGAAGTTGCATTGCAGTTTCCGCCCTGAAGCATCAGGACTAGTGGAGCAAATGAATGGTACCCTAAAGTCTAGAATGGCAAAAATGTGTGCAGCCACAAATTTGAAAGGGCCTGATGCATTGCCCTTCGTGTGTGGATGTCCATAAGGAACACACCCAACAAGAAAACAGGACTGGCTCCTCATGAAATTCTCATGGGCAGAGCTATGCGATTGCCCGCAGTACCTACAAATGCTCTTGTGAATATAGCAGATGATATGGTGTTGGACTACTGCAAGGGTCTGGCTGACGTGGTCCGCTCTTTCTCTCACCAGGTGGAAGCAACCACATTACCACCGATAAATGATGCAGATCACAACCTGAAAGCTGGTGACTGGGTTGTTGTCAAGAAACATGTGAAAAAGTCATGTTTGGAGCCACGTTGTGCGGGAATTCCAAAGAAGGTGACGTGTCCGACTGATGAGTAAATTGAATTGTCAAAAATAACAGCTAAAGAGAAGGAAGTCTCAGGGCCGGAGAGCAATCCAAGAGGAACTGAGACTGAAGGAGAGTCCGTTGAGGACGTCTTGGTCCTCAAACAGTAAATGAAATCCAGAGGGATGACAGTGAGCCTATCTCAACTGAGGCACCAGGAGAACCGACCCAAAGAGAGGTTCTCCCAGAAGCAGACGGATAGGGGTTTGAAGTTGACCCTCTGACAGACCCAGAAGGCGAAGGAGTTGAGACAGAAAGAAGTCCGAGTGTCCAGACTCCTCCTGAGCAGCTTGCAGGTCCAGCAAGAGAAAACACCATAGCACAAGAGGAGGGCATTGAAAGGCAACCAGAAAGGCTGAGTGATAAAGGGACACTGAAAGGAGATAAGTGTCCAGAGTCGCAAATAACAAAAGGAAAAGTGGTAATTGATGAAACAATTGAGGAAGAGGTAGATACAACAAGGGAAGAGGACCTGAGTGAAGGAGAGTTTCAAGGGGACCGCAAGTTGAAAAGAAAGAGGATAGCAAACAGAAGATACGTGGGTCCTGAATGGGCTTATGCAACTTCAGCTGAGTGGCAACAAGAGTTCCTAGCATTTTGCTTTGATCGAGAAGTTCCAGGTCAGTACTATGGTACCTGAGTTCAACAATGAGATAAAGAGACTATGTTAAGCTGAAATTGAATTAAAGAAATTTGAAAACAGAGACTGATAAATTACCGTATGTGTCGCTATTAACCTGAATTGACTTTCGAAAACTGATTGTGACAAGCTGTTAACTGGATTAACAAAAACCCTGGGAGTGAATGAAAAGCTGTAAATTCTTGCTAAAGAAAGACTTTGCTTGGCCTTGCTGAAAAAAAGGGGGCTTCTAGCCATCCTCAAATTGGTTGTTTACATCTGTAGCACTTTACTTTCTGATTCTTTACAGATCATGTCTAGTATGGGAGATGATAGTGAGGGGAGTAGGTGTTGTAAATATGTGGGCGTTGCTTTGGGTGTCGTGTGCGTGATATTCATTATAGCTCTGTTTGTGGAGATGCGATTGGTGGATGAGAATGAAGCTAACAATGCTACAGTTTCTGAGACTGCTACACTAACACCTTGGGAGAAGTTTGAGCAAGATACAAAGTATCTGCATGATTAAACTAATGCCAAAGGGGAGCTGTCTACTAATGTTTTCTATCATTTGCTAAGTGAGTATGTTGACACTATGGATGCGAAAGCTTGTTATGTGTGTACACAAATTCCTCTTTCAGTTCAAGAGGGAGTTACATATCACAGTTTGCCACTAACCTATGGGATTAGCTGTAGTCTGCTACTAACGGTTTTCTATAACCCAGAAGAAGTGCAATATTTTTACTCTAACTACGATCTTGTGTTCTCTTATGTGCCTATCATAGAAGATCTTAATAGTGTAGGTAAATATTATGCCATAAAATTGATTAAAGGGTTCTTTGAACCTAGAGTAGCGATTAGTACATCATATGCACACCGCAATAATTTGACAAGCTTGCTTACACCCGTAGAGAAAAGCTTTCTAGATCACACTGAAGAAAGAAGAAGGGTTTTAAAGGGGAAATTAGAAAAGGGCCTGCAGCAACGATCATTTCTTAATAATGGTAATTACAATGGGATTAGGGAACAATGGAAGCTAGCTTTAGATGTGAAACATATAGGCAGGCTTTGCATAACACAGTCAAAGTCGTATTATGGCAATGTGTTTGTGGAACAAGTGAGTGTAAGCATGTGTTTTTGTTTCAGAATAAATGGATGTTCATGCTAAATGGAATGGATCAGGCGATCCCAGGGGTCTATAATATTTGTGGACTTAATGCTAATTACCGTCTTCCAAAGGTGTGGTATGGGATATGCTATTTGGGGATAGTTTTCCCAAAGATTTACCAGCTAGAAGATTTAAAGAAATTCCCGAAAGTGACTGAATTACTTCGAGCAGGACAAAAGAGAGAAACTGCTGCTGGTGTAATAGGGGACATATTTGGAGCGATAATTCCTTCAGTAGGGGTTGTCTTAAATTCCGTAAAGATTTGAAAGTTGTCTACTATTGTGGATAACATGTTGACAAATTTCACAGGGGCTATACTCCTGATGGATACTGAACTGGCTGCAGAGAGGGCTATGACTCTTCAGAACAGGCTTGCTTTAGACATTCTTTTATCGAAAAGTGGCGGAGTCTGTAAGATGCTTAATGAGCGTCACTGCTGTGTCTACATACCTGACAATAGTAATGAGATTAGAAGTATGCTTACTAACCTAACCTAACAAGAGATTTGAAGGAACCAGGAGTTTAGGAAAAGGTTGGAAAAAGACTTGCAAATGTGGGAAGCTGGTTTAGTAGTCTTTGGCATGGGATATTGGAAAAATTAATACAGGGGATACTGATTATTCTGGCTTGTTTATTTGGAATATGGTTATCATGCAAAATTAGCAAAAGGATTAAAGCAAAATTGGCAAAACATAATGCGAGGTGGGAAGTGAAGAAAAGGGAGGAAATGTTCAGAGCAAAAAATGAAAAGGCAAAACCAAAGGAAGAAACAAAACTGAAGGAGATAAAAAAATGAAAAAAATTTGAAGAAAGGATTTGTGTGATGACAAGAGTCATCAGAGGAGGGATTGTTGGAGTGTAGCTTTATAGTCAAGAATTAACATGAACTGCTTGCAATTTAATGTGTAATGAAGCTGCATACAAAGTGCATTAATATGTTTCTAATGTACGCGTTTGAAATGTGCCCCCTGGGAGTGGCCACCAATGTATACCTTGATTAATGAAATTGACTAATATTGGATTATTAACATACTAATGTATGATTCTGTTTTAGCATTAAGAGTTATATGTTAATGTTTTGTTGAATAAATCATTAGGCCTTAGTTAGCAAGAGTCTGGGCCTAGCTGCCTGGTCTCATATTAAATGTGTGTTTTTTTAACATGCACTGTGCTGTCTTCCTAAGTACCAGTAGCTGTACTTTTCCAGAAGCTAGAGATGTGTGTAACCATAGTAAATTATTTCTCATGAGACCCAACTTGCTCAAGAAGACATTCCTGTTGAATGCAACAGTGTAATTCGCAACAGGTACAAGGTCACCTGAACTGGTAAAGACAATGGAGCTACTGACTAAAACAAGGAGTGTTACTTTTCCTACCTGCCATCTTACCCGATGAAGACGTAAATCACAGGAGCCAATAAACTGCATGAGAACTGTCTTAAGTGAAAATGTTAGTAAGGTGACCAACTGATCATTGTATAGAAATAATGGTGACCAAGCACTGACCAATGAGAAATTAGAGGGTTGTCTGGCAAATTCAATTTAACGTTGTGTTACAAGGAGACATCAGCCATTTTAGAGGGACACCACTGCTGTTGCAATTGATTCTTTAAACCATCCTTACTTTGTCTTGCCCGAGATCCTTTTCTTCTCCTCCCTATGGGGGAAGAACTATTGCCCTATTTGCTGAGACTTTGCTTTCCTGACTTGTCTAATCGCAAATCGACTGCTGTCCTGAGGACGAAGACTGATTCTGTATGCTGACCCATTACGGAGGGTAACTATATGATAATGATACTTTTAATTGTCTGTTTGCCTTTCTGTAAAGGTACCAACTGCTCTTTTGACAGAGTCCATAGTTCAGATGTTTTCTAAATTTGTGTTGCTAAATTGTTTTGCATGAAGCCCAACCTGCTAATGCTAATTCGAGGTTAGTTAAGGAGTTCATTAAACATCTGCAAATAGACAAACAACTGAATCCTTGCTTTGTTGAAAAGTGTGCTAATGATACTCTGCTAAATAGATACATGTTGACGCCGTGTTTTGTTCTGATGTTTATAATGTTTGCTCTGCTCAAATCTTATTCGAGTTGCCACCTTATAACATTGTTGATGTGTTTTCTGGTGTTGAGACTAATGAGCTTGCTAGTAGAGTGCAACCAATAGGGAATAAACATCATAAATTTTAATAAATTTGTGTAGTTATTCATGGCTGAAAGGTCATGTTGCGCTTCTAATTCATATTGATGTGATTAACTGATTTGATTGATTTGTTACTGTGACTATTGATGAGGTTATTGATCTATTGATTGACATGTCGGACAGAGATCTCGTCTTAAGGTGTCTCCAATCAGGGTCAAAAGGTTCATTGGCCTAAAACGAGTCCCAGAGTAAGTAAATTACCTAGGGAGGGACGCCTTATCAGTTCCACATTCAGTGCACGGGACCAATCAGCTCTCACTTCCAAATCATTATTATTTTTTCAGTTTTATATAGAGCAAACAGAACCGGGAGGAATTGTAATGCTTTAGACAAGCACTAGCTACACTACACAAGGTCATATTAATTTCCTTTAGACACTGAGCTGGTCAGGATCACAGGATGTTGAGCTGACATTGAGACTCAAACCTGGTTCCCCATTTCGAAAGTTGGCAGCTCTGGCACTACCGCATTTCAAGTCAACAGCAATATAAGGCCCAAAGAGATCGCTGAACAATATAGCCAAATGATGCAGACTGAGCCCCTCACTCAGCTAGCCTATGAAGACAACAAGCATTCAATTCCACATAATTCAACACAACCCCATACAATTACATGCCAAGTAATTCCTCAACACACAAATCAACTCCACATAATTCCACTTCACACAACACATTTCAACATCTCATGATTCCCCACCACACAATTCAACTCCACATCAATCCACTCCAAATTTAATTCAACAAATTTCAACTCCATGCCATATAATTCCACTTCACATAATACCACTCCATGCAACATAATTACATTGCATTCCATGCAACACAGTTCAACTCCAGATAATTCCAATGCACGTAATTTCACTCCAAACTAAATAATTATACTTTATGCCACAAAATTACACTCCACATATATCCACTCAGCTCCAAAAACATAATTACACTGGACAAAGTTTTACTCCACACCTTGCCACATATTTACACTCCACATACTTCCACTCCCTGCCACACAATTTGACACAACTCCACACCACACAATTCAATGCCACACAATTCCACACCACACAACTTAATTACACTCCACTCCATACTACATAATTATACTTCACAAAAATCCACTCAACGCCACATAACAACACACCACATAAACACAATCCACGCCATGCCATATAATTCCACTCACTATAATTTCACTCAATTCCACAGAATCCCACGCAACACAATTAAACTCCACTCAATTCCATTCCACACCACATAATTCCACTCCACAACACATATTTGCACTACAGACCACATATATCCAATCTTCACAACAGAAATCCACATCATGCCACATAATTCAACACCATACCACACAATTCCCCCAATATATGCCACGTCATGACATACAAAATCACTACAAATAATTCCACTACACTTAAAATCACATAATTACTATCTACATTATTCCACTCCACACCGTGTCACATAATTCCACTCACATAACTCCACTCAGCCCCACACAATTCTACAACAAACAATTCCACTTCAACCCACAAAATTTCACACCACATAATTGCAATCCACACAAAATATTTCAACACCATGCCAGATAATTAACTCCATTATGTGCCACTCCACGCCAATCAATACCACTCCACGTAAATCCACACCATGCAACATAATTACACTCCATATAATTCTACTCCGCACTATGCCACATATTTACAATACACAAATTCCAGCTCCACACCACATACATCCACTCCACTCCAGAAAACATGACTAAAAGACATTGACATTGACCCCAATAATCTCGGATTGCCGAGATCTATTGGCTTTGCCAATGCTTGTTTTTGTTTGCCCTCCAGAGCACTACATATATGTTTCTTAATGTGACATTGCAACAGTAAATTATTAATGCCTAAATTGACAATGATGTTTCAGGACCCATGCATAATCATTCATCACATAGCATGGAAATGCAGTGATAGCCATTTAGAATCATTAATAGAAAACCATTAAAAAATATCCATGCATGCTTCAGCCTGTGTCCTTGTGCCCCAGTGGCCGTTTTGAACTTTGTTTAGGTCAATGCAACAAGCACTGGCTTGCCAATAGATCGCCTTTCAAAAAGTGAGACTTGCTTTTTTGACAAAGCTCGTTAAATAATTTGGTTGGGTAGCCTAAAGGGAGGCCTTGGCAAAGTGACTGCTTACTAGCTCAAACTTTTTTTAAATTTAATTCGAACAAAAGGAGATGAAAATTGTCTGACTTCAGAAGAAGTGTGACTAGTATTTCTTTGTGGAGTTCATTAACGCAACTCTTAGCTCCACAACAAGTTCCTTAGAGAAACCCTGTGATTAGAGACACATATGGCAAGGTGGGCCTATGAAGCAGGAGTTTTGAAACATAGCATAGTTGAAATATCTAACTCTTAGATGTAGGCTATAAGATTTGCTGCAATTTTTACTATCTTTACAAAACTTAGGGCCTGATTTACAAGGCCTTTGCCTTAATTTTTTTTGATGCAGCCAAGGTGCTAAGCAGTGCTTTACACTGCTCCAGATATTCAAACTGATGCATTGGGCTCAATGCTTCAGTTTGTAAAGCCTTGCGTCACAATATACCTGCGCCAGGTATAATGTATGCAAGGTAGATGATCCCTCGGTAAAAGCCACGCAGAACTGACGCAGTGAAATTTACATTTCTCTGTGTCATTCTGCCACTTAACTGCATTAAAATTCTAATGCTTGCTCAGAGCAGATGTAAGATATGCAGGGCTTTTCTCAATGGGAGCCTTTCTTGCATTTCTGGAGTAGCCTCATTTGTTGACACTTGTACAGCAATGCATCAGTTTAGTTCCACAGATGCAGCAGAATTTCTGACGCATCTGTGAAAACGTATGTCATGGAGCTCTGTACTGTAAATACAGAGCATCCATGGCATTGTTAGGGAGTCAGAGGCAGTGCAAGAAATCTGACGCATCGGAGCCAATGCATCAGATTCTTGTAAAGGAGGCCCTTATCGTTTCCAATAAAAATGTGACATGTGATCATAAACAGAAAAAACTCTGCCTTAGGGGGAAGAACATTCTAGGACACATTCTGTGCATCTGGTTTTGGAATTCGAAAAGTTGGCTATACGTTTTGTTTGAGAATTTCGGACTGTTTCTGCCTACCATTCTTTTTGCGCACCCTGACGGTCTCAACCTAGGTACTGGATACCCTGAACGTCCGTGACACATATTCAGCAGGTCCAGGACTGTTTAGAAAACCTGTTGTGCTTCTGTGAAATTTCTCAGTGAAACCCATCTGAAATGTAAGTTTTTGTTAGTTTTACCCATATGTGTGCAATGTTTTGAAAAGTTGCACCTGCATTTTAAATTATGCCATATTTTCCATTCTGTAATAAATATGTGCTGAATATAACATTTAATTGCATTGCACATTAACTTGGTGATGAAATCACAATTTAGCTCAAACCCATAACTCCTAAGGACGACAACTAGTCGTACATTCTAATGCCATAAAGAAGAGTGTTCCATCGTAGCTCAAGGCGAGCAGGAACCATGTCAGATTTTCAACACAACCAGATAAAATACATTTACAGACAGCAATTCTAAATGAAACATATTTACATAAGCAGTAGCTATTCTGAAAATATGGCATGGATCCAGGCCTACTGGTACCCTTGTCCTAAAGACTGTGGAGCTGTTGTTTGCATAGCTAGCAGGTTCTAGAAGGCCTTTCGTAAACTGACTAACTTTCTTGAAACACAGAGGGGCATTTGCACAAGAAAGTGGAGCATCAGTTCAGATGTGCCACTTTTCTTGCGTTGCCCTGCACCCCCTAATGTCACCATGTTAGCACTGTATTTACTATACAGCGCACAATGGCATGCGTTAGCACAATAGCATCATCATTTATGACGCTATTATGGCGCTTTGCTGGAATAGCCCCATAAACTATGAAGCTAGTTCAGCAAAGCAAAGGGAGGCCCGTAGATTATTATGGGAGCATCACATTAATGCCTGCCCTGAAGAGGCATTAAAAATGTCGAAAAAATGATGCAGTGAAAGCTTGTAAATTTCACTGCACCATTTTTTGGGCTTCCCTGCGTGGGAACGCCCCCGTGCATACATTGTTCCTGGTGGAGGTATAATGTGGCACAAGAGGTTACAAAGTTGAGCAATGCATACATTGAACCACTTTGTAAATATGGCTTAGGGTGGGGGCCTTCTTAACGCCTCCTTGGCGTATTAAAAATGACGCTAGAGAGGCGCAAGGGGCATGTAAATAGGCACCAGAATGTTTCAAAATTGCGAGGCTGAAACGTGGTCTCAACTGATACCAAATGCCCGTATACATATGCCAGAACAACCCTTATAGCATTTTCATTAAATTTCGACACTTTCATTACTCCTTTTATTAACACGCAAACACATCTGCTGTACCTTGCCGACAGTCACATTTCATGATAGGATTACAATACAAATTAAAATGCAGTTCTTGCTCATTTTAATACACGTGTAATATGTCAACCTTATTGAGATGAGCCCTGAGCTCAGTCTCACTGATCCCTTGCCTTCCTCCCATGGCTTTGTAATACTTCAGGGCTTCATTGAATGTGATAATAAACCCATTCCTGGCCAGCGATATACAGTTCAAAATTAAGTTTAAAGTCGCCCTTCCCCTTGGGGAGACCACTGAAAAAGGCAGTCACTCCATCGAGGGCCTCACGTAGCATTTGGGTCTAATGAAATCCTTGACATTACGAGTAATGAAATAACAGTAGCTACCGGCACGCCTCAGTCTCATGACGTTCCTGATGTTTGAGGGAAAAACGCCTTAGTGGCCATCTTTTGATGAGAGAAGATATTTGTGAATTTTGAACGAGAGTTCCACACAGGCCAACACCGATGAACGCTGTGGTCGCCTCTTGTTCAGTTAGGCAGCTTTTGTTTTGTCACAAACTAATGTTTCCTTTTTTATGCCTTGCTCCTGACCTCTCTGGCACTTGCTGAATATTAAGAAACCAGGATAAAAAATACAGAAATTGAGAAATGTGAAAATTAATATTGTCTAAATAAAGAATATTGAAACGAATGACTCCCCGACCCTGTCATCCTCCTGGTCTTCCTCCTCCTTTGTGAATGTCCCCTTAGTTCTTGCGAGGCCCTGTGCACATCCCTTCCATCACAATGCCCTTATTATGTGTGCTACCTGTGCGTGTATATATTGATTTTCCAATCCGACGTCTCCCTCTCCTTCAGATGTTCCGATGGTTTTCCTCTTTCTGTCTTTCCCGACGGGTCGGCTCCCATACTCTTTCTCTTGTTACACATCTGGTAAGCCTCTTGGTCTCTTTGAGCTTCCCTGTCCATTGTACCCCTCCCTCTACAGCCTTCCTTGTGATATCCTATCACCTTTTTTCTGGGTGCTACCTCCCTTTACAGAGTCCCCCTGGACTTTCCTTCCCACTGATGCCCCATTGTGCTTCCCACTTTCCTCTTTCTCTGTATGAATTGCCTACCATCCATGACATTCCCTATAATGAGTATTCAAGGGTACCACAAGGGCTTCCTTCAACTGACTACATTTGAGTACCCTTACCACTTGTTCTCAGAGACTTTTCTGAGTCTATAATTTCCCTCCCCATTGGCCCTCCTCAGAGCTTTTCTTTGGGAAGAATTGGTGGGGCCATTTGTGAATTGTCCTCAGATGGCCTCCTAATGCAGCTTTCCACTTTTGGAAGCCCATTTTCTTCTTTCATCTCTAAGGATCTCCTTCGCTAGCTTCCTCCCATTATCTGGTGTGTGCCCCTTTCCTTGCTCCAGCAATATTCCTCCAAGCCTCCCATTGCCATAGCTGCCCCTATTCATGCCCCTCTGTACCAAGCTCCTCATTGACTCATTAAGACTCCCTTTCCGGCTCACTGCCTCTATTGTGCCTTGTCAACCCCCCTTGGACTTTGAGAACTCGCCCAATCTGTGTCTCTCCTCCTGCCTTAGCCACTCTCCTGGTCTCCCCCATCTTCTTGCCCCTTGTCCTCTTGAGTTTCGAAAGAATCCCCATTAACTTCACTAACCATATTATGCATGATCTCTGCCCTTTGGTATTAAAATGCTTGACTGCTCCATGGTCTGTGTCCCCACAACCTTAATTACGGTCTTCCTCCTCCTGCTACCCTGTTGCACATGCCCATGTTCATGTTCCTTACTCCAGTGATGGCTTATCAAGGCTCTCTGCCTGTAATGATGCCCATCGGTGTCTTTGAGCTCATCAAGTCTATGGTTTGCTTGCCCACCATAACCATCCATATGATGTCTCTTTTCCCACCTACCTTAAAGTGATTAGCCAATGCTCCTTGAACTCTCCAAATGCCTTCCCTTCTGCCTTACTGCTTCTACTATTAAGTGTGTTCCTTGCGCTTTGTAAATTAGATTTTGTAACAATAAAACAAGAAAGTGAGGATGTGGTGTTATGGCCAGAGCTGCCTACTTTGGGTCTGGGGAACCACGTTTGAGTCTTGATATCAGTATCAACATCCTGTCATTCTGGGCAAATCACCTAGGGCCACACGTATGAACATTTGTAATTGCGATTTCCTAATTGCGATTCCACGCGAATCGCAATTAGGAATCATAATTCCAACTGTAAGAAACTCCATTGAGTTTCCTTTGAGATTCTATGTGGTTCGCAAACAGACCTACCTCTATTATGAAGGTATGTCACAATTTGCGACCCACTGGGAATCACTAAAATCACAGGGATGGTGGCCTGCAGGGGTCAGCAGACCACCATGTCTGCGATTGCTTTTAAATAAAGCAATCTTTTTTTTTCAATGCATCCCGTTTTCCTTAAAGGAAAATGGGATGTGTTTAAAAAGAAAAAAAATGAAACATTTCAGTTTCATATTTTAAAAGTAGGCAGTGGTCGGTGGGACCACCGCCTGCTCTTAAAAAATGTTTTCGCATACATTCACAAAGGGGATATCCGAGGGTCCCTTTCCCCTTTGCAAGTGGGTTAACACCAATTTGAAATTGGTGCTAACCGCGATTGTTTTGCGACCTCATTCACGGTCACAAAACAATCATGCATACCATTCAGATTCGTTATAAGGAAAGGACGCCCTGAACACGCCCCTTCCTAATTCCGAATCGCAAAACCCAATTTGCGATTCGGTAACAAGTTACCAAACTGCAGTTTTGGCTTTGTACATCCTAAAAAGTATTTTTGTACTTTTGTGCTTTGTACATGTAGCCCTTAATCTCCCCATGCCAAACAAAAATGAATGTGACCTTGTGTAATGTAACTGGTGCTCATGTAAAGCGCTCCAATACCTTTGGGTAGAGTTTGTGCTATATATTTTTTTTAAACTCACATATCTACGAACTGAATACATCTTAGTATCCAACAAATATTTCCTGTAGTGTTTTTTGGACTTCAGAACATAAGAGTTCTTCATGCCATTACACCTAAGTCAACCTCTAATGTTCCTTTATGCTAATAGTGTCGCAACTAACCACTTAGGACTGGAGAATTTCCCATCTTCCATTAGGTACTCCTTTTTTGGTCCGCTCTTATTATTATTATTATTATTATCAGTATTGTTATGCCTACATGATTGCAGCTGTCCTCTGGATGAAGTACTAAGCCAACAGGTCTTGGATATTCACCAGTACGCTGACAGCACCAATTATACTTAAAATGCTGTCAGATATAGGCTCCCTTAAACTCAAGGCTTGCCTAAATGCATTGAAACCTTAATATTTATAGTACTTTTAAAACTCAATCAAACTGAGACGTAAACGGAGGAACCACTGAGCTCCTCTTCTAGAACTGCATCAATAATAGAGATTATTTCACTTCCTACTACATTCTAAATCATCTGCTAAATCCCTAGGCTTTCTCAAGGACTCCTTTGTATCCTTCAAGGGTCACATTAAGAATACGTCTGCTTCCATCCATGATTACTGCACACAATTAAGCACTTGCTCTCAGCTAAGACCTTGAGCTCCACAGTCGAGCCCTTCGTATTTTTGAATGGTGTCTAATTAGCCTCCCAGAATCCTTCTTTTTTATTTTGTATTTTTTTAAAATATTTTTAACAGAGACAACCACAGTCATCAGAGCAACACACAGTTCAAAGAGCACAAGTTCGGGCATGACAATCTTCACATATTCAACACAATACTTAGCCCACAGTGTATAACACAAGTCCTCCAGGAGTTTGTTCACCCCCCTCACTACTAAATCTGGTCTCCCAGAATCCTTCTTAATGCCAATCAAAGCAGTTTTACCTGCATCACTCACCAGTCAAAGAAAATATGAAAGATATATATTGGTTATCTGCCAATTTAAAGCATTTTGGATGACCTACAATGCACTGCACCAACAAAAACCTGAATAATTACGGCCTGATTTACAGTTTGGTGGATGGGTTACAGCTCTACAAACGTGATGGATATCCTGTTCACCTAATTACAGGTGCATTGTATCCTAATGCACTTGTAATTAGGCAGACGTTGTAGGAAGTTGGCCTGGTGTAGAAATGGAAAGTAAGTAGACAAAACCAAATATGTACACTAGTAATCAGTAATAGGATTAAAAAGTGATTGAAAACAGTGCAAATAGCAATAGATAATAGTGACCCTATGGGGAGATCAAACAATATACTAAAAAAATGGAATGCGAATGCAGGACCCCCACCTAGGTAAGTGGAGTGTGTAGAGGGGAGCTGGGGGAACTAGGAAACCCTAAAGGTAAGTGCCACATTTCCCCCCAGGCAACAAGGAAGAAAGGAGTCAGTTACTGGATTTTCATCAAACCACTCAAAAGAACTAAAAAGAAGATAATGCAACACCAAGACAAGGCTGCAAGAAACCAGCTGTGGATTCCTGAAGAGGAAGACCTGTGGAAGAAGGAGACCAAATCCAGAAGTCACAGGATTGTTCGGTCCACTACCCACCCGTCTGTGATTGCAGGATTTGGTTGACGGTAGGACGAAGATGGTCAGCAATACAGCCCTGGAGTTAGTGAAGTGTTCCTGGAGGATGCAGCCAACGTCCCACGCCAGATGGATGATTGCAGCCTGTCCGGGGCATGGACAAGCCACCAACAAGCCTTGGGAAAGGCAGAAGTCGCTGTGGACAAAAGGTGGAACTGCCGGAGACCAGCAAGGTCCAGGAGGACTCAACCCACAGGGGAAGTCCTGAGGGGATCCTCAGCGAGACAGAGTCCACAGAAGAAAAGGCAGACCCCACAGGAGACCCACTGGAAGAGGAACCAGGAGTCTCAGAGGAGCCCACACAGCACAAATGAAGAAGGGTCCCACGCCGTGGGAGAAGCACGCTGAGGGCTGTGCATCATAGGGAAGCGTGCTGGGGGCTGGATCTACACGCAGCCTGAAGACCCCTCAGAGGAGAAGCCAACAAGCCTTGGCAGCAGCAAGGGACGTGGTGCATGGGGGTACTGTGTGGGACGGCAAAGGCTTACCTCCACCAAAATTGGATAGCTGGCAGAGAGGACTAAGGGGACCACTCCAGACTACCACCCATGATGCAGGATCCATGCAGCTCAGGATAGTATTAGATCCATGCAGCTGGTTGTCATTGCAGTTGGTACCTGCGGATGCAGGGGAGAGAATCCTTCACTCCAAAGGAGAATCCTTCTTCCTTCTTGTAAGGAAATGCCTCCTTGGCATGGTTACCCCCTGACTTTTTGCCTTTGCTGATGCTATGTTTTGAATTGAAAGTGTGCTGAGGCCTGCTAACCAGGCCCCAGCACCAGTGTTCTTTCCCTAACCTGTACTTTTGATTCCACAATTGGCACACCCTGGCACCCAGATAAGTCCCTTGTAACTGGTACCTCTGGTACCAAGGGCCCTGATGCCATGGAAGGTCTCTAAGGGCTGCAGCATGTATTATGCCACCCTAGAGACCCCTCACCCAGCACAGACACACTGCTTACCAGCTTGTGTGTGCTGGTGAGAACAAAATGAGTAAGTCGACATGGCACTCCCCTCAGGGTGCCATGCCAGCCTCTCACTGCCTATGCAGTATAGGTAAGACACCCCTCTAGCAGGCCTACAGCCCTAAGGCAGGGTGCACTATACCATAGGTGAGGGTACCAGTGCATGAGCACTGTGCCCCTACAGTGTCTAAGCAAAACCTTAGACATTGTAAGTGCAGGGTAGCCATAAGAGTATATGGTCTGGGAGTCTGTTTTGCACGAACTCCACAGCACCATAATGGCTACACTGAAAACTGGGAAGTTTGGTATCAAACTTCTCAGCACAATAAATGCACACTGATGCCAGTGTACATTTTATTGCAAAATACACCCCAGAGGGCACCTTAGAGGTGCCCCCTGAAACTTAACCGACTGTCTGTGTAGGCTGACTAGTTCCAGCAGCCTGCCACAATAGAGACATGTTGCTGGCCCCATGAGGAGAGTGCCTTTGTCACTCTGAGGCCAGTAACAAAGCCTGCACTGGGTGGAGATGCTAACACCTCCCCCAGGCAGGAGCTGTAACACCTGGTGGTGAGCCTCAAAGGCTCACCCCTTTGTCACAGCACCGCAGGACACTCCAGCTAGTGGAGTTGCCCGCCCCCTCCGGCCCGGCCCCCACTTTTGGCGGCAAGGCCGGAGAAAATAATGAGAATAACAAGGAGGAGTCACTGGCCAGTCAGGACAGCCCCTAAGGTGTCCTGAGCTGAGATGACTCTAACTTTTAGAAATCCTCCATCTTGCAGATGGAGGATTCCCCCAATAGGGTTAGGATTGTGACCCCCTCCCCTTGGGAGGAGGCACAAAGAGGGTGTACCCACCCTCAGGGCTAGCAGCCATTGGCTACTAACCCCCCAGACCTAAACACGCCCTTAAATTTAGTATTTAAGGGCTACCCTGAACCCTAGAAAAATTAGATTCCTGCAACAACAAGAAGAAGGACTGCCTAGCTGAAAACCCCTGCAGAGGAAGACCTGAAGACAACAACTGCCTTGGCTCCAGAAACTCACCGGCCTGTCTCCTGCCTTCCAAAGAACTCTGCTCCAGCGACGCCTTCCAAAGGGACCAGCGACCTCTGCATCCTCTGAGGACTGCCCTGCTTCGACGACGACAAGAAACTCCCGAGGACAGCGGACCTGCTCCAAAAAGACTGCAACTTTATCCAAAGGAGCAGCTTTAAAGAACCCTGCAATCTCCCCGCAAGAAGCGTGAGACTTGCAACACTGCACCCGGCGACCCCGACTCGGCTGGTGGAGAACCAACACCTCAGGGAGGACCCCCGGACTACTCTACGACTGTGAGTACCAAAACCTGTCCCCCCTGAACCCCCACAGCGCCGCCTGCAGAGGGAATCCCGAGGCTTCCCCTGACCGCGACTCTCTGAAACCTAAGTCCCGAAGCCTGGAAAAGACCCTGCACCCGCAGCCCCCCAGGACCTGAAGGACCGGACTTTCACTGCAGAAGTGACCCCCAGGAGTCCCTCTCCCTTGCCCAAGTGGAGGTTTCCCCGAGGAAGCCCCCCCTTGCCTGCCTGCAGCGCTGAAGAGATCCCTTGATCTCTCATTGACTTCCATTGCGAACCCGACGCTTGTTCTAACACTGCACCCGGCCGCCCCCGCGCCGCTGAGGGTGAAATTTCTGTGTGGGCTTGTGTCCCCCCCGGTGCCCTACAAAACCCCCCTGGTCTGCCCTCCGAAGACGCGGGTACTTACCTGCTGGCAGACTGGAACCGGGGCACCCCCTTCTCTCCATTGGAGCCTATGCGTTTTGGGCACCACTTTGAACTCTGCACCTGACCGGCCCTGAGCTGCTGGTGTGGTAACTTTGGGGTTGCTCTGAACCCCCAACGGTGGGCTACCTTGGACCAAGAACTGAACCCTGTAAGTGTCTTACTTACCTGGTAAAACTAACAAAAACTTACCTCCCCCAGGAACTGTGAAAATTGCAGTGTCCACTTTTAAAATAGCTATTTGTGAATAACTTGAAAAGTATACATGCAATTGAAATGATTCAAAGTCCCTAATGTACTTACCTGCAATACCTTTCAAACAAGATATTACATGTTAAATTTGAACCTGTGGTTCTTAAAATAAACTAAGAAAAGATATTTTTCTATACAAAACCTATTGACTGGATTTGTCTCTGAGTGTGTGTACCTCATTTATTGTCTATGTGTATGTACAACAAATGCTTAACACTACTCCTTGGATAAGCCTACTGCTCGACCACACTACCACAAAATAGAGCATTAGTATTATCTCTTTTTACCACTATTTTACCTCTAAGGGGAACCCTTGGACTCTGTGCATGCTATTCCTTACTTTGAAATAGCACATACAGAGCCAACTTCCTACACTTCTCATGCAGACTGAAGACATGCCAGCCTCAGAGGATGCACAGTGAGGGAAATGTTGCAGAAGCTGGGAGGAGCCGTGGAAACAATATTGCAAGCAGAGTATTCATCGTGGATGCAGATTGTTGGTTCCTGGAGGGTCCAGTCACAGTTCCAGTGGCCAGAAGTTGAAGTAGAGGTCGCAGAGGAGTCCTGCTGAAATCTTGCAAGATGAATCTGAGGACCCACCCAAGAGAGAGACCCTAAAAAGCCCTGAAAGGGGGATTGATCACCTAGCCAGGTGACCACCTATAAGGAGGGGGCTCTGATGTCACCTGCCTGACATGGTCACTCAGATGCTCCCAGAGGCCTCTGCCCATCTTGAATTCAAGATGGCAGAATCAAGGGACCCTCTGAAGGAGCTCTGGGCTCCACCCCTGGAGTGGTGATGGACAGGGGAGTGGTCGCCCCCCTTTCCATTGTCCACTTTCACGCCAGAGCAGGGACTGAAAGTCCCTGAACCAGTGAAGACTGGTTTATGCAAGGAGGGCACCAAATGTGCCCTTCAAGCATACCAGTGGCTTGGGGAGGCTACCCTCCCAAGCCATGCAACACCTATTTCCAAAGGGAGAGGGTAATACCCCCCTCTTTTAAAAGAAATCCTTTGTTCTGCTTTCCTGGGCTTGAGCTGATGAAGCAGCAGAGGGCAGAAAACTGTATGAAGGATGGCAGCAGCTTGGACTGCCAGGAAAACCCCAGAAGGCTGGTAGGAGCAATGCTGTGGGACCTCTAAGGAACCCCCAGAGTGCATGAAATCATACTTCCAATACCGGCAGAATAGGCCAAAATATTTTTTTTTACCTTACCTGAAAAATAACTGTGTGTATTCTCTGCTCGTCATCCTCTGGCTTTTGCTGCCCTTTATCTATCTGTTGACGTGGTGGAACTGACTGATCTTCTTCATCAGACTCTGAATCTGACAGGATAAGGAGTATGCCCCTAGATGTGGAAATGTTGTTCAGTATACCACATGTAGCAACAATTGTGCAGCAGGTTTCTGCTCTGTATTGTAGTGCTCCACCACTCTTTTGGAATCATCTAAAGAGACTCTCCAGGAGCCCAGAAGTCCACTCTATCACATTTCCTGTTGTTTTATGTGCAGCATTGCAGCAGTGTTCACTTGGAGAAGCAGGGTTCAAATAAGCTGTTAAAATAAATGAGCGCAAAGCATACAGACTGCTTCCTACAATGGAAATTAAAAAAAGTTGTAGTGACAATTTAGATATGCATCTCTACTATATACGAAACAGATCCATAATCATTTACATAGTAATTATCTTTCACCAAACTGACCACCGTGTTCCGTGTGTAAATTCCACTCAGGTGAAGTATGAAAGAATCATGTGTACTTCCGGGGAAATCTGGCCACTATGTCATACATCATATTAGAGCCATTACATACATTTGAGTGTTTAATGAATGAGTATTCTTATGATTTCTAAAGATGTATCCATTCTCTGATGGAGGACATATTAAAACACGTGTCCCATCAAGGCAGCCTGTGATGTGGGAATTGGGCTAATTGATAACATTGTAATTTGGTAAATTGTAATTCCTCAGCTGTGTTTGGAAATTTGATATGATCAGTGATTTTTATGAGCATTGCATCCAGAAGTGAATGGAAAGAAATGTGAAAGCACACTTTGGAAAACCCCTTCTGCTGCAGCTATCACACCCTGGTAGCTTCCTGAGGCTAAGAGGTGCAGGTAACATAACACCTGCACATGGGTGGAAATTGAATTGGTCCTGCAATTGTGTCGCTGTAGTTGAGGGTAAAGTTCAGAGATCAAAACCAAAATAAGGTCAGAAGTTAATCTGTATTTTTCAAAGATTTCCTCTTCTGCCTGATCAAACATGGTAGTATAAATTCTAAAAGTGCTCTCCTGTCTGTTCCTTCTACTCTGCAAACCTGCCAGGATCATCTTTCTCCTTGCCATGACGTTAAGAGCAGCCACTGTGAAAAATGCAGATGCACTTTGGAGCTGTTTATATAGGCTGCACCTGATTACCACCTTATTTGAGTTGGTGGTAAATTGCACATGCAAAATGTTGATTTTGCAAATATTCGCAATTGGTGAATATTTGATACATTTATTTATCAATTATCTACATGGGAACCGCTAAATGCGATTCCCTATTTGTGGTTGTAATTTTAGGAATCTGCAAATATTATGAGTCCCTAAAGTTGCACACTAAATGCCTTTCATTCATCGCAAAAGCCTATTTTGCATTTGCAAATGGCCAAATTTAGCGATTCACACCATTTGCTACTGCAAATAGGCCTGATACACCTGGCCCTAAAAATCGAATACCTTACACAGTACTATCATAAATTTACATATGTGAGCAAATTGTCCTCTCTAAGAATCTTTCCTGTTCCTTTCCAGAGACATTTTGTAGAACACACACAAACCTAAACTTAGAGTTCAGATAATTATAACCCAGATTTAAGAGTTCAGATAAGTGTTCAAGAAATAGTTTTAGTTTATTTTCATCAGCGCAAAATGTCAGAATATTTCTTTGTAATCAAAATGTTTGTAGACAAATCTTTCAGTAACCAATAAAACACTAAAACATGTTGGATGTGGCCCACTCTGTTAGATAGCCCCAAACCTTTTGCTTTCACTCCTTCTGTTTTGCCGGATTTGTTTTTGTGAGCTTTAGGACTCTGCACACTTTACCACCAGTAACAAGTGCTAACATGCTTGTTGTCTCTCTAAGCATGGTAACATTGGCCTACAACCAACAGGCACATTATATTTACATAAGAAAAAAAGAGGAGATGGCAGTTTAACCTCTTCGCTGCCAGACCTTTCCCCCTTCTGTACCAAGCCTTTTTTTTGGTTATTTGGAGTAGGTCCCACTTAGGCCTCATAACTTTTAGTCCACTTAAGCTACCCACACCAAATTTGTGTCCTTTTTTCCAACATTCTAGGGATTCTGAAGGTACCCAGAGTTTGTGGGTTCCCCTGGAGGAGACCAAGAAATTAGCAAAAATACAGCTAAAATTTAGTTTATTTTCAGAAAAATAGGAAAAAATGCCGCAGACGCAACCATGTGGTTTTTCCCGGAAAATGGCATCAACAAAGGGTGTGTGGTGCTAAAATCACCATCTTCCCAGCTTTCAGTAACAGGCAGACTTGAATCAGATGACAACATTTTTCAACACAATTTTGGCATTTTACTGGGACATATCCCATTTTTACTATTTTTTGTGCATTCAGCCTCCTTCCAGTTAGTGACAGGAATGGGTGTAAAACCAATGCTGGATCCCAGACAGCTAAACATTTCTGAAAAGTAGACACAATTCTGGATACAGTACAGGGTCATTTGTGTGGATCCTTCAAGGTTTTTTAAAAATATTGAAATTGAGGTGAAAAAAGAGCCATTTCTGTCCCTGTTTTCTTCTATAACTTTTGCTAGCTATGGCAGATTTTTTAAAGCAATATACTGTTACATCTGATGGACTCTTCTGGTTGCAGCGATATATAGGGCTTGTAGGTTCATCAAGAATCCTAGGTACCCAGAGTCAATAAATGAGCTGCACCTGGCAATGGGTTTTCATTGTTTACCAGGTATACATCAATTAATTTAGTGAAATATAAAGAGTTAGAAATAGGTATCAAGGAAACCTTTGTATTTCCAAAATTGGCACAAGATAAGGTGTTGAGAAGCAGTGGTTATTTGCACATCTCTGAATTCAGGGGTCCCCATACTAGCATATGAATTGCAGGGTATTTCTCAAATAGACGTCTTTTTTACACACTGTCTCACATTTGGAAGGAAGAAATGTAGAGAAAGACAAGGGGCAATAACACTTGTTCTTCAATTCTGTGTTCCACCAAGTCTCCTGATAAAAATGGTACCTCACTTGTGTGGGTAGGCCCAGTGCCCGCGACAGGAAACACAACATTGACAATTCACATTTTTACATTGAAATCTGATGTGTTTTTTGGAAAGTGCCTAGCTGTGGAATTTGGCCTCTAGCTTAGCCGGAACCTAGGGAATCCCACCAACCCTAAGCATCTTCGAAAGCTAGACACTTAGGTGAATCCAGAATGGGGTGACTTGTGGGGCTCTCACCAGGTCCTGTTACCCAGAATCCTTTGCAAACCTCAAAATTTGGCATAAGAACACTTTTCCCTCACATTTCGGTGCTGCAAAGTTCTGGAATCTGACAGGAGCCACAAACCTCCTTCCACCCAGCATTCCCCCAAGGTTCTTGATAAAAATGGTACCTCACTTGTATGGAATCTCAGGGGAGCCCCAAACTTCCCTCTACCCAGCATTCCCCCACATCTCCCGATAAAAATGGTACCTCACTTGTTTGAGTAGGCCTAGTGCCCGTGACAGAAAATGCCCCAAAACACTACGTGGAAACATCAAAATGATCAATTATAAAACTACCTGTTTTTACAGAGGGGGCACCTGCCTTTTTGGTTCTGGGCTCAGCAGCCATCTAGGGAAACCTACCAAACCCAGAAATGTATGAAAACTAGACACCCGAGGGAGTTCAGGGAGGTGTGACTTACGCTGATCTCCCAGTGTTTTCTTACCCAGAATGCTCAGCAAACCTAAAATTCAGCTAAAAAGTCACATTTTCCCCACATTTCTGTGTGGGATCACCACACTGGCATCAATTTCCTACCACCCACTGCTCCCCTCAGTCTCCTGATAAAAATTATATCTCACTTGTGTAGGTGGGCAAAGTGTCTGTGACAGGGAAAAGCCAAAAACATGTTGAAATTGAGGGGGAACTGAAGCAGGTCCAAAAGGACAGTTTGAAAAAAAACGTTTTTTTAAGCTGACCAGTGGGGCAGAATTTTTATCGGTATAGATGCAACAATGCTGGGGGTAGAAATTGTGAGCATTTTAAGTTGGAGGTTTGCAGGGCATTGTCGGTAAGAAAATGGAGTGGAGTGCATGTGAAACACACCACCCTGTACTCACCCAGATGTTTAGTTTTCAGATGTGTCTAGGTCTTGTAGATGTTTCTACATCGCAGCGTCCCAAAGTCCAAAAAGTGCAGCCCTCACCATTCCAAATGGCCCAAATGTAAAATCAAAACCCCAAATAATCAAATGTCCTCCTGATTGCCGTCGGGATAAGATCTTTTAGTGTGTGGGGGAGAGCTGAAAGACTGTTAGCCCCTCCAGTTGGGGTGGGGCATAACCATGCCCATACTGGTTGGTAACCACCACCCCATTATTTTTTTACTTTTTTTTTTAATTCCCTGGTTTCTAGTAGGCTTTCTGCCCCCCGGGGAGTGGATCTGGGGTATTTGCTCCATATGGCCAGCAGTGGGCAGAACAACTTTGCCCCCATTAATTTGGGGTGGGGGTATGGCCATTCTCTTTCTTTTAAAAATGTTCTTCCCTGGTGTCTAGTGGGCTTTCTGCCCCCTTTGGGGGCAGATGGACCCTTACAAAAATAGGCTGACCTGCCTCCGAGGGTGGCAGAAATTGACAACAGTAATGTGCCCCAATGAAGAGCAACCCTTGCCCAAGTGGCTGCCCCCCCAAACAACACATACACCAATCCCTGGTACCTAAGTGGTTTCTGCCCCACTTGAGGTCAGATGGGCCTAATTAAAATAGGCATCCCAATCCCAAGGGGGGGCAGAAATGGCCTAATATTAATTTGCCCCCCAGGGGAGTGACCCTTGCCTAAGTGGTCGCTTCCTTTGCATCAAATTGGCACAAAAAAAAATCCTGGTGTCTAGTGGTTTCTGCCCGATTTGCTCTCAATTAGATGAACTAAGAACTGGATATAATTCAGTATCATTTACAGATTTGCTTGAATTCTGCAAAGGAGCAATTATTGTGCTGGTAGTATTGAAATATCCAGGTTCCTCTTGTCATTGGGTTTGCACTGTCTTTTTATATGATATTAAAATAAACTAATGCAGACCCATAGGATCTAAGCAATATATCTAGTTTCTGACCTTACAAGCTCCCTAAAATTCTGGATAGGTGTGTTAACATTCACCTTGCGTAGCTTGTTAAGGACAGCACCCTTCCTGAAGCCTTCCAACATGATTTTAGAGCCACTGGCAGTACCCAGACCACTATCCTGCAAATCATTGAAGATGCTCCCTGCATCATGCATGACGGTTACACTTGCCCGTTGATTTTATGTGATATTTCACTGACATTAGCTACTGTTAAACATGACATCCTAAACCATGATATAACATGAACTAAGTGGATTGAAGGAAAGTCCTTGACTGCTCTCAAATCTTATCTAATTATTCATTCACAATCAGTCAGGTTGAATGGTTGTTGATCTGATCTAGGAGTCGTACCTGAAGGGGTCTCTTATGTCTGATTTAGCCACTGCTTTCTTCAATCTCAATTGCAACCATCTTGGTGAGAGCACAAAAGTATCTAGCATATCCTATCACCAATATGATAAAACACCCAGCTTCACTTGAAGGGTTCATCTATTGCTGAGATCTCTTTTCTCACATTTAAGAGCCCATCATTATGAAGCACCTCCTCAAGTTCAATCCCCTCAAAATGGAGCTCCTGTTTATTTTACCCAAGGTATACTCTGTGCCAGTATAAGTGTAGTTACACTCATCTAACATACTAGACCGCTTTTCATCAATCACTTAAAACATAAAGGGCCTCATTATGAGTTTGTTGGGTGGCGGAGGCCACTCCGGTTTTCCAGCCGCTGGTCCAATTACGATTTCCCACTGCATTTCCACCGGCTGGCCCAGCAGGAAACTCACCACAACATTGATGCCGGGGCTTGTAATCGAAGCAGCGGTAATGTTGTGGTGTTTTGGGTGTTACAGCACCCATGGCGCTTTTCACTGCCTGTAATTCAGGCAGTAAAAAGAACGACGGGGCTGTCCAGGAGGGACCTTCCACTGCCCATGCCAAGTGCATGGGCAGTGCAGGAGCCACCATGGGACCCCCGGCATCCTGTCTCCAACAGCCTTTGCATGGCAGTGGAACTGACCAGTGCTCTATCACAGTCTACATTATTTTTTAACTTTGACCCAGTGTCGCACAGCAAGATGTGCACAGTTGGGTCTTTTTTTTGTAGGCACTAGATTTTTATTTAAACTTTAAAAAATCATACCTCTGGTTCTACTCACTGGAATTTTGGCATTTTGGTGTCAAATAATTTACTAAAATTGTCTCTATTTATCTAAATTGATGTGGGATTTTTCTTGAGTTGTATTTTCACTTTACTAGTGTTTGTATGCTGCATAAATACTTTCTACATTACCTCTAATTTAATTCTGTCTGCTTCTGTGCCAAGCTACCAGAGGGTTAAGCACAGGTTTATTTAGTGACTTTTGTGGTTCAACATGATGGGGATTGTGGCTGTTGCTTGAACATGGGTCATCCCCCTCACCCAGTTCAACCAACAACCCAGTTTCTCACACCAGACATATCAGACCATAGAATATTGCACATTACATTTTAGAAATTGTTTAAAAACAGTTTTAGTTTTATATTATTGTGTTGTTGTTCTTCTATAATATCACCTTCTATGTTATTGTTTCAGTAAATTGTGTCCTATCAGTATATTGTTATGATGGTGTTAGTATACTGCCGATGTTTATCTGTACAGTACCATATGTAAAGCAATCTGATGCTTTTGGGCCTGGATAACATATAAATAACAACAAAGAAACAAAGAAATAATCACACTAGTTAATGATGAATAAATACAAATCTTTTGAAGAAACTCCATTAATATGTTATTGTTTAAACACTCCAAAAGTTGTAGTGAATAATGAAACGACAGCTTGAAATCTTTTGTATGTGTTCAGTATAATGTTTCATACACATGTTCTCTAACATAAGTAGTTATATAGTTATATCTATCAAAGCCATTAAACGCAGTGGGGCTATTTAGATTTTTGAAGAATAATGCATCCACAATAAATTGGTGGTTACACCATTCTGCCACCCTCACAGTTCCCCTTTCTTATTTAGAGGTGTGGAAGCACTGGGATTCTGCCAGAAGAGTCTCACCTTGAAATGCAGTACGTCCACCACAGATGGGCGCATGTCTTTAGTTTTCCCCAGCTGGGATCAAAATGCAGGATCTGGCAGTCCGGAGTGGGAATGCTCACAAAGGACCCAAGGGTAGAGAGCGCACGGGCCATTTTGACTTTTGACTTTTGTTGTCAAACAACAAAATATTTGCTGAGAAGGTTCATCCTAAATGGCACCAGCCCCTCACAGGAGCTGCTGTGGTGGTGGAACTATTTAAAGATAAGAGCACTTTGTCAGGCAGGTGTCAATCTCTAAATCCAGCAGGCACGATTCCCCAGTACAACGGAGGTCATAGCGCCCTTAGAACCTTTTACCAGCAGGCCATCCCTTATATTTTTTATGTGGTCCATAGTCCAAATTTCACAAACCATCAACCTAAGAGCAAAAGCCGTTCTGTGTCAAGAAAGCCAGCACACCAATGCCAAAGACCAAGCCAAGTACGTTTGAAGATCCCAAAAGCACAAGATACTTGTTATCACTACGCACCAAAATCTCATCATTAAATACTAAGTAAGGGCCAGATGTATCAAACATTTTTGCGATTGCAAACGACTCAAAGGGCTGTTTGCGATCGCAAGAATGCATTTTGGGTTGTATCAAGTCCAATTTGCGATTCAGTAACTTGTTACTGAATCGCAAATTGGATTTGCGACTTCACATCAATTCAGTATTAGGAAGGGGCGTGTTAAGGGTATCCCCTCCTAATACCGAATCGCAGAGGTATGTATGATTGTTTTGTGACCCTGAACGCGGTCGCAAAACAATCGCAGTTCGCAAAGGGAAAGAGTTCCTCAAGGGACCCCTTCCCTTTTGTGAATGCATGCGAAAACATTTTTTAAGAGGAGGCAGTTGTCCCACTGACCACTGCCTACTCTTAAAAAATGAAAGAAAACTTTTCATTTTTGTTTTTTAACCCCTTTGGTGTGGGCGTCAGCCAGCCCACACTACCTCCCTGGTGCGGGTCATGACCAGTGGCCGACATTAGGGAGGGGGTTAAAAAAATCACCAGAGGATTACTTTATTTTTTTTTAAACCTGGGAGACACGGAAGATCCCCCACGTGCTCCGATGGGGAAAATGGCCCCAAACGGCCATCCCAACATTCCAGGAAACACCACTAGACACCAGGGATTTCACTTGAGGGGGTCGGCCACCTCATAAAACGGGCCACCCCTCCCCGGGGGCATATTTTTGTTACATAAAGTTAGGTATCCCCGGGGCTTAATAAAAAAAAAAGAAGAAATTGACAGGGGGTTGCCTGTGGGCAGGGTGACCCCCTGTGGGGGCAATACTTTTTTTAGTAGTTCCTGGGGGCCAATACTTTTTTTTTGTAGTTGTAGGGTTTCACTGAGGCCATTTTGGCCCCCAAGGAACCCAAATAACTACTGAAATTCTTTAAAAAAAAAATATATATATATATATATATATATGTAGATAGATATATCTATCTACATAGATAGCTATATCTATAAAGATAGAGATAGATCTACATATATAGATCTATATATATATAGGTATATCTATCTATGTAGATAGATATATCTATCTACATAGATGAATATATCTATATATCTATATATATATATATATATATATATATAAAAATATAGATATATATCTATCTATATATATATATATATATATATATATATATATATATCACTTTTGTCAAAGCATTTGTGGTTTCCCTGGGGGCTGTGATCGTCCCCCAGGAAATCCAGACCCACATATAAAAGTGATTTATATATATAAATATATATATGTATATTTATATGTAATTGGTATCTTCAGCCCAGCATGAGATCTGCAGTCGCTTGTGCCTTCTTGGTAAGTGTATGCTGTTATTGATTTTTTACGAACGCCGTCGATTATAAGTACCAATGGGTTTTCACATAAACTATTTAATCAGACTGTAGTGCGAGGCAAGCGGAGCGGACTCTCTGGGATTTTGACAGATTTAGCCCGCTTTTTTGCACAGCGTATCAGCAAATGTTTAAAGTTGATATTTTCAAATAGTACAATGGCAGCATTTAGAGAGCAAAGAAGGAAAGAAGCAGCTGATAAATTATTCATATCTTCCGGAGGCAAATTACGTTTTTTTAGGTGACAGAAGGACAAAATGATGAACTCATAAAAAAACAATTGTGGGACAATTTAGGGAAACTCTCCAAACGAGAACAAGACAAATGGTGGGAGGCTAACACGTCACAAAAATACGTTGATGTTGAGCGGGTCCCACGAGGATTAAGGATTTTTATTTTAACAACTATATTTAATCCTGATCCAGAAATGATTGAAGAAAGGGCTATGAATAACCATAACTGTTCCATAGGGATGTTGAAAATACTAATTAAATATGCCAAAAAAGAAGTGTAAAAAGTGGCATGTGAAATAGATAAATGTATTTCAACAATGAAAGAAAAATGTAATGTAGAAGTGTTTAAAGGTGAAATAGAATAAAAACAAATTAAATTGGATAAATTAGAAGGAGAAATTATGGCCAAGAAACAGCAGAAATTTCACAGAGACGAATGTGATTGTGAAAAAGGTCAAATTTTAACTTTTGGATGAAGGTTGGAGTATTGAGAAGTAGTACTGATGACAAACGTTACGAAGATTATGCATCAAGTTCACAAAATATAGGGGCGGCATCATCACCACAAGCCATAAGTGAAAAGAGGAGTCATGGAGACACAACGGAAAGTGAGAACAGTGAGAGCAATTTATCAAACCAATCGGAAGTAGAAGGAGTAAAATCTCAAATTTTAAAGGAATTCAACCTGATGGCACGAGGAAGAATAAAGACTCAGCGAGGCAGAGTTGCCCAAGGTTCCAGAGGTCGTGGAAAAGGAGGAAGAGGAGGAGACAAATGAAGTGGACCGTGACAAAGAGACATCGAAAGTTCATGGGGGATATGCAGGAGGGGACAAACAACTTTAAACCCATGAACAGAACAGTGGTAAATATATCTAATATTACTCTGACTAAAACACAGGAAGAAGTTCTGTCTCTTGGACTCTCCTTTTGTCCAACAGCGCTCTTTGGTTATACTTCGAGTAGAATTGATTTATTCCACTTCATCAGAAAACTCAAGTTAAAATATTGGTATGCAACAAAAGTATCTAATGTTCAGGACAAACTGTGTGTTAGGAGAAGTCCATCCATTCTCCAGATAGGTGATATAGAAGTACTTCAAACTATGGGGCATCTAATTGAAGATAATAGTTGGGTGAAATACCCTATTGCAAATCTGGAAGGGGAAGGATTGGAAACAAATTTGGACTGTGGGACACCAAGCATGTTCAAACCTAGATCTATATTTTGTCCCCAAGTAATGAATGGATCTATTGATACATTTGAGAAATGCATTTTCAAGAAATTTCAAAGCATAGAAAGAAAGAAAAAATTCTGTCATCAAAATTTTAAAAAGAAGCAACTTGAAGCTATAACAGAATTGAAAATCAATGAGAGTATAGTTATCAAATAATCTGACAAGGGTGGCAACGTTGTGATTTGGCCATTGGATAAATATCTGGAGGAAGGTTTGAGATAACTCAGGGATATGAGGCAATATGAAATAACTACTAGACAAAAATATCTTACAGCCAATAGGGAGTATTTGGAGAAATTACAAGTTTGGTTTGACAAACAAATTATTGAAAAAGACGAATATCTGTTTTTGAAATGTGATTTCCCTAAGCTCCCGGTATTATATATGTTGCCCAAATTACATAAAAATTCTGTCATTCCACCAGGCAGACCTATTGTTTCCTCTAGAGGCAGTATGCTTGAGAACACGTCAAAATATGTTGATTATTTTCTTCGACCTTTTGTTGAAGCTCTGCCTTCTTATATCAAAGATACTAGTGATTTCCTGAGAAGAATTAATGGTATTTCATGGGATGAACAGCTTTTATTGCTTAGCTTAGATGTGGAGAGTTTATATACGTGTATACCCCATGAGTTAGGCATCAAACATTTCTTTAGAGCAAGAGCAATATCTTTTTTTACAACATACTGATATATTTTTGCAGATGATGAAGGCATGTTTAACTAACAACTTTTTCATTATTGACAATTACATTTATAGACAAACACAAGGGACAGCGATGGGTACTTGCTTTGCCCCCAGCTACGCAGGACTTTTTCTGGGCTGGTGGGAGGAACAGGTTGTGTATAACTTCCCTCTGTTTAATGAACACAGTGTCCTATGGGTTCATTTTATTGATGATATTTTCTGTGTCTGGAATGGTAGTGAGAATGAAGCACTAGACTTTGTCAAACAATTGAATGAAAATCAGTTGAATCTTAAATATACAGTGCATATACATTGTTCTGAAATAGAATTTTTAGATATTAAACTTCAGGTCAGAGGCACGAGATTAGTAAGTACATTGTATCTCAAGAAAACAGCGGGGAATAGTTTGCTCCGTGCAAAAAGCTGCCATCCTATAAATCTTATACGGAGTATTCCTTACGGGGAATTACTGAGAGCTAAAAGAAATTGCAGTGATGACAATGACTTTCTTCTGGAAGTAGAAATTATGAGGAATAGATTCCTTGAGAGAGGGTATCCATGTAGTCTTATAGTTAATACCTGCAAGAAAGTTTTGTCATTAGACCGTGAGAAGCTATTAATTCTGTGGATTACAGATAAGGCTAAAGATAATCAACCTGTAATATTTATTACAACCTTCCACACTCAAGCGTGGGAGGTAAAATGTAGTTGGAATAAATATTAGTACATAATAAGATTGGAAGAGCATTTGGCAGACGTTATTGGGCAAAAACCTCAAATTACATTCAGGAGGTGCACCTCTCTGAAAGACAAACTTTGTACAAGTCAAATTCACTCTACACAAAAGTGTAGACAGTCATCAATACAAGGCTTTTATGTATGTGGAATGTGTAAAGCATGCAAAGGCAGTAAAAATTGTCAAGAAATTCAGTTATCACAACAAACTCGACCCTTCATAATCAAAAAACATTTGAATTGTAATACAGATGTTTGCGTTTATGCTTTGAGTTGTCCATGTAACAAATGTTACATCGGCAGCACAATCCATAAAGCCAAAAAACACGTGCTCGAACATATGAGAGCTATTATTAAGGAAGACAGAACATACTCTATAGCTAGGCATTTTGCTGTATTTCATCAAAAGTATGTAAATCTATTAAAATTCTGTGTTAGACAACATTCCTACCCGTGTGAGAGGAGGGAATAGAGAACAGAAATTTAGGAGATTGAAGTCAAAATGCAATATTAAATATGCAACAACTCATCCGGGAGGATTAAATCTTGATGTAGAACTATCAGTACATTTGGGACAAAATATGAATATTCTTTGAATAGTTTTATCAGCTTTCATTTTTGAATTTTTGATACATTTTTGAGAAAAAAAATCTTTCAAAATGTGTTCTCTAAATGTATTAGTGATGTTAGTCGTGATTAATATTTGATAGGGTTCATAATGTACATTCATTTAGAAGTTGTATATTTAAAATTTGATTATTTGTGTTTTTTCTTCATTTATTAGGATGACATTGTGGCAATGGAATTATATCGACAAAGGCAAAAGAGCTATTATATCGAAGAACTGGTTAGTGCAGTATGACATTGATTTTGAAAATAATCTTTAAGGAAAAATTATTTCTATAATTAAAGATGATACACTTTGAAATATGTATTTCATTTAGGCTATATTAAGGAGATCTCATGATGGCAGCACGACCCTCAGCAGGAACATTGAGTCTCATTAGTATATTATTTTTTGGTTTAAATTGGAATAGTTTTATTTTAGGTAATTAATGAGCAGATTTTTCATATATATATATATATATATATATATATATATATATATATATATATATATATATATATATAAATATATTTGCCACCAGTTGTCTTGCAGTTGCAGCTTGTGTCTTCAAAGCAATGCACATACTTCAACTGACGTGTTTCAACTGTAGCTTTTAGGCAGCAATAAAAAAGTCAAGTAAGTCTTGTGATTATGATTTGCTACAAAAGGATCAGACTTTTGTCTAGTGGCAGTTTTGCTGCCATAAAGAAGCACAGAAGGTGTATATGCCTACTGCAAAGAGCAAATCTGTATTTTATGTAAATAGCTGAGTACATTAGTAAAGTCAGCCATTACCTGTGCTATAATACAAATGAAATGTATGTACGGGGTGGCTATGGAGAGAAGGGCATTTTTGCTGGGTGGTAATGACGGAATCTGAGGAGGAGGACTTGGGAGTGGGAGCACTAATAATGATTGTTGGACTGGGCGCTAGAGGTGCTAAAGACTGTGACAATTGGTATGTGACAAGGTGTTTTTTGAGTGTCTTGAAAGAACGAGCTGATTGAGGGAATGAGCGCAGGTAAGGTGACCTCTACGTTTCATGTATCACACACACACCAGCAATTTTTTGACTGTCTACATAGGCTAGTGTTTTAGAGCAACAATTTAGCCAGTAGCAGAGATGGCATCTCGTTAGATGACTGCTGCTCATGACCTCACTCCGGTTATAGAGGACAGCTCTGATATAGGATCAAAGACTGAGACAGCATCTGAGGGATAGGACAATGGCACAGACTCTGGGAGTGACTTTTCAGTCAGAGGAGTCCCATTCGATAACTCCTCTTCCAGTAATTTGAAGGAGGTGATGAGGACAGTCTTGCTGTCCCTTCGCAAGCACTGTCTGTGCAACAGGACAATAGTGGGTTAGCCCAGCCCAGAGAACAGGTGAATGCGGTGGCAAGCATAGAGAGAGGGTGCTCTCTTGGGAGCTCCCCAATTTAGTTCAGCTAAAATTTCACTGCCCAAATCGTATTGTGGAAACATCAAAAATATCTATCGCAAAACAAACTGGTTTTGTAAGGCAGGCACCTGTGTTTTTGGTCCTGGGCTCGGTGGCCATATAGGGGAACATTCTAAACCCAGACATTTCTGGAAACTAGGCATCCGGGGGAGTCCACAGAGGTGTGACTTGTGTGGATCCCCAACATCTTCTTACCCAGAATACCCTGCAAAGCTGAAATGTTGAATAAAAAACTCTTGCATTTCTGTCACACAAACTACAGGAATATGCTGGGATACACAAAATTTCTACCACCCAGTGATTCCTCACCTATCCTGATAAAAACACGACCCCACGTGCCTGTACCTAGAGCCTGCGTCGGGAATGGATCATCCCAGGGTCAACAGTTGCCTCTTGTAAGGACCAACATTGACCGTTGTATGATCCATTCCAGTCGCGGGCACTAGGCCTATCAACACCAGTGAGGTACCATTTTTATTGGGAGACTTGGGGGAATGCTGGGTGGAAGTAAATTTGTGGCTCTTCTCAGATTCCAGAACTTTCTGTCACCGAAATGTGAGGAAAAAGTGTTTTTTTGGCCACATTTTGAGGTTTGCCAAGGATTCTAGGTAACAGAACCTGGTGAGAGCCCCACAAGTTACCCCATCCTGGATTCCTCTAGGTGTCCAGTTTTCAAAAATGCCCAGGTTTGGTCAGTTTCCCTAGGTGCTGGCTGAGCTAGATGCCAAAATCTACAGCTAGGCACTTTGCAAAAAACACGTCAGATTTCAATGTAAAAATGTGATGTGTCAATGTTGTATTTCCTGTCGCAAGCATTAGGCCTACCCACGCAAGTGAGGTACCATTTTTATCAGGAGACTTGGGGGAACACATAATAGTACAACAAATGTTACTGCCCCTTGTCTTTCTCTACATTTTTGCCTTCCAAATGTAAGACAGAAATTGCCTGTAATTCACATGCTAGTATGGGCACCCCGGAATTCAGAGATGTGCAAATAACCACTGCTTCTCAACACCGTATCTTATGCCCATTTGGGAAATACAAAGGTTTTCTTGATACCTATTTTTCACTCTTTATATTTCACCAAATGAATTGCTGTACACCCGGTATAGAATGAAAACCCATTGCAAGGTGCAGCTCATTTATTGGCTCTGGGTACCTAAGGATCTTGATGAAACTACAAGCCCTATATATACCTGCAATCAGAAGAGTCCAGTAGATGTAACTGTATATGGCTTTAAAAAATCTGACATTGCAGGACAAAGTTACATAGTATAACGTGGAGAAAAATTGCTGTTTTTTAGCTCAATTTCAATATTTTTAAATTTTAGCTGTTATTTTCTGTAGGAAAACCTTGTAGGAGCTACACAAATGACCCCTTGCTTAATTCAGAATTTTGTCTACTTTTCAGAAATGTTTAGCTTCCCAGGATCCAGCATTGGTTTCATACCCATTCCTGTCACTAACTGGAAGGAGGCTGAAAGCACCAATAATAATAAAAATGGGGTATGTCTGAGTAAAATGACAAAATTGTGTTGGAAAATGTGCTTTTCTGATTCAAGTCTGCCTGTTCCTGAAAGCTGGGAAGATGGTGATTGTAGCACCACAAACCTTTTGTTGATGCCATTTCCAGGGGAAAAAACCACAAGCCTTCTTTGGCAGCCCTTTATTCCCATTTTAAAAAAAATATATATATATTTTGCTTTATTTTGGCAAATTTCTTGGTCTCCTCCAAGGGAACCCACAAACTCTGGGTACCTTCAGAATCCCTATGATGTTGGAAAAAAAGGACGCAAATTTGGCGTGGATAGCTTATGTGGACAAAACGTTATGAAAGCCTAATTGTGAACTACCCCAAATAGCCAAAAAAGGTCTCAGAGCGTGGGGGGGAAAGGCCCAGCAGCTAAGAGGTTAAACTCATCCCGTTTTCCTTTAAGGAAAACAGGCTGCATTAAAAAAAAATAAGATTGCTTTATTTGAAAGCAATCCCCGACATGTTGGTCTGCTGAGCCAAGCAGGCCACCATTCCTGTGATTGTAGCCATTTGCAATGGGTCGCAAATTGCGACCTACCAAATGAACATTAATAAGTTAGGTCCCTTTCCGAGCCCTTGAGAATCACTGTATCAAACTTCTGTAGTTTCATACATTCCAATAGCGATTACTTAATTGCGATTCACAAAAAATCGCAATTTGGTAATCACTTTTGGAAATCAAGATACATCTGGCCCTATGCAGTATGGCATGGGTGCAAAAACTGCTGTGAATAATTCACTTGGTGTTTGTTTCTGTCTCAGGTGGATTTTGGCTATTTCATCTCATCTTGGCATGCGTGGGGAGAATGTAAATATTCCAATTGTTCAGGTTTTGGGGAATGACCTACGGAAATGAGTGTTCCCATGCCTAATCAAACATGATTACCCTGGAATTTAATCAAGAGATTTCAGGTCACAAAGTCTCAGGACGAAACGCCACATTTTGTAAATCTGACAGAGATGGTAACTGTGGTTAACAGCTTCATCAGTATTACTGAGGCACCTGTACAAAGACCCATAATCTCTCCTGATGAATTAACTGTATTTTATTGAAACAACTAAAGTAATAGCGGGACATTTCTACTTTTTGATGTAATGTCATTCTTCTTCATTGTGTTAATGTACAAGCTTTCTATCCTTGGTATTATCATGCTAATTCATAATAAACTTGCAAACTTCATTTTTTACACCGTCCAGTTTTTGAAAATGTTACCTTCATCACAAGCTTCTTTGCAAACATAAATACGCCAATGTTACCCTGTTCATGAAGAGAGAGCACTAGTTTAAACTGTTAAAAAATCTATCATCATTTTTCAATACAGGCCTGCAACTCTTGCTTACATTAGTCTAGTTGTATGGAATGTTATAGTTAAGCTTCTGTGAGAGTGTACATTTTCTAATATGTTTATTAATGATTTTTTTTAATACTAAAATGTGTAATGGATTAACATGCAAAACAAGTGACTTTTGAAAATGTTCCTTTTTCAGTTCTTAGCTGAGTGAAATTCTAACTAAAAGCCGTGGGTATTTTCCATGATTACAAAGCTTACATAAAGGTGTTTTAGAAGTTTGTGTAGATGTGCTCACAGCTACCCCTAGTGGGCTGCTGTGTTATGTCTTACAAGGTCATGTATTAACCAAGCATTGCATAAGTTGAAATGTCCTATTGTTTGAGAATGTTACTAATATCTGGTCTTTCCTCGAGGATGGGAGTGAGTTGAAACTGTAAACGTTTCTTCCTGAAGAAAAGATATTCGAGAGGCAGTGAAACAATGGAGCTACAGACTAGACAGAAGAGGACAAGTTATTCTTGAAGAAAATGTTATAGTTAGCGTAGATTTGTTGTGTTTCAGGTCATCAATTTAGTTGTTGATTGGCTGAAATGAAACCACTGCATAGACTGGCCAATCATAAGCTTCTTAGGATTTAGTATAACAACTTGGGTAGATTTCTTTAGGAGTTGGTATAATTGTTACAATTTTAGAGTTTGGAGAGCAGACTTGAGCAGATAAAGTTCGTATTGGCTGAGTGGGGTAGCTGTCGTTAGGCCATAACTGATGTTGTCCCCTGGCTGAAGCATTCTACTTGTTGTTTCTACTTTTACTATGGGCAATGTATGTCATTGTAATGTAATATGTGTCTCTTTTGCTTTCTACTTACCAGCTGCAACTTATGACTCAATTGCTGCATATTAATAATATATTTTTAATCATTAACTGAGATAAAGAGGTTTTTCTAAATTTGTGTTGCTAAATTCTTTTCACATGGAGCCCAACATGTAGATGTTAATTTGTGGATAGTGAGGGAACTAATTTGAAATGCTCATAACTTATTATGAAATCATTTGATGCTGAACTAATGTATACTTTGCCATTGTTACCGGTCTTTGTATTATTAATAAGTGTGATTCTTTTGGAGATAATTTAATTGTCTTGATCAAATGAGATATATAAGACACTTTAGCCAATCGCTGTTGATCTTATATGCTTCTCATTTGTGTTTGAGAGTTATTTTCGTGACATTAGAATTCTTAATATAGGGAAATAAATCTATGAATTCTTCTTAATAAACTGGTGTGGTTATTGATTGAAGTTTGAAATATTGATTGTTATTAACTTTTGTTGATACTCACAATGTTTATTGATGGCATCCCCTCAAACCTGTCGCCTCGATCCGTCGTCCTCTAGCGCAGAGTCCACTATTCACTGTAGATAATAGCTAGTGTCCTAAGGCGTATTTGCACTTGTAAAGTGTGTAAATCTGCACATATAGTACACTTGTTTTTTTTAAATTATTGATGTTGTTCTAAAAGTCCGTGCTCTCCCCTCCAATCTTTAAGCAGACTTCTGTGGGAAGGCCTAATGAGAAGGCTCTAGTACCAAGGCTGCTTTGTGGGAGACAAGGGCATGGATGGACATTTGCTGGAAGTACTCTGGTGATTCCTAAGGTTTCCACCTGTTCACAAGCTCTTCTAAAAACTTTAAGGCGTCTTTTCTGTCTTTGTCTGTGTTTATGTCTGCTAGACTAGTGCTACCCTTTTGTGTTCAGTGGTATTTACAGGATGGTTGTGTTGTAACAGTTGCCTGTAAACTCCATGCCTGAGGTGTCTGTGCTACAATGACAGGGATTGTTTATCATAAATCATACAGGATAGAGGGCCATGTATTGTTGGGCATTCAATAGCCAACTGGATGGTGCATCATGTTTGGTGTCCAGTAGTAACTCCTCTAGCCTCTGTTTATTGGGGTGTGGTATGGTATACTCAGTCATGTTTTAAAGGGGTATTTGTCAGCTATGTGGCTGAGATCAGCATAATTGTTGTTATAAATGTGTGCAGAGGTGTTGTAGTTATTGGGTTTATCATTCAGTGGGATAAAATTCTAGCATCTTGATATTCTTGCTGAGATTCACATGGCATCCAAAGTGGATGCATTATACTAAGATCCTTGTAAGAATATTTAGGTGGTCATTCTGACCTCGGCGGTAAAAGGCGCCTACCGCCGGTCAGAAATCCTCCATAATTCCGCCGCGGTCGCGGTAATCCGCCACGGTCATTCTGACCCGCAGCAGCCAAACCTCCGAAAATCCGACAGCCACAACAGACCGCCAGACCAGCGGTCGGCGGAAAAGTGGAGGTGACCAAACCTCCACCATCACGCCAACAGAAATACGCCCATGCCATTACGACCCACGAATCCACGCGGCGGTCTTTCAAACGCGGTTTTCCATTGGCGGTACACACCGCCGCGGTCAGAATACACACAAACGGACAAAACTCAGCCACATTGGACGATTTGAATTCCACACACCTGATACACATACACACACCACTCCCACACACACAATACAATATAAAACACACACCCACATCACCCACAAACCCCTTCGACCAAAATCCCAAAAGAAGCACTGAGAGACACAGCAGCGATCACAGAACACCATCACACAGAGGCACACTACACCATCACCCACACAATATCCACACACAAAACAACACACACCACCACACTCAACACACTTAACTACACATACTCCACCCCACACATCATACACACCACTCCATGGCACCCCAAAGACACCCCCGCTTCTCAGACGAAGAACTCAGGGTCATGGTGGAGGAAATCGTTCGGGTAGAGCCCCAGCTCTTCGGCACACAGGTCCAATACACCAGCATTGCCCGGAGGACGGAGCTATGGCAGAGGATTGTCGACAGGGTCAACGCTGTGGGACAGCACCCCAGAAATCGGGAAGACATCAGGAAGCGATGGAACGACCTACGGGGGAAGGTGCGTTCCATGGTATCCAGGCACAACATCGCCGTGCAGAAGACTGGCGGAGGACCCCCACCTCAACCCCCACAATTTACAACATGGGAGAAGGAAGTCTTGAACATCCTGCATCCTGACGGCCTCGCAGGAGTCGGCGGAGGAATGGATTCTGGTAAGTTGAAGCTTCAATACTGCTTCCCCCCCACCTGCATGCCAAATCATACCCCAACCCTCACCCCCATCCTCGAACCCCACCCTCACCCCCACCCCCATCCTCACCCCCACCCTCACCCCCACCACCATCCTCACCCCCACCACCATCCTCACCCCCACCACCATCCTCACCCCCACCCCCAGCACACCTATTCCCTGCCAATGTCTCACCATCACAACCCACACATCCCAAAACCTAGGCCTGCATGCGTCAACTAAGCATGGACACCCATCACCAAAGCATGCCCAATGCATATACACATCCCCCCCACAAGCCACCCTCACCAAAGCCCCCACACACGAATGCCAGCACTTGGGGACACGGGAACCCACAGATACACCCATATGGCACACATTGAAACTATAACCATACCTCTATACCCCTGCAGGACCCGACCGCCAACACACCGCCACGGAGGGCCCAGAATTCTCCACCCCCCCCACCCAAGAGGCCGTCAGCGATGACAGCAGCTCTGTCGACCTGGACACTGATGACCAGCCCGGACCATCGGGGACCTCTGGACAGTCGGTTCCCCTCACACAGGCACAGGCCACTACAGACCCAAACCCCTCTGGGAACACCAGCACAGCTCCCACCCAGCGGGCCCATGCCTCTGTCTCCAGGGCGCGTCAATCTGCGGTGTGTCTACCACTACAGGGCACCCAGGATAACCCACCACCCCAACAACAACAGGGACCTGGGGGCAGTGGTAGTGGGCACACCGGCCAGGGGGCAGAGGCCCAGGGAAACAGGGCAACTCGGAGGGCAGCTGTGCGACAGGGGGGGGACGGGCCCAGGGAACCCACTCTCCACGAGGCCCTCACCACCATCATGGGAGCATACAACCGCTCCCAGGAGACGATGGCGACGGTACTGGCCAGGTTCCAGGAGATCCAGGTACTGCAGGAGGAACACTATCGGGGGTACAGGGAGGACATCAGAGCCCTCACCTCCACCCTGGTTACCATGGTAGGGCTGCTGCAGGAACTCATCAACACCAGGACGGACACTCAACAACAACAAAGGGCCCCTGCCACTAGCCTGGACCAAGAACAGCCAACCACCTCCGCCGGCGCTAGTGGACAGGAGGCCCCCGCACAACAGCAGCCCACCAGACCCCCACCTCCTGCAGGAGAAGAACCACCCCGCAAGAGGGCCCTGAGATCTCGCAAGAAGTCAGAGTAGGATGTCAAGACCCCCGCCAGCAAAGGATACCACCTGATGTCATCCCACTGTCCCACATTGTCACCCTGTCCATCCTTGAACTGGCCATGCTCCATCTCTCCACAGGCCTATGGACAATGCACCTGTGTGACTGTTACTCTGGACTCTGCCATGGACATTCCTTCACCATAGCCCCCACCCACTTGAAACCACCCATCCCATTGTGAGCACTGAAATAAACACCTATTTTGCACAAAACTATCTGGAGTCTGGCTGTGATTTCAAAATATTGTAATTGACATGACAGTGCAACTATGTCCTTGTACATAGTGAAGTCAACAAACAGCTGCCACAAAGCTGTAGTCCATGGGGAAACGAAGCACAGGACTCGTAGTGGGGACCCCAGATCTGAAATAGGGAGGGAAAAGCCACAACTCAGTCATCATACACTGGGGCAAATAGACAGGCAGCAGAGATGCAGGAGAGTATTTTACATTTACTAAATTATGTTTGAATTGTTACCTGTGTCCTATTGGAAGTACTGTGCAATGATTCTGTCCCTGTTGTCTGTTTCATCCCCGTCGTCTTCCTCCTCTTCACTCTCCACAGGTTCCACAGCTGCCACAACACCACCATCTGGACCATCCTCCTGCAGGAAAGGCACCTGGCGGCGCAAAGCCAGGTTGTGAAGCATGCAGCAGGCCACGATGATGTGACACACCTTCTTAGGTGAGTACATTAGGGATCCACCTGTCATATGCAGGCACCGAAACCTGGCCTTTAGGAGGCCGAAGGTGCGTTCGATCACCCTCCTAGTACGCCCATGGGCCTCATTGTACCGTTCCTCTGCCCTGGTCCGGGGATTCCTTACTGGGGTCAGTAGCCACGACAGGTTGGGGTACCCAGAGTCCCCCAATAGCCATACACGGTGTCTCTCTAGCTGTTCCATCACGTAAGGGATGCTGCTATTCCTTAGGATGTAGGCGTCATGCACTGACCCAGGGAATTTGGCATTTACATGCGAGATGTACTGGTCAGCCAAACACACCACCTGGATGTTCATGGAATGGTAACTTTTTCTGTTCCTGTACACCTGCTCCCTGTCTCTTGGGGGAACCAAAGCCACATGGGTCCCATCAATGGCACCAATGACGTTGGGAATATGTCCAAGGGCATAGAAATCACCCTTCACTGTAGCCAATTCGCCCACCTCAGGGAAAAGGATGTAGCTCCTCATGTATTTCATCAGGGCAGACAACACTCTGGATAACACCTTCGAAAACATGGGCTGAGACATCCCAGAAGCAATTCCCACTGTTGTCTGAAATGACCCACTTGCCAAGAAATGGAGTACTGACAGGACCTGCACCAGAGGGGGAATCCCTGTGGGCTGGCGGATGGGGGACATCAGGTCGGGCTCCAGCTGGGCACACAGTTCATGTATAGTGGCACGGTCAAGCCGGTAGGTCAGGATAATGTGGCGTGCTTCCATTGTCGACAGGTCCACCAGCGGCCTGTACACGGGAGGATTCATCCGTCTCCTCGCCAAACCCAGCGGACGGTGCCTAGGAAGGACAACATGGAGCACACAGTCAAGCAACCCACAGGTACGTACTCACAGCTTGCACAGTAAACGATTCTCTATGCAGTGAATGGCGTGTCTGAGTGGCTATGCAACGCCTAGGCCTGTGTGACGCAGTTGAAATTGAGCCACGTGGACCCTCGAAATGGCGGCTGACTGACCTGTGAAGTGTGACAATGGGATGTGAGGTCAATGCGCTGGCGTGGCACACCGCGGCGGTCGGCGGTCGAAGACCGCGGCGCGAAGCCGCATTGGTTAACATTGAAGCCTATGGGTTTCAGGAGCCAATGGCGAAGGGCGCCGGTGGTGGCGGTACGCACCGCCGCGGTACGCACCGCCGCGGGCGTGACCGCCATTTTCTAACTACTTATTCACTCGCGACATGAACTTTCACAGGAGAGGACCTATACTGCAAGTGTTGCTGTGACCTCGGTCTGGAAGGGACAATGGCTGCTGCGCCTGGGGAAAGGGCCCCTGCCTTCACTGGAGAAGAGTTGGAGAAACTTGTGGATGGGGTCCTCCCCCAGTATGCGCTACTCTACGGTCCTCCAGACCAACAAGTGAGTTTAATTCAATATGGATTTGGGGCCACTGGCTGGCTTGGGGGCCTGGCGGGGGGCCTGGCGGGGATGGGGGGCATGTTGGGCCTGGCGGGGGTGCCTGGTGGGGATGGGGGGCATGTTGGGCCTGGCGGGGGGCCTGGCGGGGGGCCTGGTGGGGATGGGGGGCAAGTTGGGCCTGGCGGGGGGCCTGGCGGGGGGCCTGGCGGGGATGGGGGGCATGTTGGGCCTGGCGGGGGGGCCTGGCGGGGGGGCCTGGCGGGGATGGGGGGCATGTTGGGCCTGGCGGGGGGCCTGGCGGGGGGCCTGGCGGGGATGGGGGGCATGTTGGACCTGGCGGGGGGGCCTGGCGGGGGGCCTGGCGGGGATGGGGGGCATGTTGGGCCTGGCGGGGGGCCTGGCGGGGATGGGGGGCATGTTGGGCCTGGCGGGGGGCCTGGCGGGGATGGGGGGCATGTTGGGCCTGGCGGGGGGGCCTGGCGGGGGGCCTGGCGGAGATGGGGGGCATGTTGGGCCTGGCGGGGATGGGGGGCATGTTGGGCCTGGCGGGGGGCATGGCGGGGGGCCTGGCGGGGATGGGGGGCGTTGGGCCACTGGCAACGAAAATGCAGACAAACTTGAACGTGGTATTTCTCCCTCCCTGTACGTGTCATATAGGTCCGCGCCCATGAGAAGATCGGGATTTGGCGTGCCATCGCCAAGGAAGTCCGGACCCTGGGGGTCCACCATCGACGGGGCACCCACTGCCGCAAGAGGTGGGAGGACATCCGCCGCGGGACCAAGAAGACCGCCAAGTCTCTGCTGGGGATGGCCTCCCAACGTAGGCGGGGTGCCTGCCGTCAACTGACCCCCCTGATGTTCCGGATCCTGGCGGTGGCCTACCCAGATTTGGATGGGCGCGTGAGGGCAGCACAGCAGACACAAGAGGGTGAGTACAAGCATAATCTACTCTGTTGTCGCGCAGTGGAGGTGTCTGGGTGGGGGAGGAGGGCTGTGGGTCCCCCTAGGCCAGGGCGATATCTGTAGGCTGGGCACCCCCGTAAGCCCCTGTGTCCCCAGCCACCACCCTCAGTAGTGTGCCAGTACAGCCATCCCTGGGCAGTGTCATCCATGGGTGCAGTTGTCAACTCTAGGCGTGTAGGGCATGTTCCACGGAATGCGTAGCGGACCCCAAGTGCGCAACTTAGTGCAGGGGGCATCTGTGTCTGTCATGTCCGCTAACTGTACCGGTGATCCATGTACTCAAAATCTCTTTATTTCTTTCTCCCCCCCCCTTTTTGTTTGTCTTTCTGTGCTTGTGTGCATCAGCATCATCAGGCGGAGGAGAAGTGGCATCGGGGCAGGAGGGAGCTGCATCTCACATGGCCCAGGAGGGCCATGCCACAGAGTCTGACTGGACCAGTGAGACGGAGGGCGAGGGGAGCTCCACAACGGGGACGACTGGACCCTGCAGCGACACGGACACGTCCTCGGAAGGAAGCTCCCTTGCGGGGGTGGCACCATCCGTGCCCCCCGTCATTACAGGTACAGCCGCCACCCAGCGCACCATCTCCGCCCTCCCAGCAGCCCCTCAGCGTTCGCCCCGTGCCCGCTCTGCCAGGAAGCCGGGCATCTCCTTCGCCCCAGGCACCTCAGGCCCTGCCCCTGTTACCCCCGCTGCCCTCAGTGAGGAGGTCATTGACCTCCTCCGAACGCTCATTGTTGGGCAGACTACCCTTTTGAATGCCATCCAGGGGGTGGAGAGGGAGGTTCATCGCAGCAATGCGTACCTGGAGGGCATTCATTCGGGTCAGGCTGCCCATCAGCGATCGTTCCAGGCTCTGGCCTCAGCACTGACGGCAGCCATTGTCCCTGTCTCCTGCCTCCCTCTACTAACTCCCTCCTCCCAGTCTCCTGTTCCTCTGCCTGTCCCACCCACACCATCAGACCAGCCTGCACACACCTCAACACCCAAGAGCAGCTCATCCAAACATAAGCACCACAGATCACGCAGACATTCACACAAGCAACATTCCGATGCAGACATGCCAACAGTCACTACCACCTCTGTGACCCCCACCTCCTCGTCTCCCTCCTCCCTCCCTGTGACGTCTACACTCACACCTTCATTCACCTCACCATCAGCCAGTGTTTCCATCACCAGCACACCCTCCAGTACAGTCCGCACACGTGCAGTCACCACCCCCACTGCCATTTACACGTCCCCTGTGTCCTCTCCCACTGTGTCTGTCACCCCCTCTTCCACACCACACAAACGCAGCCACCCACCCACCCAACAGCCATCCACCTCACGACAGCCTCCCGCTCCTGCACCTGCACCCAAAGACAGCAAACTTGTCTCGCCTACAACCACATCCTCTCCCTCCACTCCCATACCCACTGTACCTACCACTATCCATTGTCCCAAGAAAATCTATCTCTCTACTGCTACCTTCTTTCCTGACCCTGAGCCCCCCCCCTCCTTCTCGTCGGGGTAAGAAGAGCACCTCAGCCACCACCAGCCCTGCAGCCCCCTTGACAAGGGTGCAGGGGTATTGGAGCCCACCAGCCCGCAGGTCTGGATCTTCGCCCAGCAGCAAGGGGACAGCCAGCCCACCCCCTGGGAAGAGGAGCAGAAGGCGGAAGGGCCGCCGCAGGAGCCCGGGTTCTATATCCCCCCAGGACACTAGCCAGCCACCGTCAACAGCCACAGCTCCAAAGGGAGGAAAGGGCCACAGACTCCCGACTAAGGAGGGCAAGGGCAGCAAGGCGGAGAAGTCAGGCAGCAGGCCTGCTGCCCATGGAGGACCCGTCACAGCTGCCCAGGAGGAGCCCGCAACATCCATAGCCGCTGCCCAGGGAGGAACCGTCACAGCTGCCCAGGGAAAGCCCACCACCCCCATAGCCGCTGCCCAGGGAGGACCCAGCCCAGCTGGCCAGGAGGGCCCCACCACCCACAGCCCAGGTGGGCATTGAAGGAGCACCATCCCCGCTGCCCAGGAGGGCACCACCAGGCAATGAGCAGTTGGCCATAGAATGGCCGCCGTCTCCAGCACCGCTCCGCTGGGGACCGCCGTCTCAAGATCCGCTGAACTGGGCCCTTCAAGGCAAGAACCGCTGAACTGGGCCCCGCCGTCTCCAGCACCGCTCCGCTGGGGACCGCCGTCTCAAGAACCGCTGAACTGGGCCCTTCAAGGCAGGAACCGCTGAACTGGGCCCTTCAAGGCAGGAACCGCTGAACTGGGCCCTTCAAGGCAAGAACCGCTGAACTGGGCCCCGCCGTCTCCAGCACCGCTCCACTGGGGACCGCCGTCTCAAGAACCGCTGAACTGGGCCCTTCAAGGCAAGAACCGCTGAACTGGGCCCTTCAAGGCAAGAACCGCTGAACTGGGCCCTTCAAGGCAGGAACCGCTGAACTGGGCCCTTCAAGGCAAGAACCGCTGAACTGGGCCCTTCAAGGCAGGAACCGCTGAACTGGGCCCTTCAAGGCAAGAACCGCTGAACTGGGCCCTTCAAGGCAAGAACCGCTGAACTGGGCCCTTCAAGGCAAGAACCGCTGAACTGGGCCCTTCAAGGCAAGAACTGCTGAATTGGGCCCCGCCGTCTCCAGCACCGCTCCGCTGGGGACCGCCGTCTCAAGAACCGCTGAACTGGGCCCTTCAAGGCAAGAACCGCTGAACTGGGCCCTTCAAGGCAAGAACCGCTGAACTGGGCCCTTCAAGGCAGGAACCGCTGAACTGGGCCCTTCAAGGCAAGAACCGCTGAACTGGGCCCTTCAAGGCAAGAACCGCTGAACTGGGCCTTCAAGGCAAGAACCGCTGAACTGGGCCCTTCAAGGCAAGAACCGCTGAACTGGGCCCTTCAAGGCAAGAACCGCTGAACTGGGCCCGCCGTCTCCAGCACCGCTCCGCTGGGGACCGCCGTCTCAAGAACCGCTGAACTGGGCCCTTCCAGGCAAGAACCGCTGGCCCTTTGGCAGACGTAGCAGGGCAGGATCTGTCTCGGGCAGGGCTGCAGGATGTCCTCTGGCCAACATGCCTCCTCCAGTGGCAGTGGAGTCTGTTATGGACTGTTTGGACTGTGGCTTTGCACTCCACAGGATGGCCCAGTGGGCAGGCCACCCACTGTATGGACTGTATGGACTGTGGCTTTGCACTCCCTAGGATGGCCCAGTGGGCAGGCCACGCACTGTATGGACTGTATGGACTGTGGCTTTGCACTCCCCAGGATGGGCCAGTGGGCAGGCCACCCACTGTATGGACTGTATGGACTGTGGCTTTGCACTCCCCAGGATGGCCCAGTGGGCAGGCCACCCACTGTATGGACTGTATGGACTGTGGCTTTGCACTCCCCAGGATGGCCCAGTGGGCAGGCCACCCACGGTATGGACTGTATGGACTGTGGCTTTGCACTCCCCAGGATGGGCCAGTGGGCAGGCCACCCACTGTATGGACTGTATGGACTGTGGCTTTGCACTCCCCAGGATGGCCCAGTGGGCAGGCCACCCACTGTATGGACTGTATGGACTGTGGCTTTGCACTCCCCAGGATGGGCCAGTGGTCATGGAGTCCCCTCGTGGATCTGGCGTCGTGTACTCAAGTGGCTGAGGTGCCCCCCCTTCCCTTCCCCCTGAGGTGCCTGTCCTTTTTTCTTTCTGATGCCCCTGCAGTCTTCTCTCCGTGGAGTTCTTGTCGTGGGACTGGGCCTTGCCCCTTTGCTCAGGACCCCTGTGGTCCACGGACAGTGGTTGGACTACATATAGTAGATGTATATATTTTGTACATAGTTTATTTATTTATTTGGATTACTGCTGTCCATTTTTCAATATATCTGCCCGTTTAAGATCTCTTCTTTTGGTCTTTGCATTATTTCGGAGGGGGGGGTTTGTGGGTTGTGACAGTGATCTGTGGGAATGCATTGATGTGTGTATTGTAGTGGGTGTGGGTGGGTGGGTGTGTGCCGGTAATCTTTTCCCTCCCCTGTGTCGTAGGTGCAGTACTCACCGATGTCTTCCGCGCCGCCGGGCGTGCTCCTGGTACAGGAGCAGGTATAGGAGTGCGGGGATGACCTGTAACTCGGGTTCCATACTGCCGGAATCTCGCGTGGAGTATGTGGAGGTGAGCGTTTTCCCGTTCCTAGTCTGTTTCCGCCGTGTTTTTATCGGCGGTGCTCCCGCCCCGGAAAAGGTGGCGGATTGGTGGGTCGTGATAGGGTGGGCGGTACATTGTCTGCCGCCTGGCTGTTGGCGGTGACCGCTGCGCTGTTTGTTTGTTCCGCCGTGGCGGTCGGAGTGTTAATGCGGCGGGCTGTGTTGGCGGTTCCCGCAGGGTCAGAATTGCATATTTTGGACCGCCGGCCTGTTGGCAGGTTGGCCGCCGCTTTATCACCGACCGCCAGGGTCAGAATGAGGGCCTTAGTATGGTAAAGCAGAGGTCAACATCACAGATTAAGGCCCTCATGACAACCCTGGCGGAAATTCCGCTTACTGCTGTGCCGACGGTCGCCAACATACCGTGACCGCTGCGGTATTCCGCTACAGGTATTATGACCCACACAGAGAAATCTGCCACTATACAGACACCCACACAAGTCCGCCACACCAAAGGTCAGTGATAAACTGACAATAGAAAAATCCACACCGTCACGCCAACAGGAATACACCCACAGTATCATGACCCACGAATCACCATGGCAGTCTTACAACCACAGTAAAACATTGGTGGTACACACCGCCACGCTCACAATACACATACATGTGCAAAACACAACCACATTGGCTAATTCAAACTACACACACCTGACACACATAAACACACCACACCCTCACCACTATAAAACATACACCCACATTACTCACAACCCTTTCAACAAACAAATTAGAACAAGCAGAGTGAGAAAAGCAAAGACCACACCTTCACCCAGAGGCAGAGAACACCATCACACATACACCATCCACGCACATCACATAATACATCACGACACAGCACCCCACACATCACCTCACACATCACTAACACCACATCATGGCACCTCAAAGACACCCCAGGTTTTCTGAGGAGGAGCTAAGGGTTATGGTGGAGGAAATCATCCAGGTAGAGGCACAGATATTCGGGTCACAGGTGCAGCAGACATCCATTGCAAGGAAGATGGAGCTATGGCAGAGAATCGTCAACAGGGTCAACGCCGTGGGACAGCACCCCAGAACCAGGGGTGACATCAGGAAGAGGTGGAACGACTTACGGGGGACGGTAGGTACATTCTGTGGTTTTAAGACACCAGATTGCTGTACAGAGGACTGGCGGTGGACCCCACCTCCTCCCCCACAACTGACAACATGGGAGGAGCAAGACTTGGCGATCATGCATCCAGAGGGCCTTTTCAGGAGTAGCAGGAGGACTGGACTCTGGTAAGTCAAATCTTTACTATTTTATTCCCCCACCCTACCTGCATGCCATCACAAATTCCTACCCCTACCCTCACCCCATCACTCCAACACCTCACATATACCCCACTATCACAACCCAAGCATCCCAATACCAAGCCCTGCATGCAAGAACAATGTATGGACACCCATCACAGACCTGCATGGACACCCATCACCACAGCATGCACACTAGATAGACTCACCCAGCCCACCTAATCAACAATCACACAAGGCCAAGGCGACAGAGCAAGCACATGTATACAGGGAAACACACCCATTGCACAAGATGGCACACACAGATACAATAACAATGCATTTGCATTTGAATCCCCAAAAGACCTCTACCCAACGTCACTGGACAGGAAGTGCCATCTATATCAGTCCCTTCACAGAAGAGGCCCACAGTGATGACTGCAGCTCTGCACGCCTGGATTACGATGACCACCCTGGCCCATCTGGGACCTTTGGACAATCGGTTCCCCTGCCACAGTTCCAAACCACCACAGAACCTACCCCCTCAGGAAACACCAGCACAGCACCCACCCAGCGGGCCCATGCCACTGTCCCCAGGACATGTCAACCAGCAGTGTGTCCACCACTACAGGGACCCCAGGCAACCCCACTAACCCAGGACGACCAGGGACCTGGGATCAGTGGCAGTGGGCACACAGTTCAGGGGACAGAGGCACAGGACAACAGGGAAGCTGGGAGGACTGCTGTGCGACAGGGGGAGGACCGGCCCAAGGAACCCACTCTCCACGAGGCACTCTTAAACATCATGGGAGCATCCCACCATTCCCAGGAAACCATGGGCACGGTACTGGCCAAGTTTCAGGAGACCCAGCGGCTGCAGGTGGGACAGTACATGGGGATCAGGGAGGACCTCACAAAAATATACACCGTCCTGGTCACCATAGCAGGGGTGCTGGCTGATATGGGCAAGACCATGAGGGAGGCAGTGGCTCATCAAAGGGCCCCTGACACTATTCAAATTGAGGAAAAGGCTTCCACCTTTGCCGGCGACAGTGGACAGGAGGCCCCGCCACAGGTCCAACAGGCCACCAGCACCCCACCCCTTGCAAAAGGAGAACCACCCCGCAAACAGTCCCTGCGATCCAGGTAGAAGACAGAGAACATTGCCAAGACCCCAACAGGATATAGGACCCTCCTGATTGTTACCCTTCTGTCCCACTATGTCGCCCTGTCCACCTTGAACTGCCATAGCTCCCTTTCCTATGCCCCATTGGACAATGCACCTGTGATACCAAGAGACTGGATTCTACCATGGACCTTTCTCCACCATCAACCCAGCCCCTTCCACATACCCCTATACCCATTAGCACCTAAATAAACACCCTTTAATCAAAAAACAGTCTGGAGTTAGTCTGATCTTTCACAAATGTATTATCACAACAATGGCAACAAATTGCAATGTAAATGTTCATTTACTCATACCAATGTATGACAGTTGTTGGGCAGCAGTACACATAGCAGAAGGAAGAATGGGGTGCCCAGATCTGAAAAAAGGAAATCGAAAGGGAACAGTCAGTGTACACAGACAGAGATTAAGAGGCTGCCATGTACAATGTCATAAAGTATACTGAAATATGAAGAGGAGTTACAGTCTCTTACCTGTGTGTCACTGGAAGTACTGCATGATGATGTTCGTTCTGTTGTCAATATCTTCTTCCTCTGCCTCCTCTTCCTCCCTGTCCACAGGCTCCACCGCTGCCACAAGATCATCACCAGGCTCATCCTCCAGCAGAAAAGGCATCTAGCGTCTCAATGCCAGGTTGTGCAACATGCAGCATGCCATGATTATCTGGCACACCTTCTTTGGTGAGTAATACAGGGAGCCACCTGCTAGATGGAGGCACCTGAATCATGCCTTCAGGAGGCCGAACGTCCTCTCAATAATATGCCTGGTTCTCACATGTGCCTCCTTGTAGCATTCTTCTGACCTTGTCCTGACATTCCTCACTGGGATCAGTAGCCAAGAGAGGTTGGGGTAACCAGAGTCACCTGCAAATTTCAAAGGATACCTTTTAGACACACACGAACCCTTAAGACTACCCCATACACAGACACCTACTCATAGTGTGTGGGGACCTTGGGCTCACCTAGTAGCCACACCCGGTGCCTCTGGAGTTGGCCCATCACATAAGGGATACTGCTATTCCTCAAAATCTAGGCATCATGCACAGAGCCAGGATACTTGGAATTCACATGGGAGATGTACTGGTCCGCCAAACACACCATCTGCACATTCATCGAATGGTAGCTTTTCCTATTTCTGTACACTTGTTCATTTCTGGGGGGGGGACCAATGCCAAATGTGTACCATCAATGGCACCAATGATGTTGGAGATATGTCCCAGGGCATAGAAGTCAGCTTTCACTGTTGCCAAATCATCCACCTGGGGGAACACAATGTAGCCGCGCATGTGTTTCAGCAGGGCAGACAACACCCTGCTCAACATGTTAGAAAACATTGGCTGAGACATCCCAGATGCCATGGCCACTGTACTTTGGAAGGAGCCACTTGCCAGGAATAGGAGCACTGACAGGACCTGCACTAGAGAGGGTATACCTCTGGGCTGGTGGAAAGCTGACATCAGATCTGGCTCCAATTGGGCACACAGTTCTTGGATTGTGGCACAATCTAGTCTGTATGTGATTATGATGTATCTGTCTTCCATTGTCAACAGGTCCACCAGGGTCTGTACACCGGAGGATGCCGCCATCTCATCATCTGCCCCAGCGGTTGTGGCCTATGGAGGAGAAAAGTGAGCAGAGGGTCATTTAACACATAGGTAGCACAACTGTGTCTGAAGTAATGTCAGAGAATCCGTGTATGAAATCGTGAGTCCGTGTATGTGCCAATATGTGCTGTGACGCAATTAGGTGCCATGCCATGTGCACCCCTGAAATGGAGGAGGGACAAGGGGAAATTAGGTAACTGCGCTGGCGTTGTGCAGTGTCGCAGTAGGCGGTCGAAGTCCGCCGCGCAACTCCGCATTGGTTATCATTGGGCCCTATGGGTACCAGGAGCCAATGGCAATGTACGCCGGCGGTGACGATACGCACCGCTGCGGACATGACCGCCATTTTCTATCTGTTCACTCACTTGATACCTAACCATCAACAGGAGAGGACCTCCACTACAACAGACACCTGCACCACAGCCAGCACCGGCAGCATCTCCGCCGCAGCCACTGCCGCAGCCACCGCCGCAGCCACGCCACCTGCACCACCATCTGCACTTCCACATGCCCAGCCGGTACCACTATATCGGACGTCAGCAGCATCACCAGTGGGCAGCCGTCCGAGGCTGCAGGTGGCGTCCTGGACCCTGGACACGCCACTTGAGGCACCACCACCAGCACTGGCACGACCAGCAGCTGGCAGCCTAAGCTGCCACAGGATGGAGTGTGGCTCTACCTCCATGGAGTATCATGCTACCTGTTCCATGTACATCACGTGGCTCAGACACCCAGGTGACAGGAGGTAACTGCCACACCCTAGGTGCAGCATCACTGGACACATTGCCCCCTCCAGAACCAGTGGAGAGATGCATCCATTCCCCCTATCCTTGGCAGGATCAAGCACTCTGGGCACAATGCACCCTCCAGAACCAGAGGAACCTGTCACCAACTTGAGAGACTGTAGCTTTGCACTCCCCAGGACCAAGCAGTGGGCAAACCACCCGCTTGCGAGACTTGAGAGACTGTGGCTTTGCACTCCCCAGGACCAGGCAGTGGGAAAACCACCCACTTGAGAGACTTGAGAGACTGTGGCTTTGCACTCCCCAGGACCAAGCAGTGGGTAGACCACCCACTTGAGAGACTGGAGAGACTGTGGCTTTGTATTCCGAAGGACCAAGCAGTGGGAAAACCACCCACTTGAGAGACTGTGGCTTTGCACTCCCAAGGACCAGGCAGTGGGCAAACCACCCACTTTAGAGACTGTGGCTTTCCACTCCCCAGGACCAGGCAGTGGGCAAACCACCCACTTGAGAGACTGTGGATTTGCACTCCCCAGGACCAAGCAGTGGGCATGGAAGCCCCTCGAGGAGCAGCGGCGTTGTACCATCATCCGGCTGAGGTGCCATCCTCCCCTTCCCCCTGAGGTGCCTGTGTTTTTTCCGACCTGATGCCCCTGCAGTGTTCTCTCCGTTTTGAGGCAGGTGGCAAGTGTGGGCTTCACCCATGCTTTTTTGGGCCACTGGTCCATGGACATTTACAAGGGACAGTGTACGGCCTTGTGTATATACTGTGAACTTTTGTATATACTGATTATTTGATTTTCTCTTGCCATATCTGAATGTTCCAGTATAACACTGGTTAGACTCATTTCCTTTTGTCCTTACATTCTTCCAGGGGGTGACGGGGTGTATCAGTATTGTTGTTGGATGTGTTTGTGTGTATGTTGTTGTGGGTGAGGGTGGGGGGTGGGGATGTTGCGAGCTGTGTGTGTCATTCTCTTTTCCCTCTTCCCCTCCCCTGTCTGCTAGGTGCAGTACTCACTGTTGTCGCTGCTGCCTTCTTTCTACTTCCTCGTGTATGAGAAGATACACCAACATGGGACGGATCTGCATTTCGGGCTCCATGGCGTCCTGGTTCTTCGTGGAGTGTAGAAAGGTGAGTTGTTCCCCTTCGATGTACTGTTTCCGCTATGCTTTTGATGTCATTGGTACCGCCCCGGAAAAGCTGGCGGATTGGCCTCTCATAATAGTGTGGGTGGTACATTGTCTTCCGCCTGTCTGTTGGTGGTGACTGCCACAGTGTTTGTTGCTACCGCCGTGGCGGTCGGAGTGTTAAAGTGGCTGTCTATGTTGGTGGTTTCCGCTGTGGTTGTGATCTTATTTTTTTGATCGCCGGCCTGTTGGCGGTGTTACCGCAGCTTTAACACCGACCGCCAGGTTTGTGACGAGGGCCTAAGTGTATGTTGAGGATGGTTAATCTTGACTAAATATGCGTGCAACCAGTGACACCTAAGCTGAGCAGGAAATATTTGTTGCCCTATAAGCCTTTCTGTGCTTGTCATATCTACTCTGGGTGTTCCTAGGTCCTTGATGTGGCTTGTCAAATAGGGTTTAAATACCTTTGTCATTTTCCCATACAGCCTTGCACTGGGATTGTTGTGAGATATTATTTGTGTCTCTGGAAGCACTTTATAGAAACTCTTTAACATAGTACCATAGTACAATAGTTGATAAACATCAGAACAACCATTAGCAAACTTCTACTCCTAATTTGACCCTACATTATTGAGCCCCATGGCACAGGGAACAAGAGGCCCACATCTGAGCATACCAGTCACCCTCAGGGTGTCCATGGCAATAAAGAACAAAGTGATGCAAATAAGGCTTGGTCTGTTCCAATACCAAAATGCTCAGGGTGCCACAGGACTCAAGATATACCTCACTGATGATGCTGAAGAAGGCCACAACCAGTTTAGGGTTGCTTGAGTTTCCATCCAGAGGGAATATTGCCCTGCAGGCTAGACTAAAAGGTTTATATTGGAGCAGGGCCAAGACTGATTTGAAAATGGCTGATCTATGTCTGAAGTGTGATCATTGGTGAAAAAAGATGGACTGGAATGCAGACTTGAGCAATTGCCAGTGGCTGAGATTAGTGTTATATATAATTTGACATATAAATAGTACCTTAATTAGGAAACATGTATAAATCCCTATAAGCAAATTGTTTTTCTTTGCTTTCTTCTAACTTTTCTACCATTAGTTTAACCATCCTTTCCATTCCTCATCCTTGTCCTTTTTCGTCACTGTCTCCCAAATCTCCACTGCTTGACTATCTCAATGACTGTTAGGACATTGCTTATGGGATTCTGAAGCAGTCAAATGCTTGCTCTGCTTACACATTCAAATAAGTATCTACCTATATACTGTACCTGAGACCTTTATTTGCAATGTTATAATTTATTTGAGCTTTTCTTCAATCACATTGTACTTTATTGCTATAAATGCTCTAAGTGCAATAGGTAGGAGCAGAGGTGGGGTCCCTGCTTGCAGTGCCACTACATGCAAGCTATGTCTTGCTGATGAGGGCAAAGTAGGCTGACACTGGTCTTGGGTTGCTTGTGTTCCCATCCAGTAGTAAATAGTAGCAGTAGTTCCCTCAGATTTATTTAGAAAGAATATTTAGGGCAGAATTTAAGAAAAGTGGCACTGCATCCAAAGCACTCCCCCCCTTACTGCTACCATTTGTTTGCCGTATTTAAGATATCACACACCATGGCGGTAGTTAGAGCAATAGAGTCAAGGTTTTTTCCGCTATTGTGGTGCTTTGCTACACCAGTGTCAAAAATATTGACACTAGTGTAGCAAAGTGCAAGGAGGCCCATTGATTTAAATGGGTGTGTCATTTGAATGCCTGCTCTGCGCAGGCATTTAAAATTATAGAAAAAATGGTGCATTGAAATCTTTTAAATTTCACTGCACCATTTTTTCGGGCCCCCTAACGTGGGAATGCCCCCCTTGCATATGTTATGTGGTGCAAGGGGTTACAAAGTGGTGCAATGCAGGCATTGCACCACTTTGTAAATATGGCATGGCGAAAAGGCCTGCTTAGCGTCAAAAAAATTACGCTAATTGCTGCTAAATCTTAAATCTGCCCCTAAGTTACCTAGAAAAGTGCCAGCTATGCCAAAAAAAAAGACACCAAAGACAAATATTTATGTATAATAAATTAAACTTACATTTTCTTGAGTAAACATTGAATCAAAGCCAAACTATATATATAGTAAATAAATGTGAAGGCACAGTGTTTATGCAGCCAATAGTTTATTTCTTCATTTCTATTGTTCAACTGTGTACTTCTAAGTTTGTCCCACTGGTCAAATCACTGCGCTGTCACATGGAGCACCTACCTGTTTGACTCTGAGTCAAGTTTATTTAAGAATTTTACTATACGTTTATCTTCTTTTTGAGTTTTTTATCCATATATGTCTGTATTTGTTTGTTTTTTTGCACAGTTAGACACATTCCAAATTGACTAAGGTGGTCATTCTGACCCTGGCGGTCTTTGACCGCCAGGGCGGAGGACCGCGGGAGCACCGCCGACAGGCCGGCGGTGCTCCAATGGGGATTCCGACCGTGGCGGTAAAGCCGCGGTCGGACCGGCACCACTGGCGGGGTCCCGCCAGTGTACCGCGGCCCCATTGAATCCTCCGCGGCGGACCGCCGAGATCCGGATGGCGGTAGGGGGGGTCGCGGGGCCCCTGGGGGCCCCTGCAGTGCCCAGGGCCCCTACATGTATTTCACTGTCTGCTGCGACAGTGAAATACGCGACGGGTGCAACTGCACCCGTCGCACAGCTTCCACTCCGCCGGCTCGATTCCGAGCCGGCTTCATCGTGGAAGCCTCTTTCCCGCTGGGCTGGCTGGCGGTCTGAAGGCGACCGCCCGCCAGCCCAGCGGGAAAGTCAGAATTACCGCCGCGGTCTTTCGACCGCGGAACGGTAACCTGACGGCGGGACTTTGGCGGGCGGCCTCCGCCGCCCGCCAAGGTCAGAATGAGGGCCTAAATCTTTTTCCTGAATAATTCAGAAGGAACCACTGTTACTATTTACTACAATTCTACCCAGATCAGTCAGTCAAAACACCTTTATTCACACATTTCTCAAGCATAAAAGATAAAATAAAAACAACACATTACGTATAATATAATAAAAAGAACAAAAAAGCCTTAAGCTACTGCTACAAACATAGACTACAATACGGTTGGTATCACAAGGTTAAACTCTTCCATAATTTTATTAATTGCCAAATAAAGGATGCAACTGTACAAAATATAAGCGCCGTATGAATTTGCTGTGAAAATAGAAGAGTAGGCCAACATTGATAAAATGTGATTTTTTTAAAAACAAATAGGCAATAAAATCTTTCATCTGGGAGTTTGATGAAATGAACAAAATAAAATAATATGAAGGGTCGACTGAACAGACCTCCCATGTGTCAAACTAATAACGGTAAGGTTAAAGCGAAACCAAGTGAGAACAACACATTGCTGTGTATTTTAGATGAAAGAGAGATACGGTTGAAAACCAAGTTATAAGAAGGCACAGACGGTTTTGTTGGTCCACCAAATCTCTAGACCAAATGGCTTTATCATTGTATACCTGTTTGAATTTTCTCTTTCTAATAAATGGTCAGATATAACAAATAAACCAAGTGGCCAATTTCTACGCACGTTTGTTTCACATAAGAAAATCACTGAATATTTAATACAGATTGTAACCTAAGGTAGTCTTTAATGATTAGTTTTTTTAGTGAGGTCTCCCTCCTTACCCAAATGGAATGATGGGGGGCTATTTTGAGTTGGCCCTCAGTGTATGGGATGTCTAATCCAGCACAACTGCATGGAACTGCTAAAACGTTTTTTCAAAAAAAGATTTTTCACTTGTTGCAAGGGTTTTATGTTGGACATACTGCAAATGTCCGCCCCATAAGTGGCAATAGCCACACATTTGCTTGTGTAAATCTCACATATCTCTAATATTGGTTTACTTATCCTTACAGTTATACTTATCTAAAGGAACTATGGCCCTCATTATGACATTGGCGGTAAATCACACTTACTGCCATGCCGACTGCTTCCAACAAAATGCTGCGGCAGCAGATAACCGCCAACCATATTATGACACACACATACCAATCAGTCACTATAAAACCACACACAGTGATAAACTGGCGGTATCAAAACCCACACCGTGGATATTCAATGGCGGTAAACCATTGGCGGTACAAACCACTGTGCTCAAAATACACACACATATACAAAACAACACCACACTGGTCATTTCAAACTACACACACCTGACACACATACACACACCACACCCACTCACCCACACACCCACACCGCTATAAAGCACACACCCACATGACCCACAACCCTTTACAACTACAAACAATTGCAAACAGAGAGAGATACAGCAAGAGCACTCACACAACCAGAGCCACATACCACGATCACCTATACACCACCCACGCACCTTACATCACACACCCCAACACATCACCCACACACCCTCCCCACACCACTCACACTACATCCATGGCACCGCAACAACACCCCAGGTTCTCAGAGGAGGAGGAGCTAAGGATCATGATGGAGGAAATCATCCGGCTATAGCCACAGCTATTTGGATCACGGGTGCAGCAGATACCCATTGCTAGGAAGATGGAGCTATGGCGGAGAATCGGGGACAGGGTAAACGCCGTGGGACAGCACCCCATGACAAGGGATGACATCAGGAAGAGGTTGGACGACCTACGGGGAAAGGTACGTTCCATTGCAACTAGACACCAGCTCGCAGTACAGAGGACTGGCGGTGGACCCCCACCTCCTCCCCACAACTCACAACATGGGAGGAGTAAGTCTTGACAATCATGCATCCTGAGGGCCTGGCAGGAGTAAGAGGAGGACTGGACTCTGGTAATTCAACTCTCTATTACTATCACCCCCCCACCTGCATGCCATCACATACCCCTACCCTCACCCTCACCCTCACTCCCATCCCTCCACCACCTCCCACATACCCCACCATCACAACCAACTCATCCCAATACCAAGCCCTGCATGCAACACCAATGCATGGACACCCCTCACAGACCTGCATGGACATCTATCACCACTGCATGCACACTGGAGAGAATCACCTAGCCCACCAAATAACAACTCACACAAGACAAATCTGCCAGGTCAATAACAATCAGAGAGGGCAACACAGCCATGCACAATATGTCACACGCAGAAACAATAACACTTCAATTACGTCCCCACAGTATCCCAGCCAATGTCACCGGAGAAGAGATGCCAGCAACATCCAGCCCCCCCAGAAGAGGTTCACAGTGATGGCAGCAGCTCTGCTCGCCTGGATCTGGATGACCAACCTGGCCCATCAGGGATCTCCTGACAGTCGGTTACCCAGGCACAGTTTCACACCACCACAGAGCCTCCCCCCTCAGGAAACACCACCACAGCACCCACCCAGCGGGCCCATACCTCTTTCCTCAGAACGGGTCAATCAGCAGTGTGTCCACCACTACAGGGACCCCAGGCCACCCCACAAACACAGGATGATCAGGGACCTGGGGTCAGTGGCAGTGGGCACACAGTTCACTGGACAGAGGCACAAGACAACAGGGAAGCTGGGAGGATGGGTGTGTGACAGGGGGAGGACAAGCCCAGGGAACAGACACTTCAGGAGGCACTCACCGTGATCCTGGGAGCATACCAACATTTCCAGGATACGCTGGGCCAGATACTGGACAAGCTGCAGGAGAACATGCAACTGCAGGAGAGACAGTACCTGTGAATCAGGGAGGACTTGAAGGACATCAACACCACCCTGTTCTCCATTGTAGGGGTGCTGGCAGACATGGCCAACACTATGAGGGAGGCAGTGGCACACCACCGGGCCCCTGACACTAGCCAAACCGCAGAACAGCCTTCCACCTCCGCTGCCATTAGTGGACAGGAGGCCCCGCCACAGGAACAACAGGCCACCAGCACCCTTCCCCCTGCAGAAGGAGAACCACCCCGCAAACGTTCCCTGCGATCCAGGCAGAAGCCAGAGACTATTGTCAAGACCCCCACGAGGAAATAAGGCTCTCCTGATTGTCACCCTTGTGTCCCACTCTGTCACCCTGTCCACCTTGAACTGCCATTGCTCCCCTTCCTATCCCCCTTGGACAATGCACCTTTGATACAATTAGCCTGGACTCTATCCTGGACTTTCCTCCATCATCACCCCAGCCCATTACACTTCCCCCTCTTCTTCTTTGCACTTAAATAAAAACCTCTTGAAAAAATACAAGTATGGAGTATGTCAAATGATTTAAGTATGTATTCGTTTAACAAGGTTCCAACATTTCAATTCAACTGTACAGTAATGTATACATAGGAAAGACCTGTAGTTGGCTGCAGTGAACACACCAGGAGAGATATTGGGGCACCAACATCTGCAAAAAGACTTGCCAAAGGGTACAGTGAGTGGCCATAGAAGTGGGAAATCACAGCCTGCCAGTGACAATGTCAAACACAAAACTGTCAATTAAATGTGAAGTTACACTGCCTTACCTGTGTGTCATTTCCTTCAGAAAAGGCACCTGGTGACGCAAGGCAAGGTTGTGCAACATACAGCATGCCATGATGATCTGGCAGACCTTCTTGGGTGAGTAGCACAGTGCTCCACCTGTTAGATGGAGGCAACGAAACCTGGCCTTCAGGAGGCCAGAGGTCCTCTCTATAATTCTTCTTGTTCACCCATGTGCCTCACTGTAACATACCTCTGCCCTTGTCCTGGGATTCCTCGCAGGGATCAGTAGCCATGAGAGGTTGGGGTAACCATAGTCACCTGCAAATATCGAGGGACAACTGTTAGCCACACACTAACACTTAGGGCCCACCCCATACCCATACACCAACATTTACTGGGTGGGAACCAGGGCTCACTTATTAACCACACCCTGTGCCTCTGGAGTTGAGCCATCACATTTGGGATGCTGCTATTCCTCAGGATAAAGGCATCATGCACAGACCCAGGATACTTTGCAATGGCGTGGGAGAGGTACTGGTCCGCCAGGCACACCATCTGCACATTCATGGAGTGAAAGCTCTTTTGATTTCTGAACACCTGTTCATTTCACCGGAGGGGGGTCAAATGCACTATGTGTTCCATCAACAGCGCCAATAATGTTGGGGATATGTCCCATTGCTTAGAAATCAGCTTTCACTGAGGCCAAATCCTCCACCTGGAGGAAAACGATGTAACTGCACATGTGCTTAATCAGGGCAGACAACACTCTGGTCAGCACTATTGAGAACATTGGCTGAGACATTCATGCTGCCAAGCCCACTGTCACTTGAAAGGATCCAGTTGCCAGGAAATGGAGCACTGATAGCACTTCCACAAGGGGGGGATCCCAGTGGGGTGACGGATAGCAGAGATTAGGTCAGGCTCCAATTGGGAACACAGCTCCATGATTGTGGCCCTGTCAAGTCTATAGGTGAGAGTAATGTGCCTGTCCTCCATTGTTGTCAAGTCCACCAGGGGTCTGTACAGTGGGGATGTATCCATCTCCTATTCATCCGCAGCGGTTGCAAACTATGGGGTAAAATAGTGAGCAGCTCGTCATTATCTCAACATTCCAACCACTACAGTTCAATGCATGTTGTGATTGTAACAGTATTTTGTTGGAGATGTCCAAATGGTGCATTACTGTGATGCAGTTGGGATCCATGGCCTGCACCCTCGACTGAAATGGTGTCTGCCTGTCCTGTATGGAGGGACAGGTGGAAATGAGGTAATTCCACTGACGTTGTGAACCGTTGCGGGAGGGGCATCTCCTCAATGGTTAACATTCGGCCCTATGGGTACAGTGACCAATGGTGATGTACGCCAGTGGTGACGGTATGCACAGCCATGGACGTCACTGCCATTTTCTATCTAATTTCTCACTTGCCACCTGACCTTCAACAGGAGAGTACCTACACTGCATGTGCTGCTGTGACCTGTGTCTGGAACTGTAGCAACACAAAAGGATGATGGACGGAGTGCTGAACAATTCAAACACTCAACCCCAGTCACAGATCTGTGTTTAATCCATTGTTCTTTTGCTCACCATGTCACCCCAGTTTGGACCCAGCCATATGCAAATCAGTCTTGACCCTGTTCCTCGTGGGAACAATTCCACCCAAACTGCCAAGCCAGGTCCTCCCTGGACCAGAAACAAGCATCCTGGGACTGGTTTTAGGGTATCACCCTTCATCAGCCAGGCTAACTTGAATCCAGTGGCACAGTGAGCAAGGGACACACGTCTGGGCACACCCTTCCCACTTAGGGCAACTTTAGCAACACAAACTGTGTCAGGAACTGACTACAGTATGGCTCATGTGACTGGGGAAAGGGCCTGTGCCTTTACCTTGGCAGAGTTGGAGCGACTGGTGGATGGGGTCCTACCCCAGTACCGACTGCTGTATGGGCCCCCAGACCAACAGGTGAGTACACCATAAGTATGATGCATGGGGCGTAAATGCATGGAGTGCTGTGTGTGAAGACCTCATGTAGGGGGTGGGCAGTGGAAGGGCCCTGGGCAATGTGTAGCATGTATGGTGGGCCATGTCTGTGCTGATGGGGAAGGGAAGGGGCATGGTGGGCCATGAGTGTAATAGGCAAGACAGTCAGACTAATACCTTTCCCTGTGTCTATTTCCCTGCAGGTCAGAACCCATCAAAAGAAGGGTGTATGGTGTGCCATCGCCAAGGACGTGCGGACCCTGGGGGTCTACGACAGGTGGAGCACCCACTGTCGGAAATGGTGGGAAGACCTGAGACGCTGGGCAGGAAGATGGCGGAGTCCCAGCTGGGGATGGCCTCCCAACGAGGAAGGGGTGCCCGTCGAACCCTGAGCCCCCTGATGGCCCACATACTGGCGGTTGCCTATCTGGAGCTGGATGGGCGCTTGGGGGCATCACAGCAGCCACAAAGAGGGTGAGTACAGTGCCCTAATATACAACTTGGGCCTGGTGGGGTGGTATCCGGGTGAGGGGTGTGGGCCCTGTGGGTGCCCCAGCCCAGACCTGGCATTGCAAGGTAGGTCCGATGTTGGGCAGGGTTCTGATGTGAGAGTACTCCAACCAAGCTAGTAGGCATCCACTACTGGGCAGGTGTCTGTGGGTCTCAGGTATGATGCAATTGGCATTAGGTGTCCCTATCCATGGAATGGTGACTAGCATTGTGACTGGTAGTGCATTGCCTAGTGCGTATGGCTGTTCCCTGTGTGTGAGTGTGTCATGTACGCCAACGGTGGTGTTGTTGGCACCATTGACTAAGTGTATCCTTTGTCTCTCCCCCCCCTTTTTGTTTTGTCACCCTGTCCTTATGTGCATTAGCATCATCTGGTGGAGGAGCAGAGGCACAGGTGACAGAGGCGCTGCATCCCACAGGACCCAGGAGGCTGAATCCACTAACGGTGAGGGCACCAGTGGGATGGAGGGCGAGGGGATCACTATGGCGGAGACAGGAGGGAACAGTTCAGACACGGATACCTCCTCCGATGGGAGCTCCCTGTGCGTATCTGCACCACCCTCCCAGTAGCCCCTCAGCAAGTTTCCTGTGCCTGCTCACCAGGAGGGTGGGCATCTCCTTCGCCCTAGGTACCTCAGGCCCTGCCCTGGTTAGCCCTGCTGCCCTGAGTGAGGAGTCTATCGACCTCCTGCGATCCATCTCTGTTGGGCAATCAACCATTGTGAATGCCATCCAGGGGCTGGCAGCCCAAATGCAACAGACAAATGCATTTCTGGAGGGCAGTCACACTGGCTTCGCGGTCCAACATTGATCAATCCAGGCTCTGGCCTCCTCTCTGATGGCAGCCATTGTCCCTGTTGCCAGCCTCCCCCCTCCAACTTCCTCTTCCCAATCCCATTCCCCTCAACCCAGACCTATCCCAAGCACACAGTCAGATGCACATGCACCCAGGACAACACACATGAGTGGACATGGCAAACACAAGCACCACACATCATCCCACAGGCTCTCACACAAACACCATCCAGATGCAGACATACCAACATCCACTCGCTCCACTATGGCCCCCTCCTCCTCCTCGTCCACCTCCCTCCCAGTTGCGTCTCCACTCACACCTGCATGCACTACATCATCATCCACTACCACCATCACCTGCACACTTAACAGTACACACCCCTCACCGGCAGTCACCACCCCCACATCCATGCACACGTCCCCTGTGACCTCTCCCACTGTATCTGTGCCCCCTCCTCCCAAAGTACACAAACGCAAGCACTCAGACACCCATAAGCCATCCACCTCGCAAAAGCATCCATCCCATGCACCTGCACCCAAACACAGCAGACAGACACGTCCTACCACCACTCCCTCTTCCTCCTCTCCCAAACCATCTCCCTTTTCCCACCCCAACGTCCCTAAGAAGCTTTTCCTCTCCACCATTGACCTCTTCCCTACCCCTCCCATCCGATCCTCACGTCAGGCCAGGGAGGTCAAAACCCAGGCAAGCACCTCCTCCACCCAGTCCACGGGCACAGTGGTGTCCCCATCTGCTCCAGGTGGGAAAGGATCCCGGCCACCAGCCAGCCAGACGGACAGGGTGCCAGCCCCAAGTGCGTCAAGGAAGGGCAAGGAGGCAGCCCCACTCTGCATGGAGGAGGTGCAAGGCCTTGCAACAGCAGGCAGTAAAGACAAGGGGCCTGGTGCAGGGACTCAGTTGGAGCCCCCACCACCAACCATAGTGGTGCAGCTGTCCGCAGCTGCAGGGGATGGGCTGGAGCCTCTCGCCACCACTGCCAGCATCGCCACCAGCAGCAGCAGCCTTAGTGGGCAGCCAACCGAGGCTGCAGGGGATGGGCTGGAGCCTCCCCCCACCACAGCCAACACCGCCACCAGCAGCAGCAGCCCCAGTGGGAAGCCATCCGAGGCTGCAGGGGAAGGACTGGAGCCTCCCCCCACCACTGCCAGCACCGTCATCAGCAGCAGCAGCCCCAGTGGGCAGCCGTTCGAGGCTGCAGGGGATGGGCTGGAGCCTTCCCCCACCACTGCCAGCACTGCCACCACCACTGCCACCACTGAGTAGCCGTCACTGCCGGCGGACAGTGTGTCCATGAGCTGTTGTGCAGCCTGGCTCCTGCAAATCCTGTGGGTCTGACACCCAGGTGAGAGACTCTGACCTTGCACTCCTCAATATCTGCATCACAGGGCACAATGCCCCTCCAGAACCAGTGGAGAAGCCATCCTCTCACCCCATCTTCCACAGGATGAAGTTCACTGGGCACAATGCCCCCTCCAGAACCAGTGGAGAAGCCATTCACTCACCCCATCCTCCACAGGATGAAGCTCACTGGGCACAATGCCCCCTACTGAACCAGTGGAGAAGCCACCCACTCACCCCTTCCTCCACAGGATGAAACTCACTGGGCACAATGCCCCCTCCACAACCAGTGGAGAAGCCATCCACTCACCCCATCCTCAACAGGATGAAGCTCGCTGGGCACAATCACCCCTCCAGAACCAGTGGAAGAAGCCATCCACTTGAGAGACTTTGGCCTTGCATTCCCCAGGATCAAGTGCAGGGCATGTTGCCCCCTCCAAAGCCAGTGGGCAAGTCACCCACTTGAGAGACTGTGGCCTTGCACTCCCCAGAGTAATGGGCATGGTGCCCCACCCAGGACCAGTGGTGTTGTACCATCTTCCGGCTGAGGTGCCCCCCCATTCCTCCTCCCCCTGAGGTGCCTGGCTATTTTTGACCTGATGCCCCTGCAGTGTTCTCTCCATGTTGTTGCAGGAGTGAGGTGGCACCTTGGAGTATGTGATGTGGCCCTGTAGCCCATGGACGTTGAGGACTGGGCAGTGTCCCTACATTTTTAAATATGTATATATTTGTTGATTTGGATGCACGTATTTATACTATTTTATCTTATTACACTCACTTTAATCAAGTCATTTTGTGTGTGCATTATTCCTGAGGGGTTTGGAGTGAATATGTAATGTTAATGCATCTGGTTATGTGTATTATGTTGGGGGTGGGGGTGTTGCGTGTTGCGTTTTTGTGTCACTCTCTTTTTCCTCCCCTATCCCCTGTGTGCTAGGTGGCAGTACTCACTGTGGTCGTCTTCGCCAGCGTTCGTAGTGGAGCAGCATGTAGAAAAGCATGGGGAACACATGCAACTCGGGCTCTGTTTCCGTTCTGTGCAGTGTTTCTGCCAGGCTTTTGATGTCGTTGGTACAGCCCCGGAAAAGGTGACGGTTTGGTGTGTCATAATACAGTGAGCGGAACATTGTCTTCCGCCTGGCTGTAGGCGGTTAACGACGAGGTGCCTGTTGATTTCGCCCTGGCAGTCGGTGTGTTAAAGTAGCTGTCTGTCTGAGCGGTTTCCGCCACGGTAATTATTTCATATTTATTACCTCCGGCCTGTTGGCGGTATTACCGCCACTATATCACCGACCGCCAGAGTTGTAATGAGGGCCTATATCTCTTGTTGTTAAGTAATTTAAGGACATGAGGTTTAGTTTCTTAACATAACTATAACTGCTGAATTTCTATGGTTTGTGTGGGTAAACTGCGAACTAACTATAACATCCCTGTAACCTCTGAGTTGTTCAGTGAATATATATATATATATATATATATATATATATATGTATATATATATATATATATATATATATATATATATATATATATATATATATATCCACTAAGACAGATCTGTTAAGTCCTAAATCAGGGTTCTATATATTAAAAAGTTGGACATATATTTTTAAATGTCCTAGCAGTAAATAAAACCCAAAATAATGGTTTCACTATGAAGAGGCTAGTAGCGCTATTGGTAATTACAGGGTTACATACTGACAACTCAGCTGTGCTAACTCTGAATGGGACAACTAAAGTTGATTTTTCACTGCATCAAAAGAATCATTATATTAAGCCCCACTTGATGCCCAAATCGAATCTGATCTAACTTTGAGGATAAGGTAACTTTAGAAAGTTGCCTCTCTGTTGCTCTCTTTTTCAAGTGGCCAGTTACAGTTGCAGACCATGAGATAGCCTTCACCCTCCTGGGGAAAAATTAGAACTACTCCCAGGAAACGACACATTAGAAGCCTACCTTTGGAGGAGGTGTTAACTTTCCTTGGAAGGAAGCCACACAGGGTGTGAGCCCAAAACGTGGGCTTTAAAGAGGAAGCTGCCCATGTAGGGCAAATGGTGGACACACACAAGAGGACCTACTCTTTTGTTCTGATAGGATGATGTTGGGAACAGAAAGGGGAAAAGAGCTGCCAAACCAGTTTTTCTATTGACATGTAGCCTTCAGGTAGCCACACAGCTCCACACACAGAAGGAAGGATTCTGTCATCTTGTGAGTGGGCAGAATATTGCATTCTGGGATAGTTAGATGCCACACATTGCTGGAAATCATCAAGGTTTGACAGGACCTGGAAGCTCATTGGAGAGGAATCATCACATCCCTGAGGGCAAGTTGTGGGCATCAAAAGTGGCAACCTTGGCACCCAAATCTAAGATCACACCTACTGGAGAGAGAACTAAAGAAGGGCTGCCCTGCTCTTCCCTAGACCTGGCAAACAGAGGCTGCACCAAAAGACTGGACTGCACCTACTGCTCCAGGGCTAGCAATAAAGGACTGTGCCTGTGGTGCCCTGCTTAAGAAAAAGTAATCTCCTGAGCCCCAGGCAGAAAAGAGGCAGTGACTGATTTCCTGTTGCTGCTCCAAGGACATATAAGCTGAACAAGCTGACCTTGTGAGTTGGGAGCCCTAATGACTTAGTAGCCACTAGTCGCCGCTGCACAGTTCAGGAGACCAAACCCAGACACTGAAAATTCCCACCTGAGTCTGCTGGACCTAGGAGCACCAACTAAGTGCAGCTTAGTTGCCCAAGACAGACGCTAGCTGAGATTCAAGAGAATCTCTGGTTTTGCTGTGACCAGAAACCAGTAGACGAGTGGCAACTGGTTTTAGGCTGGACTTCACCCAGACTGCAAGAGACATCAACCTCTGTGGCTGAAGTTGCCCCACTGTGTTCATGGATTGAGGGGTGGCCTTAGGAAGACGCCCTTCAACTGGATCAGCATCCTGAGCATCCTCAGCATCTTCAGCATCCTGTATTCCTTTCATCCGAACCACTCTATTGACTGCTACGGTGATTTGCCCATAAAGCCTGGAACTGGACTGGAGATTGCTTTGACTGCAAGGCAACTCTCCTACTAAGCCTTTTTGGCCCCTCTCACTTGCTTTCTGCTGGAATTGTCCTCCCAAAGCGGACTGGAATAACCGGACACAACTTTACAAAATGTTTTTTAAAGTTTTCAAAGTGACAGCTAACCCCTGTAGTTGGCAACGCTTGTTTACATTTTTAGTAAAAAGCAGTGAATTATGATTTGCTTATTAATTCCTATTTCTAGGGCCCTCCAGTGAATTCTGTTCAGTTTGGTGCAGGTTTGTGAGTTTATTACACTGCGAGGGTGCACACCCACACCATTTAATAAACAGTATTTCCTCACAAACATCTTTAATTTCCCTCTCTCTAGGCACTTCAAGTTGCATTTTCAGTTTGGTTTCTGAGCTCAGTACATTACAAGATATCCTAGAGTTTTGTTTTAATCTAAAAAAAGCATGCTTGAAGTATCCTTCAATGGATACATCCATTTGTACCTGCTCATACAAAATTTGCCTCGCCAACTTTCCCAGCATTTTGTCACACGTTTTGCAACATTTGACGTCTGTTGGCACAGACAATTACAAAAAACTGGAGATACTTTCTCAGGGATATATGAGGTTGTAGTTTGGTGTCAGGGTTGGATGAATGTATATTTTTCGCTTTAATATCAATTATTATAATATCCTTGTGTGTCTTTGTATTCCTTTGCGTTTTGCTAAGTGAATTAAGAGTTTTCTGTTCTCGAGACAAAAGCGGCCATGAACAGGACCACTGAAAATATGTGATCCCGCGACTGTTTCCTCCACAATTATGGATGCACTGCTTCTGGCATATTTCAATGCGTAATTTGCCTTTTCTTGAAGCAAAATGTATTTAAGGCTGCCACATAATTGTGTCCTCCATTGCCGCATATTTCCACTGGCCCTAGCCATAAGGCAACTTTATCGACTGCCACAAACTCACAAAAAGGTGAAGTAGCCGTGACTCACATACAAAGCACATAGCACAAGTTACAATGTCAGCATCAAAGACTTATCTACTAATTTCCCTGAGGTTCGCAATAGAACTCTACGGGGTAACAATGTCATCTGTTATTTGTAGTGTGTAGCACCCAACTACTAATTAATCCCAGAGGTACATTCACGTGAGTTCTTCTGAGAATAGTAAACCTAAACCTGAGAACAAAGGGGAGAATATTTCGTGAAAAATCGAAATTTTCCTCTGTTTGAAAATGCTAGCGTAGTCAAACGTTTTTAGACCAACTAAACTGTAGAAGTCATTTCAATCGCACATTTTTATCGATGCTCATTTTTTGCTTCTTATCTGCTGTTGACAGCCTCTAATAGAATCCCTGCCGTGTCTAATTAATTGGTCTTGGATTTCACGCCCACTCCGAGGCTGTATGAAAAGGCCCTCTGTGCGTCCTGTGGTGTGGTGCAGGGGAGTAGGCAGGTGTTTGTCAATATCTGGACTGATGCTCATCACTATGGTGACGGCTGCCTGCGTATTCAAAACTCTAAAGAAGGTTCTTTGTGTGAGGATACCGTGGGGTGGGAGCGTTTCCCAAAGTGGCTGATAGCTGGAATGATGGAGGCTGAGCATATTTATTTATAAAATATATGAGGTTCGGGCTTGATTGTTCTTTCTTCCCAGCAAATGCGGGAGAAGAGAAACGTGTCAGCAGCAATAAGTGATGAATACCTATTCTACTTTTTTCCTACATAACATTTGTATTGAACTTTTGAAAAATGATTTACAACATAAATACCTACTCCCATGTGAAGAAAGTTAATTTCAACGCTCCACAATAATATCACAAGTGGGCTGTGGTGAAGCGACGAGGAAGATGGACATGATCATGTTCCGGGCGCTTTTTTTCTGACCTTCATCTCGTTTCTGGTCTTCCTCTTCCTCGTGACAGTCCTCGTATTGCGAGACTAAGCATCAGGGTTTAGACAGGCATCTCACTGATACTGTTCTACTTACAAGTCCCAATCTTTACTCTCCTATCAGCTACTTTGTTTTTCTCCACAGTCTGTGCTGTGACAACCCACTGGTGTAATAAGTGCGTAGATAATTCTTTTTTGTGCACTAATTTGATAGTTTTATATCTGTTATGTGCGTCGGGTTGCTATAACTCTGGTACGGAAGCGCAGTTTGCAATCCAGTGCACACCCCAGTACTGCTCTAACCAGACTGATGACACGTCCTATGCTGCGTTGTGCGACCTGAAAGGAAGCCTTGCTTTGGAAGGCGCAGTCTCTGTTCTGATGCATCTGAAAGCACCTAGGGCCAGATGTAGCAAAAATAAAAATTGCGACTCGCATTTTGCGAGTTGATGCGACTCGCAAAATGCGAGTCGCAAATTGGAATGCCAGAAAAAAAAGCAATCCGATTTTGCGACTCGCAGCCGGACTCGCAACGCTGTGTGCGAGTCCGCAGTTTGCGAGGTCGCTGTTTGCGAGTGTGCAAAAACGAACTCGCAATTAGCGAGTGGGTGTCGCAAATTGCGAATACCTTCAAAATTGCTTGCAGATGCAGCAGAACACTCCAGAAAGCATACCAGAACACCCTGGAAACACTTCCGGGCACATGATGATGACATCACAGCCAGGAAGTTAACAAATACACCTGGGAGGAGGGCTCAACAGTGAGCAGTGTCTCTGCCACTCACAGTAGGGTGCTGAGGAGTGGTAAGCACAGCACCATGGACGCAGCAGGGACCAGCCAGGCTGGCAGGAGGGGCAGGAGATCATAGATAACAGCCAGGACAGATTCATGTGGCACATGGCGTTAATGTGCCACATGACTGGTTGGCATTTTCCTGCCAATGGACAATTTCAACTTGTATATAGTTTCTTCATGACATTAATAAAACAGTTATTTTTGTTCCACTTAACAAATGGTTAATAGGTGAGTATGGTGGGAGTTGACACGTACCGTCCAGAATATTGCGTTGCAATGTGGTCCCGTCTCAGTCTGCCTTGATTAGCTAGACTCCTATCCCCATGATGGCGATGTGGTTGTTCTTGCTCTTCATCATCAGGATCTGGGTCTGCAGGGGTGAGAGGTAGCCCACGTCGGGTGGCTATGTTGTGGAGGATGGCGCATGCGACCACAATTTTGAAAGCGGTAATGGGGGTGTATTGGAGGGCGCCTCCGCTGCGGTGGAGGCATCGGAATCTTGCCTTCAGGAGTCCGAAGGTGCGCTCTATCAGGTTCCTGGTCCTCTTATGCGCACTGTTGTATTGCCTCTCTGAATCATTGCTGGGTGTTAAAAATGGAGTCATGATCCATGGCCTTAGAGCATATGCACTGTCACCTGTTGGGCACAGAAGTACACTGTTAGTAAGTCCAGATAGTCGTGCACAGTGACCTGTGTGTATGTCTGCAAGGTGTATGCAGCTCTACCTAGGAGGTATCCATCTCCAAACTCCCCACGTTCCAGGCGTTGATGTATCCCACTATGTCTAAAAATGTATGAGTCATGGGTACTGCCTGGAAACTTAGCTACGATGTCCATGATGACGTAATGGGCATCACAAACAACCTGTATGTTGAGTGAGTGGGTACACTTTCTGTTGCGGAAAATATGTTCCAGATTAGCGGGGGGCATATTTGAAGGTGTGTCCCATCTACACATCCAATGACATGGGGGAAGTGGGCAATGCGGTAAAAGTCCAGCTTCGTGCTGTTAATTTCTGCCTCATTCCTTGGTAAGTATATGAACTGAGACCTGTGCGCTACTAAGGCATCTAGGAATGCCCTGAGGAACCTTGACACTGCACTTTGGGATACCCCACCTGCCACGGCAATGACCCCCTGATAGCTCCCTGAGGCCAAGAGGTGCAGTGCGCATAGTACTTGCACATGCGTAGGGATGGCGCAGCCACGCAGAGTCTTGTGTTCTAGCTGTGGTTTTAGTAAATCTATTAATTCTAGAATGGCAGCGCTGCTAAGGCGGTATTTATCATAGATCTCCTCTTCAGTTTGCTGGAAAAGGGTCTGCCTTGTTCTATATATCTTCTCCTGTCTGTGGCCCCTCCTCCTCCTCTGCTGGGCTGCGTAGACTCTCCTCCTCACTGCTATCAGGTATATGTCCGCCATCTTGAGTGACCCAGATGCCTTCTGGGTCTCCTTTTATACTTTGGTAATGGTTAGCACCTGCTCTGAGTTAGTGGTAAATGCGACTTGCAAACTGGGCTTTTTGCGACTAGTCGCAATTTGCGAGTTGCAATTGCATAAGGTTTGCGACTCGCAAATTGCGACTTGCAATTTGCGGGTCGCAAAATGGGGTCGCAACGGATGCGACTCACAAACGGGTCCCATCGCTTTTTGCGAGTCGGAAATGGGCTTTTTGCATCCCATTTCCGATTTTGCACTGTCGCAAATTGCGAATCGGCCCGTTTGCGAGTCGCAAACGTTTGCTACATCTGGCCCCTAATTCTTTCGCGGGATGTTAGTAGTATGCCTGACTCCCTGACCCTATTATGCTAGCTGTTGCAAGAAGGAGGAGTGGAGAACTGTCAAGAACATTAACAGAGTTTTGTGGTCACTCTGCCAGTCCTATCCAGGATGGATGGAAGTATAACGCCTTTGAAGCATCATCATTGATGTGCCTGCTGCTAATATACCACTTGCTTGTTCTAGGCAGGGAACATTCCCTCTCCAATAAAATAATGCACAGTTGATGAGTCTAATTAGGAGGGGGCATGGAGTAGTTTTTTCCTGAACTGAAAGAAAAGCATGCCCATGGGCTCCAGTTTCATGACCTCCCACAGAGTACCAGGTGACACCTAGTGTTCAATGCTAGGTAATCTAACTCTAAATGTATTCAAAGTGCACCAGAAGAAGAGGGATTGTCCTTTCACAAACTTAACAGGACTGCCTTAAGAAGTGGGCACGTGACAAATATTGTTTTCTTCAATTCCTCCATGATTGTCATCAGCTGGAAGGGACTAAGTCAATCCTTTCCTGAAGGTCAATCCCATTGAGGTTATCATGAATGGCTTCTGACAACACTACTCCCGCTAATGCACTATACAAAAGGGTCAAATCAACTCTCAAAAGATTATTTGCTATAAGGAGCATTTACGAAGAGCAGGATCAAATGCTGCTCAATAGTGATACGTTTTCAGTAATTTTCTCCCCAAGACTACTTTCCATTCCCTCTGGATTAAGAACTTTGTCAACGTGCCAACCTGGGAAAGAAGGTCAACTTGACTGCAACCACTCCACAACCCACTGAGCAATATCTAAGTGAGATGCGTTTCAGGTGACAATTGATTGTATGAGGTGTCAGAGATAATTGGTGGATCTCAAACCCTTTTTCTTCATGGAAAGACAGAATCAAGAAAACTAACAAACCAGACATACACTTTAAAGATTTTAAAATAAGAATCCTATCCTAGTGCATTGAGTAACTACTATGTGAACAAACAATATAGTAGCAACGGAATTAACTAAAAGCGTGAATAGCAAATAATATTGTAACACACTTATAAAACTATAATGCTATCTTTGAATCACTATTTACAATCCCGCCCTCAACTATTTGGCTGACTACACTAATCGTAGCTCTAAGAACCTAGCTCAAGATCTGAAAATTGCTAACAACTACATACGTCTCCTGCACTTTAGAATCTACATTTACATCACAAGACATAACTCTCTCCGCTGAAACAATATTTGCTGTGCTTGTGTCTTGCATCTGCCTGTTCATTGCACTCTAAAGTTACTCTGTCAGAGCTAACTTCCTCTTGTCAGGTCTGCTGATATTGCATATTGTTCAGTACCACAAGGAAGAATGGTAGCTGAGGTCCTGGAGTGGTTTGTGCCAAAGCCACAGTGGTCATTGGGTAGTGATAACCTGTATACCTAATTTTTCCAATTTCACCCCACCGCCTCTGTTATGTGCTTCTTACCTTGATCATAGGACTGCATGTTTAAGACAGCAGAATGGCAGAGTGTGGGAGAATGAGTCTAACCACACCATTAGTAACTGTCAACCTAACTTCTGGCTAGCTCACACTGCCTCACCCAAACCCCCAAACCCACCGGGTTGGAGGTGATGGGCAACCTGAATATGACACTCTGACTTCCAAAGTCACACTATGGTAAATGTGGTTCTGGATGTTCTAGAGGTTCTTATCTAACCCTAGTCTACACTGAGAGCATAGCAGTTTTACCCTTCTGCCTGACCTGATCTAAGTGATCCGTCCCAATCCCATACTTGAAAAAAGTGTCAGGAGTTGGCCTGTGGTGTAAATGGCAATCCTCTCAGGCGGCTGGTAGATCAGCACCAGCAGAGTTGCATGTCACACAGCATGCGTCCCAGGGTAGGCATGGCCAGAATGACCTCTGTCCCCTCAAGGTCAGTGCACCACTTGTATAATAAACCATACTGTGTTGGAAGTACAGTTTTGATACAATACTCTGTCCAGGTGTTAGAAGCTTTCTCCTGAATGGGCAACACAAACTATCACTACATGTACAGTGTTTTTAGCCTTAGACAGAAAGTACTTATTATATGTCATGCAAAGACTAATTCAACAAACAACTCATACCATAGATTCCTAGAAACCTATCATGCAAGAAATCCATGAAAATGTCTTTGCTAAAAGTACCTTAGCTGAAACGAATAAATAGTGAAACTGTAAAACGAGGCTGAAACAGGGTGACCAACACAGGTTCAAGAGGTTCTCACAACAACCTATTGCATCAAATATACTGTTGGTGACCAATAAAATGTTCTGCTAAGCCAAATGATCTGCTGGATAACTTGCAAGCATGTTTAAAACCGAGGATGGGCGGATAATCTATTGTAAGATTTGCAATTGCAGACCATTATTTGGTGTTTGGCGGTTCAGTTATTAGAACTTTGCAGTGCACTTGTCTTCAAAACCAAAATGTTCTTGTCTACCAGCTGGTTTAGTGGTGGGTGGTAAAGTGCTGCAATGCATTAAATCCTTTTTTATTGGCAGGATTTAAATAATCTAAATCGGAGTGTTTTCTATGCAACCTAAGCCTCTTTGTGGAGGTACTACACAGAGATTCGTGTCTCAGGGCACATTGCACTAGTGCCAGGGATCTGTGTTTGACATGAGGGTCACAGGTTCAAATATCAGAGACCCATTCATCCTTAAAAAATAGAATGGGAATCACTGAGTTGTGCAACCATAAGCATCTGTTATAGTGTCAAGATGCCCAAGGATGGATGTGTTCTTTTATGTTATGTTATGTTATGTTATGTTATGTTATGTTATGTTATGTAATGTTATGTTATGTTATGTTATGTTATATGTTATATTATGTTATGTTATGTTATGTTATCCCCTTCACTCATTCGTTTATAACTAAATTCTCTTGCCAAGTTGCCTGGATTCAACTTGGAAAAACACATGCAGTTCATTTTTCAACACACAGGAACAGTAGTTTCCCTTTGATGGTCTATAAGCACTTATGGCTACCAGAACATGGATGAAGGAGATCTTTTTTTTAAATGAATCCCTCCGAAATGGGAATATCACTTATTTAATGCCAAATATATAAATTGGTTGGCTCCTTCTGCCCAGATTCCTATAGGGCATGACCAAGAACCTGTACCTGATGTGAACAAACAGGATCCGTGACTGATTTTTAACTATCCCTGGATTCTCAATTTGCTACTTTGCTACTACCAAAAATTGCTACCATCACATATGCATTCTACATCGTATAGTTCCATTTCTTCCTTTTTGCACCTAGAATTTTTATAGGCAATGCACACATACAGTCGCAGATTGATTATGATAACTCATGTATCAATGCCTTCTAAAAATATCAAGCCTCCGTAGAAATTTCAGAAAACCACAGAAACAACTTCTTCAACCTGAAGACATTTTACCATGCTTCCCATCATCTTAAATAACTTGATTGGCTGTCTATTCAAAAGAAAATAAATTAAGTTTGCATGCTTAACGCATAAGATCTATTAACATAAGTAACAGTTTTCTAACAGAGAAAACTGTGAAATATTATCACATGCAGGTTGTGATGCATCACCCAGCTGAAGGAGAAGCAGATGCATACAGGCATCTATCTGTAAATTGAAAATTCCTCTAATTGGAAGTCTGTACTGAGTCTGATCCGCTAAAATTTAGAAAATAAAATAAAACATTGCTTTTTTTCATTAGTAAATTAAACTGTCCAACATACTGGATTTCCAATGGAGGATTCAACAATGAGTGAATGCTGTGGGAAAATAGTCGCAATAAGTAGCTCTGCTATATTCATCTTACTCTAAGTTCTGAGATAGATTCTGCAGGTGAGGAAGACTGGAATAAACTTCAGTATGTAAAGCAAAGTAGAGAGTAAGAGGATTACCATCTTCAGTGTTTAGTAAGTGGAGCAAGAGACGCAAATTGAAATGCTCTCCATTGGTCAGCCATTGTTCCCATTTCTTCTGATTAACAGAATTCACTGAGTGGAAACATAAACCAATTTCAAACAAAACAGACATATTTTGAACCATAATAGTAGATATGAGTGAGTACTCCTTAGAGTAATGACCACCAGGAGAAAGAAAGAATCAGTTGCTGGAAGAATAGTCTTGATGTTGCGCTATTGAATTACAAGAGATTTTGGACAAGATGTACTAAAAGTCTCTTTGCTGCAAGTAGGTGCATATTGTGCACTGTCTTTTGGGTCTAACCTTTAATTCAGAAATGCAGTGTCTATATTAATAGGTTGCTTTGCAAAATCTGGAGTCACAGGGGGCCACAGAACAAACTGCTTAATGTTTCTTAATGGACAGGCTGATATTTCTGCCCTCCTGTGATTGGCTATAAACAAAGGGATGGTAGCCCGTGAGGAATAGGAGACCAACATGGCTGTATTTATATTCTAAAATTGGAAAGTTTTTTTTAAATAGTCTAGAAGCCCTATTTCAGAGAATGCCCGGGGGTGCAACTTGGTGTGCTCCAGGGCACTTTGGTATTACAGAAAGGGTCACAGACACTTGTTCAGTCCCTTCTGTAATACACATAGCACTGGAACGCATGTAGCAGCAGCGCTATCATTAGAGGGCATTCCTCATTTACATGGGGGGGTGGCCCAATGCAATGAGGGAATCACTTTGCCACTGTACCTGTGCTGTTTTATGGACTTTTTATGGACATGGGTGCAAGGCAAATATGCCTTTAGGAGTCGTACTGAAACAGCACCTCATAAAAATGTGGCACACTTTCAGGGCACCTCCTAAAGGCAGCCCTCTGAAGGGGAGAAATAGGTTCCCATGGATCCCCCAGACATCCTCTTGCAGTTGGGTGAAGTCACTCATTACACCCTTCTGCAAGAGGATCTCTCTCTCCTGCTCAAAGTGCAGGGGGGCTGCCGCCTGCACACTGTTAGAAATAGGGTCTTTGGTTGACAGTTACCCTCTGTTCAAGCAAGGACCCTCACTCTAGTCAGGGTAAAAGAGAATCACCCTCAGCTAACCCCTGCTTACCCCCTTGGTAGCTGGCAGAGCAGTAGGCTTAACTTCAGAGTGCTAGGTGTAAAGTATTTGTACCAACACACACAGTAACTTAATGAAAACACTACAAAATGACACAACACCAGTTTAGAAAAATAGGAAATATTTATCTAAACAAAACAAGACCAAAACGACAAATATCCAACATACACAAGTCAAGTTATGAATTCTTAAAGATTAAACTCAAAAATAGCGCTTAGAAACAAAAATGCTTCGATGAGGTGTTAAGACGGCGTCGTGACGGAGTCGTTCCCAACAAGCCGACACCAGCAGTGCCGGACATGGAGTCACGTAGACCCCCAAGTACAGTACCTTTGGTGAAGAGTGAAAACAAGCCGATGCGCGAAGTCGGGGATCGCGGCGTCTGTGCTAAACGTTGAATCTGCGTACTTCGAGCGGCGTCGGTCACGACGTGGTGCGGCGACTTCCACGGAGTTGCGGAATTCAGCGAGGCTGCAGCGGCATCGGGCCAGCGAAGGTCACGCCGTCGGGTGCAGGCGGTGTCACTGGATTCAGCAGCGGCGTTGGTCCGAAGTCGTCCGAAGTCGATTTCCTTGAATTTCCACCAGCTTTCCTTTCAAGGGCCCAGGGACTGGATAGGGCACCACTTGTCAGAGCAGGAGTCTCTCCAGAGACTCCAGGTGCTGGCAGAGAGAAGTCTTTGCTGTCACTGAGACTTCAAACAACAGGAGGCAAGCTCTAAATCAAGCCCTTGGAGATTTCTTCACAAGATGGAAGGCACACAAAGTCCAGTCTTTGCCCTCTTTCTCTGGCAGAAGCAGCACTGCAGGAAAGCTCCACAAAGCACAGTCACAGGCAGGGCAGCACTTCTTTCTCAGCTATTCAGCTCTTCTCCAGGCAGAGGTTCCTCTTGGTTCCAGAAGTGTTTCTAAAGTCTGTGGTTTTGGGTGCCCTTCTTATACCCAATTTCTCCTTTGAAGTAGGCCTACTTCAAAGTAAAGTCTCTTCTGAATGTGAAATCCTGCCTTGCCCAGGCCAAGCCCCAGACACTCACCAGGGGGTCGGAGACTGCATTGTGTGAGGACAGGCACAGCCCTTTCAGGTGTAAGTGACCACTCCTCCCCTCCCTCCTAGCACAGATGGCTCGTCAGGAAATGCAGACTACACCCCAGCTCCTTTTGTGTCACTGTCTAGTGTGAGGTGCAACCAGCCCAACTGTCAAACTGTCCCAGAAAGGGAATCCACAAACAGGCAGAGTCACAGAAATGGTATAAGCAAGAAAATGCTCACTTTCTAAAAGTGGCATTTTCAAACGCACAATCTTAAAATCAACTTTACTAAAAGATGTATTTTTAAATTGTGAGCTCAGAGACCCCAAACTCCACATGTCCATCCGCTCCCAAAGGGAATCTACACTTTAATCAGATTTAAAGGTAGCCCCCACGTTAATCTATGAGAGGGACAGGCCTTGCAACAGTGAAAAACGAATTTAGCAATATTTCACTGTCAGAACATATAAAACACATTACTATATGTCCTACCTTAACCATACACTGCACCCTGCTCTTGGGGCTACCAAGGGCCTACCTTAGGGGTGCCTTACATGTAAGAAAAGGGAAGGTTTAGTGCTGGCAAGTGGGTGCACTTGCCAAGTCGAATTTACAGTGCACATATACACACACAGACACTGCAGTGGCAGGTCTGAGACATGATTACAGGGTTACTTGTGTGGGTGGCACAACCAGTGCTGCAGGCCCACTAGTAACATTTGATTTACAGGCCCTGGGCACCTCTAGTGCACTTTACTAGGGACTTAACAGTAAAACAAATATGCCAATCATGGAGAACCAATTACATACACATTTTAAACAGGAGCACTTGCACTTTAGCACTGGTTAGCAGTGGTAAAGTGCCCAGAGTAATAAAAACAGCAAAATCAGAGTCCAGCACACATCAATAACCTGGGGAACAGAGGCAAAAAGTTAAGGGAGACCACACCAAGGATGAAAAGTCTAACACACACTAAAACACAATGCCGCTTTGAAGCAGCCGCTCTGAATTTCACTTGAATGCTCTGCTGGCTTTGCAGCTGCCCTGAGGCAGCATATGACAGGGTGCACTTTCCCTGGTTGAGCCAGACACACCTGTTTAAAGGTTCACTGTGGCACAGACAGGGAATGTGCAACCATATGGTGATATGGGCTCAGGTTCCTAAATGAACCATTCTGCAGCACACATAGAAGTAAAAAATCACCATTATTGATTGTTTATGTGCAGGAAGGGACACCTGCAATGCAGGCACCCTTGCACTATGGTGCAAGGGTACCTGCGTTGGCGCTAGGCAGCAAATTTTTTCACCCACAATAAAGGAAACACAGGGGTGAGCCATATGTTTGTAAAAACGGCATATCCCTGAATTTCTGAAGTGACGTGGGACTGCCAATTTTGGCACAGCACTGTGCTGCTCCACTCTCTTGTAAATGAAGCCCTAGGTTTGGACTCCACCAACTGTTTCACTAGATGATGTTCAACATGAGATTGTGCTGCTGCAGGATTGCAAGGTAGTTTGTGGAACTCTGTAGTACTTTTTTTACTGGAGAGGCTATGGGTCTGAGGACCTTCATATACTATCATTAGTAGAGAAGTACTTCTGACAGATTTCTTACAAACATCTAAAGGCAACAACCCCACAGGGAGGAATACATTAAGGAAGCAAGACATATTCATACCAGGACAAACAATAGATCTCACAGCGCCAAACTGTATTTACATCAGATCTTCGGGTTATTCGAATATCAGCTTGAATTAACTGCAAAAGAGCACAGTACTCTTGCTACTCCTGCTCAAACCTTGTTTTGAGTTATGACGTGCTGTCCTAGTCCTTTTTACTTTTGGAATACATGTGCCATGACCCCGGTTGCATGCCTGTGCTTGGAGGTAATTTGAATTTAGGACAGGAATTAGACCTCTCTTTTTTAGCAGGCCTGTGCTTTCCAATAATAATGTTTACCAGTTTTCTCTCTCCATTTCTCTGTCCCTCTTTCGACTGTTTCTCCAGCGACAGTGCCTTTCTGACTCCCAGACCTTTTGCGTCAGTGACTTAGTCTTGCTTGAAGGTCGTTGAGTGACTTTTCATGGTTTGTTAAGCAAACCTCTGGATGCCCAAACTCTCCACATCACAAAGGGCAAAGCAGTGTTCATGAGCAGGCATTAAGGGCCGAGCTATAATATTTCTGGGACTGGCTCTTGCCCTTTAACTAATTGTTGTACTTATTTAATGAGCAGATTTCAAGCAGAAGGTATTGTGTTCCTTTTTGTTTTATCTACTGCAGCGCACATCCTCTATCTAAAATATATGAGATTGAAACTAACTATCTTTTCTTCGATTGTGAATGCTTCTGTTCTCAATACTAGTAGTTTTGGGATAAGTCTCATATTGCCTATATGTTAATACAACTGTGACAATATTGTTATCCCAAGTAAGTGAGTTATAAAGAAACACATACTTCCATATAAAAAACACATAATCACTTTATTTTTTCTTTCAATTGGCTTTGAGCTCAGAGGAGAATACTGAACTTGTGGAACACAATAATCCTAATAGAATCTTCTGCAGCTTGATCATTGAGCTCAAATCTCGCATATATACTCACAATGATCCAGAAAGGAAGTATAGCTGATCTGAGGGATGTCAATTTCTTGACTGCAAACAGTGCACACTGTCAGGATGTATGCTTGTCCTGTCCTGCAGGTCAGGTAGCCAGGAAAGCTTCCTTATGTTCCAAGTGCGCGTGCACATGCTGAACCCTAACCAGCAATGCTCGTCAGAGCGAGGAGAGCCTAACTTACCAATCATAGCCAAGGAGGTTTGCTACATACCAATACAAGCCTCAGGGTGCACAAAAGTAGAAAATATACAAATTTGAACAATATTTTTATGCAGTACTGTGATGTTATAATTGGCTAAACAGAAAGAAACCCCCTCCCCCAATAGCTTTTCGGCCCGACTTCCTGTTCGGATTAGTCAGATTCCACACATGAACGTCAACTCACCAAAATAGCAGGGGTAACGGAGGTGCCATCACATGCCATTTAACCTTTACTTTCACTCACACACGCATGCTTACGCATACATACGCATTTACACGTACACACGCTGGTTCTCACATAAGCATACTCTCACCCGCAGGCACGCACACAGCATATATTTAAATTCATTTTTTACTTACCTCAACTGCCAGGGAGGGTCATATTCCAACAAATTGTAATTCATTCTTTATCACACTGATGGTGAATAAGAACATATTATCCACTATTAGTTTAATAAAGAATTCACAAAAGCAAGGAAAGTGGGGCTTCTCTTGTGTGCCTGGGACTGATTATTGGCAACTCTGAGGCCAGGGATCGCAAAGGCAGTGCCACAGGTCTCAAGGGGCAAGTCAGAGATTGCAGCTGCCACCTCTGGTGACCCCCTAAATTAGGCCCATGATTCCATTGTGCTCTGTAAAGACTCCAAGCTCATTGAAATCAGTAGCGTACCAAAGGTGCCTTGGGCCCTGGTTCAAGGAAGGAAAATCGATCTTTGGCTGCTGTTGAGGTAGTAAAATACGGCACTTACCAGGATTCAATGTTCTCCTCAGCACTCTGGAACCTGCTGCCACTGCAGCTTCTGCACTAATGGTAGCTAAACCCCTTTTGAAAAATAATAGATGTCTGAAACCCCTAGACTCTGGAGTCCTCGGAAAACACATCTGAGGGTTTACCATTGCCAGAGTCTTAGTCAGAGATGCTTTCCTGCCTGTTAGGGGTTTTGAAGAAATTAGAACTTTTGGAAACGTCCAGAAAATCAGAAAATTGTCCTTTCCCATTTGGTGCCAGGGCCAGACAAATAGGACGCCCTCCAAACAGCAATGTTTTTTAATGTGTACAGCTGTTGAATCTAACAAGCCTCATACGAGTGTATCTACATAATTTCATCAGTTAGCCTTATCCCCACTCCTTCTCGAAATGCTGTATTTGCATCAGTGAGGTGAACTGCTATTTTAACTTCATAAAAGAAGGAAATTCAAAAATTATATACATTTTCCCATAGGATCTCTATGCAACCAGTAGGGAAGAGAGACAAATACCTGCCACCACCATATTTAATGATATATACCATTAAACAAACAGGGCACCATAACTAGTGATTTAGGGCCAAATGTATGTAGCTATTTTCATGTTGCAAATGATCAGGCCATTTGCAACATGAAAGTAGCATTTTGGCATGTACCAGTGCTATTTTGCGATTCAGTATTCCATTTACCGAATTGCAAAATAGTTTTGCGAGTTGTTATTTGGAAGGGGCATGTCGGGGCGTCTCTCCCAAATAGCAAGTCACAGTGGGATGTAAGATTCTTTCACAACAGTGATTGCAGTCGCAAAACAATTGCAGTTACCACCAACTTCAAGTTAATAGTAACCCATTCGCTAATGGGAAGGGGTCCCTATGGGACCCCTTCCCCATTCTGAATGAAAGCAAACATATTTTTTCAGAGCAGGTAGTGGTCCCACAGACCACTGCCTACTCAGAAAAAAAATGAAAAGAAAACTTCTCATTTTTTGTTTGAAATGCATCCTGTTTTCCTTTAAGGAAAATGGGCTGCATTTAAAAAAAAGCTGCTTTATTTAAATGCAGTCACAGACATGGTGGTCTGCTGCCCCCAGCAGGCCACTATCCCTGTGAGTGAGGCCATTCCCAGTGCTCCATGAATATTGATGAAGTGGGTCAAATGCAACCCTATTAGAAATCACTAAATGCATCTGAGATACATTAGTACGTTTCATTTTGCAAGACTCTAATTGCGAGACACAAAAAAATCGCAATTAAAGACTCACAAAATGAAATGGTCGTACATCTGGCCCTAAGTCACAAATTATGTATGCACTAAATGCATAAACAGCTATAAACACCTAAACTTCACAGGTATTTCCTGACATAGGGCCTGATTACGAGTTTGGTAGTCCATGGACCAGTGCAGTGGCGGTTTGACGGCTGCAACCTTGGTGGTCGGATCGCCAGATTATGAGTTTGGCGGTTGGACCACCATCATCGTCAGCGTGACTGCGGTGGTCATGACTGCAGCGGGCAATGTTGCAGATGCCGGCACTGGGACCACCATGGACATGCTTGACTGCCAAGCTTTCCATGGCAGTCCAACCACCATGGAAAGCTTGGCAGTCATGTAGGTAAGGGGGCCAACATGGAAGGCCCCAGGGAGAAGGGCCCTGTGGAGGGTGAGGCAGAGGTCCTTGTGCGACCCCCAAAACTGTGGGCTCTGTGGACACACTGTGTCCCATGCACAACGTGGTTCACGGACACAGTTTGCCTGCTGTGCTGGCAGGGAGGGTAGAATGGCTGGCAGTAACTCCAGTATACTGGCCCCTGCCTTCCCCTGCCAGCCCCATGGGGAACTTGTAATCCAGCGGTCATAAGACTGTTGGTCTGGTGCTGTTCGAAAGACCGCCACCATGGCAGTCCAGCGGACTGACCACCAAAGTCGTAATGAGGCCCTTAAAACCTTCAGAAAAATATTAACTGGTACTTTAATTATTTGTGTTTGTCCCTTTTAAAAAATGCAACAAAATCTAGAGCAATTTAATAAACAATGAAAGAAAGCTTTGTATTTTCAAATATCTGTAAATAGACATTTCCATGGCGGGTGCAATAATGTATAACCCTTCATGTGTCAAAATATAATCATCCAGTTTGTATGAGTTAACAATGTGAAAAGGAGGAAAACCATTTCCAATAACCTAATTGCATGTTTTGAAAAAAGAAAGCTTTGTCAAAGGTGTTATTGTACCTGCAAGCCATTAAAAGATTACAGACAAATAGTGGAGAAACGTATGTTCAGAAAAATAAATAAGGTTTGAAAGATGCATTTTAGAAATTATTTACACTTAAAATCAAACTATGGGGGTCATTACAACCCTGGCGGACGGTGTTAAAGCGGCGGTAAGACTGCCAACAGACTGGCGGTCTTTTTTTCTGTATTATGACCATGGCGGCTACCTTATCTAGAAAGGTACCCAAGACTCTTTCTGCACACAGTGTACTGTGAATGTTATTACCCGTGCTCCCCCGCGAATAAACCTCCCACAACACAAGCAGCTCACTGCTTGAACAAGCATAAGCACATTTCATTTATAAATCGTCTTGGGCGATTTCAAGCGCCTCCATATTTGTGAGATCAACATCTTTAATTCTGAAAAGATAAGGCCGTTTCTTTCCACTCTGCAGGAAACGTACAGTGGTGTTTTTTTTAAAGGCCTTGAAATGCTGAGTTTAAATTCATGCCAATGGTAAAGTCCCACTATCGCTTCAAATATGGTTATGCGACAATCAATTACTTTTTTTAAGTAGATGAATGGATTGTAGGTGCGATAACCGCCCGGGTGAATGTGTTATCAGGCAGTCACTGTGATGATTTCTTGGCAAACAGCCTGCTCTCTATGTATCTTTTTTATGTATTAAAGTTTAGTCAGATGTTCTACTCCTCTGCAAATCCCCGAAGGCCGACGGGCATAATATTGGAACAACCAATCATGGCGCATGCATATTACCTGTCAGTGCGTGGGGTGACAAGCAGAGAGGGAGATCTCCATCTGATACAGAGTAATACAAATGACTCATGGTAGATCAACTCCGCATCTCCACAGCAGCTATCTGACTGTGATTATACAAAGAGAAATGGCTGGAGGGCAAGTAGATGCCAATAGCACAGATCTTCAATCAAAATCCTCGAATATATGCACGGCCATGCATTAGGTCTGGTGAGTGCACATTTCAGCTGTAAAGAACATTGAAAGGGATAGCTTTTGCTTTTCCGGTCCTTCTGCAGAAGTAATTACTTCACACTTGGAGACAGATTACATAGATTGTACTGGTTATAAGAGATTTTGCAACTGGACAGGTGTAATCTCGATCGTCATTTGCACCAATCAGTGCAAAAATTACATTTTCACTGTCCGGCGGATGAAAAATGTTGCTTGTGATCGTGTCAGTCACTGTAATTGTTATTTTTGCACTGGTTCTATTGCAGCCTACGAATGTGCTCAAATTACTAGCGCCATGTGGTCCCAGATGCAAGGAGGAAAATTACCTATTTTCAGACTCATCTAATGACAGATGGTGAAGGTATTCTAGAAGAGCGCACCTGAGAAGTGTGCCAACATCTAGATGGCCCTATGCCAAGAATAGCTCATATTCTTTATTAGGAATTAGAAATAATATACATTTGCTCAATTGACAATTTTAATATAAATTAATTTCCTTTTCCCTCAGTTTTCAATAATACTTGCAGAGTCCTTTACATCCGAAGGCTTTTGCTCCACTGCCTCTGGTCTGTTACTCAAATTCAGCAGCACACAACAAAATCCTGTAATCCTTGTGTTATAGAAGGCTACTATATAGTTCCTTTTCTGGCTTAGCGAAACGTTTAGGGGGTCAGAACCCCACTGTGATAGTAGCTGAGGCCAAATGAAGCAGGCTGGTATTACACTGTCAGTAAACCTGAGGGTTCATTAGGGTGGGGTGGTTATGGCTGGGCAGTAATCTCAGGTGCACTTCAAAGAATGGAAGCCCATGAGAGGTACGTTTTGCCATCCTGCCTTGTTTGACTCTTTGTTGCGTGCTTATGATTATTACCTCGGTGGACATATTTGGAAGTCAGCATGCTGTTTTCCACGTTTGGTCGGTGTTCATCAGCAGTGCTGTGGCCGTTGTTTACTACACATAAAGGCGGTCATTGCAACATTGGCAGTAAAAGCCCCTTACTGCCGTGCAGAAGACTGCCAACACACCGCCGCGGCTGCGGAAATCCGCCAAAGCCATTATGACCCACAGCACGGAATCCGCCAATATTCAGACACCCACACAAGTCCGCCACATCAAAGGTCAGTGATAAACTGGTGAAAACAAATCCTCCACCGTCACGCCAACAGAAATACGCCCACACTATCACGACCCACGAATCCATGCGGCGGTCTTTCAACCGCGGTATTCCATTGGCGGTACACACCGTTGCGCTCAAAATACACACACACATACAAAACACAGCCACATTGGACAATTCTAAATACACACACCTGATACACATACACACACCACTCCCACACACCCAATACAATATAAAACACACACCTACATCACCCACAAACCCCTACGACCACAATTGAGAAAGAAGCACAGAGAGAGACACCACCATCAACAATACTAGCATCCACAGGCACACAACACCATCACCCACAAAACTTCCACGCACCTCACACAACACCCCACTGCATATCAGCACACTTATCACCACACACACCACCCCACACATCACCCACAACACCCCATGGCACGGCAAAGACACCCCAGGTTCTCGGAGGAGGAGCTCAGGGTCATGGTGGAGGAAATCGTCTGGGTAGAGCCACAGCTATTTGATCACAGGTGCAGCACACCTCCATTGCAAGGAAGATGGAGCTATGGCGAAGAATAGTGGACAGGGTCAACGCAGTGGGACAGCACCCAAGAAATCGGGATGACATCAGGAAGAGGTGGAACGACCTTCCGGGAAGGTGCTTTCCGTGGTCTCAAGACACAACCTTGCGGTTCAGCGGACTGGCGGCGGACCCACACCTCCTCCCCCACAACTAACAACATGGGAGGAGCAGGTCTTGGCGATTCTGCATCCTGAGGGCCTCACAGGACTAGATAGAGGAATGGACTCTGGTAAGTCAAATCTTAACTATTACATCCACCACCCTACCTGCATGCCATCACATACCCCCACCCTCACCCTCACCCCCATCACTCCTACTCCTGACAAATGTCCCACTATCACAAACCACACATCCCAACACCAAGCCCTGCACGCAACAACAAAGCATGGACACCCATCACTAAAGCATGCCCACTGCACATACCCATACACCCCCCTAAACCATCATCACACAAGGTCCCACACAGGAATGCAAGCACTGGGGTACACGGTCACCCACCATTTGCACACCATGGCACACACAGATGTAATAAACATCCTTTTATACCCCTGCAGCACCCCTACCCAACGTCACCGGACAGGAGGGTCCACACATGTCCACACCACCAACAGAAGAGGCCCACAGTGATGACAGCACCTCTGTCCAACTGGATCTAGATGACCAGCCCGGCCCATCGGGGACTTCGGGACAGTCGGTTCCCATCACACAGTCACAGGCCACTACAGAGCTTCGCCCCTCTGGAAACACCAGCACAGCACCCACCCAGCGGGCCCATACCTCCGTCCCCAGGACACGTCAATCAGCAGTGTGTCCACCACTACAGGGAACCCAGGCTAACCCACCACCCCAACAACAACAGGGACCTGGGGGTAGTGGCAGTGGGCACACGGTCCAGGGGACGGAGGCCCAGGAACACAGGGGAACTGGGAGGGCTGCTGTGCGACAGGGGGAGGACAGGCCAAGGGAACCCACTCTCCACGAGGCACTCTCCAACACCATGGGAGCCTACCACCACTCCCAGGAGACAATGGCAACAGTACTGGCCAAGTTTCAGGAGACCCAGCGCCTGCAGGAGGAACAGTATTTGGGCTTCAGGGAGGAACTCAGAGCCATCAATTCCACCCTGGGCACCAATGTAGGGGTGCTGAAGGAAGTACTCAACACCAGGAGGGACACTGTGGCACAACAAGGGGCCCCTGGCACTAGCATGGACGATGAACTGCCCAACACCTCTGCCGGCGCAAGTGGACAGGAGGCACTGCCATAGAACCCCCACACCAGCACCCCACCCCCTGCAGAGGGAGAACCACCCCGCAAATGGTCCCTGAGATCCAGGACAAAGACAGAGAACGATGCCAAGACCCCCGCCAAGAAATGAGACCACCCTGAATGTCATCCTTCTGTCCCACTTTGTCACCCTGTCCATCCTTAAACTGCCCCAGCTCCACTTCCTATGCCAATTTGGGCAATGCACCTGTGAGACTAATAGACTGGACTCTGCCATGGACATTCCTCCACCATCACCACTCACCATTTTGCTACTCCCTCCCATATTTTGCACTTAAATAAACACCCTTGAAGCACACAAAAATCTGGAGTCAGTCTGTGATTTTGGAATAGTGTATTAGCAATTACAGTGTCAAAAAGCTCTTTCATTTGTAATGTCAACATACCTATGTCACACAGCTCTAGTCTATGAGGAATCAAAGCAGATGTCACACTGTGGGACCCACATCTGTGAAATCGTAAGGAGGAATCAAAGCAGATGTCACACTGTGGGACCCACATCTGTGAAATCGTAAGGGAAAGTGACAACTCAGTGACCATACACTGGGTGAAAACGACAGAAAGTAGAGAGGTAGTAGTGTTACAGTACATGTAGTAGGCAGGTTTGTATTCTTACCTGTGTGTCACTGGAAATATTGCTGGATCACTGAGTCCCTGTTGTCCATGTCTTCTTCTTCTGCTTCCTCGTCTTCACTGTCCACAGGCTCCACAGCTGCAACAACACCGCCATCTGGACCATCCTCCTGCAGAAAAGGCACCTGTCGTCGCACAGCTAAGTTGTGAAGCATACAGCAGGCCACGATGATCTGGCACACCTTATTTGGTGAGTAGAATAGGGATCCACCTGTCATATGGAGGCACCTGAACCTGGCCTTCAGGAAGCCGAAGGTCCGCTCGATTATCCGCCGTGTTCGCCCATGGGCCTCATTGTCGCGTTCCTCTGCCCTTGTCCTGGGATTCCTCACTGGGGTCAGTAGCCATGACAGGTTGGGGTAACCAGAGTCACCTGCAAATGGCGAGAGACAACTGTTAGACACACACTAACCTGTAGGGATAACCCCAGACCCAGGCAACCATTCCCACTGTCTTGCTTCCAGGTGCTCACTTAATAGCCACACACAGTGCCTCTGGAGTTGACCCATCACATAAGGGATGCTGCTATTCCGCAGGATGTAGGCATCATGCACTGAGCCAGGGAACTTGGTATTAACATGGGAGATGTACTGGTCGGCCAAACATACCATCTGTACATTCTTCGAATGATAACTCTTCCTTTTCTGTACACCTGTTCACTCCTGCGGGGGGACCAAAGCCACATGGGTCCCATCAAGGGCACCTATGATGTTGGGGATATGTCCCAGGGCATAGAAGTCTCCTTTACATACGTACCCACAGCTTACACAGAACACGAATCATAATCCAAAAAGTGGCCTGTATGTGTGTTGAGTCTAGGCCTAGGTATGTGTGACGCAGTTAAAAATGAAGCCATGTGGGCCCCTGAAATGGCGGATGCCTGACCTCTAAAGTGGGACAATGGGATGTGAGGTAACTGCGCTGGCGTTGTACACCATCGCAGTAGGCGGTCGAAGACCGCAGCGCAATGCTACATTGGTTAACATTGGACCCTATGGGTCCCATGAGCCAATGGCGATGTACGCCGGCGGTGACGGTACGCACCGCCACGGATGTGACCACCATTTTCTATCTGTTCAATCACTCGATACCTGATCTTCAACAGGAGAGGACCTACACTGCAAGTGTTGCTGTGACCTCGATCTGGAAGAGACAATGGCTCGAGTGTCTCTGGAAAGGGCCCCAGAATTCACATCGGAGGAGTTGGAGAAACTCGTGGACGGGGTCCTCCTCCAGTACACACTACTCTACGGTCCTCCAGAAAAACAGGTAAGTACACTGGGAGCATGCTGTATGGGCTATGCCTGTGTGGAGTGGGGTGGATGTAAGAAGGGGGGGGATATTGCGGCGTGCATGAAACGACGGTGAGTGTATGTGCCCCATAGCAAGGGTAGGGATGGGGGCCAATGACTGTGACGGTGCAGTTGGTAATAAGTTTCTCTTCCCCCTGTACAATTCATGTGAGGTCAGCGCCCACCAGAAAAAATATATTTGGCAAGGACGTCCGGACCCTGGGGGTCTACCACAGACGGAGCACCCACTGCCGGAAAAGATGGGAGGACATTCGCCGCTGGAGCAAGAAGACGGCGGAGGCTCAGCTGGGGATGGCTTCCCAACGTGGGAGGGGTGCCCGTCGCACCATAACCCCCCTGATGTTCAGGATCCTGACGGTGGCGTACCCGGAGTTGGATGGGCGCTTGAGGGCATCACAGCAGACAAAAGGGGGTGAGTACACTCTCATCCTGCTGATTTAGCGCACAGTGGAGGGGTCTGGGCGGGGAAGGTGGGCTGTGGGTTTCCCTGGACCAGGGCGAGTTTCGCAGGCAAGGTCCCTCCGTAAGGCAGGCCATGTGGCACCCCACCCCACCTCTGTAGAGTGCCAAGTACACCTAGTCATGCCCCTCTGTCATCCATGTGTGCAGATGTCGTCCATATCCTAGTAGGCCATTTCCCAGGGATTGAACAGTGGAGCCCAAGAGCGCGGCGTAGTGCAGGGGGCTTCTGTGTCTGTCGTGTCCACCAACGGTAGCGGTAATGCATGCACTCAACACGTCTTTCTTCTGTCATCCCCCCCCCTTTTCGTGGTCTCACTGTTCTTGCGTGCATTAGCATCATCAGGCGGAGGAGCAGTGTCACCGGAGCACGAGGGGGCTGCATCCCACATGGCCATGGAAGGCCACACTACGGACTGGGACTTCACCAGTGGGACGGAGGGCGAGGGAAGCTCCACGGCGGGGACAGGAGCTGAGACCAGCGACACAGACTCGTCCTCTGATGGGAGCTCCCTTGTGGTTGCGGCAACATCTGTGCTCCCCCCATCTACAGGTACACCCGCCACCCCCCCTACCAGCACCGCCCTCCCAGCAGCCCCTCAGCCTTTGCCCCATGCCCGCTCACCCAGGAGGGTGCGCATCACCTTCGCCCCAGGCACCTCAGGCCCTGCCCCAGTCACCCCGGCTTCCTTCAGTGTGGAGGCCATTGACCTTCTCAGGACCCTCACTGTTGGGCAGTCTACCATTTCGAATGCCATCCAGGGTGTAGAAAGGCAGTTGCAACAAACAAATGCATTCCTGGAGGGCTTTTATTCTGGTCAGGAGGCCCTTCAGCGAGCTTTTCAGACTCTGGCCTCAGATCTGATGGCAGCCATTGTCCCTGTCTCTAGCCTCCCTCCTGCACACACGTCAACATACAACGGAAGCTCTGGCAAACATAAGCACCACACATCCCACAGGCACTCACGCAAGCATCACACACATGCAGACACACCAACATCCACTGCTTCCACTGTGTCCCCCTCCTCCTCGTCTCCCTCCTCCCTCCCAGTCTCGTCTCCACTCACACCTGCATGCACTACATCTACAGCCACTACTGCCATCACTAGAACACCCACCACCACACCCCGCTCACGTGCAGTCACCACCCCCACTACCATTCACATGTCCCCTGTGTCCTCTCCCAGTGTGTCTGTGACGCCACCTCCCAAGATACACAAACGCAGGTACAGACCCACCCAACAGCCATCCACCTCACGACAGCCTCCAGCCCATGCACCTTCATCCAAAGTCAGCAAATGAACACCTCCTACAACCACAACCTCTTCCTCCACTCCCAAACCCCCTCCAGCTACCCGTCCCAGTGTCTCCCAAAAACGTTTCCTGTCCAACCTTGACCTCTTTCCCACACCTCCCCCACCCCGTCTGCCTCCTAGGTCCAGAACTAGCACCTCAGCCACAAGATCTCCGGGACCAGTGGTGCCTGTAGTCACCGGAATCTGGAGTGCACTGGCCACCAGGGCAGCCAGTGTGGCACGGAGCCACAGCACAGACAGTCCCCCACCTGTGAAGCATCAGAAGTTGGCCAGTGCCCGGCGGGAGAGGTGGAAGGCTCCAGCTACCAAAGCCGCTCCCAGGGGTCCCGGTGGGAGTGTGGAGTCAGCTGCGACACCTTCCAAGGTGGGGAAGGGCCACAAGAAACCAGGAAAGTCTGGGAAGAGCAGAACGGCGGAGGAGACCGTCCTCATCCCTGCTTCCCAGGAGCCCACCGCCATCATCCCCGCTGCCCAGGAGGCCACCGCCATCATCCCCGCTGCACAGGAGGCCACAGCCATCATCCCCGCTGGGACAGAGAGGCCTGCCAGCACAAGCCCCGCTGGGACAGAGAGGATTGCCAGCTCGCTGGGACAGAAAGGACCGCCAGCACAAGCCCCGCTGGGACAGAGAGGACCGCCAGCACAAGCCCCGCAGGGACAGAGAGGACCGCCAGCACAAGCCCCGCTGGGACAGAGAGGACCGCTAGCACAAGCCCCGCTGGGCTAGAGAGGACCACCAGCACAAGCCCCGCTGGGACAGAGAGGACCACCAGCACAAGGCCCGCTGGGACAGAGAGGACCACCAGCACAAGCCCCGCTGGGCTAGAGTGGACCACCAGCACAAGCCCCGCTGGGACAGAGAGGTCCACCAGCACAAGCCCCGCTGGAACAGAGAGGACCACCAGCAGAAGCCCCGCTGGGACAGAGAGCAGCTGAGTCACTGCAAAGGAGCCCGCCGTCTCAAGCACCGCTGAACAGGGCACCGCCGACTCAAGCACTGCTGAACAGGGCACCGCCGCTCCAAGCACCGCTGAACAGGGCACAGCCGCCTCAATCACCGCTGAACAGGGAACTACACCTGTGCCCATGCAGTCCGTCATGGATGACTACAATATACACTGTCAACATATATCTCCTTGTTGTATCCAAATACTATAACTGGTCAATCCATGCCTAGCCTCAAACTGTCACTAAATAATGCACAGGATGCCTACCATTATGGTGTCATAGGGGGCATATGTGGCTCAGGGTACCCTGTTAATGTAGCAAATGTAACCTAGACACAACACAGGCCCTACATGTAAGGGACCACAGAAAGCATGATAAATCATGATCTTAAATCAACCCACAGGTGCGTCACACAGTAAATGATTGTCCTTTGATGCCCAAGCCACAATACCTGAGTGACTGGTATTGCAGTGCTCCAGAAAAGTGGCTTTGCATGTCTCTCATTAATTCAAATGATGAGAGGAGTACACTCCATAAATTAGTCTGCAAACAAATGATGGAGCATGTTTGCCACCACATGATAGTTATGTCCACTGCATGTGTGCAGATATGTGTGTATCACTCACTGGAGTGAGCGGGTCTGTATATGTTTGCAGTGGTATGTCTGTTGCAGTATCATCATGCCTGAGAGGCTGGACTTTCAGATTTAGGCCCTCATTCCAACCCTGGCGGTCTCTGACCGCCAGGGCGGAGGGCAGCAGAAGCACCGCCAACAGGCTGGCGGTGCTTCCTGGGCTATTCTGACCGCGGCGGTAAAGCTGCGGTCAGAAAAGGGGAACCGGCGGTTTCCCGCCGGTTTTCCCCTGGCCCAGGGAATCCTCCATGGCGGCGCTGCTTGCAGCGCCGCCATGGGGATTCCGACCCCCTTCCCGCCAGCCTGTTTCTGGCGTTTTTTACCGCCAGAGCCAGGATGGCGGGAACGGGTGTCGTGGGGCACCTGGGGGCCCCTGCACTGCCCATGCCACTGGCATGGGCGGTGCAGGGGCCCCCTAACAGGGCCCCATACAGATTTTCACTGTCTGCTTTGCAGACAGTGAAAATCGCGACGGGTGCCACTGCACCCGTCGCACCCCTGCAACTCTGCCGGCTCCATTCGGAGCTGGCTTCCTCGTTGCAGGGGCTTTCCCGCTGGGCCGGCGGCCTTTTGGCGGTCGCCCGCCGGCCCAGCGGGAAAGTTGGAATGGCCGCCACGGTCTTTTGACCGCGGGGCGGTCATTCGGCGGTAACCGCATGCGGGCGGCGACCGCCGCCCGCCGCGGTCAGAATGACCGCCTTAATGTTACACACAGTAATTGTATTTGAAAGTGTTGTACAGTGCACAGACATTGAGCACATTTATCCCTTCCATGCTTTACAAGTGGACCTGCTCCCTACACAATAGGAGAGGTGGTTCGATTTGCGGACCCAGACATCTCCAGTAAGTGTTGATATTTCTGTTCTGTGTTGTGTTTGCAGCTGTTGTGTGATTGACTCCTGTGTGTTGGACAAATAGCAAGGTATGATGTGCTGGTTAATGATCGGATATGTTACTTGAGTGGAGTATCATTTGTTTCCATTTTTGAGTTGGACAATCATTAGCGTATAGTCATATTTTGGGATTGTAGTGCAGCCCTGTAGGCATAGCCATGTGAATAGGGTGACATTTGTTGATAAAACCTTTATTAAGAAAATTTAGCAGAGGACCATATTTATGATTTAGTCAGCAAGTCAGAACCTGAATCTCACAGAATAGGGATGCCAAAGTCTTACCCACAGACTTGAGCCTCTCTGTCACTAATGAACATGTTTGACCGTAAGTTTGACTTCCTAGCAGCATGTAGCTCAACATGTTGTGCTACATGTATGTGGCACTTGAGTACAATGTCATAGGTGTGCATGCAGCTCATGGCCAGATGTGTGCTTGCATCTATCTGCTTGTTGTAAAACATGTATTAGTGGTATTAAATGATGTTGACAATTGTCTGCATTTTCAAACATAAATGTGGATGGGATTGTCAAAGGTTTGGGTGTATCCTAGTTGGACATCCTCCTTACCTGTGGTGGACTGCTCAAACCCATGTACAGCTGTCCAGAGCTTCCTGGGTGTCCTAGATGTTGGAAAGTATTTGGTGCATGTCCACCCCCCACCTCAGGCACAGGCTTTGGGTTATGAAATGTGTACCTAGGACTGATGATCCAAGTTTAGTACACAGACATGTAAATCTGTAAATCACTTGTCCAAAACCAGGATACCCACTCATGATTAGCAACTGCATTCTATCCCAGCAATTCCATTTACATATCACAGATCTTGTGGCCTTGATTGTCATCCAGAAAATAGACATTAGTTGGCCTGTCACATGTGGAGGACTTGCAGCATTTTTTACGTGACAAATGGCTGAACTATGATGCATAGGTCATTTAAGTTGTTACACATCTTTTAGAGCATTGCTGTGCTGTTAGATAGGACTTCTGTAGTCTGCGTTGGCATGTACTTCATCAGGGACAATCTGTGATCTGTATGATGATATGGCCTGTTTCTGGTACATTAGATGTATTGTCTGATTTACTTCAGTAGCTAGATCACACAATGAAGTACCTAATGTTTGGTTTTATCTTTTTTTTAACAGCAGCCAATATGAATGCCATCCAGATTTGGGAGTTCCAGCACCGGGCGGTGCGTTACCGCCTCATTCTGGATGTGGAGTCTGGGTTCTGCCACATGGCACAGTGTTATCGACATGACAGAGCCTCCGGAGTGTGGAGGGCATTTGCCCACGGGGGCCCTTCGGTGTCCACCACAGCCACCACCACCAGCACCACCACTACCATCCAGGTGGCACCAACCATAGCAGGCACCACTGCAGGACCATCAACCTCCACTGCTCCTGAACCTATTGCAGCACCACCTGCACCTCCTCCTACAAGCACGGCACCAACAACCAGACAAACATCTTCAACTGGCACCCAGACCACACCTGCTGCAGTCATTGACCCTGCAGATTTCCAACAGATGCAATGTGACATTGAACGTATGTTGAGGAAAATGAACAGGCTGCAGCAGGAGGTGGCACAAGTTAATAAGAGGGTGCGTGCCATACAGAAGACCCTGCGGAGGGCGAACTTGTGAACAATATACCCTCAGCCATGATTCCCTCCCCTCCCTCCTCTTTCCTGGTTCTTTAAATTAGTGGGTTTAAGGGTCTTAGTGACAGGTTAGAATAGGCTGTTAGTTTAGTTAGTAGTGGTGGGTTGGGGGGTGGGGGTATGATACTTTTAATATCTGTTTTTTATTATCTGTGTGGGTGAGTGGGTGGGGGATGATGTTGGTGTTTCGGTGTTTTAAAAAATATATATATAAAATATAAAAATACAAAAATATATATATATTTGTTTAGTATAAGATAGTATGTGTTTAGGTTAGTACATGTTGTCCTCCATGTGTCCCGTCTTATAAGGGGGTGGGGGTTTGATGTTTAGATTGTTTAGTTAAATGTGATAAGTAAGTTTAGCTTAGGTCAGTTAGGGCCTGTTGTGGGTAATGTGTAGTTAGGATAGGTCAGGTTAGGTAAGGTATTTCCCCAAGTTTTATCTTCCTTTTTTACTGTTAAATAATTATTTAGGTAATCCTTTACAGTATGTGGCACATGCTTGGGGATCAGGGCCTTGCCATGGCTGAACAGTGTCTCTTCAGTATTTGCATTTGTGTCCCATCCTGCAACAAAATCCCAATTGAACTGTTACATTGGCAGCTACACCAACGCTACTTTGCGAAGATTCTGCCATCCATTGCACCCACCAGTCAAGATTACTATGGATCCCAAAGTGTTGTTAATTATTGATGTATGTTTTCAATCTCAGCTACTTTGGGACCAGATTTGGTATTGAGGACACTGTGTGACGTCTTCCTGAAGCCTTATAAGGTGAGTGGTAGTATGATCTCATGTAGTATGGTATGGTATACACAACTCATACCTATCATTTGTTACATTGTTCATCCAGGTTACATATTTGAATGTACACTAATACATATCCATTCCTGCTGTATGGTGTGTGGTAGGAAATATTTGGGTCAAATGTCACTTACGTAAAGATTGGCTTGAAGAAAAATTTGAAGGCAATAATTTTTGGCTTAGACATCCCTTGAGGAAGACTTATTCTGTCCAACACATCATTATACTGTATAGTTTCTATTTCCCTCAGAATTAACCCTCAGGAAGGGCAGGTGATGGTACAATCCGGACCACAGTGCATAGTTATCAGACCACATTCTTTCAGGGCAGTTGTATTGACACTCTATAATCATTGACATGAGGTAAACTTCACTGATCTCCATCACGGTTGATGTGTCACATTACACAGAGACAAAGTTGTTGTGTAAGTGCTATTTATTTTAAAGTGTTGTAGTGTTATATTTACATTGTCCATGATTGTGAGTCCATTAGTGTGACACCTTCCATTGTGATCCTATACAAGTGAAAAGGACATGTCATTGGACATGCTGGGGTGAACTGTCAGACAGTGCAGAGGGACAGGATTTGCCAATGAGTTAGTGAGAGACAATCACAGGGAAGAGTGACAAGATAAACAGTGGGCTGGAGAACAGTGCTTGTGAACAGCTGTTGCAAGACTGGCATGTTACAAAGCACAGGACCTTGGTTAAAAGTGGCCATGTGGCAGGAACTAGTGCTACCGGGTACTCTTACGGGTGAAGGTGATCTGTTCAACGTCTTCATCTTCTGATGTGTGTGTTGTCTCCTCTGCCGTTGGTGGTGGTGGTTGTGAAGGGGCAACACACACCTCAGTGTTTGAAGACGTGAAGTCAGACATCCCGGTAGTTGCCAACTGTGGGGCTATTAAGGGCAGTACTACAGCAAGGAGGAGCTGCTAGTTCTTAAGAATAGCAGCCACTTTGCTGTGGTAGGCAGCCAGGTCAGCCCTGAGGGGGTCAAAACTGCATTCGTGCCCACGTTGAAAGGTTTGTTGTTAGAGGTGTTGTGTCAACTCTCTCACAGCTGTGCTGATTTCCTTCACACTTTTTTCAAGTTCATGCAAGATTTTTGTTCGCCCTTGCATGGCTGCTGCCTGCTCCGCAGTTGACATCATGCACGAACGCACCCCCTCTAGGCTGGCTGCCATATTTTCCATCCCCACCCGCACCTCCTTGGCCAGCTCCCACTGTACTCCAACTACAGTTCTCTCAAAGCTGGTGCCAGTGTAGTCAGAGTCCTCAGCTGGGTTGGAGCTGGCAGGTGGTACAATTGGGGTGGTGGGTGGGTCCTCTGTGATGACTGCTGTATCTGTGCTCCTCCTTGCGACTGAAGGTGGGGTCTGGAGGGTCCCAAGGACATCTTGGATGGTCTGCTGGCTGATGTTTGTCAGCTCGTCATCCATGTCATCAGGGTAGTCCAGGACAGGCATATCCCCAGGAGACCCTTCGTCCTCTGCAATGAGATATTGTACAATTAGTGTGTCTGTGTTGTGGGATTTGTAATGTGGCGTGCCTGTCTTCCTATTTGTTGCACATTGTGATCTTGGTTCCTGATCATTACTCCTGTCTTTAATATTAGCATTCTCCCATGGCCTATGCCCCACCAGCATGTCACACGTATTGTGGTCAGTTTGGGGACTTGTCAGCATCACATCCTCTAGGTGTTGGTTCAGGCCAAATTGTGAATTGCCATCTTCTTGACCTACTTAACCCTCCGTCTACTTCCATTCTCATGGTGAGGCCTTGCACTGGCTGTGGTTGTTCTGATGGCACTTGCACCACACTTCACAATCTGGAACTGAGCCAGTCTCAGATATTTCACATCCAGCTATATGTTGCTGAGACCTATCATATACTATGTGTAGCATTGGCATGGCACACTACAGATGTCAGCATTGGTAGTGTGTAATGTTGATGTTGGGGAAGGTGTGCTACATTGTATTGCACTGATGGTCCTAGCAGTGTTCCATTTCCTCTTCTGACTGTGAGTGTGAATTTCACTAGTCGGTGACATATGTCCTCCCCCTCAATGCTGTTGTCTGAGCAGTATGACATTTGGGATGTTGCATGGTGTCATTGGAGCTATTGTGACTCAGGCACAGGGTGGACCCTGACATATGCAGCATGGGTATGACATTAGTGCAGTGTACCTCATAATGCTTATGACAATGGCTGATGTTTGTAGCAAATATGGACGATCACATTTGGCAGGATTAGAATTTTTTTATTGATTACAGGTGATTGATAAAGTTGTCATCCTGAACCCTCTAATTTGGGTGTGTTTGACCCATGGGGACATTACTGCCATTAGTTACTTGACCTAAACACACAGCAGAGGTGGTAGTGGCAACTGTTGTCAGTGTTAAATTCCACTTGCAGATATGGCCTGAGACTTTTAATTGAGCTCTAGTTCATGTAGGGAGAATACCAGCTGACTTGTGACAGTAGGCCAGTTTTACATTGTATCCTACCCTCCTGGACTAGCTTTACCTTTCCAACATCCTTGGCATGGCAGCATAACCCCATGCAAAGGTTGTTGGTGTAGTGTAGTACTGTGCCCCAGGTTTCCTCTGAACGGGTCATGCCCCCGTGCCGTGCCCCTTTACCCATTCCACTCTCTGAATTTCATGACTTACATGCATTGTGTAGTAGGTATGTTCCTCCCCTGCTTGCAGTTAACATTTGTTCATTTTAATTCCCCATGCGACTTACCCTGCATCTGTGTTGTCTCCTGGTAGTCTGCGCTGTCCTGTCCTTGAATCCCTGTGATGATCTCCTCAGGGATGACAGCTGCCACCATGTCCTCCATGTGGTCCAGGGCCTCCTGCGGTGCTGGACTCCCACCTCTAGTCTGCAGTGCTGCCTTCCTGTTCCTGGCTATCTTTTCCTTTGTCCTGGGCTTGCAGTCATGCCAGCGTTTCTTGCATTCGATGACTGTTCTCCGTACTTCTGCCACACTGTTTATCTTGTCAACAATTTGTTGCCATATTGCCTCTCTCCTACTGATTGGCAACTTTGAGGTGACAAACAGTTGGTGCTGGTGTTCCGTCACCTCTTTCACCAGAATTTCCTGCTCCTCTGCACTGAAGCGACAGTTTCTTTTCTTCTTCTCCCTCTCCTGGGTCTTGGTCCTCCTGGCTGGTTCCTGGTCTGTTGTCATCTTCCTGGGGTCTGTCCAAGCATCTTGGATCCATTTTGGCTCTCCTTAGCACATTTTGCAGTATTTGCGCCACTTTTTGACGCTATTGTGTCAAAAAACTGCGCGTATCTGGTTTGCGGCATCATAAACCTGCTCACAGTCATTTTCGCCACGTTAATGTAGTTTTGCTTTAAGACGTGACACATTGGTTTGAGTAAAACAAAATTACTCACACCAGTGGTTTGCGCCGCCGTGCATCAAAGTATACATTTGATGCCCGAGCAGCGCTAAGAAATGGCATTCGCCGGCGGTAAAATCTTTGACGCAAAACTGCGTTGGCGCAGTTTTGCGCCAAAAAGTATAAATATGGCCCTAAGTTCACACAAAAAGTCTAACTTTACTCATAGTAAAGTTAGTCTTTTGGTCTAAACTTAGATAAAAATTCTAAACTTAGACTATGAGTAAAGTTAGACTTTAGGTCTAAACTTAGACTTTTGCCTTAAACTTTGTGAATCAAGCCCCTACTCTTCATAACTGAATCATGGTTTGGAGATGACATGGCCACAGTGTTACATGAAGCCGTTCCTCCAGGCTATGAAACCATCACAAAAAAAACATTTAGGCAAAAGACGAGGTCGACTAGTTATATTCAAACAAGCCAATAATCTCAACAAAACAGACAACATCTCGATTCAAGGTTGTAAGGCCCTCATCACCAGAAGCCAACCTACACCAACTTTTTCCTGTAACTTCCTTCTCCTTTACAGACCATCACCCAGCAATTCAACATTCCCAGACACATTTCTAGACACAGTTGCAAACCTTCTAACACTATACTCCAACATATGCATTCGTAGGGACCTAAACATTTGGTTTGACAAACTCAGTATGCCCCATCCAAAAGCTATCATCACTGGTCTAGTCATGTTGAACCTACTTCAGATTATACACAATCCCACACACATCGCTGGACACATCCTAGATGTCATTTTTGCAAACCCAAAACTAGTTACAGTTCAAAGCATCATACCAGGCACGTAGCCATACCAGCACCTGGTAACTTCCCATCATAAAACACTACAAATTTACACACCCAAGACCACCTTACGTACATCCCCCTGTCGACCATGGAACAAATTCAATTTTGAAGACTTAGAAAAACAACTAACAGCCAAAACAGATCTAGACACAATAAATTCTGTTCAAAACTTTATGAGTGGCTACAGGAAGCTTTCAATATCCTAATACCACTCAGAACAACAAAACAGGGCAAAAAAAGAAGCACCTTGGAGAAAAACAGAACTAAAGAAGATGAAACAACAAATCAGGAGGCTGCAATGAGCCTGGTTCAAAACAAACTACATTCAAGACAAATTCCACCTATGCAAACCAAACAAAATATATAATTCATTAACCAAAAAAGTGAAAAAAAGGTTCTACTCATACGGAATTCAAAATGCTATATCTGCAAATAAAGAATTTTATAAATTCCTCTATGAATTTTGAAAACCTAAATTCATGGAAGGAACTCATCCCATTATTCAGGAATTCACAAACAACCTGGCAAATTATTACACAACCAAGGCAGACATATTCTTACTCAAAACAAAGGAAAGCCACCATCACAAACCCGTTTCCTAAAATCCCCCCCAAGACTAAGCCAACCCAGCCTCTGCACTCCTTTAAACAAATATCAGAAAGTGAATTTATGGAGTTAGTCAAAGCAAGCAGGCCATCTGGCTGGCCTTCCTTCCGACCCTTGTCCATCACAGATCTTGAGGTGCATTCTTTTATCTACTTCTGCTGCCATACCAGTAAGAAGAATCATCAATGATTCTTTAACTATGGGAACTTTTCCTGAAGACCTTTAAAGGTCATACATATGCCTATTATTGAAGAAAACAAACCTGGACCCACATGACCCCAACAACGACAGACCAATTACAAATGGACCTCTCCTGGGCAAACTAATAGAAAGAGCAGCATTCGTCCAGATGTTACAATTCATTGAAGATAACTTCATACTTTCAGACTACCAAACTAGATTTTGCCTAGGAAGAGGCACTAAGCCCTCATTTCAACATTGGTGGTAAAAGCCGCTTACCGCCGTGCAGAAGACCGCCAACACACCGCCGCGGCCGCGAAACTCCGCCACAGCTATTATGACCCACATCTCGGAACCCGCCAAAATTCAGACACCCACACAAGTCCGCCACACCAAAGGTCAGTGATAAACTGGCTATAACAAAACCTCCACCGTCACGCCAACAGAAATACGCCCACACTATCAAGACACACGAATCCACATGGCGGTCTTTCAACCGCGGTATTCCATTGGCGGTACACACCGCCGCGCTCAAAATACACACACTTCTACAAAACATCCCCACATTGGACGATTCAAAACACACACACCTGAGACACATACTGTAGGAAGTTGGCTCTGTATGTGCTATTTCAAAGTAAGGAATAGCATGCACAGAGTCCAAGGGTTCCCCTTAGAGGTAAAATAGTGGTAAAAATAGATAATACTAATGCTCTATTTTGTGGTAGTGTGGTCGAGCAGTAGGCTTATCCAAGGAGTAGTGTTAAGCATTTGTTGTACATACACATAGACAATAAATGAGGTACACACACTCAGAGACAAATCCAGCCAATAGGTTTTTGTATAGAAAAATATCTTTTCTTAGTTTATTTTAAGAACCACAGGTTCAAATTCTACATGTAATATCTCATTCGAAAGGTATTGCAGGTAAGTACTTTAGGAACTTCAAATCATAAAAATTGCATGTATACTTTACAAGTTATTGACAAATAGCTGTTTTAAAAGTGGACACTTAGTGCAATTTTCACAGTTCCTGGGGGAGGTAAGTTTTTGTTAGTTTTACCAGGTAAGTAAGACACTTACAGGGTTCAGTTCTTGGTCCAAGGTAGCCCACCGTTGGGGATTCAGAGCAACCCCAAAGTCACCACACCAGCAGCTCAGGGCCGGTCAGGTGCAGAGTTCAAAGTGGTGCCCAAAACACATAGGCTAGAATGGAGAGAAGGGGGTGCCCCGGTTCCGGGCTGCTTGCAGGTAAGTACCCGCGTCTTCGGAGGGCAGACCAGAGGGGTTTTGTAGGGCACCGGGGGGGACACAAGCCCACACAGAAATTTCACCCTCAGCGGCGCGGGGGCGGCCGGGTGCAGTGTAGAAACAAGCGTCGGGTTCGTAATGGAAGTCAATGGGAGATCTCGGGATCTCTTCAGCGCTGCAGGCAGGCAAGGGGGGGGTTCCTCGGGGAAACCTCCACTTGATCAAGGGAGAGGGACTCCTGGGGGTCACTCCTCCAGTGAAAGTCCGGTCCTTCAGGTCCTGGGGGCTGCGGGTGCAGGGTCTCTCCCAGGTGTCGGGACTTTGGATTCAAAGAGTCGCGGTCAGGGGAAGCCTCGGGATTCCCTCTGCAGGCGGCGCTGTGGGGGCTCAGGGGGGACAGGTTTTGGTACTCACAGTATCAGAGTAGTCCTGGGGTCCCTCCTGAGGTGTCGGATCTCCACCAGCCGAGTCGGGGTCGCCGGGTGCAGTGTTGCAAGTCTCACGCTTCTTGCGGGGAGCTTGCAGGGTTCTTTCAAGGCTGCTGGAAACAAAGTTGCAGCCTTTCTTGGAGCAGGTCCGCTGTCCTCGGGAGTTTCTTGTCTTTTCGAAGCAGGGGCAGTCCTCAGAGGATGTCGAGGTCGCTGGTCCCTTTGGAAGGCGTCGCTGGAGCAGGATCTTTGGAAGGCAGGAGACAGGCCGGTGAGTTTCTGGAGCCAAGGCAGTTGTCGTCTTCTGGTCTTCCGCTGCAGGGGTTTTCAGCTGGGCCGTCCTTCTTCTTGTTGCAGGAATCTAATGTTCTAGGGTTCAGGGTAGCCCTTAAATACTAAATTTAAGGGCGTGTTTAGGTCTGGGGGGTTAGTAGCCAATGGCTACTAGCCCTGAGGGTGGGTACACCCTCTTTGTGCCTCCTCCCAAGGGGAGGGGGTCACAATCCTAACCCTATTGGGGGAATCCTCCATCTGCAAGATGGAGGATTTCTAAAAGTTAGAGTCACTTCAGCTCAGGACACCTTAGGGGCTGTCCTGACTGGCCAGTGACTCCTCCTTGTTGCTTTCTTTGTTCCCTCCAGCCTTGCCGCCAAAAGTGGGGGCCGTGGCCGGAGGGGGCGGGCAACTCCACTAAGCTGGAGTGCCCTGCTGGGCTGTGACAAAGGGGTGAGCCTTTGAGGCTCACCGCCAGGTGTCACAGCTCCTGCCTGGGGGAGGTGTTAGCATCTCCACCCAGTGCAGGCTTTGTTACTGGCCTCAGAGTGACAAAGGCACTCTCCCCATGGGGCCAGCAACATGTCTCTAGTGTGGCAGGCTGCTGGAACCAGTCAGCCTACACAGCTAGTTGGTTAAGTTTCAGGGGGCACCTCTAAGGTGCCCTCTGTGGTGTATTTTACAATAAAATGTACACTGGCATCAGTGTGCATTTATTGTGCTGAGAAGTTTGATACCAAACTTCCCAGTTTTCAGTGTAGCCATTATGGTGCTGTGGAGTTCGTGTTTGACAAACTCCCAGACCATATACTCTTATGGCTACCCTGCACTTACAATGTCTAAGGTTTTGTTTAGACACTGTAGGGGCACAGTGCTCATGCACTGGTACCCTCACCTATGGTATAGTGCACCCTGCCTTAGGGCTGTAAGGCCTGCTAGAGGGGTGTCTTACCTATACTGCATAGGCAGTGAGAGGCTGGCATGGCACCCTGAGGGGAGTGCCATGTCGACTTACTCATTTTGTTCTCACTAGCACACACAGGCTTGTAAGCAGTGTGTCTGTGCTGAGTGAGGGGTCTCTAGGGTGGCATAAGACATGCTGCAGCCCTTAGAGACCTTCCTTGGCATCAGGGCCCTTGGTACTAGAAGTACCAGTTACAAGGGACTTATCTGAATGCCAGGGTGTGCCAATTGTGGATACAATGGTACATTTTAGGTGAAGGAACACTGGTGCTGGGGCCTGGTTAGCAGGGTCCCAGCACACTTCTCAGTCAAGTCAGCATCAGTATCAGGCAAAAAGTGGGGGGAAACTGCAACAGGGAGCCATTTCTTTACACATACACACACCCATTACAATATAAAACACACACCCACATCACCCACAAACCCCCACAACAAAAAATTCAGAAAGAAGGCCAGAGAGAGACACCACCAGCAAGTACAACAGCATCCACAGGGACATAACACCATCACCCACACAACTTCCACGCACCTCACACAACACACCACTACATATCACCACACTTATCACCACACACTCCACCCCACACATCACCTACACCACCCCATGGCACGGCAAAGACACCCCAGGTTCACGGAGGAGGAGCTCAGGGTCATGGTGGAGGAAATCGTACGGGTAGAGCCACAGCTATTCGGAGCACAGGTGCAGCACACCTCAATTGCAAGGAATATGGAGCTATAGCGAAGAATAGTGGACAGGTTCAACGCAGTGGGACAACACCCAAGAAATCAAGAGGACATCAGGAAAAGGTGGAATGACCTACGGGGGAAGGTGCATTCCATGGTCTCAAGACACCACCTGGCGGATCAGTGGACTGCCGGTGGACCCCCACCTCCTCCCCCACAACTAACAACATGGGAGGAGCAGGTCTTGGCGATTCTGCATCCTGAGGGCCTCGCAGGAGTAGGTGGAGGAATGGACTCTGGTAAGTCAAAGCTTTACTATTACATCCCCTACCCTACCTGCATGCTATCAAATACCCCCACCCTCTCCCCCATCACTCCAACTCCTCACAAATGTCCCAATATCACAAACCACCCATCCCAACACCAAGCCCTGCATGAAACACCAAAGCATGGACACCCATCACCAAAGCATGCCCACTGCACACACCCATACACCCCCCTAAACCATTATCACACAAGGTCCCACACAAGAATGGAAGCACTAGGGTACAGGGTGACCCACCCATTGCACACCATGACACACACAGATGCAATAATCATGGCTTTCCACCTCTGCAGGACCCCTACCCAACGTCACCAGACAGGAGGGTCCAGACATGTCCACTCCACCCACAGAAGAGGCCCACAGTGATGACAGCAGCTCTGTCTAACTGGATCTAGATGACCAGCCCGAGCCATGGGGGACCTCTGGACAGTCGGTTCCCCTCACACAGGCACAGGCCACCACAGACCTTCCCCCCTCTGGAAACACCAGCACAGCACCCACCCAGCGGGCCCATACCTCCGTCCCCAGGACACGTCAATCAGCTGTGTGTCCACCACTACAGGGAACCCAGGATAACCCACCACCCCAACAACAACAGGGACCTGGGGGCAGTGGCACTGCCAGTGGGCACACGGTCCAGGGGACGGAGGCCCAGGAACACAGGGGAACTGGGAGGGCTGCCGTGCGACAAGGGGCGGACAGGCCAAGGGAACCCACTTTCCACGAGGCCCTCTCCTCCATCATGGGAGCATACCACCACTCCCAGGAGACGATGGCAACGGTACTGGCCAAGTTTCAGGAGACCCAGCGCATGCAGGAGGAACAGTATATAGGCTTCAGGGAGGAACTCCGAACCATCAGCTCCACCCTGGGCACCATCGTAGGGGTGCTGAAGGAACTACTCAACACCAGGAGGGACACTGTGGCACTACAAGGGGCCCCTCACACTAGCATGGATGATGAACTGCCCACCACCTCCGCCGGCGCTAGTGGACAGGACGCCCCACCACAGGATCACCACACCAGCACCCCACCCCCTGCAGACGGAGAACCACCCCGCAAACGGTCCCTGAGATCCAGGAACAAGACAGAGAACGATGCCAAGACCCCCGCCAAGAAATGAGACCACCCTGATTGTCATCCTACTCTCCCACTTTGTCACCCTCTCCATAATTAAACTGCCCCAGCTCCACTTCCTATGCCCATTGGGGGTCAATGCACCTGTGAAACTAATATACTGAACTCTGCCATGGACACTCCTCCGCCATCACCACTCACCATTTAAATTCCCCCTCCAATATTTTGCATTTAAAAAAACACACCTAAAGCACAAAATGATCTGGAGTCTGTCTGTGATTTCGAAATAGTGTATTAGCAATTACAATGACAAAATGTATTTGAAATAGTAATGTCAACATACCTATGTCACACAGCTCTAGTCCATGAGGAATTTAAGCAGATTTCACACAGTGGGACCCACATCTGTGACACCGTAAGGGAAAGTGACAACTCAGTGACCATACACTGGGTGAAAACGACAGACAGGAGAGAGGTAGTAGTGTAAAAGTACATGCAGTAGGCAGGATTGTATTCTTACCTGTGTTTCACTGGAAATATTGCTGTTCTGCATGTCTTCTTCCTCTGCTTCATCCTCATCACTGTCCACAGGCTCCACAGCTGCCACAACACCACCATCTGGACCATCCTCCTGCAGAAAAGGCACCTGTCGTCACAAAGCCAAGTTGTGAAGCATACAGCAGGCAACGATGATCTGGCACACCTTCTTTGGTGAGTAGGATAGGGATCCAACTGTCATGTGGAGGCACCTGAACCTGGCCTTCAGGAGGTCGAAGGTCCGCTCGATCACCCTCCTAGTTCGCCCATGGGCCTCATTGTAGCGTTCCTCTGCCCTGGTCCTGGGATTCCTCACTGGGGTCAGTAGCCATGACAGGTTGGGGTAACCAGAGTCACCTGCAATTCGTGAGGGACAACTGTTAGACACACACTAACCTGTAGGGATATACCCAGACAACCATTCCCACTGTCTTGCTTCCAGGTGCTCACCCAACAGCCTACCATCTGTACATTCATAGAATGATAACTTCCGGTTTCTGTACACCTGTTCACTCCTGTGGGGGGGGGGGGACCAAAGCCACATGGGTCCCATCAACGGCACCTATGATGTTGGGGATATGTCCCAGGGCATAGAAATCACCTTTCACTGTAGGCAAATCCTCCACCTGAGGGAAAACGATGTAGCTCCGCATGTGTTTCAGAAGGGCAGACAACACCCTGGACAATACGTTGGAAAACATAGGCTGGGACATCCCTGATGCCATGGCCACAGTTGTTTGAAAAGACCCACTTTCAAGGAAATGGAGCACTGACAGCACCTGCACTTGAGGGGGGATTCCTGTGGGATGGCGGATTGCTGACATCAGGTCTGGCTCCAACTGGGTACACAGTTCCTGGATTGTGGCACGGTAAAACCTGTAGGTGATTATCAAATGTCGCTCCTCCATTGTCGACAGGTCCACCAACGGTCGGTACACCGCCATCTCCTCACATTTCCCAGCGGACGGTGCCTATGAAGGACAACAGCGAGCACAGAGTCAAACAACTCAGAGGTACGTACCCACAGTTTACACAGAACACCAATCATACACAAAAGGTAGCCTGTATGTGTGTTGAGACTAGGCCTAGGTATGTGTGACGCAGTTGAAAATTAGGCCATGTGGGCCCCTGAAATGCCGGCTGCCTGACCTCTAAAGTGGGACAATGGGGTGTGAGGTAACTGCGCTGGCGTTGTACACCGTCGCGGTAGGCGTCGGAGACCGCGGCCCAATGCTGCATTGGTTAACATTGGACCCTATGGGTCCCAGGAGCCAATGACGATGTAGGCCGGCGGTGATGGTACGCACCGCCGCGGACGTGACTGCCATTTTCTATCTGTTCAATCACTCGATACCTGATCTTCGACAGGAGGACCTACACTGCAAGTGATGCTGTGACCTCGGTCTGGAAGAGACAATGGCTCGTGCGTCTGGGGAAAGGGCCCCTGCCTTCACATCGGAGGAGTTGGAGAAGCTCGTGGATGGGGTCCTCCCCCAGAACACGCTACTCTACGGTCCTCCAGACAAACAGGTAAGTACACAGGGAGCATGTTGTATGGGCTATGCCTGTGTGGAGAGGGCTGGATGTAAGAAGGAAGGGGGCAGAGTGCTGCGTGCATGAAAGACGGTGAATGAATATGCCACATGGCAAGGGTAGGGATGGGGGACAATCACTTTGATGGTGCAGTTGGTAATGACTTCTCTTCTTCCCCTGTACATTTCATGTAGGTCAGCGCCCACCAGAAGAAAGACATATGGTGTGCCTTCGCCAAGGACGTCCGGACCCTGGGGGTCTACCACAGACGGAGCACCCACTGCCGGAAAGGATGGGAGGACATTCGCCGCTGGAGCAAGAAGACGGCGGAGGCTCAGCTGGGGATGCCCTCCCAACGTGGGAGGGGTGCCCGTTGCACCATGACCCCCCTGATGTTCAGGATCCTGGCGGTGGCCTTCCCGGAGTTGGATGGGCGCTTGAGGGCATCACAGCAGACACAAGGGGGTGAGTACATTCTCATTCTGCTCACTTTGCGCGCAGTGGAGTTGTCTGGGTGGGGGAGGAGGGCTGTGGGTTTCCATAGGCCAGGGCGAGTTCCATAGGCAAGGCTCCTCTGTAAGGCAGGCCATGTGGCACCCCAGCCCACCTCTGTAGAGTGCCAAGTACAGCTAGTCATGCCCCTGTGACATCTATGTGTGCAGATGTCGTCCATAGGCTTGTAGGCCATTTCTCAGTAATTGAACAGTGGAGCCCAAGAGCGCGGCGTAGTGCAGGGGGCTTCTGTGTCTGTCTTGTCCGCCAATGGTAGCGGTAATCCATGCACTCAACATGTCTTTCTTCTGTCGTCCCCCCCCTTTTTGTGTTCTCCCTGTTCTTGTGTGCGTTAGCATCATCAGGTGGAGGAGCAGTGGCACCGGAGCACGAGGGAGCTGCATCCCACAGAGGGCGAGACTACGGACTCGGAATTCACCAGTGGGACGGAGGGCGAGGGGAGCTTCACGGCGGGGACAGGAGCTGACACCAGCGACACGGACACGTCCTCTGATGGGAGCTTTCCTCGTGGTGGTGGCAACATCTGTGCCCCCGCATCTACAGGTACAGCCACCACTCCCCCTACCAGCACCGCCCTCCCAGCAGCCCCTCTGCCTTTGCCCTGTGCCCGCTCACCCAGGAGTGTGGGCATCACCTTCGCCCCAGGTACCTCAGCCCCTGCCCCTGTCACCCCTGCTGCCCTCAGTGAGGAGGCCATTGACCTCCTCAAGTCCCTCACTGTTGGGCAGTCTACCATTTTGAATGCCATCCAGGGTGTAGAAAGGCAGTTGCAACAAACTAATGCATTCCTGGAGGGCATTCATTCTGGTCAGGTGGCCCTTCACCGAGCTTTTCAAACTCTGGCCTCAGCACTGATGCAGCCATTGTCCCCGTCTTTAGCCTCCCCCCTCCAACTTCCTCCACCCAGACCCAATCCCCTGTACCTCTGCCTATCCCAAGCACACCATCAGACCAGCCTGCACACACCTCACCACACAAGGGAAGCTCAGGCAAACATAAGCACCACACATCCCACAGGCACTCATGCAAGCAACACACACATGCAGACGCACCAACATCCACTGCCTCCACTGTGTCCCCCTCCTCATCGTCTCCCTCCTCCCTCCCAGTCTCATCTATACTCACACCTGCATGCACTACCTCTACAGCCACTACGTCCCTCACCAGCACACCCACCAGCACACCCCGCTCACGTGCAGTCACCACTTCCACTACCATTCACACGTCCCCTGTGTCCTCTCTCAGTGTGTCTGTGACGCCCCCTCCCAGGGTACACAAACGCAGCCACACACCCACCCAACAGCCATCCACCTCACAACAGCCTCCAGCGCATGCTCCTGCACCCAAAGTCAACAAACGTACACCTCCTACAACCACCACCTCTTCCTCCACTCCCAAACCCCCTCCAGCTACCCGTCCCAGTGTGTCCAAGAAACTTTTCCTGTCCACCCTTGACCTCTTTCCCACACCTCCCCCACCCCGTCCATCTCATAGGTCCCGAAATAGCACCTCAGCCACAACATCTCCGGGACCAGTGGTGCCTGTAGTCACCGGTATGTGGAGTGCACCCGCCACCGGGACAGCCAGTGCAGCGCGGAGCCACAGCACAGCCAGTCCCCCACCTGTGAAGCATCAGAAGTTGGCCAGTGCCCGGCGGGAGAGGGGGAAGACTCCAGCCACCAAAGCTGCTCCCAGGGGTCCCGGTGGGAGTGTGGAGTCAGCTGTGACACCTCCCAAGGTGGGGAAGGGACACAAGAAACCCGGCAAATCTGGGAAGAGCTGCACGGCAGAGAAGACCGCCAACATCCCCGCTGTCCAGGAGGCCACCTCCAGCCCCAGCCCCGCTGCCCAGGAGGCCACTGCCAGCCCCAGCCCAGCTGATCCGTGAAGGACCGCCAAATCAAGCACTGCTGAACAGGGCACCGCCAGCACAAGCCCCGCTGGGCCATGAATGACCACCAACTCAAGCACCGCTGAACAGGGCACCGCCAGCACAAGCCCCGCTGGGCCATGAAGGACCGCCAACTCAAGCACTACTGAACAGGGCACCGCCAGCACAAGCACCGCTGAACAGGGCACCGCCAGCACAAGCACCGCTGGGCCATGAAGGACCGCCAGCACAAGCCCCGCTGGGCCATGAAGGACCGCCAACTCAAGCACCGCTGAACAGTGCACCACCAGCACAAGCACCGCTGAACAGGGCACCGCCAACTCAAGCACCGCTAGCCCATGAACGGCAGGGGCACTGACGCAATTGGGTCCGTCACGGGGTGAGTGATGCACTCTGGGCACCAGTCCCCCTCCAGAACCAGTGTAGAGATCCATCCACTACCTCTGTCCTTCACAGGATGAAGCACTCGGGGCACCAGTCCCCCTCCAGAACCAGTGGAGAGATCCATCCACTCCCTCTGTCCTTCACAGGATGAAGCACTCTGGGCACCAGTCCCCTCCAGAACCAGTGGAGAGATCCATCCATTACCTCAGTCCTTGGCAGGATGAAGCACTCTGGGCACCAGTCCCCCTCCAGAACCAGTGGAGACTGTTATCCACTTGAGAGACTGTGGCTTTGCACTCCCCAGGATATGGCAGCGGGCAAACCACCCACTGTAGAGAATTGAGAGACTGCGGCTTTGCACTTCCCAGGATATGGCAGTGGGCAAACCACCCACTGTAGAGACTTGAGAGACTGTGGCTTTGTACTTCCCAGGATGGAACAGTGGGCAAACCACCAACTGTAGAGACTTGAGAGACTGTGGCTTTGCACTCCCCAGGATTGAACAGTGTGCAAACCACCCAATGTAGAGACTTGAGAGACTGTGGCTTTGCACTCCCCAGGATTGAACAGTGGGCAAACCACCCACTTGTGAGACTTGAGAGACTGTGGCTTTGCACTCCCCAGGATTGAACAGTGGGCATTGAGCCCCCTCGTGGATCTGGCGTCGTACACTCATCTGGCTGCGGTGCCCCCCCTTTCCTTCCCCCTGAGGTGCCTGTTGTATTTCTATCTGATGCCCCTGCAGTGTTCTCTCTGTTTTGATCGGGTATTGAGTGTGGGTCTCGCCCATGCATTTTGGGCCCAGTGGTCCACGGACTAAAAATGGTGCAATACCTGGACTTGTATTATTGGTGTATATATTTGTTTATGGTGTATATATATTTTGGAGTAATGGATTTTAATAGATTACAATCATTACAATAATTTCCTTTTGTCTTTGCATTCTTCCGGGGGGCTTGGGGTGGTGTAACTGTAATGTATCAACATGTATTAGTGTGTGTGTTGTAGTGGGTGGCGGTGTTGCGCGTTGCGTGTCCCTGTTTTTTGACTCCCACCTCCCCTGTGTCATAGGTGCAGTACTCACCGTGGTCTTCGCCGCCGGCATTCGTGCTCCTGGTAGAGGAGCAGGAAGACTATTGCAGGTAGAATTTGGAGTTCCGGTTCCATGGTGTCCTTGTTCCTCGTGGGGTGTGTAGAGGTGAGCGTTTTTCCTTCGGGATTCCTGTTTCCGCCGTGTTTTTATCTGCGGTGAATCCGCCCTGGAAAAGGTGGCGGATTGGCCTGTCTTAATAGTGTGAGAGGTACATTGTCTCCCGCCTGTCTGTTGGCAGTGACCGCCGCACTGTTTGTTTGTACCGCCGTGGCGGTCGGAGTGTTAAAGTGGCTGTCTATGTTGGCGGTTTCCGCCACGGTCGTAATTGGAATTTTGTTTTACCACCGGCCTGTTGGCGGTCTTACCGCCGCTTTAACATCGTCCGCCAGGGTTGTAATGACCACCAAAATCTGCCCTCATCACCATCTGGGATGATCTTAAAAACACAGTAAACTGTAATGGAGTTGCTGCCCTACTTCTCTTGGTCCTCTCAGCTGCCTTTGACAGTGATCACCATGACACCCTAATACAAAGACTCTACGAAGTGGGCATGGAGGGGATTGCGCTCACCTAGATTACATCATACCTTCAAAACAGAACAAATATCATCCACTCTCTCCCTTTCTTATCTAAACCATACTTCACAAAAGCAGGGATCCCCAAGGCTCAATCATCTCACTTATGCTTTTCAACATCGACTTAATGTCATTATCAGAATAGATCAATGAATTTCAACTCACGTGCTACAACTATGCAGATGACATACAAATACTCCCTAAACTAGAATGCCCCAAAGACATTGAAAAATCACAAATCTTCAGTTGCCTCAGAGCCATTGATCCCTGAATGACATGGAGCCATCTCAAATTGAATGCCACCAAAATGGAAATACTCTCATGTGGCGATTGGAAAAATTATGACCCACTCTGCTCCTGGCCTGACAATCTGGGCCCACCTCTCAGTATCTAAAACATTGGAATTACCATGGACTCCAAGTTAACAATGAATGCCCAGGTAGACAAATTAGCATGATCAAGCTTCATGACCTTGAAAACTCTACAACGCATCTTCCCCCACCTCAGATTGCCACACAAGATCCAGGCTACTATCTGTATTGTACTATCTAAACTGGATTACACCAACAGCCTCTACCATGGATCATCTCTATCTACTATGAAAAAACTACAACACATTCAGAACTCGGCTGCCAGATTAAGCTACAAGCCCACATCTCCCCTGCCTTGAGGGCACTACATTGGTTACCGGTTGTCAGAAGATCCACCTTCAAACTAAACTACTTTGTATCAACCACAAAGCCATACATGGAACAGGGACACTTTTTATCAGGAATAAAATCACCCAATACATTCTTCAAAGAAATCTCCACTCAAGATTGGCACCCCGCCTCAAAACACCACCATACAAATAAAAGACAATAGCTGTTCAAACTGCCAAACTATGGAATTTTTTACCCACAAATATAAGATCCATAGATAACTATCTTATCTTCAGTAGACTGCTCAAGAGTTGGATCTTTCCAACATAACCACCAAACGCAAACAGCACTGGACTGCATATACCTGTATATGAAAATATTTATAATTTGATTTTATGTACATATTTATTTGTTTCTTTGTACAAATATGCATAATAAAGTATAGACAGAATCTTAGGCCTTTTTAACAAATGTATATTTTACTTATGGTTAAATCTATGAGTATGTGTGTGTATATATGTATGGATGTATGCGTATGTGTATATTATATATATATATATATATATATATATATATATATATATATATATATATATATATATACATATATGTATATATGTAATGTATAGGTGTATGTGTATATATATATATATGTTTATATTATTCTACGCTTAACATATTCATAAGTCACTGCATAATTTCTATATAAGTTGTTTGATTAGATACTTATAAATCTCTATTTTCATTCTTATGTATCACAATGGGTAAATGTTGACTTATCTGCAAACATTTCACTATTGAAATATTGAGGAAAAATAAAATAATGTTATAAAAGTACACAAATAAATTAACTTCCAATAGGGCAAATCTTGGACGTCTGTATTTATAGGTTACAACTTTAAATCCCTAAATAATCATGCATCTATATATTTATTGCTTTAGTCCCACTGTACAAGAGAAAAAAAAAAAAAAATGACTCTCCCGAAAGCTTTACTCTGTCTCACCATCACCATCACCCTATCTATATCTCTATCAATCTATTGTGTCTGACTCATCCCAAAACCACTCTACCGCTATGATCTCCAAAATAACCCTTCCTAGCTCTTCCCTCCTCTACCCCTCCTGGCTCACCCCAAACCTCAGTTTACTACTATGATCTCAAACAACCCTACTAAATACTCCCTCATTTATCTTTCCTTTATGCATCCCAAACCTCTTCTTTCTACTTTAATCTCCTAATTAACACTTCCGGATTCTTCCCTCCTCTATCCCTCCATGACTCTTTCAGTCCAACTAACAGACTTGCATGTCCTCCGCTCAAATTAACCCATACCTCCCTATGCTTATATTAATACTGTACTCATAATTCCCTATACTTATCCACCATTAATCCTTTGGGGTTCTGGAGTAGCGTGCTCCTTGCCAAAAAGCCCTTAGATGCCTTGTCAGGGGTAGTAAGTGCTACATAAATACAATTACAATTCCCCTGGTACCTGTAAAACTATTACTATCTTACAACTTCTGGTACTACCTACATTTGACTGCGACTCCCTCTTACACTCTAATACCACTTCACCCTTCCACGTTCCAAAAATCCCATCCATATTTCACATGACATGTTTTCTGCAATTTCTTGACATTCTTCATCCCTTTTTTTTATTTTTTTTATCCTCATTCATCCCAGGCACCAGGTCTTTTTCACTCTTGAGATCGACCTTCCTCCTTATCCGGGGAGGGAGCCTCCTTCTTTCTCTCTTAACCTGGCCTTGACCCTTATTTACGGCCATGCAAGATACGAAGGGAGGATAATCATCGGACTAATTTCATACGTTCGCCATGTGTTCCTCCAACCAAATTTTAAAGGGCATCCAAAATGTCCTTGACTTAGTAGTCCCCATTACGGTATCCATTTTATAAACATATACTATTTGGTCCAGCCACTCTTTGTAGGATGGGATACCCTTACCAACCCAATTCCTACAGATTTCTCTCCTAGCTAGTAATATCGCATAAAACAACCACTTCTGTAACTCACTCCCCAAATTTTCTATCTGATCTAATCTACCGATTATAACTAAGAGCAGGGTAACCCTTACCTCAACCCCCAATACCTTCGATACCATGTACCTCACTGCCTCCCAAAAAGATTGGATTACTGGACATTCAATGAACATATGCACATCTGTAGCTTTTTCCATATCACACTTTCCGCATTTGATCACCTCACCCTTTCCCATTTTTGACAGCTTATAAGGAGACAGGTAAGCCCTGTGCAATATAAATATATGATTTCTTCTGAACGGGGCCGGTTTAACCACTTGGTATAGGGTGCGCATAGACACCTGCCAAACCTCACTGAGCTGCATTTCAGGGAAGAAATTACCCCATAGATTCTTGGCTAATTTTAATTCCCCATCTCCTACCTCTACTATCTCCCAGTACCATGTCGCCACTACTTTCTTTGGAAGGGGGTCTTCCATAATCTTCTCTTCTATCCGATACTGCAAACCACATTTCTCATTACCCTTCCAAATCCACCCTTTCAGTTGAAAGTACTTCAGCCTTGACAGAACTCCACCTGTTTTTGCCCGCATTTCCTCCCAAGGTAGCAAGCCCTCTTCCTTAACTAACTCACCCCAGTATTTGATCCCTGCCTTCTTGATTGGAATAGCCAGAACATCCCTAAGACATTCAGGGGTACCTGGTGAGTCCCAAATAGGTTCCCGACTACTATAGTAGTCCATCTTGAACAAAGACCTTATATTGTGCCATAATTTTGCAGGATCCCTCAACACCTTTAGCCCTACTTTTTTGAAGAACTTGGGATCCCCAAATTTCAACAAGTAGTGGTTTGTGCCCCCCTTTACCTCTACTAACATGGCCTTAAACATACACCCCATCTCTGTGGTATCTGGAGCGAAACCAAGGATCTTGACATTTTTAAGTTGAAACACCCAACCATATATCTGCAAATCAGGCAACGCTAGTCCACCTTTTTCCCTTTTCCTACGCAACTTTTTCCATGATATTCTTACTCCTTTCTGTGCCCATATAAATGAATTTATCTCTTGTTGGATTTTGGCTATCGTTGTTTTGTCAAATTGCAAAGGAATTGCATTAAATATAAAACTTATCTTGAGCAAAATTATCATCTTCACCAAATTTGTTCTACCCAAGATTGACAAAGGTAGGTACATCCAGCTTTTCATCAAATTGCAACAATCCCTGCGCACTATTCTCATATTGCCCTCTGCAATTTTCTCGATGTCTTGGACTATCTGAATGCCCAGATACCTAATTTCACTTTTTATTAAAGAGCTCTCCGACCTCTGATTCCAAACCATAATAGCTGTCTTATCAGTGTTTATCTGATAGCCTGAAACTTGACCGAAATCCTCTACTATTTCGAAAAGCGCTGGGAGTGTTACACGTAGATCAGATGTACACACTAAGAAGTCGTCAGCATAAAGGGAAACTTTTTTCTGCCAATCACCGTACCTAAAGGATGGAATTCTCTGCTCTCGCCTAATTTTCCTGGCCAGAGGTTTGATGTATAAGTTAAACAATATCGGTGAAAGTGGGCAGCCCTGTCTCGTTCCCCTGCCGATTTGAATGGGAGAAGTCAAAAACCCATTTATTAAGACCCTAGCTATCGGCTTCGAATAAATTTGGGTCATCGTCCGACAATTCTTTTCCCCAAAACCATATTCTTTCAAAATAGTAGCTAGGAAGACCCAATTCACCCTATCGAAAGCCTTGGAGGCATCCAACATTACTGTTGCTAAAGGTAGGTTGAATGTCTTTGCAATATCAATAGCCCCTATTAAACTAGCTGTCAATTCATGCAGATGCCTTCCCTTCATAAACCCCTTCTGATCATTATGAAGAAGGCCACCCACCACTTTGTTCAGTCTCTCTGCCAAAACTTTAGCAAAAACCTTATTGTCAGCATTCAGTAGTGAAATTGGTCTATAAGATGCACATCTGCACGGGCTTTTGTCTGGCTTCAAAACCACCGTTATAGTTGCATTGTTCCAAGATTCAGGGAGTTTCTCCCCCTTCTCGTAAATCTCTTCAAACAGCACTGACATAATTTGAACATTTGCATCCCCCAATATTTTGTAGAGTTCAATCGGAATACCATCCGGCCCTGCCGCTTTCCCGCCTTTACTTGACTTGATAGCAGACTTGATCCCTTCCATCTTGAATTTCTGATTCATCATCTCCTCCCCTGTGTCTGTGATTTTTGGGAGTAAATCCGCATCCAACCATCTTCTCACCTCTTCATCAGTGACAGCGATGTCTTCCTTATATAAGTCCGAAAAGAAACCCTGGAAAGCCTTCCTAATATCGTTAGAGCTGGTCTGTCTCAGCCCCGTTTGATTAATAATCTCACTAATTTAGTTTTTTATCTTATCGGTCTTGGTTTTCCAAGCCAACAGTTTACTTGAGTTCTCTCCATATTCGAAGTGAGCTAATTTACTAACCTCCCATCTTTTTTTTAACCTTGTCTGTAATAGCTCCTCCAATTGCATTTTCGGGTGAGACCTCCCCGCTTCCAACTTTCCTAAAGGTTCTGAGCCACCCATCTCCAGGCGGTCGCACTCGTCCAATTTACCTTCCAATATACTTATTTCCATTGTATACTTCTTATTTCTGGCAGCCGTAAGGCTAGTTATTTTGCCTCTTAAAAATGCCTTAAATGCATCCCATACCGTACTTATTGAGGCTGACCCAAGATTAAATTTAAAGAACTCTTCTGTCTCTATGAGCAGTTGTAGTTGAACATCATTCTCCAACAATAGAGTTCGATTTAGTGTCCAACGCGTCACCTCTTTTTTAGTGATGATATTTATTGCTAGAACCACCGCCGAGTGATCCGAAAGATGGGCAGCCTTATATTCTATTTTATCGACCATGTCCACCAATCCCTGATCAATCAAAAAATAGTCTATTCTGGATGCATGGCCATATTTTTTATTCTTGAAAGAAAAAACCTTTTGAGTGCCCACTCTTACTCTCCAAATGTCACACAATCCCAGTTCCCTCATTCTAGACTTCAAAAAGTTCTGTAATTTTAGCATAACTGTTGACCTTGCGCTTTGTGACCTATCCAAGTCGTTATCCAAGAACACATTAAAATCGCCTGCAATAATTACTGGGCTAGGAAATTCCAAGAGGTGCAAAAACATCTTTCTCATTGGTTCTACATCGTCAGAGTTTGGGCCATAGAACCCGGCTACAGTTATCACTGTATTATAGACATGTAGTTTAACAATAACCCAACGCCCCTTATTACCGGAAACCGCTTTCAACACTACAGCATTAAGTTGTGATTTAATAATTATGACCACCCCCCTAGTATTAAAAGTATTTTCGGTGGCCACCTCGTGCCTAATCCAGTGCTGTGCCCTAAACAGCTTTATAGATTCACTCCACGTCAAATGGGTCTCCTGCAGAATGAGAATATGTGCTGGATTATCCCTCAACTATTGCATAATTCTAACCCTTCTACCACTAATTCTCAACCCATTTACATTCCAAGTCATGACTTGTGGAAGGCAACTATCCCTGCCCGGAATCACACCATCTTCACCAACCATTTTTACCCCTTTTTTCCCACTGTAATGTCTCCTGGTGCATCAAAGGCGAACGAGCTTTCCCTTTTTTTATTATTTTTTTGGGGTTTTCACCCCCTATGCTCCCCACCCTGTGCTCATTCCCCTGCCCACCCTGTATCTTCATTCCCCCACCCCCCCAGGGAACCCTTCCCTGATTTAGACTGGGCTGAATGATAATCCCCAGATTCGGAGCGATTCAAGAAAACCTGACCAGAGGATCTCGAAGGGGGGAACCTGATCCTGATTACTTAAAATGGTCCATATCTGGTCGTGTCTAACAGGTCAGATCTTAAGATTGGCCATTTCTAATCGTATCTAACAAATCGTCCGCTGTCTTTAAATCCCTTAAATTATACTTTTTGTTGTTATGCATCACCCGCAAGGAGGCAGGAAATTTAAGTTGCGCTGATGCCCCCATCTTCTTAAATTCTTCAAGACAGTTTCCTAATTCCCACTGTCTGTTTAGAGTATTTCTTGCCAGATCTGATCTTACTTCTAAGGAAAAATCTTTCCCCCTTAAAGCTTTTAGTTTTAATGCATTTAACAGAATCTTCTCTTTAAGAGCAGAAGTCAAAAAATTCACCAAGATCTTCCAAGGTTTTTTCCTACCAGGATCTCTCCTAAACGGGTCCCTGTGTATCCTCTGGATATTAGCAGCAATATCCTGTTCCGTTTCTTCCAACTGGAGGGTATCCTTAATAAGTGAAGCGGTAAATAACTTAATATCGACCCCTTCCACTCCCTCCGGTACATTCAAAATCCTCAAATTATTCCTCCTTCCTGCATTCTCCAACTGTTCCAACTTATCCTGCAAGTCTAGTTCACTAGCTCTTGCTTGCCGCAAATCCTGCTTGATCAGTATTACATCCTCTTTCAAAGACTCTACAGTCTCTTCCAAAATCTGTGTTCTATTCGCCAGAAGATCAAATTTAGCTTCCAACATTTCACAGGGCTCTCTTATACTAACCTGATTTGCCTCTGACACCGAAAAACCTTTCTTAATCTCCTCCGTTAACTTTGTAATCATCTTTTCTATTGGGGGAGGACCTGGCATCCCCCTCTCCACCCTCTGTCCTTAATAATTGCTTTGCAGCTACTGGACAATCATTATTTTCCATCGTTATTGCAGGAATTTTGCCTGACTGATCTTCTTGCGATACCGCCGTTGTCACTAACATCAAACTCTGGCTCTGGTCTCTTATTTTCTCACCCTTGTCCCTTATTTCTGTTTCTTCAGCTCTCCTTTCCACCCCCACCTTCTCCATCGCCGTAATCACAGAGGATAGTACGACCTCTTCTCTCTCTACCTCCATGGACCTTTTAGGATCGTTCGCCATCACCAAGGGGAGGATTTTGAAATATGACCTCAGTGAGGGTGTTATTTTTGCACAGGCAGCCTCAGGGGGGTCCACCTTCCCTTTTTTAACCAGCTTAGCGCCCAAAATCTTTTGCCGTCGCAAACTCACTGATGAGGCCTCCCTTAGATAGTCTCCAGGTAGTCCCCCACAGCCCCTACTCTTACCTCCAAAGTTTGCTGCACCATTAATGGCATATTCTTTACTAGAACAAAGGCTTTCCTCCCCCTGCCTCCTCCTGCCTCTGCCTCTGCCTCTGCCCCTGCCTCTCACCGCACCACTTGACTCCTCCGTGATTCGGGCTGTGCTGTTTCCTTCTTCTGCTCCGTCTGCTAGTTCACTTTCTCCTGCTCTCTGTTTCAGAGCCAGCACAATGCTTGTGCTGGCTCTGCCACCACCACAGCCGCTGCCACTGCTCCGTCCTCGAAGGGGAAAACGAGCCACGGCCGATCGAGTCCTCCGCAGCTCAAGCGCTGCACGCATCCAAAGCACCGCGCCCGCGGTGCCGACTGTTGCCTTCACCACACCCTCAGTGAGTTGGCACATGTGGGCTAAACTCCCCCCTTCTTCCCCCCAAGTCAAGCTCCTTTACTCAGCTGCTCCGCGGCCCACGAGGCTGCCGGCCGCCATGTTCCCCCCTCCATCCCATGTTTTGTGCAATTTCTTGACATTCTTCATCCCTTTTTTCTTGCTGTTTGTTAATTCCATTTCTTCTATTTGTACTAATTTATGATGTTATATAAAATAGTAAGGCTGACATTTTTCTCTTTGGATTATCACTAAATTAAAATTTTGCCTTTCTGTCTGCATCTCATGGCAGAGTGGAATGCTGACTCTTTCTTGAAAATTGTGTCCAGTCCTCAACATCAGGAGTTTGAGTACTGCATAATTGTGCATGCGTGGCCTAATATGTTATGTTCCTACAGGACTGTAAAGAGTGAATCGTTTTTTTAGAGGATATGGTGAATGCTGTTGAAAATCAGCATTCCCCATCAGGTTGTCTTTGAGGTGCTGTAGGATATGATAAATGGCATGCTGCCACTCTTCAAGCTCAGTTCCAGAAACCATGTAAATGCTTGGTGGGATGGGCAAATATAAATCCTGTATGACCAGAACATCTAGTCTAAAAAATACCTGAGTTTCTCTTTACCTCTTGTGTTGTGCTGGGCTTTGCATAGTACTTCTGCTGAGGATTCTGCCACCTACCTCCCACTACACATTGCTTGACTATTTGATACCCCACCAATCTTTTTTTCTTTCTTTTGTTTACTTTATTCGGTGCAAAAAAGACCATAAAAGACATAAAATAAATAAATAACATTCACAATCATAAAAATGTCTAAAAGCGTTGTTAATACATTTTCCGAACACCAAAAGCAGCATGTATAAAATTTAGCACAGCCTGAATTATGTCCATATTTCCCAAGTCATGTAAGTTGGAGTAAGCAAGTTGGCTAGTTCTAATGCTGTTAGACTGAAAAAGGGGACGTAAAAATCTTTTTCTTGGAGCAGTATATAAAATACAGAAAAGCATAAAATGTAGTGTACTTTGAGATGTCTTTCCATCGCAGCAACAAGGAGGGAGGTTCTTAAACCAGGTTCCAGCAGCTGGGAATGCTACCAGATGGTGTAAGGTGTTTAGACGTAGTCTTGTGAGTAAAAACCTTTGTCGCTCATGATTAGTGATGTTCAGATACAGCTTTGGTTGAAGTTGTTGTGTCTCATGACTTGTCCATAGTCTCATTGAGCTAAAGGCTCGGTCCATGTCCTGATTTTTCTGCCAGAATATGTCTTTAACCTTCTTAATGTCTTGTCTTGTTAAAGTATCTGGTTTGAGAAAAAAATCTCCTAGTCCTAATGATAGGAGAGAAAGATAAACATATCTAAGCCAGGGTATATCTAGAGATCGTGACAGAAGGAGACAGTCTTGTATCACCTTTCTACATAAAAGCGCTTCAGGCTTAGTCCAGATTTTTACTAGCTAGATATGTATCTTAAACCTACTTCTTTATGACAGAATTTTGCTGGTGTAGATTGGGGGACTGATAGTAGTCTTCTTAGAAATGTATTTTCTATAATCTGGAGCCCTGAACATTCTGCAAGCCCCCAGACCCCAGCTCCAAATGTCACGACAGAAAGGCATTTAGAAGTGAAGACAGTCATCATTTCTTTAACAGGTTTATGCCGAAGACTTCTTGCAAACCTAAAAACAGCTTCAATGTTTTTTTGGAATTGTGTTGAGCGTATATTAACTAAAAACTTCCAGTTAAGATCAGCATCAATAGGGACCCCAGATACGTAAAATGTGGGACCTTAAGTATGTCATGCCCATTTAGAATAAACTTTTTCGTTTTTGCTAATTTAGGACCGCACTTCCAAACAAATGACTTAGTTCTGTTAATTTTAAGACCAAGGTTCCTCATAAAGGTATTAAAAGCATTCAGTAAAATCTGGAGGCCATTTGCTGTCCTTGAAATTAGTACTGCATCATCTGCATATAAAAGTACAGGGATTGGGGAGTTATTGATAACTGCAGAATCTTTCCCTAATTCGCAAAGAAATTTCTCCAGTCCATTTATATATAGGAGAAAGAGGGAGGGGGCAAGAACACATCCCTGTCTGACCCCTTTTAATGAGGGGAATTTCTCTGTCAGGCCTCCCTCCCGGGAGTAACGGACCCGAGCCTCTGTGCAGGCATGGAGTTTACTAAGTAGTATAACTATGTCTTTTTCCACGCCCATACCCAGCATTACCTTCCACAATTTCTCCCTGCTGACTGTATCAAAGGCGCAGGAGAGATCCATAAATGCTAAGTGTATACAGCCCCTTTTGGCTTTAGTATATTTCTGGACTATAAGTGTCAAATTAAGAGTTTGTTCGACTGTGCCCACCCCTGGGCGAAAGCCAAATTGTATTTCTGAGAGGGAGTTAGTATCAGTCGCCCATTTTTCTAGCTTGTTTAAAATTACTCGGCCTAAAATTTTGACTGAACTGTCCAGCAAAGAGATTGGGCGATAGCACAGGGGGTCTGCCCTATCTCCCTTCTTGAAAATCGGGACAATGATCGCTTCTTTCCAAGAGTCTACTAAAGGGCCTACCACAGCAGATCTCATGACATTGGTTAGCAGTGGACCCCAGAAGTCTGGAAGAGCTTTATATAAGTCGGCAGGAATTCTGTCTGGACCCGGGGCTTTCTCAGATGGACTATCTTGGATTGCTTGTTTAACGTCATACACGCTTATAGTATTACTAAAGGCTGAGCTTAGCTGATCATTACCTGCAGGTTTTAGACAAGTTGGCATTTCTGATTGGGTATTTGTCTCTATGGCGAAAGTATTTTTAAAATAGTCCACCCAGGTCTTGGCTGGGATGACAGTGTCCATGGGCGTCTCATATTTATCGCTCAATAGTGGAGAGTTAACCACACGCCAGAATGCAGTTGTATCTTTGATTTTGCTTGCAGCCATCAATTCCTCCCACGCAGATTCACTTAGTTCAACTTTCCTTTTGGCAAGAACTTCCTTATAGTTTTTCCTGGCAATCTTAATTGCTTGTAGATCTTTGGGAGATGCTTTGATTGTTTTTTTGAGTTTGCTTAGGAATGTGGTACATGTGTGGTTAAACCATCTTGGCCCATGGGCTTTATTAGCTCGTTGAGACTGTAGTTTCTCTGCCATATATTTTGTCAGAGAGGAGAATGCACAAATAATTTCACGTGGGGCCTTATTTTCATCCAGGGATGTCATAACGTCTGGCCATTTATTCAAAAATAAATCTCTAAAAAAAATATTGCTGTTTATCTTCCCCCATTTAATTGTAAGACCTTTTTGGGATGAGAGCTTCATGGCAGGGTGTCGCTTCCCTCTTCTTGAATCATTTGTGAGATCTAAATTAATCACAATGGACAAGGGATTATGATCACTAAAACAGGTTGGGGTAACCCTGAACTGTCCTGTAATAGGGGACAATTCTCTAGAGTAGATAATATAGTCAATAGTGGTGTGAGTGTCCCCCCTTACAAATGTTGGTGTCCCTCTAATAACAGGTGTGGGGAAGGAAAGAAAATTTACTGTTATCAAAGAATTAAGAGCGTTCCCGTACGGGGAATGTTTGAAGTGTTGAACGGGATTGTCACTCTCGTCCAGGATTCCACAGCAGTCAAGGAGCTCTGGTTCGCAGAGGTGGGCGTTGAAATCGCCAACCCAGACTATTCTTATGTCCTTTTTGCTGGATACTGTTACCTTATGTATTAAGGTCTCCAAACTACTGACTGCGCTAATGTTCGAGTTATCAAAGGTGTTGTTATAGTAGTTGATCAGTGGTACATCAAATGGATCTTCTAGTTTCAGAGATAGGGCCAGAAAAAAAGGCGATATGCCTACAACACGTGCTTCCGTCCCTCCAGCCTCCACAGATAAGAAGATTGCCAGACCGCCCTTAGCTCTGCCTGCAAGGGCATTGGTTGCAGGAACATAGTATGTGGTATAGCCATTGATATGTGGTGATTCTGTGAGCCAGGTCTCCTGGCAACAAATAATAAGGTTTCCCATCACTAGATCTATCCAATCAGGGTTTCCAATTTTTGATTTTAGACCTGCAACGTTCTATGAAATGATCCCTAGGGGTGTCATACCCTGTATATCGCGTATATCAGGGATTCCTTTAGATTCTAAGGGGGACTGTGGGAGTACGTTTGTCTCCAAGGAGCCTTGCAGGGATGGCTCAGTTAGTGATGGTCAATCTAACTGCTCTAGTGAGGTCAGGGTCTCATACCTATTAGATAATGTTAAAGGAGTGGCAGAGGGATTAGAGAGACCAGGGTTGCTGGGATTCTGATTCCCAAAGTGGGTTGAATCAGAATAGCATGAGTTTGATAGCGGAGGGATGAACTTGGTGAGACGTTGGACTCTTATAGGCCCTACAGATGATCTCATAGTTAAGAGATGGTGATACAAAGCATTAACAGTCCAGGGGGTTCTAAAGTTTATTATTATACAGTCCCCAGGTGATCTTTTAGGGGATGAGCCAACCCAAGGTACCCTTCTTACAGTTAGAATGTCCCTGTGGAAATCAACCCGCCCTCCCGTGTGTTTTCCTACCCAATGAGTCACCTTATTCAGCAGTGAGATATGGGACTCGTGGGGGGTGCTTTCCAATATAGGGGCATTTTCCAAAATTAAAACATAGGGGGCGCATGCCAGTGGTATCCTTGGGCAGGCTACCTGAGTACTTATAGTCTCCTGTCCCAGCCGGCCTACCCGTTTGTTTGTGCCCCGCTGATACTGTAGGTTTGTAGGATCCTGTGAAGCCTCTATGTTCAGGGGTTTTTGGGTTGGGTTCTGGGCCGGAGATATTCTAGAGTACTGGTACTGTTGAGTAGGTGAAGCTGGTAAGCATTCAGGAATGGAATGAGTGTTCTGAGATTCTACCCCACCAATCATTTTCAAAGTCCATGAAGAAAGTCTAAAGAGTCATACTCTGCCAAAATCAGGGAGAGATTAACATTTAAGGAAAGTGTGAACTTTATTTGTGACCTCGCTTCCCTTGGATGTCCTCAAAATACCATAAATACCCAACCCTTCAGATTTGTACAATGCCTATGGTAACAAAAACTCTGTGTTCCAACCCAAAGAGACTTTTGTCAAAAAAAAAAACTTTACTTGTTGCTGTTGTTTTTCCACAAAGATCAAGCTTAAGATCTGGAGAAATTATTTTGTGATCTGTGGTTCCAGCAAGATCATGGTTTGAAGCCACAGTTTGAGTATCACTTTAAAGTCCAGTTCTACAATTGCATCTGGTAAACCAGAGGTTCCTGAAGGTACCTAATCCTGTTGGTGTGTTTTGAACTCAAAGACAGTAACTCTGTCAGTCCAATTGATCAGTTTTGAGCTAGTCTCCATTGAAAGTGGAGGGGCACTACAGTACAGTCCAGAGACAAAATGTAGAATAGTGGCTACTTGTGCAATCCTGCACAATATAGCTACAACCAGGGGCATACCTGTAGAAATATGTGAATCTGAATCAGATGAGGATGACAATCCCATACCACCTCTACAGCCAGCAGACAGGACCAGTGCAGCAGAGGGAAGGCAAAGGCGTGCCGACATCACACAAAACCATTTCAGACGTGAGTATAAATGACACAAATCCTCTGACAACTGTACCTGTAGTGAAAGAAATGTATTACCTTACGTCAGGTAATGTACGAGTGAGTAATAAATGAAACAGGTGATTTGACAAACGCAAAACAACAAATAACCAGAGTTATGCACTATTTCTTCATAGTGGCAACAGCAGTCTAATGGCAGCAAGAGTCATTTCTTTCTACCACGCACACCACTCGGTGCCCAGTTACGTCACTGGCACCTCTATTGTCACCTTCAGTGGCAGTGCTGTGCCTGGCACTGCGCCGTCTGGTGTCTGCTGCTGGTACGGCAACACTGCTGAGGCTGGAACTGTCCTCAGTGTCCCCCAGTGCTAGCTCACTTGGAGTGGCTGATCGTGGTCCCATGATGTGTTCTATCACATTTGTGAACTGAACAAGTCCATGGACAACGTCCCTGCTGCTATGTGCAGCCTCCACTTGCGCAGCCATTGCGCGACGGGCAATCAATGCAGTCGAATTTGCCATCCTGGTAGAGGACTGGCAGTAGCTGACAAACATTGTACGGAATCTGCGCTCCTGTCTGCGCTGGCTCACCCTCTCATGGCGCAGCTCTTGGCACAGTTCACGGACAGCACTTGTAAGGTCCCTGGTGTCCTGTGAAGCCTGCACCTGTCCCTCACGCAGCTGTACAATATTACTTTTGAGTGCGTCAAGTTGGCGATGCAGGCCCATCATGTTGCGGTTGTGTTTGTGCAGGTTTCGGTCTAATGCAAGCATCCGCTTATTTTGCAGACGCTGCTGCTGCAACATAGCAGCTTCCAGGCCCCCGAATAAGGAGGGACCCTCACCTGCCTCATGCTGCTGTGCCAAGGACTCCGTCGCAATCCTGCGTGGTGCTGTGGCTGGCTGACACCTGCCCTCCGGAATCTGGCTGCGCCTGTCTGGTGCTGATGGTGTGCTTGGCCCTTCCTGCTGCTCATCAGAGTCGTTGCTGAGCTCTGGCAGTGGCAGTGCCCTGGGCCTGCATCATCCCGTCGACATGTGGAGGGACCCACTGGTGTTGGAATCTGAGGGCAGATGGGTGTCTGTTTCTCCTACACATGCAAATGGTGTGGCTGCTGGGCCTGGCCCACCTGCAACAACAATATGCAGCATGTCAGTTCTGTATGTTACATTATCTGTCATACAATGGCAATAAAGGGACAGGTACTGCTCTACACGGTGTTGTGTGTGTTGTGTTACTTTGGGTGTCACTATACTTAATTACATTGTTGTGCTACTTTCAGTTCTAGGTTGTGGACTGCCACTCCCATAATGCATTGTTGTGCTGCTTCTAAGATGTGGATTGGACTACTTCACACACTGTTTCACATTACATGCTAATTCCTAAGAGGCTTTTGTGTAATACATATACAATATTGCACCTACCTTGGCTGGTACTCGGTGTGCCGGAGGTGTCGATCTCTGTGACCCCAGTCACAGCTTCAGGGAGGAGTGTGGACTCCACTAGGTCCTCCAATGGTGTTGATGGTGCCTCTGTTGGTGGACCGCCACCTGTACCCCTGGCCTCCGCAAGTCTCCTTGCCACCCTCTCCTTTGCACAGGACCGCAGGTCGTACCACCTTTTTTTTATCTCTTCGATGGAGCGCTGTGCCACTCCAATGGCGCAGGTTTTGGACTGTATGTCCAGCCTTAGTCTCCTCTTTTCACTCTCAGGCACCTGGAGTGATTTTTTTCCAAACAGGCGGTCATGGCTCCTCACCACCTCCTCAGTTAGTACCTTAAGCTCCTGTTTGCTGAATTCCAGCTTGCGCTTCCTTTCAGCCTTCTCCTGTGCTTGGCCTGGGGTGTCCATCCTGGCTCAGGTGTTCTTGCTCCTTCTGAGTGCTGCCTAGTGTGGCTGGGCTGCTCTCACTCAGGATGCTAGTTTGGGTGTGGCACCTGAAACTGCCTGGGATGACTAATTTCCTGCTGGCGATGTCATCAGGCTCCTCCAGGTGTGCATTCCCGAACTTTCTTGCAATTTGTGTTTTTTTACCGAATCGCAAAAAAATTGAAATTTGCGATAATGCAAATTGCGATTCGGTAAATGGGCCTCACAAACCACAAATAGCGATTTTTAAGAAATCGCAATTTTTTTACATGGCCATTTGCGACTCGGAAATAGCGATTTCTTAAAAATCGCTATTTGCGATTCGCAAGCTCCATTTTTCATACTTATGGCCCATTGTCTCATATTACATTTTCTTCCCTGGAGATAGTAGCCGTTTATGCTTTTTCAACCACAGGAATAGGTAAAACTCCAACATTTCTTTCATAAGAAGGCAGGGCATCATTAATTGGTTTCCTAATATTCTTGAACATACTTATCTGGAAGTCTCACTTCACTACGCTTCTGCTGATCTATTCACCACAATCATCAGTATTAAGTACCTTCCCTGATCCCTTCCTCTTAGATATCAGTGTCTCTTTATGTTTGGTATTTAGCATTACATTTGGTGTTAACACTTCCCACATTGCTATTGGTCAGAAAATTGTATGTTTACAGCTAGTTCAATTAAAGCCTACATTGAAATCTATGATATAACTAAACTATCTTTCACACATGAATGATTGGTTCTTCTTCTTCCGCTTCCATTGTCCGACTCATCAAGTAACTTTTTTATATCCTTCCATGGTCTCGCCAGTGGGTCCATTGTTAGTTCCTGGGAGCATCGCTTCTACATGCATCAAGTCCTCTAATTTAACTTTTTAGGTACAGCATGATTTTACAAGCACTTCTCATGAGAAAGTTAATGCTACTGCTACATGTTTGGTCAACCTTCAGTTAGAACAATACATTTTTTTTTTCTAAACATGAGCTCACGGTTTTCATTCAGACATCGCAGTTTAATATGAGGCTGTGCAATCCTTAGGCCTGGACCTTGCTAACTTAAGGCCTACAAATAATTAAGCAAACACATAGCATTACAAACCAATAATATGACACATTATTACAAAATTACTATTCATATACATTTGTAAATAAGAATTAGTACGCATTTAGTAAAACATTACATTTAATGGCTGCCACTCAAATGGCCACATTTTCCAAGTTACACGTTATTCAATATGTTAACTAATTTATATGCTAATTCATAACTCGTATATATAATTTTTATACATTGGTCGGTCTCCTGAGATCTATGGGAGCACCCAATTGAAGCAAACAAAACTGCTTCGGTTGGTCTCTGAGATCTCGCACCTCACGGTAGTAGTATGTGTTGGTTCCCCTCAGGGACTTGAAAGACTGTTGATTCTGATGCAGACATTTAATTCATCCCCTATTAGTGGTAGGGCAGCCTATCCAACCATATTCGAAGTTCTCCGAGTGCCTCTATGCCTCCCAGTGTAGCCCTGGAAAGAGGGAGAACCCATCAAAGAAGTACATCATCATACTTCTCTCCCTACTGAGAGCAAAAGACTGTGCACTTTTCTTCTGGCTGCCTGCAGAAGCTGTTTAGTCAGCAAAGGAAACAAAAGACCACACAGCTCTAGGATTCACCATGCAGTCTTTGTGGTTGTGCATGATGCTCCAAGGAGAAGGCAGGGACATTCACACCAAGGCCTACCAGCTCATCAAACATTTTACAGGTAAATATTTTTGGCATCCCCAGGCCTTTATCAAAGGGTTTCACACTCCAAGGTACAGCAAATGAGTGTACAAATGTACATGCTTCTTCTTATGGTGCCCCAAAAGAAGCAGAGGAATCATCCAAAGTGTTTGCCGCACTCGTGAGGCTGCCAGGAGAAGAGAAGGCCCCACAACAAGAGCCTCCAACTGTTTGGGAAATGGATTCCATTGCTCCAACCTATCCTAGATCTGACCTGTCAGTGTGCTTGAGGAGTACGTGCCCTATAGGGTCTCAGGGTCCTTTGTGGGTGCTAAGCAATCTGTTTTAATGGTAAGGATACAACTTTGACCGAAATGATCATTGTTTTGTATTGAATGTTATGTAATGTATGTCAAAGCTCAGATGATGGCTTCTTTATGGTGAAGGTCAAATATGTGCATTTTAATAGCATTCTGCAATGTTTAACATTGGTGAAATGTGTACTCTCTTTACGATTGAATTCATGGTAATACCACGACAAAGCAAGTAGGCCTGAACATATTCATGTTCGTTATAGTCACATGTGGAGGTATTGTGATTACATGGGTAAAGTCTATAGGTCACAAACCTTTAAAGGTGCCTTAGGATTAGGGTGTAGAGGCCACATTTAAGGGATTATTTGTGTGCTGTAACTTTTCATTAGCTTGCAAGGTTTTTTAGAGGGTGTTCCCTTTGGTTTTTCCACCTGCCTTCAAGCCTATATTTGTAACTATGCCATAGTATTTAACTTTGCTTGTATTAAAGATCTCATTTTTAAAGAAAATGATGACTGGCTGTCTGACTGACTGAGTGATATTGATTTTCTGAGTGATATATGTTGTTTTGCTGAGTTTTGAATTACTAGCCCACATCACTGGCCTGAGAAAGCCTTGACCTTCTCTGCCTCTGTACTGTGGGAGTCGAGAACTAAAAGTGGACTTGGTTCTCAGCTTGGGAGCTCACTGTATGATGAAAACACACTAGAAATATAAGACACAGGTTGTTACAAATGGGGCCTCGCAACTTCTGATTGCTCCAGGATCACTAACAAAGTTAATTATCACAGTTTTTTATCTTTAGAATATTAAAAGCTCATTTTCAAAGCATTCTTATATATTGAACATATTGTGTTAATTTGCCTCTAGTGGCATTGCTAACAGTGCGCTAAAATGTGTTAGTGTATTTTCTTTGTTGAAACAATATATACTGTACCCTGACACATTGACCAGCTTTCATTCAGGTTTGGCTTATTGTTGCTCAATGAGCTTACACAGTGTGCACATCCTAGTTGATCTTCTTGATGTACACCAGTCTAGCCTATAGAAATGATATTTTTATAGTATGTATGGATAATTTCTATCTCGTGTTCTTTATGGATATTTAGACGCATCAGATACTGTTAATCATCAGATTCACCTTCTACACATGTTGGAGACACTAGGAGGCAGATTGGGGCTGCATGCAGTGAAGTGCCACTTTCCTTGCACCCCCTTAGCGCCCCCTACCTCCATTTAAAATACGGCACACCATGGCACTGGTTAGGGGGTAATAGCATCAGAAGTTTTTACGCTATTGATGTACTCTTCAGGGTTAGTGCCAAAATGTTCTGATCAGGTGTTAAACATTCCCACAAAAATGACACAAAGAGATCTTTTAGATTTCTCTGCACCATTTTTTCGGACCCCCTAACGAGGGAACAACCCCCTTTGCATACAATATGCCTGGTACAGGCATATTGTGGTGCAAGGTGGCACCACTTTGTAAATATGGCACAGAGTTTTTTACATAATATCGCCACATTAGCATCACAAAAATGATGCTAATGTGGCGATACATGGCCCAAGTGGCTCTTAAATGTGCCCCTAATTGTATTCTAAGATATGCTGCTGATTTGATCCCATAGTAGTTCCCACTTGATTGGAGCTGGGGTGAGGGGCACATTGATTCCCACTATTTTCTTATCCACAGTGTTCTGTTCTATTGCCTCAATTGTTCCATATGAGACACTATGAGAGATCCTGCTCACTTTGGAAGTTAAATCCCACCATTATGTAGTTTACACACCACTATATTGTCAGTTGTCGTCTCTAGATAGCATGCATTGTTCAATTGCCTTAGTTGTTTTAGAGACTCAATGGTAGAACACTATTTAGCAGAAGCAGCAACAAGTAGAATACAATCATCAGCAAACAAAGGTGATGGAAAGAAGATTGTTTTCTATGATGTCAGTTCCTGTTTAAATCACTTTTATGAGGACATCTAGAAGTGAAAGATTACAACACAAGGCATTGGTCCAATTATTTTTGTGTCATTCATCGCCCCTTAACTACTGCTTTTATTGCTCATTTTTAAACCTTCTCAGCCGTAGACTCCATTTGACTACTTCTGGATTCTCCTTGTTTGGGTCTTTCTCCTTCCTGCTGAATGGGGGAACTTACACCCATATTTATACTTTTTGACGCAAAACTGCGCAACCGCAGTTTTGCTTCATAAAGTATAGTGCCGGTTTGTGTCATTCCAGAGCGCCAGCGGGGCACCAAATTTATGGAATGCCGCAAGCCAGCAAAAAGGGTGGGCTAGCTTAAAAAAAAAAATTACGTTAGCAGGGTGGGGGTGGCGGTATGGGAGAAGGGGGTTTTGAATCAAAAAATGACGTTAGGCTGGTTAGAGGCAAACAAAAATCCTCTAACCAGCCTAGCGTCATTTTCTGATGCAAAACTGTCCATACCACATGACTACTGTACATGAGAAGGAGTCATGCCCACCACCCCAATGGCCAGCACAGGGGACCAGTGTCCCCTGGGCATGGCCATTGCACCCTGTGCCATACAGGAGTACCCAAGTCGCGCCCCCAATGGCACTTAAAAAAAAAAAAGAAATACTTACCTATACTTACCCTACTTACTTGGGATGGGGTCCCCCATCCTCCGGTGTCCCTCTGGTGTGGGTGGGGGTATTCCTGGGGCTTGAGGAGGGCATCTGTGGACCCATTTCCATGGTTTTCAACCAGGGAAATGGGTCCACAGTCCCCTAATGTCTGGTCTGACCCAAGTGTTGAATGATTATTGAGCACCTCCTCCCAGTAGTGCATCATTTTAGCACAGGGGATAAATATGGGGCTATGAGTTTACCACCATTTTTTGGATGGGAATGCCTACTTTGCATCTCATTGACGCAAGGTAGGTTCCCGCATCTAAAAAATGGTGCAAACTCCAATATTTTGACGTTAGAAGGGTCTAACTTCAAACTTTAAATACAGAGTTAGTTTTGCACCGAATGTGCATCAAAAAATGATGCACATTCATTGCAAATGGAGTATAAATATACCCTTTAGTACCTTGTCATTTATCTCTAGAACAATCTTCATCTACATTTAGGAGCCTCAAGATTTCCAGTAACATTTTACCCCGGTGCCTTTAACCTTCTATTTAGGATTGGCCTAAGAAGATCCTTGACACTTTTTATTTACACTATGAGGTACCAGGTGGCACCATGGATTATGGGAGGATTCACGATATTCTAAGAAAACCAAGTAGGTTATTCAACGTACCTTCTCAGTGTCCAGTCCTTGATCAATTGTGACACCAACAATTTATTCATTTTCCCCTTTGCCTGAAAAGCTTAGTTAAGATCAAACAAAAGTGGGTTTCTAGATTGGTTGTCCTACTGAATCGGCATTGGCCTGGCAACTACTTTAGTAACAAATTCTGATGCTTGTGTGGAGAAATATGGTGCCTTTATATTACCATTTATTCAGATTTCCAATTTGTTTATTTAGACTGTTAAACAAAATGTATGATTTAAAACAGTTGATTAATCAGCTATAATGTAAAAGACCACATAATTCCATTTAAAATTCTGATTTCGAGTAGCCTACTTCTATTTAAAAGTGACCTACTTCACAAACTACATCTAAAAGATGAATTTCATCTAAAAGCTGATTAATATTGATAATCATTCATTCCTTCTACCGATTGCTAATATCACACAAAAGTGTAGCTCATGAATATTGAGTCGGGGATATTGTTCGACACTAATATTATGAACAAAATATCAAATATATGTAGAATTCTGTTTCTAGCACCACATCTATTTAGCTTGGTAATCATATATTTCTTCTGGCTGCCTGCAGAAGCTGTTTAGTCAGCAAAGGAAACAAAAGACCACACAGCTCTAGGATTCACCATGCAGTCTTTGTGGTTGTGCATGATGCTCCAAGGAGAAGGCAGGGACATTCACACCAGGGCCTACCAGCTCATCAAACATTTTACAGGTAAATATTTTTGGCATCCCCAGGCCTTTATCAAAGGGTTTCACACTCCAAGGTACAGCAAATGAGTGTACAAATGTACATGCTTCTTCTTATGGTGCCCCAAAAGAAGCAGAGGAATCATCCAAAGTGTTTGCCGCACTCGTGAGGCTGCCAGGAGAAGAGAAGGCCCCACAACAAGAGCCTCCAACTGTTTGGGAAATGGATTCCATTGCTCCAACCTATCCTAGATCTGACCTGTCAGTGTGCTTGAGGAGTACGTGCCCTATAGGGTCTCAGGGTCCTTTGTGGGTGCTAAGCAATCTGTTTTAATGGTAAGGATACAACTTTGACCGAAATGATCATTGTTTTGTATTGAATGTTATGTAATGTATGTCAAAGCTCAGATGATGGCTTCTTTATGGTGAAGGTCAAATATGTGCATTTTAATAGCATTCTGCAATGTTTAACATTGGTGAAATGTGTACTCTCTTTACGATTGAATTCATGGTAATACCACGACAAAGCAAGTAGGCCTGAACATATTCATGTTCGTTATAGTCACATGTGGAGGTATTGTGGTTACATGGGTAAAGTCTACAGGTCACAAACCTTTAAAGGTGCCTTAGGATTAGGGTGTAGAGGCCACATTTAAGGGATTATTTGTGTGCTGTAACTTTTCATTAGCTTGCAAGGTTTTATAGAGGGTGTTCCCTTTGGTTTTTCCACCTGCCTTCAAGCCTATATTTGTAACTATGCCATAGTATTTAACTTTGCTTGTATTAAAGATCTCATTTTTAAAGAAAATGATGACTGGCTGTCTGACTGACTGAGTGATATTGATTTTCTGAGTGATATTTGTTGTTTTGCTGAGTTTTGAATTACTAGCCCACATCACTGGCCTGAGAAAGCCTTGACCTTCTCTGCCTCTGTACTGTGGGAGTCGAGAACTAAAAGTGGACTTGGTTCTCAGCTTGGGAGCTCACTGTATGATGAAAACACACTAGAAATATAAGACACAGGTTGTTACAAATGGGGCCTCGCAACTTCTGATTGCTCCAGGATCACTAACAAAGTTAATTATCACAGTTTTTTATCTTTAGAATATTAAAAGCTCATTTTCAAAGCATTCTTATATATTGAACATATTGTGTTAATTTGCCCCTAGTGGCATTGCTAACAGTGCTCTAAAATGTGTTAGTGTATTTCCTTTGTTGAAACAATATATACTGTACCCTGACACATTGACCAGCTTTCATTCAGGTTTGGCTTATTGTTGCTCAATGAGCTTACACAGTGTGCACATCCTAGTTGATCTTCTTGATGTACACCAGTCTAGCCTATAGAAATGATATTTTTATAGTATGTATGGATAATTTCTATCTCGTGTTCTTTATGGATATTTAGACGCATCAGATACTGTTAATCATCAGATTCACCTTCTACACATGTTGGAGACACTAGGAGGCAGATTGGGGCTGCATGCAGTGAAGTGCCACTTTCCTTGCACCCCCTTAGCGTCCCCTACCTCCATTTAAAATACGGCACACCATGGCACTGGTTAGGGGGTAATAGCATCAGAATTTTTTACGCTATTGATGTACTCTTCAGGGTTAGTGCCAAAATGTTCTGATCAGGTGTTAAACATTCCCACAAAAATGACACAAAGAGATCTTTTAGATTTCTTTGCACCATTTTTTCGGACCCCCTAACGAGGGAACAACCCCCTTTGCATACAATATGCCTGGTACAGGCATATTGTGGTGCAAGGTGGCACCACTTTGTAAATATGGCGCAGAGTTTTTTACATAATATCGCCACATTAGCATCACAAAAATGATGCTAATGTGGCGATACATGGCCCAAGTGGCTCTTAAATGTGCCCCTAATTGTATTCTAAGATATGCTTCTGATTTGATCCCATAGTAGTTCCCACTTGATTGGAGCTGGGGTGAGGGGCACATTGATTCCCACTATTTTCTTATCCACAGTGTTCTGTTCTATTGCCTCAATTGTTCCATATGAGACACTATGAGAGATCCTGCTCACTTTGGAAGTTAAATCCCACCATTATGTAGTTTACACACCACTATATTGTCAGTTGTCGTCTCTAGATAGCATGCATTGTTCAATTGCCTTAGTTGTTTTAGAGACTCAATGGTAGAACATTATTTAGCAGAAGCAGCAACAAGTAGAATACAATCATCAGCAAACAAAGGTGATGGAAAGAAGATTGTTTTCTATGATGTCAGTTCCTGTTTAAATCACTTTTATGAGGACATCTAGAAGTGAAAGATTACAACACAAGGCATTGGTCCAATTATTTTTGTGTCATTCATCGCCCCTTAACTACTGCTTTTATTGCTGATTTTTAAACCTTCTCAGCCGTAGACTCCATTTGACTACTTCTGGATTCTCCTTGTTTGGGTCTTTCTCCTTCCTGCTGAATGGGGGAACCTACGCCCATATTTATACTTTTTGACGCAAAACTGCGCAACCGCAGTTTTGCTTCATAAAGTATAGTGCCGGTTTGTGTCATTCCAGAGCGCCAGCCGGGCACCAAATTTATGGAATGCCGCAAGCCAGCAAAAAGGGTGGGCTAGCTTAAAAAAAAAATGATGTTAGCAGGGTGGGGGTGGCGGTATGGGAGAAGGGGGTTTTGAATCAAAAAATGACGTTAGGCTGGTTAGAGGCAAACAAAAATCCTCTAACCAGCCTAGCGTCATTTTCTGATGCAAAACTGTCCATACCACATGACTACTGTACATGAGAAGGAGTCATGCCCACCACCCCAATGGCCAGCACAGGGGACCAGTGTCCCGTGGGCATGGCCATTGCACCCTGTGCCATACAGGAGTACCCAAGTCGCGCCCCCAATGGCACTTAAAAAAAAAAAAGAAATACTTACCTATACTTACCCTACTTACTTGGGATGGGGTCCCCCATCCTCCGGTGTCCCTCTGGTGTGGGTGGGGGTATTCCTGGGGCTTGAGGAGGGCATCTGTGGACCCATTTCCATGGTTTTCAACCAGGGAAATGGGTCCACAGTCCCCTAATGTCTGGTCTGACCCAAGTGTTGAATGATTATTGAGCACCTCCTCCCAGTAGTGCATCATTTTAGCACAGGGGATAAATATGGGGCTATGAGTTTACCACCATTTTTTGGATGGGAATGCCTACTTTGCATCTCATTGACGCAAGGTAGGTTCCCGCATCTAAAAAATGGTGCAAACTCCAATATTTTGACGTTAGAAGGGTCTAACTTCAAACTTTAAATACAGAGTTAGTTTTGCACCGAATGTGCATCAAAAAATGATGCACATTCATTGCATATGGAGTATAAATATACCCTTTAGTACCTTGTCATTTATCTCTAGATCAATCTTCATCTACATTTAGGAGCCTCAAGATTTCCAGTAACATTTTACCCCGGTGCCTTTAACCTTCTATTTAGGATTGGCCTAAGAAGATCTTTGACACTTTTTATTTACACTATGAGGTACCAGGTGGCACCATGGATTATGGGAGGATTCACAATATTCTAAGAAAACCAAGTAGGTTATTCAACGTACCTTCTCAGTGTCCAGTCCTTGATCAATTGTGACACCAACAATTTCTTCATTTTCCCCTTTGCCTGAAAAGCTTAGTTAAGATCAAACAAAAGTGGGTTTCTAGATTGGTTGGCCTACTGAATCGGCATTGGCCTGGCAACTACTTTAGTAACAAATTCTGATGCTTGTGTGGAGAAATATGGTGCCTTTATATTACCATTTATTCAGATTTCCAATTTGTTTATTTAGACTGTCAAACAAAATGTATGATTTAAAACAGTTGATTAATCAGCTATAATGTAAAAGACCACATAATTCATTTAAAATTCTGATTTCGAGTAGCCAACTTCTATTTAAAAGTGACCTACTTCACAAACTACATCTAAAAGATGAATTTCATCTAAAAGCTGATTAATATTGATAATCATTAATTCCTTCTACCGATTGCTAATATCACACAAAAGTGTAGCTCCTGAATATTGAGTCTGGGATATTGTTCGACACTAATATTATGAACAAAATATCAAATATATGTAGAATTCTGTTTCTAGCACCACATCTATTTAGCTTGGTAATCATATATATGTACAAGTGTATACATGTATAGATCTACATCTATATATGTTTTTCAAAATACTTTGATGTGGGTTTATTAATAGTAAATCTCTACTTCCCTCTGTGCACTTACCTTTTGACATTTTCTCCCTCAATATTTTGTCCAAGATATTTCTGTGTCATGATTTTATTGTATTCAATTTTCAAGAGTACATTCTTTGTTGGATTGTGGCACCTGTTGAATGCTCAATGATCAAAAGAGGGCACCTCAGAATAATATTTATGAGATTCTTCAGAAGACCTCTGGAATGATTTGAAGTTGTTGGGGGCCTGTCATTGACAGATGGTCTGATACATGAAGTTTCTTTTCCACTGTAAATGTCCCATAGTGATCATACTGAAGTGTTATACTTCGACACAATATCCTCTCCAAATTATGCAGCATTTTTTAATCCACTGGTTATACCAGCAAGAGAATAAGGAAGCCTAATCTGTTTTCCAATTGGTATACTCAAACTGCCTCTGTGATCACAGTTTTGTCGGACTATCTCTACTGGTCAACCAGTGATGTGATTAAGGAGTCTTTATCCAGTCTGGTAGTGATTAACCTCATGACAGTGCCGTTAAAGTACAATGCATTTATATCACTTTTTTTCTAAGCCTAAGGTTTTTCACTTTCCCCATCAACGAGTGTATGATTGCACAATAGCAATCCAGCCTGGTCTCATTGATCCGTTCGGGCAAATTTAGTCAGAACAGAAAAAGGAAATTAAATATTGAAGGATTATTTGAGGAGAGTTGCAAAAATAGGCTAATCTGATCATCCTTATCACCTGCTGTGGCACTTTGTTTTAGTTGTACCTAAGAAGAAACAAGAAACCACCAAATCTCAAGAATGAAGTAAAGTCTAAGTAAAACAATGAAACAGTTCATTGAAGAAAGTGAATGTGAACAGTGGATATTATTTCAGGTGTCATTTTCTTAAATGGTAGCGCTTTCTAGGAGTTAGAATGATACATCAAAAAGCCAACAGCATGAGTCCACTGTAGATCCATTTTGAGGCCCGGTCTTCGCCAAGATGTCTTGATTTTACTAAAAACTATGGGCCTGATTCTAACTTTGGAGGACGGTGTTAAACCGTCCCAAAAGTGGCGGATATACCACCTACCGTATTACGAGTTCCATAGGATATAATGGACTCGTAATACGGTAGGTGGTATATCCGCCACTTTTGGGACGGTTTAACACCGTCCTCCAAAGTTAGAATCAGGCCCTATATGTATAAAATACTTACTCGTAGGGGCTTTCAGGCACCCTTCTTTATCCATAAGCCTGTTATTGTGTCATTCAAATTTTTTTCAGCCACTGAATCATGCAGTATATGGCTGTAGGTTAGCCCACTTCAGCTATTGCCTACCTTGACCGTGAGTACTTTTTCACTAGGAGCACATCCACACAAAAAGTAGTCCCTTAAGTGCCATGCACTATGTGCGTTTTGGCCCAAAAAATATTTTAGTGAATGTTTTCTTGGATGGATGAGTCCCAGCTTCTCAAGCAATAACATTATACAACAAAATAATTTAAAAAAACAACCACTCACAATGTCAAAGGATTGTCAGCCAGAGCTACTGGCTTGCCAATGTTTGTTATGGAAAGGGTATTTCTAGAGTGTACGAACACCAAAGCTTCTTGAAACTAAAGGGAAACCAAGAAAAATAGCCAAGAAGATGAAGTTTAGAACCAGTTTTAAAGAGTAGTGTTTTTAATTCCTCTTTCAATTACTAAACATAGTTGAGTGGCTTAGCTCAGTTGGTAGCAAATTCAATCCCCTCACAGCTGCACAATGGAATAGTCTTTTGCCAAAGAGTAAGTACCCATTTTTGTAGCATTTAAGAGTAGTTTGCCTACAGAGCAAAGATAAAGGGATGGAGAATAAATATAAGATTTGTTAGCCAGAACTGTAGGAGATCAATCATACACAATTGTACGTGGAGTGACAGTGTTTTTAAACTGGATTCTGTATGCCATCTGCAGCCAATGAAGCTGTGTTGGAAATGGCCCTCTCTACAGGGTAAGCCCCAAAGATTTTGCTTTCCGCCTCTTATTTTTTATGTATATTTGTTCTTGTTGGTCCTGGGATTCTGTGCACTTTAACACTACTAACCACTGAAAATGTGTGTGTGCTCTCTTCCTAAAACATGGTTAAAATGGCTTGTACCCAATGTATTTTTAATTTATTTGTAAGTCGCTTGTAGAGTGGTGTACCATGTACCCGGGGCTGTAAATTAAATGCTACCAGTGTGCCTGCCTAGAAATGCTAGGTTCCACCTAACTTTACCCTCTAAAGTCTGGGCAACTAACCATATAGAATAAGGCCTACAAAGGGATAAATCTATAAACCACTGTCTACAATAATCTCACAATTATTATTGAAACAAAAATATTTTAGTTATGCTCTATCTTTCTTTATATTGTATTTACAAAAACAATCACAGACACTGTACGGGAAAAAAAGAATCAATGGCATTACCATACTAGGCATGCACTGTAAACAACAAAACACTATTTAGATGTTAGCAAACATATATTAAAATCAATACACTTTTCCACGCAATTTGTTATGTTACAAATTTTAAAGGAGGATGGCCAAATATATATACTCCAACTTGTTTGGTCTGTCTGCAAGGTAGTCTGTATTCTAAAGACCTTATCACCTGAAGACCCAATTATCTTACACACACTGTGGGTTTTGGCTGATGTTTTTTTTTGCTTTTTTGCAATGTCTTGACTTTTAATTGAGGACTCCTTGTATAAAAAAGGTGTCAGGTGGCCTGGTTGTTAGTGGCCTCTCCAGAATGGTATTAGGATCATTTGTTCCTTTCTAGCATGTGGCATGCGAAAATGCCCGTGCGAAAAAGGGTCAAAAACTCTACCCATGAAAGGGTCCTCCACTACTAAAATAAATGCACTTTATAGCTGAAATTAATCAGTGTTGGATTGTGGCGCAACCTGCAACTCCACTCTACTCACAACCTTTAACAAGGTCACTCTGATTGTGTCACAACAGGTCCATGCTGGTGTGCTGTAGTGCTTCACCATGGGGCTTGCAGCAGTTATTGTGCCACCCACATAATTAGCATTCTAAAACTTGCCCCAGGCCTGCCATTGCCACCTGAATGCAGGGTCACACTGTCATGTTGCCATGGTGTAGGAAAGTCCTTTTTTTTTGCCTGATCACCCCCACTCTTTCTGGATAGGTACTGGTGGTTACTGACTCTTGGCTGTGCCCTGGGTACTGCTTACCAGTCCCAGGGCCAGTGCTCTGTGTAAAATGGATATGCAAATTAGGCTAATTATAATTGGCTAAGTTAACCTACCTATAAGTCCCTAGTATATGGTAGGGCATGTAGGTTTAGGGACCACAGCATAGGTGGTGCACACCTAGGTGCACTGCTGAGGTGCCCAGTGTCATTTTAAAAGCAAGCCTGCCTTGCTGGCTGCTTTTAAATTAAAGTTATATGCAAATTCGACTTTGGAATTAAAGGTACTTCCAAAGTCTTAAACTACCTTATTTTTACATATAAGTCACCCCTAAGGTGTGCCCTATGTGCCCCTAGGGCTGGGTGCCATGTAACTATAAGCAGGGACTTTATAAAAATAGATTTATAAGCCCTGGTGAGGTAAAAACAGCCAAATTCGTTTTTCCCTCATTGAAGTAAATGGCCTTCATAGGCTAGAATGGGCAGACTTTATTTTAAATTTTAAAGTCTCCTTAAATGTTACATACCAAGAATTTGGTATCAAATTAATTGTTGTAATAAATCCCACAACTTCCAGTTGTTGGATTTAATATAACTTGTTCAGGTAAAAAGTTTAGACATTACATAAAAAGTTGCCAATTTCAGCTCTGCATTGTTTTTGCTGCTGTGCTCTGATTGGCCAGCCTGCAGTAGCTTCTGCCAGGCTACCTTGATGAGGTGTGAAGTGGCCTGACTTCACACAAAGGAATGTGCTTGGGGGAGAGAAATCTCCCCTCAGCAGATAGTGAGGCAGGAAGGGGGAGGGCGGCCAAACTGGTCTTCAAAGGCAGAGAAGGACATTTGGAGCACCCAGCAACACCCCCACATCCTGCAACCCCAGACAATTAGGTGCCCCCTTAATTAGATTAGGAGAGGGCAGGAGAGGGGTGTGTTTATGATTTTTAGCCACACCAGTGGGTGGGCTCAGCCAGATCTATCCTCCAAAAATCAGATTCATCCATTTTGGATTTTTAGAGACTGTTGCCTTCTGGGATGGATTTTTGCCACACTTCCCAGGAAGTGGTCATCACAGGGGGACGACCCTGTCCCTGATTGGAGAACCAGGACCCCACTGCTTTTCACCCAGGAGCAAGGATAAAAGTGGCAGACCTGCACCCACACCTCAGATCCCCACCAAATTTCAAGAAGAAGGAACTACAAGGAGAAGAAGGACTGCCCTGCTGGACCCCTGGCCTGCACCTGGACCCTGCACTCAGAAAGACTGCACCAGCTGCACACTTGGGCTTCACCACAAGAAGGACTTTGCCTGGCTTCAACTGGTTCAAGGAGGGACTCCCTGTTTGCTACAGGTGAAAAATTGCTATCTAGAGTCCCCTGCACCAACTCCTGAAAAAGTGACCAGCTGACCACTGTCCAGTGGCCAAAAATGAGTTTGCGCCAGGTGCATTCTGGGAGTTGAAGTCCGCACTTCCCAAGGACCATCACAGAACTTCTGGACCCTTGGGGTGAGCTGTGGACCCCAAAAGAACCTTAAAAGAACATCTGGGTGAAGCCCCAGAAGTTTGGAAAAGATTGGAGAATTTTTGAAAAAAAGCTCCATAAAGTGACCGACCCGACGCGGAAATTCTAGCCGGCTTGCCTCAACCGCGACCCGGCCTGACTTCGTGGTTCGTCCCGGTAAAGAAAAACATCCAAAAAAGAGACTAAGTCCGAAGGTAAAAAGTTGACCGGGACCTCCCAGCCATCGTATCCGAGAAGGGCTCCACGGACGTCGGATGAAGATCCAGGTTTACCCCGGTCGAAGGATTTTCATCTCGAAAAAACGACTAAGTCCGAAGGTAAAAATCACCACCGAGGAAACCGACTTCGCGTATCCGGACAAGGGCTCCAGGAGGTCGGATTCAACTGGCAGGTTCGTCCCGGGGAAGAAAAACATCAAAAAAGAGACTAAGTCAGAAGGTAACTTTTTAACCGAGGCCTCCCGCGACTTGTAGCCGAGCAGGGCTCCATCGCGGTCGGCCTGAAAGTTTGACTTTGCCCCGGTCCTGGTGCAACCAGATGACCCGATTGGCGCTTTTTGTTTCTAAGCGCTAGAAAATAGTAATACTTTAAAAATTCATATCTCCGGTTCCCCTGAACCGATTTTTAATCGTTTTTGTGTCATTTTAAAGATAAAAATATAAGCTATTTTTATAAATTGGTTTTGGATTTTTAAACTGTTTCCTGTGTTTTATTTAATTACTGTTTTGTGATATTTGAATGCTTTACACTTTGTCTCCTAAGTTAAGCCTTGACGCTCGTTGCCAAGCTACCAAGGGTTGAGCTGGGATTAATTTACTGAGACCTAACTGTACCTATGTGGAGGTTAGTGGCTTGTTGCTAGGTGTAGGTACCTACCTGCCCTACCAATAACCCATTTTCCAACACATGGCATTTAAAATACCTTGCCCAACCACAAAGTCCCCTTTTATTACACATGTCAGGTAAGGTAGGCCCTAGATAGCCCACAGTGCAGGGTGTTGTTTAATTAAAAGGTTGGACATGTACATTTAGGTTTTACATATCCGGGTAGTGAGAAATTCCCGAATTTGTTATTCACTACAGTGCGGTCTCCTTCTCCCATAGGATAACATTGGGAATTCCTTATTTATTTAATAAGCTGTAATTTCTAAATGGGAGGAGGTGGATATGTCATGTTTGGTATTTGAAATGATAAACCCTCTTTAATAGTAAAGTCAAATTTGTCATTACAATTTTGGAAATGCCACATTTAGAAAGTTGGCATGTTCCCTCCCTTAGCCCTTCGTGCCTGCAGTCTGTCTTGGGTGACATGATTGGGTGTAACAAGCAGGACTTTGTGAATTCCTCCCTGACAGCCACACAAAAGTGGGATTAGCAGAGCCTGATTGACCCATCAAGTGACAGAATGTGTGGAGGGAGCTAAGCACAGCCTCACTTGCACTTGAATAAGCTGTGTACTCAGTATAGGCTTTATGACCCTGTATTTTCAGTGCAGCCAGCTTGGAGTCAGGGCAGGGGAGGCAGGAAACACCCAGAACATCAGAGAACATTTCTGGAAACTTCTCCCACCTTCTATGAGCAGGGAACCAGGGTATATAAATAGGGTTCTCAGACCCACTCCTCAATTCACTACTAGTCCTTCAGAAGGACTCTCAGAGAACTGCCTACTGCTGTAACCTTCTGTGAGCTCTTCCAGACTGCTGCTGTACCTGGAAGTCTTATGCGGTTCTTACTATATTAATAGGGCTGCATGATTAGAATGGTAGAATGGCAGAGTGTGGGAGACTGGGTCCATCTACACCATCAGTACTGTCAGCCTAACTCCTGGCTAGCTCACAGTGCCTCACCCAGACCCCTAACCAATCAGGGTAGAAAGTGATTATGGCAACCTGAACATAACAGTCTGACTCCCCAAGGAAGGCATGGAAACAGATCTTTTTCCTTTTGTATTGTTACTCTTGCATGCCAAGGCCAGACTCAAAAGATGCGAGATATGTTTTAAATACATTTATTGAAACAATCCCAATCTGGCATATTGAGAGTAAACTGCGATAATTTGGCAGATGAAACAAAGCAAGGTAATCAGCATTACAAACAAGGTAAAAAAAAAAAAAAATTCAACCATGATAAATGTAGCTCTAGATGTTCCTAACTAACCCTATGTTTATGCTGAGAGCAAAGCGGGTGTACCCTTCTGCCTGGCTTAATCTAAGGGATTAGCCCCAACCCCATACTGGAAACTGTGTCAGGAGTTGGTCTGTGATGTAGATGGCAATCCTCCCAGGAGGCTAGTAGATCAGCTCCAGCCATGCTGCAAGTCACACAACATGCATCACAGGATAGTCATGGCTGGAATGCGCTCTGCCCCCTCTGGGTCAGTTCACTATTTATATAATAAACCATACTGCACTGGAAATACAGTTCCGATGCAATGCTGTGTCCAGGTATTAGAAGTGTCTCCTGAATGGGCAACACAAACTAGCTTATTATGTACAGTGTTCTTTAGCCTTAGACAGTAACTAATGATTACATGTGCAAAGGCTAACTAAAGAGGAAGCGTATTGCTAATTTTCCTACAATAAAAGATAAAAATATGTAAGAATCATAGCTAAAAACAGCCTTATCAAAATGAATAAAATATGAACTGTAAAACTAAGCTAAAACAGGGGTGAACAACTTGGGTTCTAGAGGTCCTCACAACACCATCTCATTGCCAGTTAGAGAAGACAGATTCTAATAACACAATTTAAGTACTAGAAACAATTAAATGTCTAAACTCCTAAAGGCAATTAAATGTTCACGCCAACAAGCAGAGCAAACAGGTAAAAGGAGACAATTACAAATAGTCAATTTGCTTCAAAACAATGGCCACATTTAAAAATCATCGTAGGCAGCCATGATATCATCCAACATATCAGTGGGAAGGAATTCTAAAACATCCCTTATCCGCAGATGACAGAACCATCAAAGCCTCAGTGAGCAAGCTGAAATAACATACAGGATCCAAAGCCTCAGCCACCACCAAGGAATTAATATCCTGCACATTGTCCACAGTCGTTGAACCTGATGAAAACATTGTTGGAGCCATAGCCTCCATATCCATGTAGGATGGCTAATAAAAGCCATCTTGAAGCAACCGTAGTCTCACAGGACACTCCAGAAATGAACCCTCACCTGGAACATCACAAGATCCAGGTCTGTAGATAACATCAAATGCTGTGCAATAGACACATCCAGTGTGCACTTGAAAGGGCACCACTGGCAATGGAACACAGGCTGCATGCACTAGAATCATACTGGTTGAAAAGACAAAGGTCTGTTGTCATTTAGTTCCTCCAACAAAGATGCTCCGGAGTGCTGTATCATGCATCCAGGACACAGCTGGACCTGCAGTAGTTCCATCACCATTTGGCTTTGAAATTGGACATCCATTGCGGAGCAAAAGCAATAGTATTAAAATACCACCAATTAAGGCTATTACAATCAGAAAGCCTCCAAAAACACTCAAAAACAGGGAGTGTATAAAGGATGGAATTACTCTGAAGACAGGCTGGAAAGTTCTGGCAAAACTAGACCCAATAGCTTTGAAAAAGTGCACCACACCAGTGGTGTTGGAAGAAATAAAAAAGTGGTTCATGGGTTCACCAAAATCTCTTAAAAAGTTGGTATTTAAAAGTGACTGTATCTCAGCGGATAACCTTGCCACTTGCAATTCAAATGATTCACGGGCAGATGTAAGTGTCATGTGTTTTTGAAACAATAAAGCTTTTAGTCAGCTCAGCTTGTCGAAGTTAACATTAAAGGTGGGAATGAAAGGCCACAAACTCCCTACACTAAGCTCATGCAAGGGGGACAATAGCACATTGCCACAGCAGGTCACTATTATAGAAACAGAAATCACATACAGAACATCTGCTCTCATCTCACAGCAGTCTTGATCACTCAGGATTAAGTAACTTCCATTTTAAAGTAAATGAAACACTGGGTGAGTCAAAGGAACGGGAACTCCCTTCAAGTACAAGCTAAATGGGCCATCGACCCATTGTGTACGCAGTACAATGTCACCTGTTTGCAAATCATTGAGTGTCTTACAGAAGTTTCACAATCACTACCACTGAGAATTACTTCCATTTCCCCACTCATACATTTGTAATCGAAAGGTAATTCCCAAACCTCATTTATAAAACTGTTCCTTAAAACTTCAAATCTGCCTACTGGGAAATGTTTCAAACATGATGTGAATTGAAACATGGCGAGTAGTAGGGAGATAATTTCATGTCTTAGCCACACTGCTGATGGAGTCTCAGTCACTGTGAAAGGCAACTTTTCTAACTTTTCTATGTTAAGCAATGTGTATGTTGCATCTGTTGTCTGTGTGTTAGATTGAAGGGCAACAATAAGGGCCTAATTTAGAACTTGGCGGACAAGTTACTTCATTACAATGGTGACTGATATCCCATCTGCCCAACTCTAAACCCCATTCTATCTTATGGGATTTAAATTTCAGCAGATGGGATATCTGTCACCGTTGTGACGGAGTAACCCATCCGCCATGTTCTAAATCAGGCCCTTTTGAGTTCATGTGCTCCCAGTACAAGCAGTTTGATTTCAGAACCTGAAATGTTTAACTCAGCTGCACTATGGATCTAAGTTGACTCTGCCCATGATATAAAAACAACATGTCATTTTGGATAATATCAATTGCAGATGACCACAATGTTGTTATGTGGGAAAATGTAATTTATTCATCCCAATATCGACAACGGCTAATGCTTTCCCTTAGTTATCCTGCTCTGTATTCCTTCAACGACAAGCAACTTCCATGTGAGAATACTTCCATATTTCATAGTATATTGCATACAAGAATCTTTTAAAGTGTGGTGGTCTAGGACCTGACAAGAATTCCCACCAAACCATGTCATCAGAGAGGAGAGAGTGATGCTTTTTTACAGTTGTTAAGGAGGAACATTGCAAACATTGCTGACATAACTTTCCTATACTGTATATAGTGGCAATCCCTGCATGTTGTGTCACTTTATATTGAGGGCCCGGTCTGCTTGATTTAAAACCCTGTGTAGAGTTAATAAAATATGCATGACAACCGTTTGGATCCGCTGGCCACAATAACCACATGGGACCTGAAAGTGTTGAATTAAATGTACCATTTCTGACCATCCCATTGAGCTGATCTTCTTTATGGTTTACCAGACTTTGATAATTGTCAGACTTTGCAATTGAAGGCAGATTGGTTACATTCATGTCTTTAATTTTTGCTAAACCTAGGCAGGTTGACTGCTGAAAAGTGTCCTTAAGAAAAATCATCTGTAATTAAACAAGGCATGCTTTAAATAAGGCAACTATGCCCTGTACTTGCCAATCGTGTGTTCCCCAAACTGTATTTAAATCAATTGTATCTTTCTAATATTCATAACCATTATTTGCTAGTTGGTTGGGAAGTGATTGAATTTTTGATAAATTAATTTAGCAGTGGCCAGCATATTTTTCCTTTCTTTAAATATGCTTCAGTGCCAAGAGATGGCATAATAGGAGGGCTTCAAGCTAGGAATAGATTAAAATTGCGTGACCTTATTTTGACTACACAATGTAAGGACTATCTAGAGGAAGTTTGCTGAAAAAAGGGCTTGTTTAACAATACTTTGTCTAAATGTGATTGCAATACTGCCCGTTCTTTAAATATTCCAGCATTTCCTAATAATTGAGTAAGTGGGGAATGGGAATTTGTCTAAAATAAAGTTTATGGTGTCATGCAGCCATGTTTCCACCAGGCACCGGTCCAATATTATAAGATTTGCCTTATGTCACAAATTGGACTCTGTGGATGACTGCTGATCTAGCGTTGCACAGTAATATATTGATATTGCCTTTAGAGGAGCCATGGGGTTCAGTAGTGGCAGTAGGATTCAAGAGATATATTTTACTGAAGACAGCAGGAGAAGATTTTCATTACTCGAGGCTGATTTTGCCTGTAAGGAGAGAAAATATTTGCAATGTAACAGACTGACATCAGATCATAGCTGGATAAGGAAAAAAATATCCGTAAGATCTTGTGGATGAATATCAGAATGGGCATCATGGCTGGCAATATTCAGGCATGCACGGGCACAGATGGGCCTGTGATGGTTTCACCCTCTGTACTGCAGCATAGCACCCACACTTAAATATGGCAGGATGGAAGCATATTCATGAAATCCCGACCAGCACAGCTGTAAGAACAAGAGAGCAGGCAGAGTGAGCTATCCAGTAACCCTGTTTCTCTCTGTTGCTATTCCATTTCCCTTTCCCCAGGTCTTCTGCTAACCAGTATAAACAATCTTTGCATGGTTATCAGTGGTTTTGGGGAAGTGAGTTGGACCATATTACTGGGTTACTCTAAATCTATCACTTGAGAAGGACCAGATTACCAAGTTAATGTAAACTTGATGCCCCCTTTAATATTTGACAACCCAATCCTTAACCCTAATGTGTACTCTAAGAGCAGCCTCATTTGATGATGACCTACTTTGAACATCTATAATTATATTTCTACTTGCTGGTCTCACTCCCACTATAATTCAGACAACAACTGTGTAGTTTGTCACATGATGATGATCAGTAACTCCAGTTGCTGCTTGGCCTGTCAGCATCCTTTAATACCAGTGACCATTACATCTTACTTTAAACCATGCATACACATCACCTAGCCCTTCTTAAACTTGTTCACTTCTTGCCTCTCTGAACACAACCAATGTATTCGGTGTAATTATTCAGGTAACTTTTACTGTTGCCTGAGAGATTCTGAAGCACTTTACTACTAAGCAAACAAGATATTACTACTGTACAATATTTTTATAATATGTTCAGGTGGGAGAACATGGTGGCCGGCTAGGAAGCGGGCTGCAGGAGCAGCACTACGAGGCAGTAATAGCTGTTATGAACCCTGAGCAGAATTGAGGGGCTATGGCGGATTTTGTCAGATTACGGCAGGTAAGCGCAAGACTTACAAGTGAGCCGGTATTCCTAGAGAAGAGTTGGGGTGGAGGGGACACAGAGTGTTCGGGGCTCGGAGAGAGCCATGTTGTGGGTGAGAGCAGCGTTGGACCTCTGATGTGGGAGAGAAGCGGCCGTGAGGATTCCCTTCCTGGGAAAAAGTGGCAGAATCAGCACAAGCGGCACAAGGGCAGTGGGAAAAGCAGCGGTACTGTACACCCCCTGTTTGGGCAGAGGAGCGGTGTTCGAGTAATGCAGAACATTTTGAGGTGAGCAGTGATGGCACTTTATGTGCTGCAGAAAGGCTGTCTGCTACTAAAACAAAAAGGAGAGGCAGTGGCAAGGGGGAAACTCAGCAGAAGTCCACTTTATTCTCTGAGAAGTGGTAGGAAGGTTTTTGGGGCCAAAGAGAAGTGGCCAAGCGCTCCGGTGGACCCTCTTCTTAGGGAAGCTTCAGTCAAAGTTGTTAAGGATCAAAGTGGCATTAGCGGTAGGGTAGAGGTAGAGACACTCTGAATTTGAAAGGTAGGAGAGAGCTGGTCAATAGACCTAGGATTACCCCATCAGTGAGAACATACTTCAAGGTTCTACTTAGAAATTTAACCGATGAAGAACCTGACTTATCGGACCAAGTTATTCACGAGACATGGGCATGGGAACTGATATGGCTACCTCGAGGGATGTTACGAGCTTGGGAGACTCTCAAACAGCCTGGATAGACTGTAGTCCAAACATATTTCAGACCTTGGTCGGCTTGGAACAAATAGGAGTGGAAGAGGGGAGTGTCTCAATGCCCAATAGAGCCTGGGCAGTGGACAGTAATTCTTTGGAGCTTACGGAGGAGGAGGAAGTAGCAGACCTGGGGGGGAGGCAGCAACAAGAGTAATCCATCTCAGGAATGTTGAAAGCCCTGTCAATGGAAGTTAAGGGTGGGTTTGAAAAGTCAAGATCTAATCAAAAGGAAATTAGAGGCCTATGCGAGACCCTTGGGAAAAAATTGATGATTTGGCAGGTCGGTGGCTGCCCTTGAGGAAGAGGTAGGGGGCCTTAAAGCAGTGGTAGAGAAGAATAAGGAAAAAATTCAGAGCCTGGAAACAGGAGAGGAAGGTGTCATGAGCAAGTTGGAGATCCTGTAGAATAATCAGAGCAGGAACAATCTGAGGTTTTTAAAAGTCTCTGAAGGAACAGAAGGTAATGTCTTGAAAGGACTGGTTGTATGCTTGATGAAACAAGGATTACAAATTGAATATGCAGAGGGAGACATTGCACAAGATATTCAAAGAGTTCATATGGATCCTTTTAAAAAGCCCCCAAGCAGAGATAAACCTAGAAAAATTCTGGTGTGCTTTCATACATATGCCGTTAAAGAACGACTTCTAGTGGCAGCGCTAAAAAATAAATTACTCTCGGTCGAGGGAGTCCCTTTCGAAATCAAGTCAGACCTCCCAAGCACAACATTGAATAAACAATGGGAGCTGGGAAAGAGTTTTGATGTTCTTAAGAAACTAGGGGCCACGGCCCAATTGAAATTCCTAGTCTCATTGAGAGTAATGGTAAATACCAATAGAAGTTGCGATCTGAGTTGATAGCTGTGATTGAGAGTAAGATTAAGAAGCGATGTGAGGCCAACAGGGTAGCACACTTTGAGTATGGAGAGAATTGTGGCAAGTTACTAGCATGGAAAATAAAAGCTAACATTTAGAAATAGGGTGAGATAAATATGGGACACAACCTCAGGGGCGCTGAGAAAAAGCAATAAGGGGGTAGGAGAAGTTTTTCAAAATGTCTTTATGGAATTATATGTGGAAAATTTAGAGGTACCCCTGAAGACAGTTAAGACATAGTTAGAGGAATTGGGCCTAGTTACCTTGACTAATGAGGACAGCAGAGGTGTGAATGAACAGATTGGGTTGGAGGAATTGGCTTGAGCTTTAAAGTCAAGCAGGACAGGGAAAGCACCAGGCCCTGATGGTTGACCTATGGAGGTTTATGGTACCCTGGGAAATAGTATAAAAAAAATATTTGTGATGTTCTATAATGAAATCCTAGAAGGAGGTGCCCTTCCTCCATCCTGGAAGGAAGCAATTATTACACAAATTTTAAAACTAGGGAAGGACTCAAACTCTTGCGATTAATGCAGACCGATATCCCTGTTAAACTGTGATTATAAAACTTAGCAAATATTATGGCGAACAGATTAAGCTGTTTCCTGGGAAAACTTATACACATGGATGAAAAGGATTTTATGAACGGTAGATTGATGCAAGCGTTAACACAAAATCTGATAGGTTAAATAGATCTTGCTAGCACATCAGGAACCTTTGGCAGTAGTAATGGTAGACACCACAAAATATTTTGATAGGGTTAATTGGGGTTACCTGAGAGATGTTTGTGAGATTTCTAATTTGGACGGAAACATCATTGGGATGGTACAAAAGATCTACCAAGACCCTGAAGCAAGAGTCCTGTTAAAGGTTCTCTAACCCACCCTTTGGAAATTTGAAGAGGAACAAGACAGGGGTGTCCGTTGTCCCCATTACTCTTCAATATGTATATAGAGCCTGTAGATTGTCAACTTAGAAGGTATGATAGGATAGTCCCGTTCCAGTGCGGGAATAGGTGTAGGAAGGTTTCCTTATACAATGATGATCTGTTAGTGTACACGGCTGACTTGGGTTAAACGATGATAGCTCTGGAGGAGTTGACGACGGAGTTTGGGAAAATTAGTGGATATGCTGTTAAAAGTGGAGTACACATGTAGATAGGGGCCCAGTTTAGAAGGAAACAAAATATTTTGAGGTCACTATAACTCACGATATAAATACAATTGCAGAAGTTAACTTTAAGAATGTTCTGAGAGAGGCCAGTCAGCTAATGAAGAAGTGGGTAAGCCTCCCATTACTATGATGGGATGGGTTAACTTAATCAAGATGGTGATTTAACCAAATTCTTATTTATTTTTAATGCGATCCCACTGATGTGTAAAAAAGAGTGCCTGAGCAAACTCCAGGGAAAATTAGCAGCTTTGTATGGGCATCAAAGGGAGTGTGTATTGCCTGGAAAAAGCTGAGGAGGAGGCGGGAGAAAGTAGGTCTGGCTTTACCTGATGTGCAGAACTATGCGTGGGTCTTCCTCCTGAAAAATGCAAAACAGTTACTGAATGTGCCAGGGGACTCCGAGAGAGTACAGATTTTCAGAGTAATGATGGAAACTGATGGTGTATCACAGAGGAGCATTAAAAAAAAATTGACAATGTAAAATTTTTCAAGAATTCAAGAAAGTAAGATTCAAGGTAATGTTGGATTTGGTAAAGTTCTGATGGGTTGTGAGGAGGACTACCAAGTTACCATATTATAGTAAGTGATCTCCTATTTGGATCTATCCAGGTTCTCCGGAATCGACTGGTAACAGGTTGGACGTACATTTGAAGGAGCCAGGGTTTTTGGAATGGGGGCACCTGGTTAATAATGTGTTTGAGGAGTCTTTTGAGGCCCTCAACATGGAGATGGGTGTAATCTCTCCATATTCAAATACCTCCAAATAACCAGCTGAATGAAGAGTGTAAAGGAAAAGATAGGGAGTTCGAATGATCTGGAAGAGTTGCTTCATCAGAAGCCCCCCCCTTGAAAAAAGAGGGTACAAAACTATACTAGTTGATGTTGGAGATCGCGGATGGAAAGTTTATCCTTCTGGAAGAAATGTGGGGAGAAGACTTGCCAGGATGACAGATAAGAGATTTGTGGCAAGTATCTAATATGTTTTTATACATTACAGGTAGCCCTGCTTCTTTGAAAATAAATAATCTGCTCTCAATCCATACGGCCTTCAGGACTCCTGGAAAGCTAGCTAAAATGGGGCATGGAAACTCAATGGCCTACAATAAATGTGTTTTGACCTTGGCTGATGACCTTCATATGTTTCTGAGGTGCCCCGAGCTCACACGATTTTGGAAATAGGTGGGTGAGGTAATAGGGGAAATTCATTCCATAAACTGTCAGGTAAGCCCCTCCTTAGTTATTTTTGGATGCCTGCAGAATCACTTGATGATTAATAGAGATGGTGATAACATATTTTTCTACATGATACTGCTGGCAAGGAGAGAAATTTGCAAACAATCTCCCCCAACTTTCCGGGAGTGGAAGTTGTCACTTGTTTATAATCTAAATCCTAATATTAAGAGGGAAAGTAGGGTGCAAAATTTTTGGGGCCCATTACGAGCCTGGTTGGAAAGAGCAGGGGAGTAGGCGCAAATCATAGTTTGATACTGTCCTATGATTACACTTCTTGCTGGTCCTGAGATATTTCTCTGTGGACGGTTAAAGCAGTACACGATCAGAGACTCAGTTTCAATCCAGACAGTAGCCTCTCAGTAGAAAGAGGTAAAGAGTGAATGGTGGTTTCCCTCTTCGGGATTTCTCCCCTTGAGTCTGATTGTGGTGGTAAATGAGGACAAAAAAATATACATATATATTGTTTCAAAATATGCATCTACAGCTTAAAGTGTCATAGACTAACACACAAATTCCCAGAATTATGCAAATTATGGCAGTGTAAAGTCAATTTCACCCATGCCTAGTTTCACCAACTCCTTCTTTCTGCCTTAAATCCATAAGATTTCTCAATAAACCCTCTCTGTCATTCAAAGACCACATCAGTACAAAGAATAAAGTCAATGTTCGAACTCGCATTATTGTGTAAAAATAAGCATTTTCTCTCTCTTTTGAACAACTGGTGCATGGTATAGGCCCCAGTTACACAACACATCAACAGAGGCAATGCTTGATTCACTGGTTTCTGACAATTATTCATACCACCAATCAAAGTTGTAATTCACATAGATTTACTTCTAGCTAATTATGTTATGCGAATCATAGGGTGCCCCATCTGAATTAACCTAGCTAAGTTGTCACTCAACTCCATGACTCTGATTTTGAGTTGACTGTGCTTTCTGACCCCTTTTCAATCTCCTGTTTATGCAGGTGGTGGAATTATGAGTTGGGTGTTTGTTTAACACACCCAATAATTCCTGGGTGCATTAAATGGCTCACACTTTGTTAAATTGCAATGTCAAACCTGCTGTAATTTAACAGAAGAAAAGTTTACAGAATTTAGAGCACCATTCAAATTCGGTGACAGATTTTATTTATCTCATTCAATAAAGAATAAACTCTGTAGTTTCTTTATTTATGAGGTGCATCAAATAGCACCTTAATCAGATGACTTAGGAATCAGGGATTAAGTGTCTAATGGCATCTGAGCTGTAAGAGCACCTCACAGGTACAGTGGAAAATCCATCTTAAAGGCACACCAAAGTTTTCCTTGTATGATTTTTAACTTCTGAACTTTATGAACATCCCAAAATGTATAGCCCCATGGCAAAACATTTTGGACTGTACATAAAGGTAATCTCACTGGTATAAAATGCTATGAAATCAAATATATTAAATTACATCCATGCAATTGGGGATCATCAACTGGAGTTATGGAAATGTGAAGCTAGGATGATCTTATTATTAAGTACTGCAAGACTGTGAGGTCACAACCTGGTTGTAGAACTCCGTATTCACACATTTGAATTTGCCCTATTGTATATCAGTTAAAGATGGTGCTATGTTCTGGGCTACAATGTGGAACTAATTGAGGACAATTGAAGAGAAGCTCTTATTGTAATTGAATTTAGATCAATATCTATTTCTTTGAATGTGATTAATCATTAATGACTGTGTACCCTGTTCCCATACTAGGGGCATGCACATGGACGATACACTATGAATGAGAAGGGGACTGTTTTGGAAGATTTTCCTCATATTCCAATTACATGAGATCTATTTGAATGAGGAAAGACCACAAATTCAATATAGACAAACTAGACTATCAAGAATGGATGGTTAAGAGGTTCAAACCATTGAGAGCAAAAGAAAAAATGAGCCAGGTTGCATCTATGAAACGAGTGGAACAGGAGTAAGCTCTGACCCTTATCCACCGGCAGATGAAGGTCCAAGGGAAAACATGGATATTTATGGAGAATTGAGGCTGTTACAAATGACTTCACCATGAAGAGGGGAAGGGAACTAAAGAGGAAGAAAAGACAGAAATGCAGGATGAGGAAAGATCACTATGAAAGTCTAAAAACGAATCCCATAAAGGCAAATTCAGCAAGAATATAATGTGATGCAAAAAACCTGTGATGAATATGGGCTCCTCAACTATGAAGAATATATGTATCTTAAAACGGATCATCTTACAAGTCCCATAATCGACTGTCTACCTAAAATGCATAAAGCTATACAGAATCCCCCTGGAAGACCCATTGTAAGCACTGTTGGGTCATTATTAGAAAACACCTAAAGGTATCTGGATTTTTTTCTATGTGAACACATCACTAGCTTGCCATCATATATAATGGATATAACTGACTTTATTATTCCATGGAAAACCACATATAATGGTGACAATGGATGTGACCTCTTGATATACATCCATTTAGCACGATCTTGAGATGGATGCATGTTTAATATTTTTGAGTGCCAAACCCAACAATTTTCTACAACATGCTCAAATAATAATGACTGTGTTCCAGTACTCCCTAACACACAATATGTTCCTTTTTAACAGCATGATTTAGCTACCAAAACAAGGAACAGCTATGGGACCTCCTTTGCCTCCACATATGCCAATTTATTTATGGGATGGTGGGAAAAGGAGGTAGCCTGCACAGATGTACATAGTAGATCCATGGAGAGAATAGTACTCTTGGTACGCATCATCAATTACTTATTTCTCATTTGGGATGGAAAGGACTCAATCCTAATGGAATATATTGAGAAATTAAATAATGATTTCAACATCCAACTTACTGCAAGAGGGAGTGAACTAAGATAGACTTCCTTGATGTAGCACTGTATATTGAGAATGATAAATTAAATTCACAAATCTATTGGAAGGAGTCTTCCAGTAATTCATTACTCCATGCAAGCCGTCAACATTCCAAAGCACTAAAATGGATCATCCCTTATTGCCAACTGCTAATGGCATGAAGGATTTGTTCCTCAGATGAGAACTTTGAAAAAAGATCACCATGATGATTACAAGATTTCACAATAGAAGTTACTGAAAAAGATTCTCTACGAAGCATATCAGTGAATACAGAAGCAAAAAAAGAAGTGAATTATCATATGGAATGAATCAGAGAGAACTTCCAGATACATATACAGAAAAAGGTTTTAATCCAAGCGAGTCTGAAATCTGATTTTTTTATAGAATACAACAGTGAACATCAAAACATAATATCCATTCTGGACTAAACTGGCATACCCTCCAACACGATAATCACTTCAGAACTAGAGTACATTAATATGGCAAAGCCAGATCATGGAACAATATATTTACGAGTGCCATTTTTATATCTTGGGAAAAAGGAGATTGGTTGACTAACATGGACAATGGGTTCTGGAAATGTGGAAAGTGCAAAGCATGCCATTATGGAATGAATAAAAGAGAATGTAAAACATTTGAAGGCAGGAAACAAAAGATTACTAAGAGGATTTGTCGCAACACAGACTTTGTTGTTTATGTTTTGGAGTGTCATTGACAGATAAAATATGTTGGAAGTACAATTGAAAATGTAAAATCTGGATTTTAAAACATATTAGACCAAAAAAGAATCATGAGAGGAGTTACCCCATGGCTAAATATTTTTGGGATGCTAATAAAGGTGATTTCACTGGTATCAAGTGCTATGAAATCAAATGTATTAAATTACATCCATGCAATTGCGGGTCATGAACTGTAGTTATGGAAATGTGAACCTAGGATGATTTTATTATTAGATTGTGTGAGACCATGTGGTCACAACGTGGATGCAGAACTCCATATGCCCATTTAATATTTGCATTTGCCCTATTTGATATCAGTTAAAGATGGTGCCATGATCTGGGTGAAAATATGGAACTAATTGGTAACAATTGATGAGACGCTCTTATTGTGATTGAACTTTGATTGGAATCTATTTCTTTGAGTGTGATTCATCATTAATGACTGTGTACCAAGGTCCATATTAGGGGCATGTACATAGACAATATTCTATAGATAAGAAGGAGACTACTTAGGAAGAGCCTTATCATATTCAATCTACATAAGATCTGTTTGAATGATTAAGTTGATGTCTTGAATGAATTATATGGTTTCTATATTTAATTTTTGTTGTATGATCACTTCTAGATTGGAAATTGTCTCAAAAATATGCACTAGTTACACTTTAATGGTGTTGATGTTTAAATTCATAATCAGGTGTTGAGATCAATGATATCCTTATGAGCTATATACATGGAGCTGCCTCTGACGGGAAACTGTATTATTTTGGACAAATTTGATATTGTCGCATAGGCTCTCATTATTTTAATGAGTCTACTGGATCTTGAGTGGCAGAATCACCTGCGGTGTGGGAGACTGAGTCTACTCAAATGCAGGTGACACCTGTCGCTCCAACCTGGGCTTTGCTCCCGCCAACTAGCAGTTCCTCATTTCCTCCCAAGGGCAGGGATGATTGGGAAGCCGAGCGCATGACATAATTGGTTTCTCAGGGAAGCCGTGGTCACTCAGGCCTCATCCGTTTCTCTTGGTTACCCTAGACTCATATATAAATGGCAAACAGAGGCAGCATATGTTTTAATAATGATTTTAATAAAACAACTGCATCTTAGATAGCAAAGCATGAGCTGCGATAACCAGGATGACAAAGCATGACAATATTAAAATGGAAATGAGGAGAGTGAAGCATAGAAATAATGCTATCATATTGTCACTACAGTTGATAGACTAATTCCTACCTAAGCTATAATAGAGCACAGCATATGAGGCTCTAATTCTGCCCTTCAGGTTCCCCTGGGAAGACATCATCCCCCATACCTGAGCAAAGGCCTGCAGTCTGTGTAAGCATCCGTAGTGAAGTATTCGGCAATCAGCATACAGTCGTGGTTCTCTGGCTGGAATGGGACAAAAAGTGTTTTTATAATAAAACAGCTGATGTTCTGAGACAATGTCCCCATGTAAGGAGATGTATTTTTCCACGAATGTCGGAGACTAAACTTATACCACGTTCATCGGCAATGTACCGTGCTGTAGCCTTGAAAGAAGCACAGAGTGTCCCCATGTAAGGAGGTGTATTTTTCCACGAATGTCGGAGACTAAACTTATACCACGTTCATCGGCAATGTACCGTGCTGTAGCCTTGAAAGAAGCACAGAGTGAGCAAGAATGTCTTGATTGAGAACAGAGTGCTGGCCTAGGAAAAATAGTTAGATAGACAGAAAATAAAACAAGACCATGAAAGTGGCTATTGTAACAATAAAATAAAGACAAACAAAATATATGTAGGTTAGAGTGCACAGCGGCTTGGCCTAGTGTGTTAAAATAATGTGCACAGAGCTATAGCTAAAATGGCTACACTACAATATATATATATATATATATATATATATATATATATATATATATATACATCCATCACATAATGAGTGCACTGTCTATGCACTGTAGCACTTTAACTGAATTTTGCACTTTGGCAAAGGGCATTTTCAAATGTGAGAAATAATGTCAAAAATGAATGAATAGACCTTTAAGTCAATGAGAGTACAATAGAAGCTCTCTCTCTGAATAAGAAAAAGGGAAAATGCTAAAAATAAAAAATAAATATTTTAAATTGTCATAATGGTCACTATAAATTGTTCTTTCTGAGGATTATTCGTGACTTGATTTGTGATACTTAAATTTTCCTTTAAATTTGTCCAAGGATACGGAAATTAAAGGAAATCATAAAATTGTCTATAAAGTGTAATAGAAGTGCACTTATGTCACATTGATAGATCGAGAGAGTTTGGAGGAAAAAAATGAGCAGTGCACTCTAAGGTCTGCAGTCTAGTTGAATAAGAGTAGTGGAGAAAGGACTGTATAAAAAGTATTGTGATTGGTTCACAGTTTTGCTCGGTTGAAGGTGTTTGCCGAAACGCGTTGGCTTCCTGTCATGTTTGGTGCTTAAATTTAATAAATATAGTTTTATACTACATGAGATTCCTCATGCTTGACGGACCATAGAGTGGCAAACACCTGGTGTGTCTGATCTCCCGAGGGAAAGTATTGACATCTACAGAGGATGTGACATGAATTGAGACTTTGCAGCAAACATTATTTCCACCTCAGAAACTGGCATAATTCAGGAATGGTCTCAAAACTCACATTTACACAATCATGCTAACCTCATAGGCTGAATCTTTCACATTGATTGTTCGCTCCACTCCAAAAACTGCACACTACTTGTCCTCAGCTCACATTGTACTAGCGTCTGCTTGTAGTTGTCTCCACATTTGTCACATATTTTGTTGTTATGTACATCGCTCTACTGAACCTTTGACACAGGTTCATAAATAATTCTCAAAACTAGAAATACATTCAAAATACATTTTTAAATGCTTCAGAAACATTCAGACTGATTTGTGGCTGGACAAGAGGAGACTGTGTGAAATCGGGTTATTGGTTGAAGAGGGTGAAACCGGTCTCAAGTAACAACTACAATCCTCTTCAGGGCGAACCACAAAAACTCACTAAATTAATTTGGGCTTCAGTCTCTTGTAGCTTGATACAAAAGCAGTCAGGCTTATATTAGAGACAATGTGCAAAGTTTTTATGCAGTACACAAATAGTAATGAAGTGACAATACCACACAAGAAAAATCCTGCATCAATTTAGAAAAATAAAGTAAAATTGAATAAATACAGTAGGACCAAAATGACAAACAAAACAATCACTAGTTGCTGAGATATGTAATTTTAAAGGTTTAAGTAAAAATAAAGACAAGAAGCAGAGACCGATAACTTTGGATATCTGGTTGCGCTAGACCGGGACAAAGTCAGATGTTCAGGCCAAGCATGATGGAGTGCAGACTGGAGGCAGGGACCAGGTAGTTTAGCTGAAAATTGTACCTTCTCAAAGTCTGCTGCACATAGCTCAAAACATCAGGATTTTATAGGAACAACTCAACTGATGCCAGCCAAGAGTCTAGGACCTGGGGATGGTACCTCTTGAGGATCAGGAACTCACACCAGAAGAGGGCTGAGGACTCAGGCAGGCCCAGCTGCAGGAACAGGAAGGTCCAGTTGCAGCTGTAGGTAGGACCAATTACAGCAGATCAAATGGGCAGTTGCAGGGAGGCGTCTGACGCTTGTTGTGCCCCTGTAGCTCAGAGCAGGAGGTAAGCCAACTGTTCCTTGGAGCCATCCTGGTAGTTCTGAGTTCAAAGAGATGGTCCTCTCTCCTTCAAGCAGCAAAGAAGGCCTCAAGCAGCAGGACAGTCCTCCGAAGAATCAGACAGGCCTCAAGCAGCAGGGCAGTCCTCTGAAGAACAAGGCAGGTTTCAAGCAGCAGGGCAGTCTTCTGATAGTAGCAAGACAGTTCGCTGAAAAACAAGGCAAACCTCAAAGGCAATCTCTGAGAAACAAGGGAGGCCTCAAGCAGTAGGGCATTCCTCTGGAGTACAATGCAGTCCTTCTGTAGTCTTCCACAGGTCTAGGAGTGTACTGAAGAATTGGTCTGAAGGTCCACTATTTATATCTGGTCCCAGCTATGAAGTGGAAGAAATGTCTTGAATTTCTCCCAGAGATGATTCTGGAATGCCCTTCCTCCCTGTCTATGTCCCTATATAACTGGGGTGACAAAAGCCTGGTGTCACGTTGTGGGTGAGGATGTTGAGGTGGCTTCTTTGAAATGTATGTGGAACAGAGAACAGCTTTGCCCCTCCCATGCTGGCAAGATGGACCTCTCCCATCTATACCCAAATGCAATGTTTACTGTCTGGGTCCAATACACATTCCTGTAGGGGGAGCAATTAACAGGCCCAGGCAGCTGAAATCTCGCAGAAGTAATCAGAAAGTTTAGGGCAGGAAAATGCCAACTTTCTAAAAGTGGTAGTTTCAAAAATTGTTATCTAAGATCTGACTTTATCATAATAGAGGATTCTAAATTACAATTCATTTGAGTCCAAACAGGGCATTTCTACTGCTCCAAATCAAAAGTTAGCACTTATTAAACTTAATAAAGTAAAACAACGTTATACAATGGGAGAAGAAGCTTTGCAGTACTGAAAAACAAATGTATATGTTTTTCACTACCAGGATATTTAAAACTTAAAAGGACATGTTAAACTTTCTAAACACACTGCACCCTGTCCTAAGGGCTGTTTAGAGCCTACCCCAAGGGTGACATATGTATTAAAATGGAAGGTTTAGGTCTGGCAAAAGGTTTATTTTGCAAGGTCAAAATGTCAGTTTAAAACTGCACTCATGCTGTAATGGTAGGCTTCAAACATGTTTAAAAAGGGCTACTTAAGTGATTGGCACAAAAAGTGCTGCAGGCATGCTAGTAGCATTGCATTTAGAGGCCAAGTTTACATGTAGTACCACTTTACCAGGGAGTTTTAGGTAAATTAAAAGTGTCAATAGAGTGTAAGGCAAATGTGTCATGTTTAAAAAATGAGCGCAAGCACGTTAGCACTGGTCAGTATTGGTAAAGCTGAACAGAGTACTAAAAGCCAACAAAAAAACGGGTTTAGAAGACAGAAGGGGTGAAAGCAAAATGTTTTTGGGTGACCCTGCAGAGAGGTCGTGTGCAACAGAGACCATGTAAGACCAGCACTGAAATCTTAGTATTCACTCTCCTGAATTGTTGATGTCTCTTAAATAAAGCACTACTTGATCAGGACAGAAACTCTTGGTAAAGCTGTTCATTGTGTTCTTTTCACAAGAGACATTTTGAAGATCTTTGAAGGCAAGGTTTCACAGCACTGATGTTTGATAATAAGGGGTCCATTACAAGTGGCTTGTAATTCTCCATGCCGGGCAGTAATGAAGGATTACCAGCCCAATGACAATCACAAGTTTCATGGGAACCCTAGAGGCAATGTCATTGTGACCCCCTGCTTTAGCACCTTAAGCAGGGACAGTGTCTGAACTAGAAAGGCTGATTATTTATGAGTCAGCTCTATCTGCAGCTAAAGAGACAATAGAGTTATAAAAATCCAATCTCGTGAACCCATAACAGAGGTAGAGAGAGAAAAAGACAGGGGGAAAAGAGAGAGTGCGCACAAAGGAAGAAATAAATAAATAGCATGTGATAATCAGAAAGAAACTGTTGCAGGAAGGAAGAACCAAAAACTAAAAAGGCTAACTGCAAGAGTGAAAGGTTTGAAGGATTGAAGGGTAAAGGAACATTTTCATGGCTTGGTGAAAGAAAGAATGGAAGGATGAATGGGTGGATAGATGTAAACCTAGGCCGCAGGTTGAAAAAATGAATGGGAAAATTAATAAAATGAGGGTTAAATGATGGATGGATTAATAAGAATGAATGGATGCATAGGTAAAATAATAGATGAATAGTTGGAAGTATGAGTAGAAAGATGGAAGGAAGACTAATGATGAAAGGTTGGATGGATAGAATGGTAAAGGAAGGATGCATGAATGGTGAAAAGATAAATGGAAGCATCAGAATATGGATGAATGGATGTATGAAATTCATAAATGATGGAAAGATAAATGAACGAAGGAGGAATGAAGGGACCTTTTCTAACGTGGGTAGGTCTTATTTGCTTTGTTCACCCAATGGCGTTAGCGGTATTGATCAAAGTGGGGGAAATTTTAATTTTCGGGTTCCTCACTTGGTGCCTCATGTGCTCAGTGTGAAGAGGTTCAAGTGGGGGATTTCTAATTGTCTAGCTACTCCATTGCCTAGCGGTATTGCTTTTCTGACTGAGGCGTTTGTCATGATGAAAGCAGTTACAATTTTGGAATGAAAATCTGTCCTAAAATGACGAAAAATATTACGGATTTGGTGCTGAAACACAGATTCCTGTATATTCCCATTATTTGGGTAGTCTGAGGTAATTTCCACTATCAAAATGATAGAAGCCTATGGTATGGGTAAAATTATATTTTAATTTGATATTTATGTCTATCATATAGTGAATTATTTAACATGAAGTGATCTTAGACACACTTTTTTGCTGTGTGTAGTGTAAAACTATGACAATTAAATTGAAGAAATAAGAATTAAAGATTCATCTCCTTAACTAGAATTTTACTGGATAGTTTGGCTCCTCAATTGCTTCATTTAACCCGTGGATACATATTTTCTCACATTTTCATATCTATTTTAACAATTTCCCTTACATGTTTTTTAATTATATTTAAAGCGTATTACTCGTTTTCTATTTTGTTATCATGAAATGCTAATTATGTAATTGCTGTTCTTAATAAATGCAAATAAAAAAAATCTTTAGAAATTTATAGTGACACCAGAATGATACAACCCTGACATTTATACAACAACAGGGTAGGAAGAAGTAATGTTTGCTATCTTCAAAAACAACAGCAGATCCTCATGGTAACGGATGCCCTAATCCTTGGTCCAACTCAACCGTCCTTTTGCTCTCCAACACACATTTTATTTCGTTTTCTGAGGTCTAGGCAGGAGCTAGCATTAAACGTTGTCTCAAACAGCAGACAGCGCCGCCCTGCGGATCCTCTTATATTCTTAGCGACGTCATCTGTGATGGAGAATTCTGCCTGAGGCTGCCAAGGGCACGTGGAGAGGACATGAGAGATAAAGACATGCTTGCTATGTGCTAAATTCTGGTGACTGTCCATTTGGGGTACTTTTGTCAAGTGTAATGGTTTAGTGAACCGTAGCATTTTATTACACACATGAATTCGCCTACCTCGTTAATGGCATGCTTTTGATTGTTATTTCTCCACAACCCTATTAATTGTTCAATCTATTAGTTGTGAATTTTGACGGGGTGGGAGAGGTAATGTACTACGCTGGGCGGCTTGCGTTGTTAATAAGGGGCGTTACATTGCTAAAATGCACGCACATCACTTTCCGATCCAGTCTTCACAGAAACACCAGAAAATAAAAGAGCCTGCGAAGTCACGGGTTTGCCTGGCTTGACCTGCAGGGTTTTAAAAGGAGACCCTGAATTTATACTTTTTGACGCTAAACTGCGCTAACGCAGTTTAGCGTCAAAAAATTTAGCGCCGTCTAACGCCATTCCGAAGCGCCATGCGGGCGCCGTATTTATGGAATGGCGTTAGCCGGCGCAAGCAGACCGGCGCTGCCTGGTGTGCGTGGAAAAAAACCACGTAGACCAGGCAGCGCCGGCGTAGGGGGAAAATGGCGCTAGGGCGTCTTAAAATGGCGCAAGTCGGGTTGACGCTAAAAAATCGTCTTAACCCGATTAGCGCCATTTTTTCGACGCCCAGACGCCATTTAAATGACTCCTGTCTTAGTAAAGACAGGAGTCATGCCCCCTTGCCCAATGGCCATGCCCAGGGGACTTATGTCCCCTGGGCATGGTCATTGGGCATAGTGGCATGTAGGGGGGCACAAATAAGGCCCCCCTATGCCACCCAAAAAAAATTGAAAAATAACAAAAATTATACTTACGTGAACTTACCTGAATGTCCCTGGGGTGGGTCCCTCCATCCTTGGGTGTCCTCCTGGGGTGGGCAGGGGTGGCAGGGGGGGTCCCTGGGGGCAGGGGAGGGCACCTGTGGGCTCATTTTGAGCCCACAGGCCCCTTAACGCCTACCCTGACCCAGGCGTTAAAATGTGGCGCAAATGCGGGGTTTTTTGACCCGCCACCTCCCGGGCGTGATTTTTGCCCGGGAGTATAAATACGACGCATTTGCGTCGACGTCATTTTTTTAGACGGGAACGCCTTCCTTGCATCTCATTAACGCAAGGAAGGCGTTCACGCAAAAAAATGACGCTCTTTGCCAATACTTTGGCGCTAGACGCGTCTAACGCCAAAGTATAAATATGGCGTTAGTTTTGCGCAGAATTTGCGTCGAAAAAAACGACGCAAATTCGGCGCAAACGGAGTATAAATACGGGCCCTAGTGTATGAAGGTATGGGCTACGACTCCTGCTCGTTCAAACTCGCTCTTTGTGCATCACTCTTGAGCCGTTATTGCCCTTCGCTGCTGCATTTCATTGCAATATTGAGGGTAATACTGCCGCGTGCTTATCTTCCAAATTACAGGCGTATGGTCATCTTTTTGCAGTAAACTCCTGCTAAAACATTGTTCTTTTAGCAAGTCACTATGCCACACAGCCATGAGGCTTTACAGCAAAAATGGAAAAAATGTATGCATGTTTTAATACAAAAATAAATTAACTACTATACACTTACGATGAATAAATATGTGTGCATGTAACTAGGTGTGCTTCTATTGCATTTTCCACACAGCATATCATTCTGTAACCTCCAAACAAATGTTATGATTTGTAACTAAGCAATCACATATTTCTCAATTTCATGTAGCACAGAATCCACTCCCACACTTTATTTGGAGCAGCAACAGGTTTCATTCTTAAGCAACCGTCTTTCTCCATATACAAACGCATTGGTCTCTGTTTCATTGACTAGGTTCCAAGGGGCATATTTATGAAAACTGGTGCATCGTGTGATGATGCGCCACTTTTCTTGCACCTCATTGCCCCCCCCATGCCACCCTGTGTGCGCGGTATTTATAATACGGCGTACCATGGTGCACATTAGGGTACTAGCATCAAAAGGTTTGACATTATTTTGGCACTTTGCAAGATTAGCGCCAAAAATGTTGACGTTAATTGTGCAAACTGAAAGTAGGCCCATGGAAAACAATGGGAGCATCATTTTAATGCCTGCCTTAGACAGAGGTTAAAAATGACTCTAGAAATGACGCATTTTTCTGGGTCTCCTAACGCCAGAATGACCCCCTTGCATGCATTGCGCCACTTTGTAAATATGGTGTGGCGTTTTTGCCAACCTAGCACCACATTAGCGTAAAAAAATGCACGCTAATATGGCGCAAGGTGACACAGGGGCTCATAAATATGCCCCTAAGTCTTTAGTCTTGCAACTTCCAAATTAGACTCATTGATGTTTTCGTAGTTCATCTAATTGTTCCTTTAAAGGTAATATCTAACAAAAAACATTTAACTATACCATGTTTGATCCTTATTATAATAAACATAGTTAATATGTGTTTGTAGAATTATGAGCTCCTAGTTGCCATTGTACACCAAAACCATGGGATGAGTTATACATTTAAAGTAATTACATGTTTAATTGGTGCAGAAAAAACAACATATGTTATCACCTCATTTCATTACTAATGGGTATACGAGATATTATTGTATAATCGGTTCATCTTTGACAACAATATGTTATGTATTTGAATCAGAAGTTAATTAGTGGTTTCGTCTAAGATCCTTGCAGCGTCTTAAAGGGGCTCATTTGTAGGAGTGGGTCATGTCATAATTAATTGCTTTCTTCTTGAGTGGACACGAACACTAGTGTCAGTTCTGTGCTTACTTTAATTCGGTTTATCTGTCAGGCAAGAGAAGAACTTGCAACTACGTGCAGATAGACATAGAGCAAGAGGATGTTGGCCTGCCCCTCTTAGCCAATGGTTAATATGATTCAACAGTTTTAAGGCACTGGCTAGGTGGGTTGTCCATCAGTGTTGGCATCGGGTCAAAGCATTTTACGAATGTAAAGACTATTGAAAAGTAGCCCTCACATCCATTGGCTATTAATTCCTCATTTTTAAAGAAATATGTTTAACCTGTTTTTAATCGAACCAAAATATATATTTTTTTAATTTAGGAACTTTATGGTTTAGTTTTGTTGGAAGACCTGGAGCCTCATTTAGAACTAAATAGCAAATGAAAATAATATAATTGGTTCAGGAAGTCTTCTTTATGAGAATCCGCTGGTGGCATTTCCACTAATTTGTCAACAGAATTGTGAAGGATCTTCTGCAAGTACTCAAGATTTCGGACCTCCCCCCGAAATCAGAAAAGTATCCTTTACTGCTCATCTTTAAGTCACTCCTTCACATTAAGCAGTGCTAGATTTGAACATATGAAATAGTAGCTACTCACTATTTTGTAGTAACTGTTTGCTGCTGAGAACTGGCACTACTCGTCCGTTGAAAGTGTTGCATCCCTGCTGAGAAGTCCTGCTACTTTCCCTTTCAAATTAAAGAAGGGCAGTACTCAGCACCAGAGAGCACGGGCTCATTTAAAGCACTCTCTTAAAGTGTAAATGGAGTTGGGAGAAATGTAAGGGTTTTCCTTGGCCTGTTTTCCTCTGGGAAACCCATTTTAATTATTTGTTTCTGCTAGTGAACTCCATACTTAATTAAAGTTATATTCCTTTGCCTAGGGCCTTTGTCCTTTAGCCTATTTTTGTCTTCATAGTTGGTTGTTTTGTACTTTGTCATTCAGCTTCTATGTCATAACAAAAGTGCCTAGTTATATTTGCTCCTTCTTCGTTTTACTTAGTCTTTTTTATCTGATTATTCTATATGTATGTGGACTTATGATTTCTACTCTAAAGGCTTTTATTACGAATACGATAAATTGTTCTTAATAAGTACATTGAGGAAGTTATAGTTTTAGAGTGCCTAATTCAATCTTTGGCTCCTGTGTAGCCGGGACCGAACAAATCGATCCTCTTGCTCGTGAAAATAAGGAGGTGAAAGCAAGTTAACAGTTTAATAACACTATAGGCTCAAGCCGAGCAGTGAGAACCACATTAAGAACTACATTCAGTGGCCAGGGAAAAGTTGCAAACAGCAGAGACGTAGCAAGAGAGGTGTGGACCCTAATGCAAGCAAGGGGTGGGAAAAACATGCATGTTATGTGTGCAGGGTAACGCTCGAAGCCACGGCCTCCGGTGCCACTGCACCATCTGTACTATTGATAGTCACTTCCCTTATCTGCAGTGCATAAAATGTTTTAATTACTAATCCCATGGATTTTTTAGGTAACATTAGCTCTTTTAGGCCCATATTTATACTTTTTTAGCTGCATTTTTTGCGGCAAAAGTGGCACAAACTTACAAAATACAATTATATTTTGTACGTTTGCACCTCTTTTGCATCAAAAAATGACGCAAATCCGGCGCTAAAATAGTATAAATATGGGCCTAAGGGCCAGATGTATCAAGCGTTTTTGCATTCATAAACAGTGCGAATAGCCGTTTGCGAATGCAAAAATGCCTTTCATTATGTATGAAAGGCATTCGCTATGCAAGTTTAAGGAATCGCTAAAATAGTGATTCCTTAAAATTGCGACCCCGTTTAGAGAATCGCAAATTGCGATTCTCTAAATAAGAAATCGCAAAGGAGGAATCCTTATTTGCGATTTCTTAGGCACATGTAACAAGCTTTTCCTTTGTGCAAATTGGGCATTAAGGAATCGCTATTACCACCAAATACAATTTGGTGTTAACCGTGTGCAAATTTTAAAAATGTATTATAAATGCATTTTAAAAATTGACATGTAACGCACACATGCTCCTTTGGCATGGGTGCGCATTACATGTCCGCAAATACATTTTGGGGGTGCAGCAGAGGGGGCCTTAGGCCCCCAGGACCCTGGGCTTTGCAGTTCCAAAATTGCGAATTCCAGTTCGGAATTCGCAATTTGGGAAATGCAAACAATTTGCAAATGGGGTTGGAATCGCAATTTGCAATTCAGTAATAACATTTGCGATTTTTAAGAAATCGCTATTACCGAATCACAAATATGATACATACCATTTTGTGACTCTGAAATAGCGATTTCTTAAAAATCGCTATTAGAGAATCGCAAAATGGTTTGTTGATACATCTGGCCCTTAGTTCCTTTAATTAAATGGCGACCGCAATCACAAGCATAGCTACTGCTTGCAGTCAGCACAATAATAAAACGAGCGAGGAAGACAGTTCTATTCACTTGACAAATAAACAATTGAGGAGGAGAATCTGCCTTTTCTTCAAATTCAACCAGGCTGTTATAAGTGGAACTAAGAAAAACACATCTCCTGCAAATTTTTCATATTTCTTTATTTTGTGTTGTCAAAGATGAAACACTCTATTCGAGTTCACAGAAGCATTGCTCCTCGACTCTTTCGGTAACTTTTCCTTCTGAAAGAGGCACACAACAGGTGTTCTTCAACTACCTCCCGGGTATTAATTTTAAATTCCAATATTTTCTCAAAAGTCCTTTCAAGATTTAAATATTGAAACTGATCCATGTCTACAGTTTTAATATTACTGCCATATATATAGAATCAAACAAAAAGCGCACATGCTGGTGTACAAATAAAAAAGAACCGAAACACCTCTCCGACTAAATAATAAAGTATTTATTTAGAAATATCAATTGTGGCATGTCAACTTGTGGCTACTGAGGACAGGGCCGGCTTTAGCGCTGGTGGCTCCCAGTTTTTTTTGGCACCCCTGCTCCCCATGACCTCCTCCTTGGATTTCCTCATGACACCCAGTAAAAGTGCCCTGCATCTCTCCATTGCCCCCCTCATAGACGTTTCATTTGTTTTAAATGGTGGTAAAGGCTCGGCTTACTAATCCACTCAGCTAACCACATAAAATACAGATCTGTTCTTTGTAGCAGGCACATTAACCCTATGCGCTACTTTCTGGTAAGTCAAAACTGCCACTAGACAAAACAATCTCTCTCGGTCTAGCAGCAACATTAACCCCCAGGGTTATCTTGACTAGACCTGGGCAAAAAACACCACTGGTGGAGTTTGCAGAATTCAGCAACACCCTGTTCCAAGGAGAACGTGGAGTTACCGATAGAGTCCGCAACGTAGCAGAGTTTTTTCTGTTTTCCCCCGTTGGCGTGTGGTTAATGTCATTTCGCGAGTGCAGGAAGTGAGACGAGAGACTTCTGGGCACTCTTGAGCACAAACTAGACTTTTACCCACCTGCAAGATTTAGCACCTCGCCAGCCACTTCCGGTGAGTTTTTGTGACTTAGTCGAGCGCGATCGACCGTGGCTGCAACCTGGCTCAGCTCAAGCGGATAAAATCTCCTCAAAAAGATAACTTTGAGTTAGAAATTTTCTCTAAACAACTGTTTGCGCTGATTATTTTGTGCAAGGAGTACTTTTTGTTTTACAACAGGAACTGCCCCAGAGACTCCAACTTCCTTTTCCTGTTCAGCAGGCCCCTCCCAGTGCTTTGTCCATATACTGGTCACTTTTCACTTGGATTTCGAGCTGGAAGGATCACTTTTGTCCTGGATGTATCATTGAAGTTGAGGACTTTGTTGTATCTGAGATTTCACAAGTAAGTTAAAAAAAAAACTTGTATAAGGGTGTTGTACAAACTGTTTGTTTGATAGATTGCATTCACCAGGATTTATCTGTACTTTTATTCGATTTTTTTAATTTATTGTGGTGGGTGGCCTTCATCTGGGGCCTAGTGATAGTTTTACTTTTAATTTTTGTTCTATAAAGGAAACATGTTTTACAGTTCACAACATTTTCTCCATGTTTTGTTTTGTAAATGTGCAATATTCATTTAATTCACTATGTTAATGTTAAGTGGCCTGGTCTGCTAATGGAACAGGCCTTCCAGCTGTAGGCCCAGTATTAGTCATGGGTGCACGATGGAACAACTGTTTGTGGTGTCTGTTGAATTGAAACACCATGGAAATTAGGCAGTTTTTCAAAAAAAATTCTGCAAACATTGTATGGTGGGGTAATACTTGATGCCTTTGTATGATGTGTGTTGTTGTTGTAAAAATGTTAGCCCCTTTAATTTCCGTTTTTGGAATTACTCACTTAATGCTGTTTTTTTCCCTGTACCAATGCCTTCTTTGTCTGGACAGTGTGTGAGAGTATTTGTCATAGGCCACCATTTGTCGTTGATCCCTATGCCATGTGGCCAAGTGCCCTTTTTGTACAGTCAATTATAGTCCTATACTTATATGTGTTTTTTGTTTTCTATTCATCTTGCTTTTTGTTTGACCATGTCGCTGGTGACCATTTTGTGTAGGCAGCCAGTAGGCCTGCATGTGTTCTTCTTTGTTGTGGTGGCCATGCCTCCTTGGTTATTGTTGTTTGACCATATGGTTGGTGGCCATTTTATGTAGGCAGCAAGTGTGCTTTTAGGTCGGCATTTGTTCTTCTTTGTTGTGGTGGCCATGCCTACTGGCTGGTCGTTGTTTGACCATGCGGCTGGTGGCCATTTTGGGTAGGCAGCCAGTGTGCTTTTAGGCCTGAATGTGTTCTTCTTTGTTGTGGTGGCCATGCCTCTTTGCTGGTTGTTTTTCCATGTGGATGGCAGCCATTTTGGGTATCATGCTTCAGGCCTAGCAGGTCAATGATTATTAGTAAATGTACTGTATGAGCAGTGTTTTATATTTTAGCATTTTTGACCTGCACCACTCCTTGCTTCCCAAATTCTGCGTTTTTTCATAGTAGCTCCCTTCCCCTAGTGCATCAGCAATTGAATTATATATTTTGTATAATTGAATTCTTTTTTGTAATAATTTGTTTCACAAACGTTTTTTTTAAACTTTTCTAATAATATAATAATAATATTCAATATTTTTTTTTTATCCTTAGTTTTAGAATTTTTCTTAAAGAAATAACAATGTTTTGTTTTTTGTATTTTTTTATTGTTGTTTTTTTTTCATTTTCCCTATTAGTCCCTTGTCTGCCATAGGTGTACAGTTGCACTACATTACATTATTCAAGGATTATTCCATTTGTCACCAGCACTGCCCTGAGTGCCACATGCCAACTTGACGCACATAAAGCTAACGGTTCCATTCTGTATGTTGTAGTTGTTGCTCTTTCTTATCCTTCATGAGTGTGCATGATAATCAAATTAATGTTGGTGTGGTTAAAAAATGGATATACTGTATTATTTCATAATTATCTATTTATAAGCTAAGTAACCATTAAATGAAATTGTTTCTACTACTAATGCAACTGCAACAGCGCCATGTTTCGCTGATATCCTTCTTGTAAGTTTGCTTTTAGGTGCGCAAACAGAAAGAGACATCACCCACAGTACTGCCAGACAGAAGGCCTGTGCGCGACGTGACGAGTGACCACACTCACAACCACATAATCATCACTTCAGCTTATGAAGCTAAGTGCTACTGCTAACTGACAGCTTCAAGATGGCCCCTAAGAAAAATGCTACCAAGAAAGCAGCCAGTGATAAGGAGGAGCTTCCTGCCACTGGTATGTCGCTCCAGACCTTTTTTGGGCAAAAATGTGTGCCTGCCGCACCAGCCTCTGGGAAGCAAGCTGGGAGCAGCACTCCTGCATCAGCGGCCCCATTCTAAAATAGGGCCAAGCCCATGCCAGGCACAGAGGCAGCCTCTCTAATCCAGAAACACCAACAAGCAGTCACTTTGAATTGGATTTATCTCAAAGTAGTACCCAATCGTTACTGGAAACTCAGGCCAGTAGACAACAACAGCCACAGCCAGAAATAGCAGTTCCTCCTGAAGTGGGAGCACATCAAGATGTTGAGCTTCATGCTGAGGAAGCCGAAGAAGCCCCTCGTTCACAAGATCCACTGTCTTCCAGATCTCCACCCTCTTCTTCTTTAAGCCCCCCTTCTGATGATCAAGACTCCACTCTGATGCCACCTCAGTCTGAGACACGCCAGAAGAGGCAAGGAGTGAAAAGGAAGGTTCCTAAAAGCCTTATAGTTATGGATGAAGAAGCAGAGGATGACGAGTCTGATGATGAACCAGTCATCATGGATGTTAGCCCAGCCTCAGTGGAGTCTGACATTACCCCATCTTCTCAACCTGCTCTGAGGGATGTGGCACAGATATCACCACCTCCATCTCCACCTGCTTCCATATTTACAAGGCCCTGACTACGATCTACATCACAGCCACCTAAGTAAAAGTAGGCAATACAGAGAGATAAATGTCATCAAAACAACATCCACCTGCCCCCATTTCTTCAGACATTGGCAGTGGCCCCAGTGTTAGAAAGTTCACCTCCCCAGTTTGGGACGTCTTTACGGTTAGTGAAAAGGAGGCAAATATTGCCATATGCTCGATTTGCAGAGCAAGTGTTAGTCAGGGTAACCTTGGTACAAAGTATGGAATCGGAGGCTAAACAACCCATTTGAGAAAACACCCGGCAATCTGCTGGAAGGCGCACCTTAGCGGCCAAAAGCCTGCAAGTGGTGTTGGTGAAGGTGTTGAAAGCAGGGATTCTGATCTGATCATGGTGGAGGGTGAAGGTGAAGAAGAGCGTGATATATTTGTTAGATAAGTCAGCCCTTTCCCCAGAAGTGCAGTAAATATTGTCACCCCCATCAGCAACATCCCATTGGCACAGGATGACTCAGAGTCAGGTAAAAACACCAAGGCAAAAACATACAGTGGCTACCCCCCTGAGACGCACATTGATCTTACCACCACCTTCTGCTTTGAAAGTCACCTACATCAGTTGCACCAGTAAAGAAAAAAATCCAGGCTACTTTTACTGCCATGTTTAGGCAAGAGGGGCAGTACAAACATAACCACCCAATGGCACGTTTGTACAATGGGAAGGTGCCTAAATGTTAACGTTGGACCTCTTCTCTTTTTCTTTTGTGGAAGGTGTAGCCTTTCTAGAATTTGTGGCAGCCATCTGCCTGAAATGGAAGGCTCCCAGCTGAACCATTTTGACTGAGTTGCTGTTCCAGTGATACAGCACAAAGTGCTGGAATTGGTTGGACAAGCTTTGCAGCAGAGTGCTGTCCACACAATCCACCTGATGACAGACACGTGGACCAGTTGCCAAGCCACTAATTACATGTGGATTTCTTTTATGGGGTTTGGATAAATGATATCTGCAGGTGTTGACGCTGTTGAATTTTTTAATGGTGCTTGGAAGCATGCAAAGGTAGCTATGCTCGCCATGAAGAAATCCCATACAGCTGCAAACATCTTGGATTACTTTAACAACAAGATCTTTGAATGGCTGTGCGCTAGAGCACTTAACATTAGATTTGTTGCCACGGACAATAGCAGCAATTTAGTTAAGGCCATGTCAGGTGGTGGCTATGTCAGGGTCCTGTGTTTGGCACACTGCATAAACATCATTGTACATGACTTTCTCAAAAAAGAACCCTGACTCAGCAACTTACTATCCAAATGCAGAAGAATCTGCACTCATATTAGCCATTCGTTTACAGCTCTCAAGCTGTTGAGGATTATCCAGCATGATAATAGAATGCCAGTTAAAACCCTCATACGGGAGGTGCTAACACATTGGAATTCAACTTATTGCATGTTGCAACGTCTGTTTGAGCAGTACAGAACGATCAATTAATATGTCATGCAAAGAGAGAATGCAACTGTGAAAGGAATAATCATTGAGATGAATCAATGAGGCCTGGTCAAATGCCCAACAGAGATGCTGCTTCCTTTTGAAATTTTCACACGGGAAGTCAGCAAAGAGGACTTTTCCATGGCCCAAGTTTTCCCATTGGTGCATATGCTGCAGAAACAGGTAAACGAGGTGCCTGGAATATACGCAGGTGTGGATGAAAAAACAGATGCACAGGAGTTGGCGGAGAGCCTAATCCTTTGCTTATTTGTTAATACTAGGCTGCAAAGAGATATTGTGCATTCCAAAGATTACATCTGTGCCACAATTCTTGACCCACTGTAAAAACAATTACTGTACACTTTCGTTCAGTTTTTTGATGGGGATATTTCAACCTACAAGGTGTGGATTGCTGAGCAGGCCAGAGACCTAGAAAAAGAACAGTTGGAAATTAGAGGCCCACTCATGGGCAGAAGATCTGGGGAGCATCCTACCACTTCCTTAGAGCCTGCGAACAGTGCTGTTGGCTCATAGCAGCCCAAATCAACACCAGAAACAACTACAGGAACAGAATCAGCAGCCCCAAAATCTTCATTTGATTGGTTTCTAAATGTAGGGCTTAATCCACTGCAAAGGCGAAGTTAAAAGAGGTCGAGCAAGGTAGAGCACCACTAACTATTGAGAGGATGGTCCAAGCCTACCTGGTTGACTCATGTAATCCAAAAAGAGAGGGTGAAATGGTGAGTGATTGGCGCTCTTACTTCTAACAATTAGAACTTAAGATAATTCAAATGACACGGTGCACAAACAACTCAGGTAACCACCCTCCAAAAGTTACCACCACGATATCTCAGAAGGATATCCTAACAATGTTATAAGGAGTAGTGGCACACGTGCAATAAATCCACTCTAAGTAGATTAGAAAAAACTAGCATGAAACACAGTATTATACACACTGTATCTATCTGAAATGACACCAAATTGTATCATTCCACGAATTTATTATTCTCATTTCAGATTAAAGAATACTCAAAATCATACACTCTATATACAATCATGAATAGAAATAACATTGTTCAAAATTCACAATTACATAATTCATCTAATTAAATAGCTTCCTAAACCAAGAAAAATCCCTATTTTAGATTCCGTTGTCAACACGTGTTTCATCCGGGGGAGTGCCCCTAGGATTTCCTCAGGACTTCCTTATTAAATAAAGATCCATCCAATACTTCCTAAAACAATATTACCAAATAACATAAATCAATAATCAATTTTCTTTTATCCATACCCTTAATATAAACTTCAAAATACCAAAACAAATTACCACAAAAAACAATCATGTGAATTGGTGAGAACCATGCAAATATCCAACAGAAATAAGTGACATTGACAAATCTGTCTCCAGTGAGCACATCATTCCATAAATATTTCACCCTGACAAAATATAGACCGTGTAGTGATACATAAAGCAAGTGCAGCTCCACTATAATTCTAATTAAGAACCCGTTTGGTGTCCACACAATAGTATATGTTACAAATACATACCATTGATATATGATAAACTCACAATGATTATAGATATAAGTATAAATATATATTAATGTCATGCTCTTCATTTACTCCAAAGGACCCAATTCTATTTAATTATAACCCCCACAGAAAATGTGTGCCCCCCAATTTATTTAGATTTTACCTTACTAGCTCGATTATGCTAAAATTTCTTTTAATAAGCCAAAGTGCTTCTTTACCATCAACGTAGAAATCTAATAATACATGAATCCAAGAAAATAAATTATTTCAATTATTCAACAATTTATATCGTATATATAATATTCATACGATCCCCAAATAAACTTACCAGTTCGCTTATAAGCTTGAATTGAATGCTAAAACATCTCTCCACTCCTTATCAATGGATGTACCTATTACGAGAATTAGCACCCATTAAAATACATGGACAATACACTTCAATCTATCCATGCAGATAGAGATTGAGAGTCTCGGTTTACCTGGTACGGTATCCAAATTTCAGCGAGTACGCTCCGATTGATTAACCCGAGTTGCTGTTGTGCGTCCTATTTAAACACGTCGGACGCCACGGAAAAATAATAAAATAGAAAACGGACTATCGCGAAACTAATCGGCTCCACTATGAACATAAATGATGCACTAACAACTTGCGATCTCCCTATTGAGTTAACAACAAAAAATACTAAACATCGAAAACGAACTACATTAGCTGCAACTAAGTCCAACGAGAAAAACAACCACATTAATCTAATAATTGTAATATACTTGGAGCCAATTCCCCTCCCATTTTGCAGAATGCACTGCATGGACTAGGAGAGTATTAGGACAAGGTTACCTAACCGCATAAATAATTGTTATACATTATCACCAGATCTTAAAACATGCAGCGCTAAAAGGAAAAACACTATCAGCAGATTTGAAAAACACACTGCATAAAGACAGCAGTGCAAAGTAAAACACCCCGAAAAAGATTTTAGGCATGAACAACTGTAAATAAATATTTATTCTCCCTGTCCCAAAAAAAAGAATAAATACCCACCCCTTCCACCCACAACTGGCCCATCCCCAAACACGTCTTTTTCTAAAAAAAACTGTCAAATTTTCCATTTAAACAAAACAAAGTTGAAAAGTCTTGAGCCCAAAAATCCATTACCAACCTCTCCACCCGCAAAAGGTCCCACCCACCAAAATAAAAAGTTAAAAAAGGGGCAGAAGAGGGCACTAAATGTGGGCCAGGATTAGTTTGAGGAGCCCCCTCCATGCGTGCCTGCCAGGCCTCTAATAGCACTAGCCTTCAAAGGATGCAGCGTTGGAAAACAGTGTCTGAGGCGGGCACCAGTGATGGTATGGCAGCAGGCAGCTGCCCTGGAACTGCGTCGCTGTTGTTGTTGGGCTGGAGGCGCTGGATGGGGCCCTGAGTATTGGCAGTGACTGCTGCTGCCACCTCCTCAAGGAGCACCAGCGCTGATACTCGGCCCTGATGACCTCCAACTTCTGCTATCACAGCTGGGCTGCTATTTCCTGCTGTGATCGTGGACCAGCAGGAATAGCTATATCAAGAAAGAAAAAAAAGAGAAATTTTAAACAATGCTCCGAGCGAAATACTTGTTTAAAATTATGTAGGATAGTGGCACAGTAGCAGTATATTTGCTGGTCACCTCAGGCCATTCAATTTTAAGGTGATTAGAGCCACAGCCATTATGCACTATGGAGTACAAGTATTTTTCTCTCTCCTGTTGTGCTAAATTACTGATGGCATTGCTAGCTCAGCTGGCGCCCTAGTAATACTCATTACTGTCTGCAGCTGGGGCAGCTGTACTAGAAAATTATCTTATTCCAATGGGCCTGTTCTTCTCCTAAACAAATGCCTTTCAATTATACCCGGAATACAAGGCCGATGAATACTAAGAATGAAACATGCCACTTAGTATAATAAAATCAATCATGCATACATCCTGTCTGCCATATGTAGATGGTGGGAAAAGTGATGCACTGCACTATAGGGAAAGGATTAAGGAATGGGATGTAAATATATAGATTGTATTTGGTGTGTTTGTTACAGACTATCCCATTCAGGAAAATCAAGGCACTTACTTAGTGCCACTTTGCCCTCATCACCCTCCTCCACCACACTTTGTAATAACTAATTTGTTCTCCAAAAAATACAGTTGCTAAGCAGTAAGGAAAGGAATCTTCTTAATGTACTCAACTGCAGGGTAAGGTAGAGGAAATTAGGATGGGTAGGTAAAGCACACACTTTACTGATCAATTTGTCATCATCATCATGTGTCTAAGGTTTGGCTAATAGTGTGACTCACTGAGGTTGGCAAATGTTGAAAGGGAGAAATTTGAACAGAAGTAAATCTGTAATGTATTATATTTATATCACTTGGCTAGAAAAATGTGGTACAAGCATAGGTTGGATTTTTCAAATTATTCACAAGGCTGGGACAGAACTTAAGAAAGATAATAGAAGTGAAGTACTTGGAAGCGACTGACCCAGCGGACACTGGGAGGAAAGGGAAACATATCTTGTTTTTGCTTTGCCATGCATTGAAAAGTGCTTGACACATTAACTTAACTTTAGCAGACAGATGCACATTGCACAGCCAACATTGCAGTGCCAAATCTGCCAAATTGAACCATACAGCTGTTAAGTTATCATGGGTGGCACTGGTGAAAGGCCATAGCGAAAAATACTGTGAGTCAAGGGAATATCAGAAATGCCATTAAACGCTTTGAATCAAAGCTTTGATAAAAACCATTCAAGCAAGTAAAGTAGGTGAGAAGAATGCTTATGCCTAGAAGAACTCCCCTGTTTCTATTTATTTATTTATCATCGCAAATTTGTTCTTCTAGTACTCTGATTCTTCACCCTTGGCTTTGGTGCACACCACTTAAGCTTTACGTTCTCTCATCCAGTTCTTCACCATTTAAAATCATCAAAATTCCAAGCATGGCTCTCAACTAACGTTTTACCAACATCCATTTACCCAATACCCACCCATGCATCCTTCCAATCATTCATTCATCGAAGAGATCCAACCCAACGAGGAGTCCATTCACCATCCAGGCATGGAATTCTTTCACCTATAACCTTTCACCCACCACGGCAGGCATCCTTTCACCCGCATACCCTTTCACCCACCACAGCAGGCATCCTTTCACCCGCATACCCTTCCATTCACTCTTCACCCCCCCATTCATCCTATCATCCTCATCACCCAACAATATGATTATTATGCATCCTTTCATCCACACATCCTTTCACTCATATAATATTTCACCCATCCTTTCTCCATGCATCCTTCTTTTAATTTTCCAAAACACATCATAGTTCAAATTAATTTTATAAACCTTAGTCTGGTGAGTTGCAGGTAGAAGAGGCCATTAATACTTAACTCCCGCTGCATCTTCTAAAGCAGGGTGTTGACAAGTGAATCAACAACACTAGTACACCCTTGTAGTGACTATACTTCTAATTGTCATTAAGCAAGCAATAGGACTTACCACCGCCCGCCACTGAAACTCCCCCTTTATCTGCTCCAACAGCCACGTCTGCGCTGGCGCTGTTGCTGCTGGCCCAGGCACTGCTGCGGCTAGAAAAAAAAATTAGGTGCCAGATATGCCTTCCAGTATTGTTTTTTTTAACAACAAAATACACCGCAAAACATAGCTATGTTTCGGCTACAGACTCTTCTATCAAAATATCAGGTGGACATTTTGTTGTTTGGCAATTTTTTAAAAACCAAGTAGTCGAGTAAAAAAAGAAAACTGTTGGTAATGGAAGGGCAGAACTATCTATTAATGAATCTGAGTTTTTCAAGAAAAATAAAGGTTGCAAGAATTGATCAATGAAGGACATATGGTCTTGGTTGGTTAACGCAGTGGGGCCATCCTCCTCATAGTTCCAACCATGGTGCACGGTCATCAACTGCTAGTATACTAATAATACACACACAGCTTTGGAGAGTACAAACAATTACATGACCATGTTCAAAAACACAAATTTTTCCTTTTTTAATGATTGAGCTGGAGAAAGAAAAAAAAAAGCCTTCTCATGGACCATCCTATTCCAAATTTCCTAACCCTATTCCAAATTTCCTAAACTACATTTTGGAATTACTAAAAAATTGTAATAAATGCAACAGTTCTCATCGCATTCTCAATTTCTCAATGCATAGATTGGATGCATGAATGCAAAACTACTACATATCACTGGGAAATTGCTTGGCAGTTGGCACTGTACGAGCTACAAAAAATAAAGGCACAGAGAAGTGAGAGAACATGGTAGTTCACTGTTACTAATATTAACTATGACTATCTTAGACAGGGCATAGGAGGAGTCTCTGTATTACTGATTAATCAGCCCAAGCAAGAACCAGAAACAAGTACAATTAGGTAGTGCTGAGCACCCATCTAGATGACAATCACATAATATTATATTTGTAACAAAAGTTTAATTTTCCTGAGTGTGAGCAGCTTGCTTTATATTTTGGAAAAAACTATTAGCATGGAACATAACAAATAATTAATTATTACTCATCGAGCCCCGTAACCTCAGGTCGAGCAGGTCCATTTCACGTCCATGATATCTGTCCACCAGTGTGTTAGCTGTTGCTGGGTGCACTGGACCCCAGAGCTACGGCCCACAGCCTAGTGAACCCTCTCCCGGCATTCCTGCCACTACTGGAGGCAAGGGAAAAAAAGAAAGCAAAGCAAAAAAATTAAGAAGTAAAAAAAATCACAAAAAAACACAAAAAGCTAGGAAAAATGTTAAAATATAAAAACACAAAGAGAAAAGGTAATATAATAAACAGAAATTAGGGGAAAATAGGTTTTAAAACTGGCGGTTGGGCCAGATATAGAGGGATATAAGACTAGGCCCCAGCACAATAACAAAGCAAAAACCAAGATGGCTGTGCCTATGCAAACCGTGTGGTGCTGTTTGTGCGACTATTCCAATGCAAGGACGTACTTCGTATTGCCAGTGACATTAAGCATCACTCGAAAGGGGTGGCATGAAACTCTACCCACTAGCGGAAATCCGCGTAGGGGGACAGAGTTTTTTAGCAACCTCGTGGAGTTCTGCCTATCGCTGCTACGTGAACTCCACCTAGGCCTAATCTTGATGGATTTTTTGCTGCCTGAAAGCTAGATGCACAAGAAAATCGTAAGTTATTGCTGAACACAACACTCCCCCCTGAGGTCAGTGCACCCCCTCCAGGTCAGCACCCAGTGCACCTCACCTGTCTCACTATCCGAAAGCCGGCACTGACTGCGGAGTACTATTCCATGTTTAATATTTATTTTCTTGCCTAAATTACTGTAAGTTACTATATTATATCGACTGTGCTCCCTCTCTCAAACATTGGTCTTCTACTTCTGGGAAGCTCCTCTCCACTCCTGCCATCCCTGTTCTGTCTTCTCCCAGAAGGACCTTTGTTCCCTCAACTACCTGCCTTTCTCTTGCCCTGCACAGGAAGTAGTGTCCAGTATCCAACTGGCATCCCCAGGATATATATAGGCGCTCCCCCTTCTTAAAGTAAAAGGGCCCATCTTTTAAATAAAACCTTCCCCTTTTTCAAATAAAGATGACAAAACATTTTCATCTACATGAAAAAGCACTCTCAGGGTCAGATGTGCTTAAATGTAGTGCAATACAATGCAATCAAAGTTGTTGAGTTGTGCTGTATTGCACAAAGGGAAAAGAGCAAGATAGAGCAACATTAACTAAATATGGCTCATTGCTGCTCTCCTATCCTGAACTGATGAATAACAGACTGCCTAGGACCACACACTCACATCTTTGCACCCTTGTGTGCATGTTTAGCATAGGTTTTGGGCTAAAAGTATACCCTTCCATTACACAAGCCTATGCTTAGAGAATTTTTAAAACAATTCACACATCTAATGTGTGCTGTACAATTAAACACACATGCAGTGTGCAAACTATTTGGAGAAATAAATATATTTCTTCAATGTTGCGCCTGCCTCAAAGAGGTGTTATTTTTTTATGGAAACCCTCGTCTGACAATTTAAGTACATATGGTTTATGTCAACAAACATCGATGCTTGCGCTGAAATGCAAATTACTGCATATGTAACATGAGCTATGTCTACTGAACAAATGGCACTTTTCCATCACAAAAAAATTATTGCCCTTGAAAATACGTATCCCTTCAAGGCATTGCAATCCTTTGTGTGACCTTGCTTTGGTGCAAAGGCTTAATAAATCTTCCCGGCAGTGTCTTTCCATTCATCAGGCCTTGTCAACTCTGAGTTTGGTGAGTCAGTCAAGCTGTTCCTGTCACCTGTGATGGTGTGATGTTCATGCTCTTGTTCAACTTCATCTGTCATGGTGTTTTGGTTTGCATGGCTAATGATTGCGCTGAGTCATTGGAGCATAGTGTCATGCCCTTGCAATGAAGACGGCCCTTTGATGTGTGTGTTGGTGATCTGCAAGGGGTTGTTCTCAACCTTAGTGAGATTATTGATTCTATTGATTTAATAGACTGTGATGACATGCTACCTGAATTTGATGTGTCCCCAAATGCCTTCCTAAGAGAAAGATGTTTTGAATGTGGTGGAATAGATGACTCTGTGGGATTTAAAGAACTGTGATGAGATGCTCCTTGTTTTTTCAGGTGCTTTTCTAGCAATCATCTGTTGGCTATTCACAAGTTTCTTTCCACTCAGGGTGCCACTTACAGGATCTTGTTTAGATCTAGTTTAGAGCTGATAGATCCTCCTCTTGATTTGATGACTGCAGTAGATATTGCCCATGGCACTTTATTTATTTTTCCCTTCAGAGCTTGAGGGTGTTAGCTTCCTTTGTAATATTTTCAGTTGCTTCTAAGTACTCTCCCTTTGGTGTTATCTCCCTTGGATATATTCATATTCTGATTTTGGGATGTGATTGTGCTCTCCTCTCTCCTCCTGTGTCCCCCATTGTCTGTGACACTGTCATTGGATGTGCAACAGCTGGACACCTCCTCGGAGGTGGCTTATGGGGTTCACACCCCTGTAAAACACAGCTCATTGGTATTTCCATTACTGTATTGGGGTTGTCTCCGACCACCAAGATTACTCTTCTAAGAGGAGAGCGAGGAGGGGACAACATTGTGTGCGACATCTTTAGGTATGATGTCTATTGGCTAGGTCAACTTTTTTGTCTTAAAATCTTTCCTTCTTCTTAATCATATTTGTTTCTCCTGCTTTCTCTTTTGTCTTTTCAGTGGCAGTGTGATATATCCCTACATTTCTGTTCCCATCTCATGCATTGGAGTGTGATGCTTTTTTTTAACAAGCTCACAGGCTTTACCCTCTTTGGTATCTCCTTTAAAGAGAGTGGTTTGCTGAGGAAGTTTTTGAAAGACAGCTTTCAATAAGCCATAGCAGAATAGCATCCTTAGTTTTGAAGGTACTGAAGGCACAGGGGGTCAAGCGGGAACCGCCGAATGACCGCACCGCGGTCAAAAGACCGCGGCGGCCATTCTGGCTTTCCCGCTGGGCCGGCGGGCGACCGCCAGAAGGCCGCCCGCCGGCCCAGCGGGAAACCCCCTTCTACGAGGATGCCGGCTCCGAATGGAGCCGGCAGAGTCGAAGGGGTGCGACGGGTGCAGTGGCACCCGTCGCCATTTTCAGTGTCTGCTTTGCAGACACTGAAAATCTTAGTGGGGCCCTGTTAGGGGGCCCCATGACACCCGTTACCGCCATCCTGTTCCTGGTGGTGAAAACCACCAGGAACAGGATGGCGGTAAGGGGGTCGGAATCCCCATGGCGGCGCTGCAAGCAGCGCCGCCATGGAGGATTCCCTGGGCCAGGGGTAAACCGGCGGGAAACCGCCAGTTGCCCTTTTCTGACCGCGGCTTTACCGCCGCGGTCAGAATGGCCAAGGAAGCACCGCCAGCCTGTTGGCGGTGCTTCCGTCATTATAGCCCTGGCGGTCGCCGACCGCCAGGGTTAGAATGACCCCCACAGTGTTGTGGCAGTATTTTTTTGCAGCCTGGCAACAACGCATGCTGAGGATTCACTGTACTACTGGCATGCTCAGCTCGATTAGAGATGTTCTTGGTCCATACTCCTTTTAAGTTTAAAGAATGCACACAATGCTTCTTTGAGTTTTTTGTATGGCTCTGTCTTTTTGTAATTAATGATCCATGAAAAAAACATGTGTCATGCTCTACTACATCAATCAGAAGCTGCAGATTTGGTTTGTCCATTGATATACCAGCTACTTCAGGTAAATCGTCCAGTGATTCTAGTCACTTTTTCTACCTTGCTCATAGGGTTTACATGTTGTCATCTAGGACTGAAGGTGGTTCCTCTAGTTAAAGAGTCCTGTTCTAATACCTGCTCTCTTTAGACATGATAACATTTGATACAGGGTTATTTAGTAATGTGTCTTTCTATTATTTTTATTTATGGCAGTTTCCTTTTGCACTATATTTACTTACAGTTGTATCACTGTTTGAGATCCCCAATTGCACGCTGCCATGTTGATTTTCCCAATTAATGACTGTGACACCCTGCAATGTTTTGTTGAATTTCTTCATTCCTCTCTTTGTGTTTGGATGTGTAATAAATAAGTAAAGTCCTGTGTCAATTTATATGTGCACATGGGTAATAGTTTACCACTCTTAAAGTCTCCAAATGTTGTTTTGAGTGCATCAGGAAATGAGTGTCACACTAGCCTAGCCAACTTGTTGTGAATTTCAGTGGCGTCTGGTGGCATTTGAAAGTGGCGGGGTGTAAATATTTGGGATGAGTACCCTGTGTCGAGTGAGCGTAGCAAGCAAGCCCGACCATCATAAGGGTATCCGGGGGTTCTCATCCTGGGCAATTTTTAAACAAAGAGGGAGCAACCAGTGCTTTTTCAAGCAAATTTGAGAAAGCAAGAAGGTTAATAAAATAAATAAATGCTTCAATTCTGAAATTGTGAGACTGGGAACGAACATCACTGAGGCCTGTGGAATGGGTGTAGTCTTCGGAGTGTCTCAATCATGCCATTATGCTCATTTTACGTTAGACATGTGCACCCTTTTCTCTCCACACCTCGTCCACATGCATATTTTATCAGCTTCAGCAGCCTCCTTTCACTGACTCTTGAATGCACTTCCTTGCATCTCCTTCACTTCACAGTCCCCAAACACACAACGCATCGACTCAACTGTAATCACTGCATTTTTATTTACTTTTGCCTTCTCAATATTTTGGCAACTGTGTACCTCCTTCAGACAGATTTGCATAGAATCACTACTGCAACTGGAATAAGTGCCCGCCATTGTGTTTGTTCAGCAGAGAGGCCAAGGATTGGATGACCAATTATTCTAAACATCTTTCTGACCCACTGGCAGGCACTGTGAGAAATGAACACTGCCTTCAGTCTTTCCTCCAGAGCTCTCAATGGTGGTCCGTTATAGCTGTCTGAAGGCGACTCAGTTCAAAGTATGCACTATACAAGAGAAAAGAGATTGCATGGCAAGCTGAGGTCTGCAACTGACAATTTCTGCCCACACCATGTTTTTTTAATCGGCTAAACACACCCTTACTATATATGTGTGCTGACATGTATATGCCTATATTCTGATAAAGTGAACACCAATCAGCGATGAATTTTGCAGGAAAGAGCAGTGATCACTGTTCCTTATATATAAGTTGATTGGTTTGAATTATGCAGACAGAACCCCTGTTTAATCACATGAAGTCTTTCAAGAGGCATGCCTTGCTGAATTTGATGAATACGTATACTTTGACAAACCTGGGTAGTGCCTCGAGTTAGATCCCAGTTAATGGCAGAAGAAACACATTTTAAAGATGACCGCTTGCTAACGTTTTACACTTGGCTTCTCTCCTGCATTTACGTTTTTCATTTGACACACTTGGTGTGACTCTTTTAACCTTTTCCTTCCTGCCAGATTTGGGTCACAGCTGCAGAAGAGCTGAGTGGCTGTAGATGTCGGGCGGAGAACACGATCAATAAAGAAAGACCAGGGCAGCAGACAGGTGCCCACCAGGACAGAAATCAATCAATAAAACAAGGATAATCTATTTAATGGAAAAACACGTCATGAAGGATGTCTCTGCACACAAAATTAGATAGGCTGCTATAAAATGTGCAAAAATGTTTAAGATAAAAAAGTACTTCCAAAATAGAGATTTTATTAATACGTAATAATATGTAGTGCATTTTTTTTAAACTGTTCTTTAATAGCACACACTTCAGAGCTTAGCTGGTAACTCCCTTGCAACACCACTAAAAAAAGAATAAGGGGCGTATTTATGAAAAGTGGTGCAGAACCTAGTGCATCACAACTTTTCTTGCACCCCTTAGAGCCCCCCTAACAACACCATGGTGTGCCATATTTAAAAAATACGGCACACCATGGCGGTACTCAGGGGTACTAGTGTCATATTTTTTACGCTAGTCCAGCGCATTGCAAGATTAGCATCAAAAATGTTGATGCTAATTCTGCAAAGCACCCAGAGGCCCATTGAAAGCAATGGAAGCCTCCTTTTAACGCCTGCTCGGAGCAGGCGTTGAAGGTGCCAAAAAAATGGCAGAAGGAAAATTCTTAGATTTCCTTGCACATTTTTTTGGCCCTCCTAATGGGGGAACACCCCCTTTGAATACACTATGCTTGTGGCAGGCATAATGTGGTGCAAACGGTTACAAAGTGGCTCAATGCATGCATTGTGCTACATTGTAAATATGGTGCGGCATTTTTGGCCTTCTACAGCCACATTAGCATCAAAAAATTACGCTAATGTGGCGTTAGAATGGCGCAAGGGCATCTTAAATCTGGGCCTTAATCTGTGTCTTCAGGGGATTCAAGATATTGAATCAATTAAAGTCTATTCGGCTTCCAAACACCATTAGATTTGTAGATGGACCAGCTGTGCACATTCACATTTCTCTCAAGGAAGCAGGCACCCTGGTAGGAAGGGTTGTTTATCTGTCTGCCCCTTCCTCGGTTTCACAGCACAGCAGTCTCCCTGCGCCATGCTTCAGTTGAAGCATTTAAACTGTTGCAATCAACCATACTGGGACAATTGTCTAAAAAACCTTATGGGCATTCCATACTCCTCAGAAACCGCCCATTTTCGACTACTGAGTGAGGCACATGAGACACTGTCTAGAGTAATCCCAGGGACCTTGTTGGCAGTGATCCCTGGCCCGGTCTGCAAAAATCTTGCGGCCCCTGTTTGCCACTAGCCCAGTCCCCATCCCTTTTTTGGTAATTACTATCACAACTCCCAGTAAAGAAATTCTACTTTCTCATAACTAGATGACATTGAACACAAAACACCTTACAGAACCTTAAAAAGAATCTTCATGTCATCATCAGATTAAAATGGGCAGTTCTTGTGAAGTGCGAGAAAATGCAAAATCTCTTTTAGTTGATTACTCTGACAGCAGCCAGATGCACATTTGCTTTAACAACACGTGTACCAGTCTTCATGAAATCACTTGTTTTCATAAGATAAGCAATATGAGACCACAGCACACAGGAGTAAAACACAATCATATAAGTAAATTAGTATCCAAGGTATGTAGATATCGTTGAAGAAAAAACGCGTAAGTATCCCACGTTCTTGAAAGGAAGTTTCTTTAATTGAAGACACAGTTTGCTTCATTCAGAAAAGAACGTCCATCACACACAGCCAACACGTGTTTCGTCACACAGGTGACTTTTTCAAGGCTAGACAGCCAGGCATGGTTGGAAAGAATAAAACACTTCCAGTATTTGTGTTGGATTCATATCTGAAATTAGGCTGGTAGTTCAAGCGTGTCACGATGATGGAATTGCATATAGTATAGTAAGAACTGTAATTCTTGGGACCCTGATAAGTCCAAATGCGAAAGTCCTCGTACGGCCGAGAGCCGAAAACAGTCCGGTAACCAGGAAGTCAAAGTACTTCGGAAGATGTCAGCAAAAGTGTGTTCGGGCGTGTTAGGCGGCAACCTGCAAGCACTAAGTGGATGTTGATTGAAAAGCCTATGTCAAAGAAAGATATGTTTACAGTTGGGATGATTACCCTTTTGTTTTCACTGTAATCCATTGCAGGGCTTGAGGTTTCTGCCTATTCCAAAAGTTGCCTGTGTGTGAAAAACCAGTAGAAAGGAATAGGAGGCACATGAGTGCATGAGATGGCCAGCAAGCATACAAATTCTGAAATGTTTTATTTTTGGGGCAAAGTTTTTTCAGAGTTTTCATTTAAAAACACAAAAAAACATGTGTCTGGAAAGTTGCACAGTGAAGTGCACAACAACGTTAAAAGATGCTTTTTTCTTTCTAACAACTGTCTCTTAATGGGACACATTCGATTTTCCCATGCTGGCCTTGTGTTAATAGCATGGCTGGAATGAACCAGTGCACCAGAGGACAGTGTGGAGACAAGAGCGCGTTCCACGTGGGCTGTTCGATCACGCTGTCTCTCCTTTCATGCATTGCGCGCCTACAGTCAGGGTTCACGCAATGAGGACCAGGCATAGCCACCTCATTCTGTGTGACCTCTCACATCCATCACTGAAGGCCAGTCTATGGGATGTACTTTGTTATGCAGAGAAGGCATAGCCACCCACTCTGACACCTTTCCCTTCCCACCATGCATAGAAGTATTTAAATTGTCCCGATGAGCTGGTTTTAGCACGTATGTTCCTGCCTTTCAAAGCAGGCCATGTGCTGACTCACACAGACCGGTCATCCCTTCAACCGGGTTGCGCACTAACTATGTAACTACCAGAGAAGGCACAAATAAACGAACCTGTCGGAAATGTTTTCACTTCACTGGGACATCAGCAAGCCGCATGTTCAGATCAGGCCAGGGAAGTTTCTAAGTGATGCCAATGCGCACCTGCAGTGTGCACCACCTTGTCTGCTCCTTAGCTCCTGGCTGCCAGGGAAACCCTGGAGCCAGAGCTACAAATTAATAATGGCATCCACATGGTCCGACTCCTGCAACAGCAGTGCGGGAAGCTGACACCTCGAGTCTGCACTGTTAATGACAAACAGCTCAGACTCGATCTCTCAGCTTGCTGCCTGCCTGCAGCCTCTATTCAACTGATTCCCAACTTGTCACAGGGCTGGACCCACCCCACGGTGATGAGATAGGAAAGTATGGGGTGCCCATCCTCTCCACTCCCTGACTGACTTGAAGCCCCTGGCGCTACAAGGCTGCAGCCTGAAGCGCCCGCGGCTAACTTTACTCACATGTTATTTAGGGGGTTGGCGACTGGCCCTCAAGGCTATGTCATTGCCAAGCTGATGACCTCACAGGCCTCAGGGCTGTGAGTTTGTCAGCCTGCCAAATACCATAGACTCAGGGCATGCCCAGAGGAAATTGAAATGCATCAGCATCGCTGCCAGTGTCATGTGACATGAGACTGATCATCTTTTACGATCACAGAAAAAGCAGCCCGGGCCCAGCCCCAAGCAAAAGATGTATGCATTTTTGTTTTACAGATTATTAAAAGAGTTTGTTTTCTCTTTTGTAATGGCTGACCCTGGGAGGGGAAAGTAAAGAGGGCACAGCTCGGATGCCCTCATGCAGAAACGGCAACTGGTGAATTTATTGTTCATGAATTGATCGATGGCTTAGCCAGTGCTCAAATACTAAGCAGAATGAAATACTGGAGGGAAAGGGAAATGGGCTGAAGAGAGCAAAGGGACAGCCAGCACTTTTCAGCCTTGTTCCTGGTGATTCTTGCTGTGTTCAGGTAGTTTGCAATAGGAATGGTACAAAACTAGTGTTCTCAAAGGGATAGTGTACACTACAACAAATATAGTCTAATAGTCAAGAAACCAAGAAAACCGTTAAGGGAGAAAACAAGAAATGTGTGGAAAGCAGAGCCAGTGGATGAACTAGGATGGCAAGCAGTAAAGCCAAAGCAATGCAGAAAGTTGCCCAGCCCCGCCCCCAGGAATATCATGCCTAAAGACTACTGCTGCCTGCAATATCCTGGAAGTCCCACTCATTGCCCCCCCACACTGCCTAGCTTTCTCAGTGCCCCAGCCACCACAGGTTGGTCTGCCATATCCTTACAGGGATAGAGCGCACAATACCCTCCTGACACCTCCCAGAAGAATGCTGACATCTCAAGCCCCCTTGCTTATTCCTGAAACAATTGATGTTACTGACTTTGTTGGCTTCTCGCTTAGCTTAATTATGTATTCCTTTTGTTGTATTTTCCTTTATCTATTGTCCCAGACTCCATGTGCTTGATTCAGTGTTTCACATTTATTTTTAACTGTTGTTCTATTAACATTCCTCCAGTCTGTTATTCTTTGAAAATATTGTGCCACTCTCTCCTGCAGCTGTTAATGTCTTTTGTTTTTGATTGCTGAAGCTTAGATATGGTCTAGTAGTTTGGGCAGATTTTATTTTCAATTTTCCTTTACACTCATTTGCAACGTTGGTATGCTTTTAGGTATTTTCAATGTGTTTCATCAGTGAGAGTGCTTTCTCTGCTCTCCCCTTGCTTGATGTACACATAGTAATTGCATCCTATGATGGATGTCACCTATGTTCACTTTAAGCTGTGTGCTTCCGCGTGAACTCACTGCCAATATTCACCAGGCAGGGAGCCACAGAGGCGCGCAGGTCAAAGGCGCCTCGTGTCACAAACCTTCCTCCTGTCTGCTCTTCTGATTATTTTTCACAGCTATGATGACCACTGGGCGCTTCTGTATAAACAGTGGGTTAACCAAAGCACAGTGCGAATTGGTTATCCTTCGCTTCATTTCCATTCTATTAAGTGGTATATTCTGACATTAAAACTAAGGTTTTAGCTCTTTTCACCGGGTGCACTATGTTTAGGCACTAGAATCAAAATATGAGCTGCTTTACATTTCTCCCTTCTCACGTTTTTATTAAGACACCAGCTTCCAACCAACATCCTGCCTAGAATTGTTATTTGCAAATTATAGTTCACTTTGACTTAGCTTTCCTCTGGCAGACACAATATGGCATTTGATGTTACAACAGTTTAATCTATGCATTGTATACTTTGCAAAGTTTAAATGTCATAATGTCACATTCTTTCATTTTTCGATAATGCCTATTATTAATGGCCAAGTTTACAAGTTTTTGTCTGCCCGCTTTGCAGGAAGTGAAGGAGAAAGAGGGGAAGAAAGAGCGAAGGTGAGAGACCGAACACAGCATACTAACGGCCTCATTTAAGAGGCCTGTGGCACAGGGTGATGCAGCAAGTGCTTTGCTCCGCCGCCCTGACCACCCGGAAAGGGAATAAAATGCCATATCTACAAGATACAGCACATTTCTGTCCTATCCCCCTGCGCTTGTGTACAAATTGCTGCCTAGTGTGAATGCAGGCACCCTTGCACCACGGTGCCTGCCTTTGGAGGATGATTTTTGTTGTGCAGGAAGCTACACCTTCCTGCACAAAACAATCACAAGAGGTGTTCTGCAGCACACACAGATAGCGGAAAAAGCAGGGAGAAATACAGATATTTATCCCCGTTGTGTCGTTCTTACACCACCCCTGAGGTGATGTAGGAATTTGATGCATTCTCAGACTTGTAGATCTGGGAATGCGTCAGATTCCTTTGGGTTCCATGGGTGTTGCATGGGAACCAGTGCTTAATTTGTGAATAAAAACGTGGCAGTACCCAAAGCCCTCCTCTTAAACATGCTCCTGCTGCAAATAAATGTGAGAACACAGAATACTGAGGCAGCACAATCCTGAAGCCATCTGGGGCCTCTTTAATCCATATAAAGCCACTCCCTGACCCTCCAGCTCACTCTAGCAGCTTTCTACTTTCTCCCTTTGTGACGCTTTTTCATTTTTCCCTTCCTCCGTCTTTCCCGAATTTGTCTTTTGCTCACAGCAAATGCTTGAGGAAGACGAATAAGCCCCGGCCCTCAAAATGAAGTGCTGGAGCTCAGGACCGGAAACAACAAGCACAAATTAAGCACTGGTGGGAACACCCCAAGCAACATGCATCAAAAGTGAGTTTAACGCAGTATGCATGAAAGGGGTTCATATTTACAAGGCCATGCAAAGCCACGCAAAGTGGCTTTGCATGGCCTTGTTAATATGGGCTGGCACGCTGCACCACTGGAGCGACTCATAAAATGACGATCCTGTGGCATAGTGTGCCACTAGGGCCTCTTAAATGAGGCTTTGAGTTTCTGAGCAAGAGAGATTCATTTTTGGATTCAGAAAGAGTGAGAAAAAATATGGAGCAAAAACAAGGGTGAAAATGTTAGTAAGAGATAGTGACTGAATTAGTATGTAAATAAGTGTTCTAACTGCATAATATGACCAAAGGCATCTCAGTGTGAGACGTAAAAATTTAGTGCACATATTTCACGTTCTCTATTCACAGTACAAGGAAGGCAGGCATTCAGTGGCACACTTAACTGCATGACAGGTGTTCTGATCACTGCAACTGATGGTGGAGAAGGTTGCACATGCTCTTTTGGGCACAGGAACTATTACGGGTGAAGCAGCAGCACAGAGATTAAACATTCTGGGGGTCATTCTGACCCTGGCGGTCATGGACTGCCAGGGCCAACGACCGCGGAAGCACCGCCAACAGTCTGGCGGTGATTCCATGGGCATTCTGACCGCGGCGGTACAGCCGCGGTCAGAAACGGGAAACCGGGGGTGTCCCGCCGGTTTCCCGCTGCCCCAGGGAATCCTCCACGGCGGCGCTGCAAGCAGCGCCGCCATGGGGATTCCGACCCCCTTCCCGCCAGCCTGGTTCTGGCGGTTTTCACGTCGGGTGTCGTGGGGCCCCTCGGGGCCCCTGCAGGGCCCATGCCATTGGCATGGGCACCACAGGGGCACCCTAACAGGGCCCCACATAGATTTTCAGTGTCTGCGTGGCAGACACTGAAAATCGCGACGGGTGCAACTGCACCCGTCGCACCCCTTCCACTTCATTCGGAGCCGGAATCCTCGTGGAAGGGGGTTTCCCGCTGGGCGGGCGGACGGCCTTCTGGCGGTCGCCCGCCAGCCCAGCGGGAAACTCAGAATGACCGCTGCGGTGATTTTACCGCGGTGCGGTCATTCGGCGGCTCCCGCCGGGCGTGCGGTTACCGCCGCCGGCAGGAGTCGGAATGACCCCCTCTGTCTTCTTGCAATTCTGATGGCGATATAATCCTGCCACAAGAATTTTGATGGGCATTTTCTGGCATTCTCAATTAAGTGGGCCCTGACCTTCCTGTTTCATAAAGTGTAAGTATACAGTGGCCTATAGGATGATTTCCCATACAGAACTCCCTGAAAACTTTGTTTTTTAAAAAAGTAAGGTCGACAGTTTCTTCCTTCAAATTATCTCATAAAAGTGCAAAATTGCTGACAGTATCGCACAGCACGAAACAACCTGCACACAGACATTCTCTTTCCGCACACAGAAAGCAATTAGGAGAGGGAACATTGACTGTTACATCTCTTTTTTCATCTTTTTTTATGAGGATGCTTACCAAAAACATTCACTCTACTTGAGGTTAGCTTCTTTTTCCTTCTCCTTTGTATTTTCACTCTTCTAGTGCAGGTGTCTGAACTTAAGATGGCTGTTCTATTGATTTATAAGGAGTCTTTGTCAATAGAATGACCACCCCATGCACCTGAAATGACTTGCTTGGCCAAGATATGGGTGTCCTATAATTGTTAATGTGAAAAGCCTGACTTAAGAAAGACCACGCTGCTTTCGTGAAATGCCTGGTTCTCTTGATCTTTCACTGCTTTAATGTTTCTGTTGGCCTTTTGAAATGCACACACTGGTCATGGAACAAGCATAATGTTAACATCTGCTGCTTACTTGCCAGTGCTGTGAGTAATCATGTTGGATGATAGGCTGATTGAGCTATCTCCAATCAGCGGGCACATCACCAAGTGCTATCCCTCTGTCCTCACAACTTGTGCTCCACTTGTTCTTCATTAAACCATATATTTGTTCCATGCTGTCTATTTTACACCACACATAGCGGTCGCTGAGGGAGTTACTTTTGACAATTCATTAGGTGTTGTGCTTTATGTGTACGCTCATGGCTAATTCTAGGACCAGGGGCCAGCAGCTTGGCTTGCCATTACTGCTTCTGCAGATTATTGTCTTGTTTTCACAAACACTCATTGAAGCTAGCAAAGTTGAGACAGGACTGTATGAGATCAGAATGTTACAGCAGTAAAAGTAGTGTATGCAGACACCAGACTGCATAATGTAGGGTACTCACCATTTTGTGGCAAACTCTTCAGTTGGGGATGTAGTAGGAATCTATTTTAGAATAATGCACATGGACAAGAACAACCTAACAGTAAACAATAAAACAAACAATTATTGGTGTGTATAAATAAGAAGATGTATGTGGCAATTTCAAGCACATTAAATGTTTAAATCTAGATATTCCTGACGTCCACTGTTGAGATGTACAGAATTTCCAGAAACAAAGATGCCACACTTCCATTTGGAAAAGCATCGTAAAATGGAATTCACTGGAAGAAATTACACTTTTCTAAAATATTCCCCTCCCTATGTACCAGAGACAAATGATATCCATTGCATTTGCTAGGTGGTCATATCCATTGTGGATTGTACAGAAACTGTTTAGGACAGATTTCTTTAAGGTTGTGTTAGAGAAGATACTTCATTTATACGAAACAGATTTGAGAATTTTGATTATGGATCGCTGGGAGTTGTCACTGACCATTGCCCCTAGCTATTCTATTTTGTCATTTTTTTGTTCTGGTTCACATCCTAACCTTAGGAAAAACTTGTATAGCTGATATGGTACTTTGATCATAAAAGTTGGCATGTAACTTGGAATGACTACAGGTTTTAAAACTTCTCTTCTTTCAGTCTGGCATATTCTAATAGGAGTTTATGTAACTAAATCACATCAATCAAAAAGATAGCATTGATTAGACTGTAACAGTAATTGAGTAGTCTTCATAGAAAGAATAAAAGGGAGTAACTGATTACAAAGGCGGCAAGGCCTAAACCCAAGTGTTTTGTAAGTATATATAACACAGGTTATCCATTTTCTATTTTTTAAATTGCATGATTTGTAGAGTACTTAACTTGAAAATATGTTTTATTAAGGAGGGAAATGTTTATTGAAATAGTAAATGGAACACCGACCTTTACAACGTGGTTGTATCCAATACCACAAAGAGAAAAACACGTATTAGTGTATTTAAGGATGTGGACTTTTATTGTAAACACCCTTTGGTTTGTTTAAAACACTTTCTGTTTTTGGAAGGGAAAAAACTGTTTCCTTCAAGCGGCAGCTAACAATGGGCCCTGGTTTGCACCAGAATGTTATGTTTTTAATTACCCATTGCTGAAAAATGGGTTTCTAGTTGGCAGAGGTATGCACCCTGTCCAAGCAGAAACCACAATCCTAGTAAGGGTAAGTCAGATACATACCATAAGTTAATCTAGCCTATTTAGGTGTGTGAGTGAGGCTGTGGTCAGCAAATCCTGCCATCCTGCAGAGGATGGCCCACTAGGATAATAATGGTCCATCATTGTGTGTGGCTGTCTAGAGGAATGATAAGCTCAGCTGTCACCCCACCCCAGATGTGTATTGGAGACATGCTGCAGGCACACAGGGCTAAGAGCCAGAAAATGCCAACTTTCTCAAAGTAGCATTTTCAGAATTGTAACAATAAATCTGACTGTATCATTAAAGAGGATTTGTCATTACAATTCCATAGGTACTAAACGTGACAGGTCTACAACTTCCCAATCAGGAATTTATTACAACTAATTGAATGTAATAAGTAATCCCCAATATTAACCTATGAGAGGGGTAGGCCTCACAGTAGTAAAAAACGCATTTGATAGTTTTTCACTACCACAACATGTAAAACTTAAAATTATATGTCATGCCTTTTAATTACAGAGTTCCCAAGTCCTACAACAGGGTGACATATGTAAAAAATGGGAAGTGTAAGGCCTGGCAAGTTGACATGGCAGCTTTATGTTGAATTTAGGCTGCAATGGCAGACCTGGGACATGTTTTAAAGTGATGCTTAAGTGATTGGCACAAGCAGTGCTGCAGTCCCAGTAGTAGCATTTAATTAACAGGCCCTGGGCACATGTAGTGCACTTTACTAGGGACATATAGGTAAATTAAATATGCCAATGAAACAATATTTTAGGGACAGCGCCCATGTACTTTGGCACTAGACAGCAGTGCTAAAGTGTTCAGAATCCTAAGGCCAACAAAAAGAAATCAGCAAAATGTGAGGCAAGCAGGCAAAAGGTTTGGGGAAGGCTACTCTAAGTATGTCAGGTCTAACACCCATCATGAATAGTATGTTAATAAAACAATAAACAATATCAGTGAAATTATATAGTTCATGTCTGTATCAATTCACAGATAATTATGACTAACGCACATTTTACACAATTTGCTGACTAATTTGCATATTTCAACCCAAAATTATTTTTCAGGCTCAAACTAATAGTGCCAGATAATGTGCCATACAATGTAGCTTTACTTGTATTTTCATGCAACATGATTTATAAAACCATTCTGCATAATTTGGTCATTCATTGAGCATAATCTGAGCAGCCTTGATATTATTAACGATTGGTAGTGTTTTATAGGGGTCTGTGAAAATTTTTTCAATATTTATCTGTTGGTGATAACTACTGACTTTTATGTGTTAGTAACTTTGGTGTTAATCGAAAAATCTGCTTAAATTTGTTTCACAACGTTGAAATGGCTGATCAGAATTACATCAACCTCAGCACCTGTGTTTGGTTTGTTTCAAAATCCATTCCATAGTTTTCAAGATGTTAGCATTTTAAAAATTCTTCTGGTGGGCTTGAAAGGGTTTGAATGTTAGAGCTATATGGACCGTTAGCCATGGATGGTCCACAAGCCAGGGTTCAATGACCATCTGCAGACCAATTTGAAACATAAACAAATCCTATTGGATGAGGAAGCTTTTTTCCTGTTACCCAATTTGAATTTAAAGACTTAAAGTTGTGTCCACAGACTTAAAACTTCTGCAACTATCTGCAGTAGAGAAAATCTTTTGCGGCCTCCATTACAGGACTAGGCGTAGCCCCTACATCCTGAAAAAAGGAAAGGAGACATAATCAGCTGTTGTATCCACCTGTTTTGAGTACAATTTTTTAAAAATAGATATTTTGCTGCAGGCTTTGCAGCCCTCAAAGCCTCTTCAAGGTTCTTGAACCATGCCTTGGGATCTGTGAACACCTAGCAGAGGGCTCCTGATCCCTTGGTAGTTCCTTGTTTGAGTTTACAAACCCTAGCTTGGTGTCTGTGAAGCCACACAGACATGTAAAGCCTTAATGCCCCTCTTGCAGTGCTTTCAAATCTGGCAAATAATCTGCAGACTTTGCCGGATGTCCAAAAAATTCCCACAAAACTATGGGGGTTTTAAAAAATGAGTCAAGCCTTCACTTGGCTACCAGAAGGCCATACATAGCGGGGGTTGGTGACCCGCAGAGGGTTCGGAGCAAGACCTAGTGAAAGTACAGGCACTGCAGCCAGCCCCTGCTGGGCAAGGGTTGTCTGCCCATGCTGGGTAGGACGAAGCACTGCAGCCAACCCCAGGTTGTTAGACCAGACCGCCTTAGGGTGGTCTTCCCCCAACTTTTTGCCTGCCTCCCCTCATTTTTCTGATCTCGTTTTTGCTGGTTTTAGGACTCGATGCACTTTACTACTGCTGACCAGCTCTCTCCCCCAAACATGATAACATTGGCTCCTACCCAATTGGCATATTTAATTTACCTATAAGTCCCTAGAAAATTGCATTATATGTGCTCAGGGCCTGTAAATTCATCTCTACTAGTGGGTCTGTAGCACTGACTGTGCCACCCACATATGTAGCCCCTAACCATGTCTCATGCCTGCCATTGCAAGACCTGTGCATGCAGTTTCACTACCACTTCGACTTGGCATTTAAAAACTACTTTCCAAGCCTTCCACTCCCATTTTATTATATATAAGATACCCCACGGTAGACCCTAGATAATCCTTAGGGAAGAGTGCTAGGTAAGTTAAAGACAGGGAATGTACTTTTAAGTTTTACATGTAGTGGTAGTGAAAAACTCCCAAAGTCTTTTTTCGCCATTGTGAAGCCTGCTCCTCTCATAGGCCAGCATTGGAAATTCCCTTATATAGTATTAGGTGGTAATTTCTGATCGGAAAGGAGTCTCATTGTCATGTTTGGTATGGTTGAGATGGTACTGAGAATTTCTGATTTCTGGTAAATTTGGATTTAACATTAATACTTTAGAAATGACACTTTCAGGAAGTAGCCATTTATCTGCACTTACTGCTCTCTGTGCCTTACAGCCTGCCTCCAATCCACATCTGGTCTCTGCTAGTTGACAGCTCCCCTTTTGCATTCCACCCAGACATTCATAAACGCAGGACACTCAACTGCATCTGCATTCATCTGCATACTGAAGGTCTTCTTGGGCTGTGTATCTGGAATCAAAGCATCCTCTTTCCTGCAAGGAAAGAATCAATGCATCACCTCTCCTGCCAGTAAGAAAACCAACGCATTGTCTCACCTATGAGGAAAGAATCAATGCATTACTTTGCTTTTCTGGTGCCTCACCTCCCCTGCGGCCTGCATTGTCTTTGTTTTTGACACATCCCAGGTACTTTGTGCTAAAGAGAGACATCTATTTATTCCTGTGGATCAAGACCTAGTTAAACCTCTAAAAAGTGATATCTTAACTTGTGTATAATGGACCTTTGTCGTTTTGGTCATGTTTTTTGCAGAAAAATATTATTTATTTTTCAACTGGTGTGGAGTACTTTTTTGTGGCCTTTTCACAGTGTTACTGTATGAGTTATTGCACAAACACTTTACACATTGCCTTCTAAGTTAACCTGCCTGCTCTGGGCCAAGCTACTGTAGGGTGATCAAAGGATAATTTAGGTCATGTATAGCAAGGATCGTCACCTGTGGTGGGTTCGACATAGGGCTTAGCCAAAATCCAGCCCCTTAAGCCACACCCCGGTGCTCATGCCCAAAGGCTGTCGATACCAGGGGTTAGTTGACTGAGGGAGTTGGACACTAGACCTTGCACCCAAATGTTGGAAGTGATATATGATTGAAAAAAAAACAAAGGTTCACTGAAAAATCAATGGTGATGCGAAGCATTGGGTAGTTTTGGTTACAGCATCTTAACATATATTTGAAAAAACTTAAACATTCACTTTAAAACATGGTTAAAATTAACTTCTGGTTAAAAAATAAAAATGGTAAAGGCACTGAAATTTGCAAGTGACAAAATAACAAGTACAATCCAAATATCTCACAACAACCATGCAAAACATAATATGCACAGCAAATGCAGGCAGCATTTGAGATCTCACAACATTTATTCCAATAAGTAGGTAATTATTTGTTTTTTCAGGTTCTTAAAACCTTTAACAATAAATCTATAAATAAATGCATAGCTTCATTGTTAAAAAGAAAAACTTGTTACATGGAGAAAAGATAGAAATGGATTATACCAACCTATAACACTGGAATGCTCCTCATTACAATATTTTCCCACCTCTTTGTTAATAGAGTTAAAGACTTTCTAATGGGCCCAACATATTTTGGTATAAAGCTCCCAAAGCAGAATAAAATTGCCTCTGCAATAGTTCTTATCCCATCAGTCTTAAAAATCTGTTTCAAGTACCTTCCACAAGATCAAGCAGTTCAGGGCAAAGGCAAAAGTTGTGTTCCAGAGATTCCGGCTCTGCATTATAAAGCAGACACACATTTCTAAATCTCTGGTGGATTTTACACAAATTGACTGAAGGGTAAAGGAAAAAGTCGAAAAAGTAGAAATAGTGTTCTTGTAAAAATTCATGTATAGTTGGTGCTGTAAAGTATAAGATCCCCAAGCATACCTCGAATTTCCCTATTTTGTCAGCCTATCCATGTCTGATAGGCAAGATGATGTTCTTCTTTCATGTTTTAACAGAGTCTTTTGTACCATCCTATTCATTTTATGTAGATCATTTAAAACCATGTGTTTGCGTTTGGCCAGACCGTCCTTACTGAAGTGTTCTCCATATGGTACTTCTGTATGTGGGTTTATTAACTCACTCTTAATGATGCATTTTAAAGTATCCCATTTGCCAGGTAGCAGTTGTAGGAAGCTGGCTCTCTATATAGTGTACAAAAATGACCTCCACTGTGCAGAGAGTCCAAGCAACCCCACTTTATTATCCAGAGGTAAAAAGCAGACCACCTAATGCTTTGTTTTTGTGGTAGTGTGGGTGAGCAGTTAGGCTAATCCAGGAGATGTGCTAAGCATTTGTTGTACTTACAGTATCAATAAATATGGACACACACTTGGAAGAATAACTCTAGACCAATTTACAAAAATACTTAAGATTGTTTTGCTATAAACATTTTAAGACCAAGATCATCAACATATGGTAAGTACTTCTTTAGTTATGATTTGTTAAAGTTTAGAAAATGTTTTGTTCTTGTTTGTAATTCCAAACCATGGGAATCAATGGGAAAATCTTTAAAAATGCTCATAAAATTAGACAATACTTGCACAAGTGTCACATTCTGTTTTTAGCTTAAGGTTGTTGAGAGATTATATGGGCCACCTGGAGAAGTTGGGGAGGTCCTGATTCAAGTGGGAGCAGTGCCTGATGTTCCTGGAGCTAGCGCACAAAGGAGAAAAGGGCCACATGGAAACACACTGTGCAGAGGGACCTAAAAGTAAGTCAGCTGGAACCACTTGGAGGGTGGAGGTTACAAGGGCTTGAGGACCCCCAGAGCACAGCAGGTTGGTCAGTGCATGGTCCAGGGAGGCCGGGTGCAGCACAGATAGGTCAGCCAGGTGTTGTGTATCTTAGAGTCCTTGTGGTCAGGGGAAGGCATATTTGAAGGTGGATTGCAGGTCAGCTGGGCCACTCAGGGGGTGGATCTTGGCTGTTCTGAAGTCCCTTGACTGGTGTTTGCACCTGTGCTTTTGGAAATCCAGAATAGACTCTTCTTCTGGGTGTCTGATGTAGAGGGTTGGGTACCTCAGGTAGTGGTATGCCATACCCTTCAAAAGTCCTAGTGCCACCAAACTTGGCACAGTCGTAGGTCTTGTCCTCTGGGGCTGTTGTACAGTTTTTGTCTGGGCTGCTGGGTCTGGGTCATTGGTCAGCAGCAGGTCACTTAACCTGACTTCACAGGTTGCTTGCCTGCAGGGTGCAGCAGAGTGATACCTTCACTCTGAGGGAGGTTCTTGGCAATTTTAAGAAGGCTGGAGGTGCTCTAGGGTTTTGTAGAGTCCTTTAGGTTTCCAGGCGACGCCTCAGTGATGATGGTCAAGTCCTTGAAGTAGCAGGCTGGATTTGGAGCATTTTTCTTTGTACAGCACAGCTTCAGTTCCCGTGCCTTGGGTCTTCTTTGTCCTGGTCAACTTGTGTCTGCTGAATCTAAAGATCTTGGTCTAGTGATGGCCTCTAAATACTGTAGTTATGGGTGCTAGAGGGAGTAACTAGTAGTGGCCAATGGGCCACCTACCTTAGGATGGCTACACCCAAAAAGTGACCACTTCGAGTGGGAAGAGGACACATCCCTGACCCTGATTGGCTATTTTTCCTATCATCCAAGATGGAGGAAAATGAATTGGAATGGTCACCTCACCTGCCAAACCTGAGAGGTGGTGCAGGCTGAGGGAGGCCACTCATCCTTTTCTTTCTAAGTTTCCTGCCTCTTTGCTTGTCTAAAGTGGGGGTAAAACTATTGGGCTACCATCTACTGCTAGCAGAAGGGGCGAGGCCATATTTCCAAGTTTGCAAAGCCTTTGAAGCAGACCACTGGAGTGAGGTGCCCCAGGAGTCCAGAATCGTGTCTGGTTGTGACAGACTGGATAAAATCAGTCAGCAACCACGCCAGGGCTGTTAGGTTTTGCAGAGTGTACCTCTAAGGTGCCCTCTGGGTATATTTCATAATAAATCCTGTACTGGTTTATTATGCTGAGCTGTTTGATACCAAACAACCCAAGGTTCAGAGAGGCCATCATGTAGCTGGGGAACTCGTAATGACCAGTGTCCAGCACATGCATGCTATGCCTTCCCTGTACACTTACTATGTCTAAGGATTAGCAAAGACATAGTAGGGGCATATTTGCTCATGCACACATGCATTATAGTGTACCCTGTCTTAGGACTGTAAGGCCTGCCAGACGGGTGACTTACCCATATTGCATGCAGTGTTAGTGGACATGGCACTCATGGTGAGTGCCACATCGAGTTTGCAATTTGGGTACACCTTGTCATGCACTTGCAATGGCAGTCTGCATGAGGATGGTGTGGGACCACGCAGAGTGGCACAACTGGTGCTGCAGCTCTAAAGGGCCCTCTTCAGCACCCATGCACTATGAACCAGGGGTACCATTTACTAAGGATTTACAAGGGTGGCTGAAGTGCCAAACAGTACAGTTTTACGGAAAGAGATCTGGCCCTGGGAATCTGTTTAGCAGGGGCCCAGGGCACTTACTGTTTGAAACCAATAAGTTTCCAGCCAAAGGTGTGAGGCTAACCTTCTCACTGTAGTCAATGAGGTAATTAATATGATTGATAGTTATTGACACATGGAGAGACATGAGATCAAACTCAAGTCTTAGTTGACATTGTGGTGTGGAATAGGGGTGTACCAGAATCCCCCACATCCCCCCACCGTTGTGGAGGGTTCCCTGGCTTATCCATACTGAAGGGTGCTCCTATGTTTATCCATACTGGAGGGGGATCCAGGGGCGGCTCCGCTATATGGGCGGAGGAGCGTTGCCCCCTCCTCCAGCCGCATCAACTGCAAATCCTTTCACCAGGAAGGGATAATAACATGTGTTTATTATCCCTTCCTTGTGAAAGGAGTGGGTATATGGGGGGGATGAGCACAGGGGAGTGCGTCTCCAGCCGGCCAAACATACATGCACAGTATGCTATCTCTTGCCCGACAACGCTGTTGCCAGGCTGCAAAGAGCCTGCACAGGCTCCCTGTCTGCTTGGGACCTTCCAGCGAGGCTACTCCCAGCCAATCCTGATGCTTCTTTGAGTCAGGATTGGCCACAGGGCAGGCTGGGAGCCTGTGCCTGCAGCCTTCAGAGGAGCGAGGAGCAACGCGGCGCGGGAGCCGAGGTACGTTTTTAAAAATTGAATAGTATTTTTAATTATTATGCAACCCTGTCCCCCCCATGCTCAACCTCCCCCCACCCCACGCGTTGCCTTGCCCCACCCCACCCCAAGGAATCCCCGCGAGCCGCTACTGATGTGAACATCAGGGACCCCTTCAGCATACTTTGTGGGGCCCCCCTCACATTTTGTTATGCCACTGGTGTGGAATTCTGTAAAAAAAATTGCTTCCTGATGCCCATTTAATAACATTGTTTCTAGTTTGCTTATTATAGCTGAGAACACGCACACAGAACCATACATAGGAGCAGGGACTAATTTTGTATTTGCAACCGTAATGGCTGTGACAATTGCTCTAACACCATATTTCAGAACAAATCTTTTTACTGAACCCATAATCACTAAAGCCCTTTGCCACAGGTGTGATAAGTGCATATTCCATCTTAGTTTTTTGTCCAGTACAATACCTAAGTATGTGTAATTTGACACAAGTTCGATTTTATCAAAATATAACATGTATGTTTGGGATTCTGACCTCTAAGTGACATAACCTTTGTTTTGCTAATTTTATTCAGCAAATTATTGTCCATGGCAAAAGCATGTACCCTAGACAATTGTAAGTGTGAACCAGTCTGTGTGGTTGAAAGGATTACTAGATCGGCTCCATATGTGAAATATGGATTTATGTATATTTGGCAATTTGGGTGAATCTCCTTTTTCAGCTGTCCTGTCTGAAATGTAATGGCTGAATAGTAGTGGAGCCTTGTTTTAGTCTATGAAAGGTGTTGATTTATGGTGTCTCTTCCACCTGATAAATTCACCCTTACCCATGATGATCAATTACGATCTTTAGTAAGCCTTAATCCACCCCTATGCATCCAGTTTAGATCTGTTCATTTTTTCAAAGTAAGTGGAAAAGTCGATAAAGCATGCAAAGAGATTAATCAATCTATTCCGACATGATTTTTGGGCAAACCAATGGACAGTGCCATTTATTATCTACAGTGGAGCATTTTCAACGAAAACCTGTCTGATAGAAGTATATTCACTAGAGGACTTCGGCCCATTTTTAGAGATGAGATGAAACACGCTTTGCAGATATTTTCCATTTGCATCCAATAATACCGATAACTTTGCGGGGAATCTCTCAAGCCTCTTAAATAAATTGGTTGAATGATGGAGCCCTTCCACATGCTAATACAGAGGCTGAGACAATCACTTAGTTTATTGTTATTGTCACTAACGAACGCCACCTTCTTGAATCTTGTTTCATGACTGGAACTGGGATACCATTTGGGCCCCTTACACCCAAGTTGTTTTAATGAGTTTTTCTGTTTCAAGTTATGAAATGGCATGACCAAACAATCCACGTTCCCTTTCTAAATCTCCATGCAAGTTGTTAAGATGTTTTTCTAGGTACATATGGAATATGAAAGTCTTCCCATTTTTGTAAGAGTTAGTTCCTGTACCTACCAAGAGCCAGAAGATTTGTGTATTCTTTGCCAGAATTGCATTTTGAACCTCCGTCTAGGTCTGTTTTTGATATTTAGGCAATTTCTAATATGCCTTGTGGTCCTAACCGTAGCCAAAGTAGGCCCAGACTTGTAGAATTGTCTTATTGATCCTATAAATATTATTTGCTATAAAATTATGGCAATATGAGACCATTTTGCAGTGTCCCTTTATGTATGCCCTCTCTCTCTCGCCCTATCCACATATATTTATATATATATATATATATATATATATATATATATATATATATATATATATGTATATATATATATATATATAAATACATATATATATATATATATATATATATATATATATATATATATATATATATATTGTGTCCAAAAAATAATTTACCGCACTCCAAAGTTCTTTAGGCAGATTTATTGCTAAGAATAGCAACCACCGCCTTTCCACTCCACTTGAGTCTTGCTCATAGTAAATGAGTTTTTTTATACCACCCTTAAATAGTGTGATGTCATTGTTACTGCCCCATTGCATTCTGGTTATGGTAGTTTGACATTATACAAAAGCATATATGAAAGTGACATTTAAAAAATAAAATGAAAAATATCAAATGAAAAATAGCACTCAAATTAGAATCCTAAAGTTGAAAGAATGTCCAGTAAAAAATCAAATTACATTACAATAATTACTTCTATATAAATGAGACATATAACCAATGTTATTTACTGCATTTTAAATATGTTGCCTCCATTTTTGCAATCGCAAAATGTTCATCATGAGAATGTTATACATATACCTACTTGCATATTTTTTTATATATGTATTTATTTTTATGTTCTCATCATTTTTCTTTTTTTGAGGATAGGATTATCACTGATCTTGTCTTACTCTATTATCAAACCATATATTGCTTATGATGTTATCTCATATAAATAGAAAAATATAAATAATTTCAGATCTTTCATTGCTGCTTATCACATATTACAACATTTATTAATCATTAAATGTCAGCTAAGTACCTTTACAGAATAAATTTCAACATCATCTCAACAAGAAAACTGATTATTTAAACATAATAACTATCAATCCTTCATATCAGATTCAATCATACCTGTTCTTACATTAAATTAAGTTTTAAATTATCCATATCCTCCCCAGTCGAACAATAATTTTATTCCATAATGATTATTTTCCAATTGATAGAAAACTTAGTAATTGCTCACAAACGATCCAATAGTTTTTGATAATCATTCATTTCAATATTATACTAATTTGGATAAATGACTCTGACCATTTGGATACAATTTATATATTTATATATATATATATATATATATACATATATATATATATATATATATATTTCTATGTACCCATTATATTGTGTTAATATTACTTTTTCTCCTTTTTTGCCACATTCACTGCTTGTTTTCAATAATTTTCATAGTTATGTCTAGTCTATTTATATTTCTTTTCTTAAATTTGTCCAAGGAAAATACTGTTGCCTTGACAGTCCTGTCTGAAAGGTATAAAGAACAGCTTTTTAAGTAACTCAGGGCCTGAGTTAGAACTCGGCAGATGGGGTACTCGACCACAACGGTGACGGATATCCTGTCCTATGAAATCTAAATTCCATTATATTCTGCAGGATTTAGATTTTGACGGATGGGATGTCTGTCATCATTGTGATGGAGTAACCAGTCTGCCTGGTTCTGAATCAGGCCCTTAGGTTTGAGTTGTTTCTACCATTTAGTATCAAGCTCAATTAAGTGTCCAAGTGGGCTATTTGTATTTAAACACTGGTTGAAAGCGTGGTCAAACATGGGTAATCAACTTTCCAAAAACCTATCTTCAAAATATATCTTGTTCTGGCAATTTGCACTGCTATCCAAGTATGAATATTTCAGCAATTCTTAGTACATAAATACAGTTTGTGCAACCCCATTCGAACTGATTGACAAAATGAGTGACTGATGGAGGCTGACATCACCGCATTCGACTTGAATATCTGAGAAAAATGAGCAACAAAACGTGAGGTGAGGTGCTGGTTTCCCCGTATGGTCATAGAAAAGATCCAAAAAGCTAGAGAAACCCTAGTCTCCATTGGTGAAGAGGACGAAACTCCTCTTAACACTGCAGGTATATCTGAAACTCTTACTATTGAAGAGGAAGACCCTTTGAAGCACACCATGCCTGAAGGACTAGCTAATTATTCAACATTTTGATGATCTTGCTTCAATTCAACTAAAGGTATGACTGAAACCTTACTGTCAGAGACAAACAACTGCTGAAAAATATTAAGGCCCCTCAGTAGATTGACAGTGTATCAGTTTTAAGACCCTGGTGTCTACTGAGTCCTGGTCCAGTACAAACAAAACACACTGCTCTGTTATTGAATTCGGCACTGTCTGAAAACTTTTACTCTTTGCTTAGGGTTTTCTTCACCTTGACAAGGACAACAGTCATCTTGCAGTCTGTACAATGCGCATTGGTGGGGGCTGGTCACACATTATGTCATGTAACCAGTCAAATTATTTGGACATCAATTACAAAATAAAATGGTATGTAGTAATTTGGTAACTCGCATTGGCAAACTTCTGGGCAGCTGTGCACTTTAAATACACAGACAACACAATAGTTTCATTCATCGATGGCACTGCCCACAAGAAAGTCAGTATCTAGACAATTTACATCGAGGTTACAAAATGTTGCCAAAACAATCCAGATAGTTGAATTTAAAATGAGCTGTTCCCCACCTGAAATCCTTCCTTATTTTATAGTGGAAGAAATGCCTGCAAACTTGCAGGGCTATTTGGTGAAAATGGTGTGTTAACAAGCTGCACATACTCCTCCACAGGTGCTGTGCCTCAGTTTCTCCAAAAGATGTAATCCATAGTTGCAAATGCACATAGGAGTCAGTGGTGGTTAATGCTAACCTAAAAACAATACGTGAAGCATCAGGCAGGCCATGGACTACTTGTTCATGATTGCACATGCGGCAAAAAAAACAACAACAAGCAATGGCACTTTATAATATCAACAAATAATAACGCTGCACTCACGAGGCATTGAAATGTTAATTTCCTAGTGAGAATTGAATATATTTGTGTTGTGCGTTTTCCACTGATAGAAAGTTTTATGAAAGTTTTAGAAAGATTTTATGAAAAACCAGGCTAGCACGAGTGGAAATCTATTTTGATGAGTCACTTTATTCCAAATAGTACAACACTGCACATCAATGTATTTAAAATTATTTTGTGAGCTATACTGCAAGTAATTGCTGCATTGAATTCACTAAAATTATTTTTTTATTCACTACTTTAATTTCAACAAACATTCCCTTTAAAGAATTGAATCTTTGATTATATATTTCGAGCTATTTGTAAAAAGAAAAGTGTGTCATTTTGATGTGTGCACTTTAGAGCTTGATTTGGAGTTTAGCCAATGCACGCAGGTCCTCAAAAACCATCTGTTTACCCATTTGCCCCGCCATGGCTACTTATCAATCATATTTAGAGTATGGTCTTTTGACAGACAAAAGTCAATCAACCGCCCACTGCCTCAGCCATTTCTTTCTTATTCCTTCAGTGCTGGTATACCCTAAACATGGTGGAGGGAGTGAAAAAAGCGACTACTCCGTTGTGAATATTTAGTGTAAAGTTTCTATCGATTGGAGGAAAAAGAGCATAGGTAGCTAAACCCTGGCTACAATAACCGCAAAACCTATTCTACCAACATGTCCGGGCTACTCAAAGCTTTGGGGCTTTATCAGGAAAGGATAAATGAAGAAAAACAGAATGTAGAATAAAACAGAAGGTAAGTACAACATTTTGAGAAATATTGCTAAAAAATATTGAAAAGAAAAATCCCATGGACCTATTCTTAAATATTCAAAAATATTATATGGATGGCTATAATATTGTGGAAAAATATATAAAATACAACATCATAAACGAAAATAAAGAAATAACAAATATTGCCTACACTTAAAAACTAAGGAAGCAAAAAAGAATGACAAAAAACAAAATATATAACAGTAAATCCACATATTTCTAACTAAAGCACATGATATTACATTAAATGTATATACATATAAAAAATGTTTATGCAAACATAATATTGATTAAATAAGTAGTAAAACATTAATTAGCTTTTACCACGAACAGTGTAAAACAAAAAACTAGTTTCCAACCAACCAATCAAATCAAACTTAAAAAACAGTTAACAAATAGAAACAGTTTTCCAACTAACACACAGTACATAAAGACAATGAAATGCACAGTAAAATGCTCCCTAAAAGGGAATTACACCAGAGTAGTGCACTCTGGTGGATTACAAAGCTACAAAGGATGATTGCAACACTTTAACAAACTACTAAACACTGCAAACAAAATACCTTTGACAATAAATGAAAGCTATCAAATGAAATAAATAACTAAAATATGCTAAGATAAAAAGTAGTTAAAACTCTGCTACATTTTCATTTCTCCAATTGCAGGTGCACCTTCTGCAAAAAGGGAAAAACACCAACGGAAAAATAAAATACAGACACCAGCGAGCCATAATTACTTGAATTTAAAAAATAGACCACCTCAGAATTAAATATAGTAATGAAAGAGCAAAACCAAAGTTAATCTAAAAATACCATTAGCATATTTAAAAAATGAACCTTACCATGCAAACCACTAATTAACTCTTAGATTAGACAATAAATGGATGCAATTCTTTCCTCTCAATATACTACAAAAAAGAAAACAGTGCCAAAAAAGACATAAAACAGACCTGCAATCAAAGTTCTAGAACTAAAATGAAGTAAAGACAATATCCAGGATGTAAATTAAAATGGGCACCAGCAATTTAAAAACATTAAAATAAACATAGCATCATGTCAAGAAGAGCGAAATACACCTAAACCCCCAAAATTATAGAGGACATATTTATAGTAAGGGTAACACCACCTTTGACATAACACACACCCAAATGGTTTTCAAATATGGGAAGGCTACCTATAAAAATGAAATAGTTGAAAACGTTAGGGAACATCATGAATTTCCATCATCCCCCTGTACAGGAAGTGACATCACTGGGTTTCCAACCATCCACCCGCACCGGAAGTGACATAACTGGATTTTCAGCCAAAATTGTCTTCAAAAGAAGAAGCCAAGCAAGAGGAGTCATTGCATCATCAATCTGCACAGAAAGTTACATCACTGGATTTCCCATCATCCATCTGCACAGGGAGTGAGATCACTGGATGGCACATCATTCATCTGCACAGGAAGTGACATTACTGCATTTCCCATCATCCATCTGAACAGAAATAACATCACTGGTTTCCTGTCAAATCTGTCTTTAAAAGAAGAAGTCAAGCCAGAGGCATCATTTCCATCATCTATTTGCACATGAAGTGACATCAACAGATATGCCATCATCCAACTGCACAGGAAGTGACATTACTGGATTTTCCATCATTCATTAGCACATGTAGTGACATCACGCCTCTCCTCTACCAGGACCTAGTCAACAGCTACCACAGCATCGAAGAGCAGTAGGCGTGTGCAGAAGGTGGGCCTCTGGCACACTGAAAATGCTCCCAAAGGTAAGCCCATTCGTGCCTTTCAGTGCCTGAACTGAAATCAGTGCCAGGACCCCCGGTACTTCCCCATCCCACGGCACAATGCTGTAACCCTCCGCATCCTCAACCACAGCCACAGCTCCTCACACTGCTGCCTTTCTGCACCACACAGCACCAAGGGATCATTCTCTTGCCTTCCTGCAATTTTCATGCACTTACCCACACCCAACACTCACCACACTGACAACATCCAACAATCCACTCTCTGATACTCACACAGTCCTGCAACTACCCATACAACACACCACACTCACATGCATGTTCCTCAAAAGCCTCTCACTCACCAGGCAAGTGCCAGAGATCTGGGATCTTCTGCATGACAATGCCCTACTTTTCCTCATGAAAACCTGGTTGAACTATGCATCAGCACCTGACATTGCCACACCAACCCCCTGGCTACAAGATTGCTAGGCAAGACAGACTTCACAAGCCCCGAGGCAGATTCACTATCATCCACCAGAACACCATCAGCTGCGCAACATCCATGAACACATCTTCCCCCATCATGGACCACCTGTCATTCAAAACCCATGTCACAGGCAACTTCACCATAAGCGGCACTACTATCTGCAACACACTAAGACTGCGCACCAGCTTCATGAACACCATCACAGACTTTGCTGCACCACTTGCCCTGGATGGTAGCAATTACATCATAATAGAAGACCCAACTTCCACCTGGAAGATTATGCCAACCCCAGCTCAAGAGTACTCGTAGAACACACTGAAAGCCTAAGCCTCACCAAATAAGTAAAGGGACCTACCCACATCATGGGTCAGCTCCTGGACTCTATTTTCATGAACCTCAGCAACGTTCAAGTCAAACAGCCAACACAGTTCCCTGGACAGACCACACCCTCATCAAGTTCAGCATCACCATTGCCAGGTCAAACCACCCAAACTGGAACAGCATCACTGACAAGGACTGGAACATTGCTCTCAACACCCACAGACCTGAATACAGCAACAGCTTCCCCAAAGCACTTTAACTAATTTTCCAACATAGGCTTGAGTCCCGAACTCGATCGCTGCTGACGGAGAAGCCAGGGAAGTTCTCAATCAGCAGGACGTTGGACGCTGGTGCCGGGTGGCTCGCGTCTTGGATTTGCTCGGCTGCGGAGTGCGAGCGCGAGCCGCGGACCACGGAGACGCACTGCTGCAGCGGTTTTGGGGGGTGCTGCTAGCCGGGGAGGACTGCTTTTTCACCAGTGTGTGTTCCGGCTGAGGCAGCCCCCCCTGCTCCCTTCCGGCACCGGTTTGCACCGGTTTGCTGTCTTGGCGCGGAAGGAGCGCCAGAAGGAGTTCTGCTGCCCTGCCCTGCCCCGCAGATCGGGTGAGCCAGGGGGTCCCGCTGCTCCTGCTGTACCCTGACCAGACCTTGTCGTGCAGGTCACCTTTTGGGCACTTGGCCATCCTCGCTTCTGTCCTCTGCTCCGGCTCCAGTGCTGGTGTTTCGTCGCCCTTCCCTCGCTCGCCCGGTCCGGCCCCACCCCTGCTCAGCTCTAACCTCGGGCCTGGCGCTGCTGGTGGTCCGGCTGGTCCGGTTGGCTGCTGGTGGTTGGTGGTGGCCTGGTCTACGTGGCCTCCGAGCCCTGGGGAGGAGTTGGTGTTCAGGAGATTGGAGACAGGAAAATAAATGAAGAACTGGAAAAGAGGTGACTCAAGGTGATTCTAGACCCCTCTAGACCACGGTGGTTCCGGTGATCGCGAGTGGACCGCATAAACCAACGCAAGTAAGCGGCCCTACCAACCTGTCCTTCACCTGTTATTTACCTGCTATTTCTCAATTTCTCAATTAATCTAACTTAAGACATTTGAGACCTGCAGCTGAGGGGGGGCAGAGAGGATCAGAGGAGGACCAGAGGAGCTGATGTTAATGGTGCCAGAGGGATAGACACCATTCGTGTACTGCGCTTTTGTGTACAGCATATTGTGTGTATATTGTGTGCCTCCGCAAAAGCAAAAGCAAAAGCATTCTACATCCTAGAGAACAATCTACAGAGACTAGAAACCGCTGAAGTTGCTGGTCTGTCCACACAGCAAGAGTTTAAAAAAAAAAAAAATGGTTGGAACAAGAGGAAAAACAAAGAAGGCCAGGGAGGCCAACAAGGCACTCGTTCACCTAGCGAAATTCCAAAGACCAGAGCAGGAACCCAACAGTTCACAAGATCTGGGGTTAGACCAGGGCCATGACCCTGGAGCCACTCAGTTATCCCAAGGGGAATTTATAAACCAAGGAGAGGTCACAGCAGAGGGCGTCCAAATCGGGTTTCCCGACGACGAAAGCGAATCAGGAGAAGAGTTGGGTGGGACACCCAAAGTGGCGCCAGGGCCTCTGCTGTTAGCCCATACTGACTCCGATGATATGGGGTGTGTAATACTGAGTGCAGGAGAAACTGTGGGGGCCTTGCAAGTCCTCCGAGTAGGAGACAACAGTATACACTGACGCACCCGGGCCCAGGTGGGACCAGGGGAGTAAGGAAAATTAAACCAAAGATAAACACCATCACTAACTACTATAACCAAATGAACCTAAACACTGATCGGCTGCAGATGCAAAGCTCCAAAGCTAGTGACCTCCCATTACAGTCATCAGGGGAAAAAGGTGGCAATAACGCAGGGGTGAACTGGAGCTTTTAGAGACCGGGCATCAGGATACTTGCCTATCCCAGCAGCGATCTGCCCGATCATCGCGACTACCCTGTGCAATGAATAACTCCCTCGGGGATGGCGAAGTGGAGTCAAATAACTTCCCAGAGTGGGGCAATTTTTCGGGAGTGCAAAGAAAAAGCGATGAATCACCTTATCCTGAAGCCCTAATGGGACCATTAAATTCTGGGAGCTCCCCACTGACATTCCCTCCACGTTGTGCCCAAGCAGAACTTATAGTACTCCAAAACATAAAGGGTCCTGAAACAGAACAATTACCACAAAAACAGACCCATAAGCTCTTAGCGCCACAGCTTCATCATGAAAGCCAAACTGTAAAAATGAATTTAACGCTGTGCAGACTTGATAATAGTTCCTTTAGTCTGGAGCTCTCCTCGCCTGACAACTCCGTAATTGGCAATATAGAGCCCCAATTAAACAGTATAACATCGGAAGATTTAAACTTCCTGGAAGGTAGTATAATACTAGGCCACAGAGGAGAGGATGATAAGAACTCAGAAGGCCAGATAATTAATGAGCAAAGTGGGCAACCTTGGGGAAACAGAGATGATCTCTCATTAGACCAACCAATTCTCAGCATCATGAAAGTTATATGTACAACATTGGACTCAATTGCAACAACGATCATGGTCCAGTCTCAAAAATTAGACGATCAACTTGAGCTGACTAAACAATTTACAAACTCAATACAGACTATAGATTACAGGATGGCCTTAGTAGAGAGCGTAATAAGGGAAAACCTGTTGCACCAGGCAGTGGCTGACAAAATGGACAAGATGGATAGGCAAGCCTGTGGCCCACTGCTGAAAAAATTACTGGAAGTCCTGAAAGTAATCAAAGACATAATCGAAGATTGCAAATATAGCCTCAAAAGCACACAGGTGTGCAATCACGAGTCAGCAGACACAGAATCCAGATTAACTGAAAGGCCAATAGACAGTGAAGATAGAGGAGGGCCCTCTGGCCCAGGACGAGAGGATTGCCCAGACGCAAAAACCCATATAGACAAGACGGAGAGAATCAACGGAAGTCCTGTACCTGCAATCAAAGCCTCAAATACAGTAGAAAAAAGGATCCCGAGCAAAAGGCATCAACCAATAGGTAGATGGAAAAACACATGGAAAAAAGCTAGAGGAAATAATAAAGTACCAGCAAAAAAGGCTCCAAATATGCCACAACAGGCAAGCCCAACAGGGCAAATCAGGAACACAGGTGACGAGTCTGCCCAACAGCAGCATAGAGATCAAAACATTAAGTCCGAGAGTCTCGAGAAACCTACTGACAAAGACATTAACTTTATAAATAAAAATCCCAGATTACTGTGTGACAAAAGCTGCACTCACCATTCCCATATAAACCGTATACCCATTGGCCCCAGGGGATACCAAGCATCTGGGCATGACTTAGATAAAGGAAGGAGGTCAGAAAAAGATCCAGGTGCAAATTATGGGACAAATGAGGCAAACGACTCCCTAGTCAATGGACAACACAAATGGAGCCCAGAGACATCAAAATTAAGTACTGGCATCGACAAGTACCTCCCAGCTATAAAAATAGAACACTCAGCTCAGGTACATTACTTAAACACAGTAGGAGACCACTATGGAAAACGCCAGCATCCTCCGAACTCCATTACTGAGGGGGTAGAACAAGAAAACAGCAAAAGTGAAAGCAGAAGGGCAGAGAGCCCGGAGTGCATAGGAAGTGAACAAAGTATAAGAACAACCATGTGCGTGGACAATACAATAGCCCTGGTTCCCGCGCCTCGGACAAAAGTAAAATACTGCTCTCAGGTTAGCCCTGGAAACCACAACCTCAGTAGCCAGCCTGGGTGGATCACTGATTCGCTTGCCCTACCGCGCCCAGTGCTTGACCTGGAAACTAAAGGAAAAAGGGATAATTGGCCTCCAAAAAGGCAACCTCATGAAGAACATAGGAACAAAGAGTTGCAACTTGGGAGGGAAAAAGGCCAGGTAGAACGAACATTGACTAGTTGGGCAGCTACCACTTATAACAAAGAAAAGGAAGATAATCAACTTCAAGGAAGACGGTCACAGGGAGGTGGTGGGCATACCGAGATCCGCACTGAAATAACTAAAGAGCCTGATGCCACGATCACGTTTATTCCCGAGTACTCCTCAAGAGGAAGTCATGACATCCTAAATAGGACTAATATCCTATATTTGGTCAATTCTCTGCCAGCTTTGCAGAACGTAACAACTAAAGACCTCCTCTCAGTAAGATTCATACAAAGGAAAGAATTAGAGAACGGGGAATCAACAGAAACAGTCTGGGCTTCACCTTGGATAGCAGAACAGATCCTAAAATGTTCTAACATGATGAAGACCTGGGGAATATCTACAGCTATTCCACAAAAGGAACCATATCCAACAATATTTCTTGAAAAAGCTCCAAAGCAAAACGTGTCGGGTAGGCAAGAGGTAAAAGGCAATTCTGGCTCGATACTCCAGGGAGCAATTAGCTCCAAACAACAACTCCCTGAACGAATAAATCTGAGCAATATGAGGTTCTGCCTATTGGTCAATTCCCCTAGAAACAGCAGGGGCAATCCTCCACAGTTGCAGAATTATGAAGATCAACCATCTAGAAGCTTGTAGCAAAAAATGGACAGCTTAAACACAAAAGATAGAACTAACCCCACATTAAAAAATTTAAGCTGGAACATTGCAGGTTTAAAAAGTAAAATGGAAGATAAGGACTGGGTTGAATTAATTAAAGAACGAGACATCAGCTGCTTCCAAGAAACTTGGTCCATCAATGCCATTGACCTAGATGGGTTCTCCACTTTCCACTCACCTGCTATCAAACAAAAAAAAGGAAGACCATCGGGAGGCCTGATCATTTGGATCAGAACTTCACTACTGGGAAACTCCGTAGTAACTCATGCTGTATTAAGCAAGGAAATCCAGACGCTTGCAGTAAAATATGAGGAGTGGTCACTTGAAATAGTAAATGTGTATTTCCCTCCTTTTAGCCGGGTCCAAATCATGCCAGGTGTGCGGCTCCTTAAGGAACATATCTTAAACAAAAGAACTAAGGGTTGGAGGAACCCAGCACTAGGTCACATGAACTACCGCTCTCCCCAGCTTTGTAAAACCTTTTTATTGATATGCAGTGATTTCAACACTAAACCCCATTCTATCCTCTGGGATGAACAAGTAGTAGAGGAAGATCACGTTTGGAATATTCCAACGCCCCTCATCCAACGTTGTCAAGATTCCAAGAAAGGAGAATTAATCTTTGAAGCATTAATAGAAGGAGGAATCCGCACATTAAACGGAAGAACAAATTCAGATAGAACTTTCAAATCTACCTTTCGAACTGGAAAAAGTCATAATATGATCGACTACATGGCAATAAACATCGAAGCCTGGCATTATGTCATCGATATGGAAATAAGGGACAGGATCGAGAGTGACCATGACCCATTGCTAATGGAGATAGTCCATCCGGACACGAGCCCAGGGAAGGCTGAATCTCCATTTAACGGAAATTGCTTAACAATAACCATGAGACCAAATAGGAAAAACATGCTAAGGTCAAATGCGGATGAATCCTATATGAGCGTACCTAGTCAAACCTGGTTGCTATCACTCAGCACGTTTTTAAACCTACCAGTTAACGAAGCTTTACCCCTCCTGCATAATTTTAATAATCTGCTATTACAAACAACAAAGGAAAGGACCAAGCATCTTCAAACTAATCCTAATACGATGGAGGGCTGGTTCGATGAAGAGTGTTTGAAACTAAGAAAGACCCTATCGCAAGCACTAAAGAATCGGCATTTGAACAACTTTAATGAGCAACATTTTTTTGAATGCAGGCAACAGTACACAAAATTACTGAGATACAAAAGGAAGATATTCCCACATAAGCTCTGGAAAATTCTCCTGCAGGCAATATCAGCAGGAAACTGCAAAACGTTTTGGGAGATAGTCAGGTGGGGATGCGAAGGCCCTTCGAAAAACCTAGAACTGAATATCAACCCACAACTCTGGGTAAAGCACTTTACCGCCTTGTATCAGGAAGAGGTCAAGACGGCATCCTGGAGTACTAATAACTTAACCAGTCTTACTCAAGGACTGGAAGGCAGTAATCAAAGATCAAGTAAGGTAGTTCCACTTCAAATGACCTATGTAGTACCGTCAAAATGGCTTGTTAGATCGTTAAATGAAACCCAGAATGAATTAGTCCCTAACGAATTCCCTAGCACAAATTCAATGCAAGTAACCCATGCCATCCCACGTGCAACGGAGTTAATACCGGAATTCAGTGAAAAAGAGATTAAACAAGTTATTCTCCTCCAAAAGCCGCACAAGGCTGCAGGCCCAGACGGTATCCCTTCAGACGTTTATCGCAACCAGCTAACATTATGGCTACCTGCTCTAGCCCGTCTATTCAACAATGTTTGGCACCACGAGGTAATCCCTACTTCTTGGAAGAAATCAATAATTGTTCCAATTCACAAAAAAGGCCCTCGGGACATGGTGTGCAATTACAGGCCTATCTCATTGCTTGATAGTGTTGGAATTTTTTTTGCCAAACTGATTCAGTTGCGCCTAGACCAATGGCTAGAGGATGGAGATTTAATATCGACACATCAAGCTGGTTTTAGGAGAGGCCAAAGCACAACAGATCAACTTTTTAAGTTGAACATGATCTGCGCTAAATACGCCACCCTAAAAGATTGTCCATTACATTTGGTCTTTGTGGATCTTCAAACAGCCTTTGACAGCGTAAATCGCCAAACTTTATGGCAGTTATTGTCGGAAATGGGTATACAGGGAAAAATTTTAAGGCTGCTAATTCTACTGCATACAGGAAATATTAAATCTGGATGTGCCAAAACTAGCCAATGAAAGTATACCTATCCTGCTCTTTGCTGACAACGCTGTATTACTGGCAAGAACGGAGATAGCAATGCATCGACTACTTAGGGGTTTCGAATCATTTTGCACCTCAAGGAGCATGGTAATCAATGAGGGGAAAACAAAGTTTATGATTCTTAACCAAAAACAGACGATGCAATCGACTTTTAGGGTAAACAACAAGCCTTTGGCCCGAGTGGCTACTTATGACTACCTGGGTTGCAGACTGGACGAAAAACAGACATGGAAACCACAAATTTATAAAAGTAACATCTCCTTGGCCCAACAAGCTGGAACGGTACTCAGATTGGCAAAAGCTACAGGCAACCATTCTGTGAGTTCTGCACTGCTTGCATATAAAACAAAAGCAAGGGCCGCAGCACTTTATAGCGCAGAGATCTGGGGATTTAGAAAGACTCCATCAATACAAGTAACCGAGAATAATTTTTTACGCCGATTACTTTGTCTAGGCAATGCCACACCAATGAATGCAATGAGAATTGATCTACAAATGAGAAAGGTTGAGGAGTACATTGCACTGGCTCCAATAAGATACTCGATCCGTATTTGGGCAAAAGAGGAACTCAAACCATATAGAGATGTACTTATGGACATCATGAAGCTACAAAGTCATCGGATATTGCCCTGGTTCAAACACATCTCAACCACCCTGGCTGCTATCGGCCAGGAAGACCTCTGGCTCCATCCAGGAAAAATCAGAAGGCCTAGTTTATCTGTCATAAAAAAGGCATACTGGGACCAAAAGACTCAGAGTATGTGTGAGACACTTAGCCCTTTTTTAAGCATTACATTTTGTTTAACCAAGAGCTTAAACCAGCAATTTTCATAGACAGTATTTATCTGGAAGAAAAAAGGGTTCTCTATTTTAAATTTCGTATGGGCACACTACCAGTGATGGCGGTGACCAATAGATGGCAACCCGTCCCTCAGGGTGGATTAGAATGTTGTCCATGTCTTCATGGTGGCCAAGAAACACTATCCCACTTCCTTTTATTATGTCACTTCACGCTCAAACTCCGCAAATTGTATTTACGTCCACTTTTTAGATCATACGGAGTTAGGAAGTGCAACGAGGCGGAAGTGTTATGTATGCGATCAGACGAGAAACACATTGTGACAAAGGTCTCAACTTACATACAGGAAGCATGGAAGCTACGTTTATCAATGCACCCACAGTTGGCACAAGTATAATTGCTTGTGTTATCCCATAGCTATTATTAGCTTGGGAAATCGGTGAAGGTTGTTGTAAAACCGGGCTAGGTCCTTGGCTACTATTAAACTGTTGGCAGGCTCCGTAAGGTCCCAAATGATTAGTGCCAGAATAAGATATTTAAATTTTAGATTTATAATATTTTTCTAGAATAAGTTAAGAGTTTTATGCAAATTATGGTCATAGACCAAGGCCCATATTTATACTTTTTGACGCAAAACTGCGCTAACGCAGTTTTGCGTCAAAAAAATTAGCGCCGGCTAACACCATTCTGAAGCGTCATGCGGGCGCCGTATTTAAGCAATGACGTTAGCCGGCGTTAGCCGCCGGCGCTGCCTGGTGTGCGTTGAAAAAAACGACGTACACCAGGCAGCGCCGGCGTAGGGGGATATGGAGCTTGGGCGTGAAAAAATGGGGCAAGTCAGGCTGAGGCAAATTTTTCGCCTCAACCCGATTGCCGCCATTTTTTTCCACTCCCAACCCCCATAGAAATGACTCCTGTCTTAGCAAAGACAGGAGTCATGCCCCCTTGCCCAATGGCCATGCCCAGGGGACTTCTGTCCCCTGGGCATGGTCATTGGGCATAGTGGCATGTAGGGGGGCACGAATCAGGTCCCCCTATGCCACAAAAAAAATAATAATAATACTTACCAGAACTTACCTTATTGTCCCTGGGATGGGTCCCTCCAGCCTTGGGTGTCCTCCTGGGGTGGGCAAGGGTGACAGGGGGTGTCCCTGGGGGCATGGGAGGGCACCTCTGGGCTCCTTCCGAGCCCACAGGTCCCTTAACGCCTGCCTTTTCCAGGCGCTAAAAAACGGCGCAAAAGCGGCCGTACGTCATTTTTTTTGACCCGCCCACTCCCGGGCATGAATTTTGCCCGGGAGTGTAAATACGGCGCACATGCTGCGGAGTCACTTTTTTAGATGGGAACGCCTACCTTCCATATAATTAACGCAAAGTAGGTGTCCACGCTAAAAAAGGACGCAAACTCCATGGACTTTGGCGCTAGACGCGTCTAACGCCAAAGTATAAATATGGAGTTACTTTTGCGTCGGAATTGCGTCAAAAAAAACTGCGCAATTCCGGCGCAAACGGAGTATAAATATGCCCCCAAGTTTTATGATAATGCAGGGCAAATCGGATACATTTTGGCACATGTTAAATCAAAATTCAAGTACAGTTTCTTTCTTTCTATTGAGACGTTTTATTTAATGTGATTTTTACCGAGTGTGATGAATTGGTATTTATTGTGTGTTATTATTATGGCCGGATAGGCTGACAACAATTAAATAAATGGCTTCCTCAAAGCCATCAAGAATTCCAACAACTGGATCACCTCTTACACTGGCTCCCTGCCTCATCAAAGACAACAGTACAATAAGATCTGGACCATAGGTCAGTTGGTACATGGAGGCGTTACCACCAAATGATCTAGACCATCAAGCATGTCACTCTGGTGGACCACATTGATGCCATTGCCAGCAGAAACAAAGATATCTTTGCCATTGTGAAAGATTTCACCTCACCATTAGCCACTTCTATCTCATTCACTCCCTCTCAGGACGTTTGCAACAATCTCTCTCATTTCCTCAGCAACAAAATCAATGGCATTCACAGCAGCTTCACACCACAAATGACCCGACAGACCTCACCCTATGCCTCCCAATATTATCTAAAAAAACTCATGGCCTGCCATCACCCCAGAAGAAACCATCATGAAGTCCATTTATGTAGGTGCCCCATCGGACTCCAGCCCCACCTCGCCTGCTCCAGAGGACTGCAACCGATTATGCCCATGCTCTCACCCATTCTGAATGCCTACTCCTTTTCCATGACCTTCCCAGATGCTTGAGAAAAAAAAAACTGTCCTCTCTTTGCAGAGGAAACCCTTTGGGGATCCTTCAACAATTGTCAACTGTAGACTGACCTTCCTTTTTTCAAGGACAAGGAGACAATTTTTATGTTATGCAAAACAAAGGTATCTATTCTCACTGCTAAGGGATATTCATTTTCAGTTTGTCCCATCTTAGATCAGGAAACTGCTGTCCGTCACTGCATACCATGATCTTGTAATTTAGACCTCTATGATCTTACAAATCTCCTGAGTCAAGATTATTAGAGGAATACAATGCATTTTAATCTTCTCTGAATCTGACTAGCTCTGCTTTTTCATTTCACAACAAAAAACTGAGATGAACAAACCTATGAGGCCAACAATGGTGTATGCAATAAGATAAATGACTTAAGAACCAGGGGAGAACTAGATGAGAAGGCAGGGTGGAAGATCAGCTGGGGTCCTGGTTCTCCTCTCTTCTTGTAATCAGTACAGCACATCAATATGTGAAGGGCTTGGAGAGATCCTGTTCATTGGTGAATTAGAGCATTATAGGTGGTATCTGTGAGGGTGTGAGAACAGGAGTGGATGGAGTGTATAGGTAGTAGGACAAGGGAACAGATAGAGTTGAAATAGGACAGCTCTGTATACATGTTTCTAATTTGAAACACAGCCATTTACCAGTACATAAATCTCTTGAATGCACACATGAAGCAACATGAACTTAAGCAGGAGTTATCACATTTACAACCTAGCATCACAAGAGACAGGAGCTGCATACAAAATTCATGCAATCTTTTTCATGCGAAGGTGCTAAACTTTGTCACACTACCTTTCAGATGGAATCAGTTAAGGGGGAAGACATTGAAGTCACTTATACCCTTTCAGATCTGGGGGAGGTTGATAAGTCATGATTGGTGTTAAAGTTATCTGTCAGGTGCTACATATTGGCTCTATTTATGACCATAATGAAGATTGTCCTCTAGCCTTTAATGGGGTTCAAAAAAGAATTCATTCCTATAACAACTCCTTGACAAGGCATTATGGTGGTCATTACAACCCTGGCGGTCGGTGTTAAAGCGGCGGTAAGACCGCCAACAGCCTGGCGGTAAAAAATTTGCAATTACGACCGTGGCGGAAACCGCCAACAAAGACAGCCACTTTAACACTCTGACCGCCACGGCGGTACAAACAAACAGCTTGGCGGTCACCGCCAACAGACAGGCAGGAGACAATGTACCGCCCACACTATTATGACAGGCCAATCCGCCACCTTTTCCGGGGCGGATTCACCGTGGATAAAAACACGTCGGAAACAGGAATCCCGAAGGAAAAACGCTCACCTCTACACACTCCACGAGGAACGAGGACGCCATGGACTTGGAACTCCAAATTCTCCCTGCAATAGTCTTCCTTCTCCTCTGCCAGGAGCACGAACGCCAGCGGCGAAGACCACGGTGAGTACTGCACCTACGACACACGGGAGGGGGGAGGGAAAAAACAATGACACGCACACACAACACCCCCACCCCCACCCTCACCCACTACAACTAATGCATATCAATACATCACAGTTACACCCCACCAAACCCCCCGGAAGAATGCAAAGACAATAGAAAATGAGTGTAACCTTTGTAATATATTAAAAGCAAGTGGGCAGAAATATATATATACACCATGTACATAATATATACCAAGCATAGTAGTCCACGTAGTGCTCTAAGAAAGTCCATGGAACACTGGGACCACACGGTAGGGGCGAGGCCCACACAAGATCCCCGACCATGACGGAGAGAACACTGCAGGGGCATCAGACAGCAACTAAACCGGCACCTAAGGGGGAGGGAAAGGGGGGGCACCTCAGCCGCTTGAGTGCACGACGCCAAATCCACGAGGGGCCACATGCCCACTGTTCCATCCTGGGGAGTGCAAAGCCACAGTCTCTCAAGTATCTACAGTGGGTGGTTTGCCCACCGTTCAATCCTGGGGAGTGCAAAGCCACAGTCTCTCAAGTCTCACAAGTGGGTGGTTTGCCCACTGTTCAATCCTGGGGAGTGCAAAGCCACAGTCTCTCAAGTCTCACAAGTGGGTGGCTTGCCCACTGTTCAATCCTGCAGAGTGCAAAGCCACAGTCTCTCAAGTCTCTACAGTGGGTGGCTTGCCCACTGTTCAATCCTGGGGAGTGCAAAGCCACAGTCTCTCAAGTCTCACAAGTGGGTGGTTTGCCCACTGTTCAATCCTGGGGAGTGCAAAGCCACAGTCTCTCAAGTCTCACAAGTGGGTGGGCTGCCCACTATTCAATCCTGGGGAGTGCAAAGCCACAGTCTCTCAAGTGGATAACAGTCTCCACTGGTTCTGGAGGGGGCTTGGTGCCCAGAGTACTTCATTCCGCAAGGACTGAGGTAGTGGATGTATCTCTCCACTGGTTCTGGAGGGGGCTTTGCGCCCAGAGTGCTTCATCCTGCTAAGGACAGAGGGAGTGGATGCCTTTCTCCACTGGTTCTGGAGGGGCTTTGTGCCCAGAGTGCTTCATCCTCCTAAGGACAGAGGGAGTGAATGCCTTGCTCCACTGGTTCTAGAGGGGGCTTTGTGCCCAGAGTGCTTCATCCTGCCAAGGACTGAGGTAGTGGATGTATCTCTCCACTGGTTCTGGAGGGGGCATGGTGCCTAGAGTGCATCATTCACCCCGTAACGGACTCAGTTGCGTCAGTGCCCTTGCCGCTCATGGGCCAGCGGTGCTTGAGATAGCGGTGCCCTGTTCAGCGGTGCTTGAGATGGCAGTGCCCTGTTCAGCGGTGCTTGAGATGGCAGTGCCCTGTGCAGCGGTGCTTGAGATGGTGGTCTCCATTGCAGGGTCTCAGCTGCTGGCGGTCCTTCATGGCTCAGCGGGTCTTTTGCTGGCGGTCCTTCATGGCCCAGCGGGGCTAGTGCTGCCGTTGTCCTCCTGGCCAGGTGGGCTAGTGCTGGCGGTGGTCTCCTGTCAGCTGGACTGGTGCTGGCAGTGGGCTCCTGGGCAGCTGGGCTGGCCTCCTGGCCAGGTGAGATGGTGCTGGCCTCCTGGGCACCTGGGCTGGCCTCCTGGCCAGGTGGGATGGTGCTGGCGGTGGCCTCCTGGGCAGGTGGGATGGTGCTGGCAGTGGCCTCCTGGGCAGCTGGGATGGTGCTGGCGGTGGCCTCCTGGGCAGCTGGGCTGGTGCTGACGGTGGCCTCCTGTGCATCGGGGATGATGGTGGTCTTCTCCGCCGTGCTGCTCTTCCCAGACTTGCCGGGTTTCTTGTGGCCCTTCCCCACCTTGGAAGGTGTCACAGCTGACTCCACACTCCCACTGGGACCCCTGGGAGCGGCTTTGGTGGCTGGAGTCTTCCCCCTCTCCTGCCGGGCACTGGCCAACTTCTGATGCTTCACAGGTGGGGGACTGTCTGTGCTGTGGCTCCGTGCCACACTGGCTGCCCTGGTGGCCGGTGCACTCCAGATTCCGGTGACTACAGGCACCACTGGTCCCGGAGATGTTGTGGCTGAGGTGCTAGTTCGGGACCTATGAGATGGATGGGGTGGGGGACGTGTGGGAAAGAGGTCAAGGTTGGACAGGAAAAGTTTTTGGGACATACTGGGACGGGTAGCTAGAGGGGGTTTGGGAGTGGAGGAAGAGGTGGTGGTTGTAGGAGGTGTATGTTTGGTGACTTTGGGTGAAGGTGCATGCGCTGGAGGCTGTTGTTAGGTGGATGGCTGTTGGGTGGGTGTGTGCCTGCGTTTTGGTATCTTGGGAGGGGGCGTCACAGACACACTGGGAGAGGACACAGGGGACGTGTGAATGGTAGTGGGGTGGTGACTGCACGTGAGCGGGTGTGGTGGTGGGTGTGCTGGAAAGGGACGTAATGGCTGTAGAGGTAGTGCATGCAGGTGTGAGTGTAGATGAGACTGGGAGGGAGGAGTGAGACGAGGAGGAGGGGGACACAGTGGAAGCAGTGAATGTTGGTGTGTCTGCATGTGTGTGATGCTTGCGTGAATGCCTGTGGGATGTGTGGTGCTTATGTTTGCCAGAGCTTCCCTTGGGTGTTGATGTGTGTGCATGTTGGTCTGTAGGTGTGCTTGGGATAGGCTGAGGTACAGGGGATTGGGTCGGGGTGGAGGAAGTTGGAGGGGGCAGACTAGACTCAGGGACAATGGCTGCCATCAGTCCTGAGGCCAGAGTCTGAAAAGCTCGCTGAAGGGCCGCCTGACCAGAATGAATGCCCTCCAGGAATGCATTGGTTTGTTGCAACTGCTTCTCTACACCCTGGATGGCATTCAAAATGGCAGACTGCCCAACAGTGAGGGACCTGAGGAGGCCAATGGCCTCCTCACTGAGGGCAGCAGGGGTGACTGGGGCAGGGCCTGAGGTGCCTGGGGCGAAGGTGATGACCACCCTCCTGGGTGAGCGGACACGGGCAAAGGCTGAGGGGCTGCTGGTAGGAAGGTGCTGGTAGGGGGGCGGAGGCTGTACCTGTAGATGCGGGGGCACAGATGTTGCCGCCACCACAAGGGAGCTCCCATCAGAGGACGAGTCTGTTTCGCTGGTGTCAGCTCCTGTCCCCGCCGTGGAGCTCCCCTAACCCTCCGTCCCACTGGTGTATTCAGACTCCGTAGTGTCGCGCTCCAGGGCCATGTAGGATGCAGCTCCCCCATTGGCGGACACGACAGACACAGAAGCCCCCTGCACTACGCCGCGCTCTTGGGCTCCACTGTTCAATTCCTGGGAAATGGCCTACAAGGCTATGGACGACATCTGCACACATAGATGACACAGGGGCATGACTAGGTGTACTTGGCACTCTACAGAGGTGGGGTGGGGTGCCACATGGCCTGCCTTACGGAGAGGCCTTGCCTACAGAACTCGCCCTGGCCTAGGGAAACCCATAGGCTACCTTCCCCACCCAGACCCCTCCACTGCACGCAAAGTCAGCAGAATGAGAGTGTACTCACCCCCTTGTGGGCACCCCTCCCACGTTCGGAGGCCATCCCAGCTGAGCCTCTGCCATCTTCTTGCTCCATCAGCGAATGTCCTCCCATCTTTTACGGCAGTGGGTGCTCTGTCTGTGGTAGACCCCAGAGTCCGGACGTCCTTGGCGATGGCACGCCAAATGTCTTTTTTCTGGTGGGCGCTGACCTCCATGAAATGTACAGGGGAAAAAGAGAAGTTATTACCAACTGCACTGTCAAAGTGATTGGCCCCCATCCCTACCCTTGCCATGTGGCACATGCATTCACCGTCTTTCATGCACGCAGCACTCTCCCCCCTTCCTTCTTACATCCATCCCTCTCCACACAGGCATAGCCCATACAACATGCTCCCTGTGTACTTACCTGTTTGTCTGGAGGACCGTAGAGTAGCGTGTACTGGGGGAGGACCCCATCCACGAGCTTCTCCAACTCCTCCGATGTGAAAGCAGTGGCCCTTTCCCCAGACACTCGAGCCATTGTCTCTTCCAGACCGAGGTCACAGCATCACTTGCAGTGTAGGTCCTCTCCTGTCGAAGATCAGGTATCGAGTGATTGAACAGATAGAAAATGTCGGTCACGTCCGCGGAGGTGCGTACCGTCACCGCTGGAGTACATCGTCATTGGCTCCTCGGACCCATATGGTCCAATGTTAACCAATGCAGCATTGCGCTGCGGTCTTCGACCGCCTACCGCAACGGTGTACAATGCCAGATTAGTTACCTCACATCCCATTGTACCACTTTAGAGGTCAGGCAGCCGCCATTTCAGGGGCCCACATGGCTTAATTTCCAACTGCGCACACATACTCAGGCCTAGACTCAACACACATATAGGCCACCTTTTGTGTATGATTGGTGTTCTGGGTAAACTGTGGGTACGTACCTCTGAGTTGTTTGACTCTGTGCTCGCTGTTGTCCTTCATAGGCACCGTCTGCTGGGACATGTGAGGAGATGGCGGCATCTGCCGGTGTACCGACCGTTGGTGGACCTGTTGACAATGGAGGAGCGACATGTGATTATTACATACAGGCTTGACCGTGCCACAATCCAGGAACTGTGTACCCAGTTGGAGCCAGACCTGATGTCAGCAATCCGCCATCTCACAGGAATCCCCCCTCAAGTGCAGGTGCTGTGAGTGCTCCATTTCCTTGCAAGTGGGTATTTTCAAACAACAGTGGCCATAGCATCAGGGATGTCCCAGGCTGTGTTTTCCAACGTATTGTCCAGAGTGTTGTCTGCCCTTCTGAAACACATGCGGAGCTACATTGTTTTCCCTCAGGTGGAGGATTTGCCTACAGTGAAAGGGGATTTCTATGCCCTGGGACATATCCCCAACATCATAGGTGCCATTGATGGGACCCATGTGGCTTTGGTCCCCCCCCCCACAGGAGTGAACAGGTGTACAGAAACTGGAAGTCTCGCGCAGGACAACCTGGAAACTATGAATGTACAGATGGTATGTTTGGCAGACCAGTACATCTCCCATGTGAATGCCAAGTTCCCTGGCTCAGTGCATGACGCCTACATCTTGCGGAATAGCAGCATCCCTTATGTGATGGGTCAACTCCAGAGGCACCGTGTGTGGCTATTAGGTGAGCACCTGGAGGCAAGTCAGTGGAATGGTTGTCTGGGTCTGGGGATATCCTTCCAGGTTAGTGCGTGTCTAACAGTTGTCCCTCACCATTTGCAGGTGACTCTGGTTACCCCAACCTGTCAAGGCTACTGACCCCAGTGAGGAATCCCAGGACAAGGGCAGAGGAACGCTACAAAGAGGCCTATGGGCGAACTAGGAGGGTGATCGAGCGGACCTTCGGCCTCCTGAAGGCCAGGTTCAGGTGCCTCCATATGACAGGTGGATCCCTATTCTACTCACCAAAGAAGGTGTGCCAGATCATCGTGGCCTGCTCTATGCTTCATAACTTGGCAATGCGACGACAGGTGCCTTTTCTGCAGGAGGATGGTCCAGATGGCGGTGTTGTTGCAGCTGTGGAGCCTGTGGACAGTGAAGACGAGGAAGCAGAGGAAGAAGACATGAACAACAGGGACTCAGTGATCCAGCAATATTTCCAGTGAGACACCGGTAAGAGTACAGTCCTGCCTACTACATGTACTCAAACACTACTACCTCTCTACTGTCTGTTGATTTCACCCAGTGTATGGTCACTGAGTTGTCACTTTCCCTTACGATTTCACAGATGTGGGTCCCAATGTGTGACATCTGCTTAAATTCCTCATGGACTAGAGCTGTGTGACATAGGTATGTTGACATTGCAATTGAAAGAGCATTTTGTCACAGTAATTGCTAATACACTATTTTGAAATCACAGACAGACTCCAGATTGTTTTGTACTTTAAGTGTGTTTATTTAAGTGCTCAATATTGGAGGGGGTAGTGAAATGGTGAGGGGTGATGGCGGAGGAATGTCCATGGCAGAGTCCAGTCTATTAGTCTCACAGGTCCATTGCCAAATGGGCATAGGAAGTGGAGCTGGGGCAGTTTAAGGATGGACAGGGTGACAAAGTGGGACAGTAGGATGACAATCAGGGTGATCTCATTTCTTGGCGGGGGTCTTGGCATCGTGCTCTGTCTTTGTCCTGGATCTCAGGGACCGGTTGCGGGGTGGTTCTCCCTCTGTAGGGGGTGGGGTGCTGGTGTGGTGGTCCTGTGGGGGGGCGTCCTGTCCACAGGCGCCAGCGGAGGAGGTGGGCAGTTTATCGTCCATGTCAGTGTCAGGGGCCCCTTGTAGAGCCACAGTGTCCCTCCTGGTGTTGAGTACTTCCTTCAGCACCCCTCAATGGTGCCCAGGGTGCAGCTGATGGTTCTGAGTTCCTCCCTGAAACCCGTATACTGTTCCTCCTGCAGGCGCTGGGTCTCCTGAAACTTGGCCAGTACCGTTACCTTCGTCTCCTGGGAGTGGTGGTAGGCTCCCATGATGGAGGAGAGGGCCTCGTTGAGAGTGGGTTCCCTTGGCCTGTCCGCCCCCTGTCGCACAGCAGCCCTCCCAGTTCCTCTGTGTTCCTGGGCCTCCGTCCCCTGGACCGTGTGCCCACTACCACTGCACCGAGGTCCGCATTGTTGTTGGGGTGGTGGGTTATCCTGGGTTCCCTGTAGTGGTGGACACACTGCTGATTGACGTGTTCTGGGGACGGAGGTATGGGCCCGCTGGGTGGGTGCTGTGCTGGTGGTTCCAGAGGGGGGAAGGTCTGTGGTGGCCTGTGACTGGGTGAGGGGAAACGACTGTCCAGAGGTCCCCGATGGGCCAGGCTGGTCATCTAGATCCAGTTGGACAGAGCTACTGTCATCACTGTGGGCCTTCTCTGTTGGTGCTGTGGACATGTATGGACCCTCCTGTCCGGTGACATTGGGTAGGGGTCCTGCAGGGGTAGAAAAGGATGGGTATTACATCTGTGTGTGTCATGGTGTGCAATGGGTGGGTGACCGTGTACCCCAGTGCTTGCATTCCTGTGTGGGACCTTGTGTGATGATGGTTTAGGGGGTTGTATGGGTGTGTGCTGTGGGCATGCTTTAGTGATGGGTGTCCATGCTTTGTTGTTGCATGCAGGGCTTGGTGTTAGGATGTGTGGTTTGTGATGCAGGGACATTTGTGAGGAGTTAGAGTGAAGGGGTGAGGGTGAGGGTGGGGGTATGTGTTGGCATGCAGGTAGGGTCGGGGATGTAATAGTTAAGATTTGACTTACCTGAGTCCATTCCTCCAACTACTCCTGCAAGGCCCTCAGGGGGCAGAATCGCCAAGACCTGCTCCTCCCATGTTGTTAGCTGTGGGGGAGGAGGTGGGGGTCCGCCGCCAGTCCGCTGAACCGCCAGGTGGTGTCTGGAGACCACGGAACGCACCTTCCCCCGTAGGTCGTTCCACCTATTCCTGATGTCCTCCCGATTTCTTGGGTGCTGTCCCACTGCGTTTACCCTGTCCACGATTCTTCGCCATAGCTCCATCTTCCTTGCAATGGAGGTGTGCTGCACCTGTGCTCCGAATAGCTGTGGCTCTACCCGGACAATTTCCTCCACCATGACCCTGAGCTCCTCCTCTGAGAACCTGGGATGTCTTTGCCGAGCCATGGGGTTGTGTAGGTGATGTGTGGGGTGGAGTGTGTGGTGATAAGTGTGCTGATATGTAGTGGTGTGTTGTGAGAGGTGCGTGGAAGTTCTGTGGGTGATGGTTTTGTGTGCCTGTGGATGCTGTTGTTCTTGCTGGTGCTGTCTCTCTCCTCTCTCGGCCTTCTTTCGGTATTTTTGGTCGTGGGGGTTTGTGGGTGATGTAGGTGATGTGGGTGTGTGTTTTATATTGTAATGGGTGTGTGGGAGTGGTGTGTGTATGTGTATCAGGTGTGTGTATTTCGATTTGTCCAATGTGGTAGTGTTTTGTAAATGTGTGTGTATTTTGAGCGCGGCGGTGTGTACCGCCAATGGAATACCACGGTTGAAAGACCGCCACGTAGATTCGTGTGTCGTGATAGTGTGGGCGTATTCCTGTTGGCGTGACGGTGGAGGTTTTGTTTTTGCCAGTTCATCACTGACCTTTGGTGTGGCGGACTTGTGTGGGTGTCTGAATTTTGGCAGATTCCGAAATGTGGGTCATGATAGCTGTGGCAGAAATCCGCGGCCGCAGCGGTGTGTTGGCAGTCTTCTGCACGGCGGTAAGAGTCTTTTACCGCCAATGTTGTAATGACCGCCTATGTGCCCTACAGTAGACACTACTAATACAAACTAGCACACAAGAACGGTGGGGGTACAGCATTCAGTAACTGTCCTAATGGTTTCATTGGACATAATGGATCCAATGCAGTTTAGTCATCCTCTGGCAAGACCCTATTCTTTTTATTCACCAATTCATCATCAGTACTCAAAAAGAGATTTCATCCCATTTAGCTGGATGCATTGAAATTTCTCTGGTTATTCATCAACCATCTTTGGTTCTTGACCATTCTCCCCACACTGTAGAATTCTTCAAAATTAAAGTCCAGTCTGCTGCTAATTCTCTAGAATGAAATGCAAGGAAATCTGAGTTAGCGGTATTACCATACAATGTACCATTCAGCAGAGGCAATCTTTACAAAATTAGGGACTACTATTGTGGAACATTTTTGAAGTTGCAGTGAAAAAATCATATTACAGCAATTCATCTTACATATCAGCAACATTGGCTTATGGGAGGAATATGGTTCACATACAACCTCAGATTGAATTAATCCATGCTAAAGCCACAGCTGAAAAACTTCAATCTTCCAGATATTTCCAATATGAGTAAAATATGGGTAAAAAGCCGGAACCTTCTTGCCACTCAGACTGATGTCCGACCTCTCATCAAACCTACTGTCAAATCATCATATCAATCATTACTCAAAAGGGGAAACACTGTTCTGCCACTTCTGAGATCCTCACTATTTTTACTTTCCTTTTTAATGTTAAGTGCTTGAACAGTTCCTTATTCAAGTGCCCTTTCATCTTTGATCTCTGCTCAGCAAACGCTACTCACTCCCCCAGTCATTCTAGAAGAACTTCTTTGTGCGTTTCACACCGTTCTACTAGCCGAGATATTAATATTATTAGTGTGTTAATAGTGACTATATCAAACAAGATTACCTTAGTGGCCTCATATTACTGCCAGCAACAACTCACTGCATTATGCATAGCTGCTCTCAGTAATGTATACAAGGCTTTGTCAATGTGGAATGCCTTTGCATGGGCAATACATAACCACCATAGTTGCAATGCCCTTGGTACCAAGGTAATAACATTTGAAAAAAGTGTCCACAGTGCCATATGATTTATCACCCAAATACAAAATTTAAATATACTTTGCAAAATCAACCATTTTGCTACAAATATCAGCTTATGAATCCTAAATATAAACACATTTTCATATCAAATATACACTCTCAATTTAGCTATAAGTAAATTCATTTGAACAGGCAAAAACTTTTAAATAGCTGGGGTAAATAGGCTGGGTACACCAGAGGAGAGCTACTTACAGGTTACTAGAGAAGTACCAGTAGCTCACCTGCTACTGTTGGAGATGATTGCACTAGACTAAGTTGCAGGCACTGACACCATTCTGAGTGAACTATGTAAAGTAATAGAATGTCTCCCAATTTTCTACAGTGAATTACTTAAAATATACTAGGTGCATCAATAGTCCATTCTTGGACGTCTGCTATAATCAGGTTTTTCTTATTTCTTAAAAAGGGCCCTGCGGGCATCAGCATTGCCGCCAGCTCGACTACAAGCCGGCGACACTGCTGCTGCCACTTTCCAAGGTTCCCGCCTGTCAGCCCAGCGGGAAAGTCATAATGGGGACGACAGGGAGGTCCCCACTACAGTGGCGGCCACCCTGTCGGGAGTTTTGGCAGACAGGTGTTCCTGTCCGCCAAACTCGAAATGGAGGCCATAGTTTGTCTTCTACCCATGTGAGTTAATAAAATATTCAGGCATTTTGTGATCCCTTCGCAGCATGGATTCATCCCGGGTCAGCACAGGACACACAAACGTAGACACAGTGTTAATAGACTGGGTGTAATAATACCAACTGTACTTCATAACTTTCATTGCAGAGAATGCATTTGATTTTGAAGATCGCCATGCCTTCTAGCGGCCATGTATCAGTTTGGATGTCCAGTGGTGTTTATGAGATGGCTATAAGTTTTGTGTCAGACCCCTAAGACAGTAGTAATTATTAATGGTGCCTTTAAGCACAATTAATATTCCTTTTGGCACCTGTTAAACAATATCCCTATGCCCAGTATATGAACCTCTATATGGAATCTTCATTTGGCTTCTCCTGAACCAAAGATCACATTTTCTTTCAGTAACACTCTTGGGCTAAAATGAAACAAAATGGGCAGTTCCAAAAGAGAAAAAAAAACACAGGATGGATGAAGGAAAAAGGATTTTCCTTTTTTTTAAACAACTCACCCACCAGGATTACACCTTGGTGACAGGCTTCATCATTGGGTTCCTCCCATTCAGCTTAAGAACAAGGCGTGTTATGACCTGCAAAATATGTGGGAGCACTGATGCAGTCACATCAGTGTGATTAAAATAAGGGTTAGGAGTGGTGGTGTTGTGAATGAGTTAAAAATACCTGCCTTCTTGTGGTCCCAATAGTTTAATAGATCTCCTGGAAACTGTATGGTTAAAAAAGGGCTTTGAAAGTTGGGTGTACCATGTACCTTTCTTCCTGGTCTATATGTTTCGGAGCCTTACTCCTAGACTCCTCTTCAGGCCCAAGGTTGAAACAGTATGGTTAAAAAAGGGCTTTGAAAGTTGAGTATACCATGTACCTTTCTTCCTAGTCTATATGTTTCGTAGCCTTACCCCTAGACTCCTCTTCAGGCCCAAGGTTGACTCCCTGCTTCCACTCCTTAAATAATTACCACTAGTGTAAGCACAAATAATGCATGCTACTTGATAAAGTGCATTTCATCTATTTAGTGTGGTGTCCTCAAATTATACCTATCTTATGTGTTATCCTCAAATGATACCTGTAGAGATATAAACATAGCCCTACAGAGTAATCGACTACTATACATATTTGTTACTGTTTGTTGGCGTGGTGCCACACATTAGCAAACTTCGCCTCATGAATGGACACATGTGCTAATCAATGGTCAAGAAATGAGGGACGATAAATCAAAAAAGCACTTACTTCCTCAAAGCAACACCCCCGCTCGTCACCTAATACTCACCGGCCAGGGGTCTGAATGTTACGGGTTGATAAACTCCAGTGTTCCGTGTGTGCATCATGGCGTACTGTGACGTGACAATGCGTTGCTGCACTACAGTGCTAACTTTCCAATATGGTGGCCTGCTATCGCCATGAGGGAGGTATGCGAGGGCCCTATGGAGTCGGTGTCCTTGAGAGTGCCTTAAGGGAGCCAGTTTTAATTCTGGTGTTGCAAAAGGGGTGGGAGGACATGGCTACGTACTGTGGGGTAGTCCGTAAAAGGCAAACTGCAGAGAAAAACTTCAGACACCTTTTATACAAACCTATAGGGTGTACATGTCCCTATGAGAGATGCTTAGCTAAATGACTGCCCTTATAGTGTTACTGCTTCTTCTGCTGGCTCCATGGGATGTACTCATTCAGTCCTATCTGGTGTGTGCGTAAGTTGTAGACCCACCGTAGTTCTCTTTAAAAAAGTATGGATTCACAATTAATGTTCTCGCTTGATATTCCATGATAACCCACTTGTAGTCATCTACTGTGTGATATAGTGAGTGGAAATTTTAGTAGAGGCCCATCCACTCCTAAGTTTACTGCGATGTTCTCAGATCCTAGTCCTAACCTAGCGGGTAGTCATCCTGACATAATGTAGGATACATTGGCAAGTGATCATATACACTGCTCGTTGAGTGTTGAAGTTAGTGAAGTCTCTGATGTCCCATGTCGTGTTGTCGTTGAAAGTAAACGTTTTGGTGACTTTTGATAGATGGTATACACTGCAACACCCACATGGATAGTGTCCTGTGGGTGGTGGTAAGTGATTGGCTCTATCAGGTTTCTTGTATGAATGACGTGAACTGGTGTGCACAAGCACATCTCCAAGGCTTTTTCCCCATTTATGTGAGAACATTGGTTTAGGAATATTGAATGAGCCGCTATTAAGGATACACCAGTGTTTATTGACACTTTTGCATACTTGGTTAGAGGCTATATTGAATGTTGTGATGCATATTAGTTTTTCCTCCTTTTCCTTTAGAGGAGGGATGTCTAACAGAGCTTCTCTGTTGTCGCAAACTCGTTTCCTGGCTTGATTGATTATCTCCGGGGGTATTTCCTTGCCTCCAACTGGGATGCTAACTTTTGAGCTTGCTCCTTGTAGTTCGCTCTCTCTGAACAGATCCTTCTCAATCTTAGGAATTGTCAGAACGGCAGGTTCTCTCTCAGGTGGCAGGGGTGGGCTCTATCATACAAAAGTAACTAGGTCTTGGCTGTTGGTTTCTCATGAGTAGTTGTCTTGAGGGCACCTTGTGTAGCTATAATGTTTAACTCCAAAAAGACCAGTTGTTCCTTGCTCATTATATGAGTAAATCTCAGGAACTCATCCTGTGTGTTCAGCCATTCTAGGAAGGTCACAAGCTGTGCAGATAACCAGTATGTCATCAATGTATCTTTTCCACATTATTATATTCTCTTACAGACTCTATACAGACTTTGGATCACTTATGGAAACCAAGAGGAACCTCTGCCTGGAGAAGAGTTGAAGAGCTGAGGAAGAAGGGCTGCCCTGCCTGTGACTATGCTTTGTGGAGCTATCCTGCAGTTGCTGCTTCTGCCTGTGCAAGAGGACAAGAACTTGACTTTGTGTGCCTTCATGCTTGTGAAGAACTCTCCAAATGCTTGAAACTGAACTTGCCTCCTGTTGATGAAGTCTGAGGGACAGCAATGACTTCTCTCTGCCAGCATCTGGAGCCTCTGTTGAGTCTCCTGCCCTGCCAAGTGGTGCCCCATCCAGTTCCTGGTCATGCCAAGCTACCAAGGGGGTGAGCGGGGGTTAGATGAGGAAGATTCTCTTTTACCCTGACTAGAGTGAGGGTCCTTGCTTGGACAGGGGGTAACCTGACCACCAACCAAAGGCCCCATTTCTAACAACATCCCTAACTGAAATGATTAAATAAAGAAAAGTTGAAAACACTGCATACAGTAACTGAAGGACACTAAACAATGCTTAAATCAACAAGGAAAAATCTGATTCAGAGAAATCTGTCTAACATGCTCCTAAGAGCCAAAGCGATCATCACATAAGTAAAGCAAAGTAAAATCGAAAACAAATGCCCTCATCTATGTCTCCCGAAATACAAAAAATTGAAAAGGACTATAGCACCACTCTAAGTAGTCTAGTGACAGCAACAATAGTTGTCAAGTCACAAAAAAATAAAGTATGAGAACACATGACCAAGTGCAATAAAAGAAAAAGAGTCCCTAACAAATAATTTCAACCAAAAGGAGCTATATAGCATATTACTTGATAGGAGAATGATCCCAGAGTGAGTAAGAGAAAGTATAATGAAAACCAACCCCAGCACAAAGAAAGTAAAATAAAGACCACTATGAGTATGGAGGATGATTGATGATTGATGAGAAAAGAAAATACAGTAACAAAGATGTTCAGAAATAAGCTGAATCACATAGGTATACATTATTTGATTATACAATGACATACATCAATACATGTTAACAGGGGAGTAGAAAAAAATCAGAAAATTAAGAAGTGACAAACTACAACATGCATAGGTATCTTAAAAGCAGTAGATGTGGTTGAGTAAGATATATAGTTAATATACAACAAATTGTTCTTTATGTTCATCCTAAAGATAGACCAGATCCCAAATGAGATGTGAGAAAAGAAGATTGAAACCAAAGTTACAGGAAGACATGTAACTCTGTCAGTATTGAGACCTCTGTCTACTGTTTGCTGTTTGAAAATCCATTTTGCTTCACATTTTCTCAGTCTGTCCACCTTATCACCCTCTTGTCCATCATTCACAGTATGTTTTATTCCATGAAATCTAATGCTGATATCCTCCAATCCAGCATGAGTAGTATTGTAATGACTTGCTAGTGAGTAGCTACTGTAGTTGTTCTTAAAGGCCCTGATATGTTCTTGAATCTGTTTCTAAACAGGTCGAATGGTGCCACCCACATAGATAAGCCCACATTTGCATATAAGACAATATACTGTGAATTTGCTATTACAGTTAATAAACCGACGTATGGGATACACACTATCAGAGTTATATGAAAAATTAATTTTCTGGTCCATAGCAAACTGGCAACCATTGCAACCCTTGAATTTGAAGAAACCTACAGGTGGCAGAGGTTACCTACAACTGTTCAAGTTCTTCATCAACTTCTCTTGAGTTTCATTCTTAAGGACTGCCTTTTGAGTGCTGCGGTACCCTTGTAAAGTGTGACTTATGTATTGCACCAATTTTTCCTATGGGTAGTTTGGCATTGTTACCATTCAACACCACATTATGATAACTGTGTATACTTCTCCTTTTAACTTGTTTATGTTATTGACTCCTGGTTACTTGTAGGATGTGTGCCGATTAATGCCACCACTACATACATATGTTTCTTTGATAATCAGTTCATGTTCGATGGCTTTGGAATTGGGGCTAAAAGCCCTAATTAGTGGGAGACGTTGGGGTTTTGATCACAATTCTATAAACGCCACTTTTAGAAAGTTGGCATTTTTCTGCCATAGCCTTTTTTGCCTCTAGCCTGGCCTGGGTCACATGGTTCGGTGTAACTGACAGACTTTGTGAATTCCTCTCAGACAGTCACACAATAGAGGGATAGATGTTCCTGAATGGGCTATCTGCTGGCAGAATGGGGGGCAGAGCTGAGCACCGCCCCATTTACACCTGAGTAGCCTGTGCTCTTCCTTCATACCAAGGACCTGACTACCCTGCATTTTCATTTCAGCCACCTTAGAGCCAGGGAAGGAGAGACAGGAAATTCCATGCTCTTCACAGACACTGTCTAGAAGCTTCTCCCACTTTCCAGAACCAGGACACCATGGTATAAAAGAATGGCCTATGACACCAACTATTCAGTACACTTCTGGACCTATGGATAACCTACTAGGAAGAAGGACTGCTGTGCTCCTGCAAGGACTGCCACTCTGCTGTAATGCTGCTCTGAAAGAACTGCTGCTGTGCCGACCAGCTGTCCTTTTGCCTGGGGAAGAAGAACTGGATATCTGCAACTTCATCTTGAACCCAGGGCTCCAGAGTGACTCAAAAAGCTAGTATGCTGGCATCCTGACCTGAGCCTCAGTGACGTAGCAGGCTCTCCAACTAACCCGTGGTCCCAGATGCAATGAGTGTCTTACCCCTAAGTGGTGCCTCTGAGGTCCTGGTACCTTGGTGTGGCCCACAGGCTCTTGAAATAAAGCTTTCAGGCTCTTCACGACCACAAGCAGGCCCGTTTGCATTGGATCTGCACTGCTTACACTGAAATTCAGCACAAGCCATCACCAGCAAGCATCGATCACCCATGAATCTTCTCCAACATGAACTGGACTCTTGGGACAAAACATGAGGAGGTAAATCTTCAGCTGGACTAATCTGTGACTGTATCTGCCCTGTGCTCCAGCACAGTTGGCCTAAACTTTTGACTTTGACCCAGTCCAGCATGATGTTTGTCTTTTTAATCCTATTTTATTGCTTAAGTGCAACTCTATTATTATAACCTGATGTGGGGTCTTTTTGTGTGGTGTTTTTACTATTTTACTGTTTGAAGTGTTGCACAAATACTTTACACATTCCCTCTAAATTAAGCCTGACTGCTCTGTGCCAAGCTATCAGGGGGTTGAGCACAGGTTAATTTGGGTTTTCTTGTGCCTTACCCTGACAAGGAGTGTGTTTGCTGCTAGACCAGGGCTCTCACCCCAGTCAATCAGAAACCCAGTTTCTAACATCACATAATTAGCTTTAGGGTAATTAAGCAAAATTACAGCAACATTACTCTAGACTTTGACGAATTTGCAAAGATCACTACCCAGCACTAAGCTCTATTTTCTTAGTGCAGAATGCACCCCCACATCCAAAATGGACCAGAGGATGCATTCTGCAGTAAGAAAATAGCACGTAATGCAGCACAACAAGAATTGCAGCAGCCGCTCACACTCTATTCATGTGATCTTGCAGTTGCCATTTTTGCAACAAATCACTCTTCATTACATCAAGCAGGTGTGATCACATAATTTCTGATAATTTCACATCACTAGAGTAGCATGAAATTACTAAACTTGCTCTGATTACTCCAGGTAATCAAAACATCGGCCGGGACTACAAATAATGTAACATGTGAAGTGTATTCAATACTAAACGTTGTTCATAATTTATGAAACTGCAATACTTAATCCTGTAATAATTCTAATATTGTGAGGTAACATTATTATTACTGCATTGTCAATTATCCGAGGGTTTATAGCAAGAATCAAAATGAGATGGGGACCTTGCTGTAACATTAAGCCATATTTAGACAGAGGCAACTGTTTAGGTTGTTAATCGACTAACAAATATAAATAGTCCTTTTTTGCATATAGATCGTACCATTAATGGTTAATCATACTCCTTGTTAGTATAAAAAAAGATCAGATGCACAGCAAAACACAGTGCTTTAGTCATAATGACTCACTTTGTTCAGGTTCAATAACTTGGATTATTATTAATGTCACAAACTCTGGTAAATAAACCCATTCAAAATTCTCCCGTGCCCGATTACCACATAGTGTTTAATACTGTTTATTACATAGGGTTTAATACTGAGGATATTTTTAGTTTAGTCAGTTAAGGAAACGGAAACCCATAACAATGTTTGCTATTATCATTCCCCTCAGTCATTTGACCACATCAAGAAATCAAGCCCAGTGTTCACCAGCAAGTAAAGGAAGGACACAAGTGCTATGTATGCAGGAAAATTGTGCTGGCTCATCTCATGATTATTTAGTAATGCATTCAGGATAGCTAGAAGAGCTGTATGTCAGAATATTGTATACAGAAATATCATTTGAAATAAATAATGCTTATAACATGTCATCCCATTTAATGCAGATTTTATGTTAGTATTTCAATAGGGAAATATTATTGTAGACAATATTCAGTACACAATACTTATATCGGAAATTAGTCTTACTACAATATCTTGTTCAAAGCAGGCTGCTTAATTTTAATTCAACCATGTGCCTTTTTACTTTATTCTGCACTTCCGCGTCCATAAACGAAGTATTTTTGACTCGGCTACTTCATGTCCTTGGAGATAAGTAAAGGTATTGCTTTCGCCAAACACCTTTACTATTGTATTATGAAAACAGGATTATAGTGATGGCAATTTGGGACAAAAGCTGTATGGGAATCTGTTGTGTACATAGTGGTGGTGAAGCGTTCTGTTGAGATTTTTATGCAATTTTTGTTGTGTTGGCTGTTTTTTTAATTGCATTCTGTGCTTACTTTTTATGTGGAACCTTGTAAAGGTGTAATTTTGTTATCTTGCTAAGTGCATCATGCTTATCTGTTTGCTAAGTATATGCTAGCAAATGGTCCTACATTTCCAGACAAAAGCAGCAAATGCTTTGAAGCAAACATTTACCACTGTCCAAGGTGGTAAAATAGCGCTGCACCAGCTATTCAGCAACGACAGCAAGTCCAAAACTGTAGCAGAGGCAGTATCTAAAAGTTAGTGCTCAGGGTGCTCAGTTTGTGTGACATGGCCCTCTCTTTGTTTCTTGCAGATTACTTCTGTTTCTTTTTCTCTCCGTGCCACTGAGTTTGCAACTTTTTTCTCGTTCGGTGCTTCTCGCCTTTTTGCCTTTGTGCCTCATGTTCGGGGGCAAAGTCTGATGATAGTACACTAAAAATGAGCATCAACAATCCACTACACAAATTAAGATATGATTCCAAGTATGTATTTATCTAAATGTTTGATGTTGCAATTTATTTACTTCTTGTGCCTATCGATTAGTTATTTGCCTCTGACATGACTGCGAAGTGATGGTGTTTTTCTTTAGGGTAGAATGCTCAATGTTCTCATATCGTTAATTAAAGTGGGCTGCATTACTAGTTGTTGTGCATCCGGTGGAATTGAATGCAGTATTGATACTGTTGTCAAAGATAGCTATTAGGTAACTGTTTGCCTTGTCAGTTAACAAATCAGAAACATTTAGGTGCATATTTATACTCTGTTTGCGCCGGAATTGCGTCGTTTTTTTTTACGCAATTCCGATGCAAAACTAACTCCATATTTATACTTTGGCGTTAGACGCGTCTAGCGCCAAAGTCCATGGAGTTTGCGTAATTGTTTAGCGTGGACACCTACTTTGCGTTAATGATATGCAAGGTAGGCGTTCCCGTCTAAAAAATTGACTCCGAGGCATGTGCGCCGTATTTACACTCCCGGGCAAAATTCACGCCCGGGAGTGGGCGGGTCAAAAAAAATGACATACGGCCACTTTTGCGCCGTTTTTTAGCGCCTGGAAAAGGCAGGCGTTAAGGGACCTGTGGGCTCGGAAGGAGCCCAGAGGTGCCCTCCCATGCCCCCAGGGACACCCCCTGTCACCCTTGCCCACCCCAGGAGGACACCCAAGGCTGGAGGGACCCATCCCAGGGACATTAAGGTAAGTTCCGGTAAGTATTTTATTTTTATTTTTTTATGGCATAGGGGGGCCTGATTTGTGCCCTCCTACATGCCACTATGCCCAATGACCATGCCCAGGGGACAGAAGTCCCCTGGGCATGGTCATTGGGCAAGGGGGCATGACTCCTGTCTTTGCTAAGACAGGAGTCATTTCTATGGGGGTTGGGAGTCGAATAAAATGGCGTAAATCGGGTTGAGGCGAAAAATTTGCCTCAGCCTGACTTGCCCCATTTTTTGGCGCCAAGCTCCATATCCCCCTACGCCGGCGCTGCCTGGTGTACGTCGTTTTTTTCCACGCACACCAGGCAGCGCCGGCGGCTAACGCCGGCTAACGTCATTGATTAAATACGGCGCCCGCATGGCGCTTCAGAATGGCGTTTGCCGGCGCTAATTTTTTTGACGCAAAACAGCGTTATCGCAGTATTGCGTCGAAAAGTATAAATATGGCCCTTAACATTTTCACACTTCCTTTAGCAAGCACAAAGGAGTTAATCTTTCTCGTTCTTAATAGAAAGGTACTGCACTCTTTAGATAGCCATAGACCTGTGGAGTTCCTTGGAAGATAAGGGGGCACCTGTTGGGACAAAAAAAATGAAATCGTCACATTCAGTGGAAAGTAAAAACTGAGAAGACAATTTAGAATCAACCTTTAATTGTTGAGCTGGATAAACATTCAGTGGTCTGATTAATGAGACATTTTCTCAGCTCCACAGGAGGTGACAATTTTGGAATTTAGCAGGAGGCGTAAAGGTAACACTGAATAGCTCCTCGTGAGGTCCACAAATGTCTCTGGCAGCTAAATACTGCCCAGTTGCTTGATGCTGTAAGGAACACCAAGCACAAATAAATCCAGTAATGCTAGGCCAGTTTTCAGAGCAGGGGAGCTGGGCAACAGTGTCAGCTCATTAAAATCATATGAGTTTTGAAAAACTCATGTATTACAGAGCAAGCTAATGTTAAAACAATATAAGTGAAACCACGACAGCCAGATAGTTTGGTGGCCTCCCAGAGATATTTTGACAACCATTATTGTCAAAGCCAATCGGTCGGGCCATTTAAAAATGAGTGGCGAGCTATTGCCAATGCATGTTTTCTTTGTGTGTGGGGGAAGGGCAATGCTTTCACTGATACCCTTCAGCATCAACAAAGTAAAAAAAAAAAAGTAATTATTGATATTGTCAGTGCTGTTCAACGTTGGTGAAGGAAAAAAACAAGCACAATGGGGAACAATCTCACTTGCGTTATCACTTGATTCTTAGGGCCAGATGCAGCAAGCAGGTTTGCCCATTCTGTGTCTATGGGAAAATGTGTTGGTACGTATGGCCCTTAGTTCTGTTCTGAGCGAGAGAAGATCATATCTGGAAAGGAGAAAAGGGTCTTAGCAAAAGGGGTGCCAAGAAGCACAGAAAGATGCTTCGGGACAACATTCATGGCATTACCAAGCTTGCCGTTTACCACCTAGCATGCCATTGAGGAGTAAAGCTCATCTCCAGCCTCATCTATGAGGAGTCCCATGGTGTGCTCAAGGTCTTTCTTTAGAATGTGATCCAGGATGCATCACCTACACCTAGCACACCAAGCCTATTGTGCCTTTATTTCAATGGAAGCAGGGTCCCTACTTTTTCTCCATACTCATGCTCTTGAAAATGTTATCTTCACGAAACTTTACAAAAAAAGTGCCAAGCCCAATCAGCTGCTACCTTGAAAGTTTTGTTATGATCCATCCGGGGGAGAGGGGGAGGAGGGGGCAAAAAAAAGCAGGGGGGGCAAAACATGTACTCCATATTCATTTTCAATAGGGATTTGTGAACAGCGAAATGCGCAAAAACTACAGGACAAAATTACACCAAATTTTGCAGGAAGGTAGGTCCTGGTCCAGAAAGAGTGCTTTTTTGTTCTGGTGTAATTCCGTTCAGTAGTTTTTGAGAAATTAAGGGAAAAACAAACTTGTATATCTAGAGAAGCGAAGGATTCGAGACCACTCCTGATCTTGTGCAGAGATATGATTGGCTGATGACACTTCAACAATAGAAGCCTTTTGAAGTGTTGTCAGCCATCTGACTGAAGCCGAGTCTCAAGAAAAAAAAGGAAAAAGAAAAGGGACCAGGTAACGCACACCCTGCCCCTTTAGCTCTGGTGGTGGGGTCCCAAAGGGACACCTCCAGTGCTAAAAAGCATTTTTTAAATTGTAATTTATAAACAGATTGCCGTGGAGCTTTGTTACTGTAAAGCCCCCAGGTGGGTCAAGTCCTGGGGGTTCATGTATATAAATGTATATAAAAGCGGGAGGCTACTTGCCCCATCCTGCTAGCCTCAGGACCGCCACTTCCCCAGGGCTTATAATTTGTATGTGTGGGCCACATGCCCCCGCTGCTGCCCTTGGTACTGCCACCTCCCCAGGGCTATGTTAGTATGGGTGGACATATATGAGATATTAAAGCCTAAAAAAACTCTAAATCTTTCTTTCACTTTCTTTCTTTCTTTCAATCAATTTCTCCCACTCACACACCCACTCAGACACTTACGCTCCTACTCACAGACCCACTGACACCCTCATGCACCCACTCACAGACCGGCATGCACAATGATGCACCCACTAAAACACTGATGTACACACGCTCAAACCCAGACAGACAATCTGACAGCCACTCTTATCCCTAGATACACCCTCTCACACCTATTCTCACACCCAGAGAAGCTGAGGCCAACCCCCACTGCGCAAGGCCACATGGCTGTGCACAGCTTGGTTTTGGGTGGTTAGGGGGTGTTGGCCGCAGGGTCTTGCTGCTGGCCAGGTCTTGCGGGTAACCTCCCCTGCTCACAGGTGCAGGATGTGAAAGGTTGGATGCTTATAGGGGGTTGGCCTCAGGGTCTGGTCAGAGGCCAGATTAACGTGTAGTAATTAAAATTAGTACATGTTAAAAAACCATAGAAATTATTGAAAAAACAAAGGTTACAGGGACTTAATAGTTAGGAAATAGAATTTAAAAAAACATAGGAATTCACTGAAAAAAACACACGTTACAGGGACGCTATAGTTAAGCTCACATTTTAAATGTACCAAACATAGAAATTCACCAGTCATAGTTAGAGTTACCTCAAGTAACTATAACTCGTGCCGTAAGGTAACTATAACTCATGTCCTTGCAATGCACTGCTAATAACATCATTGATAATATCAATGTAATATATGCAGTGACATTTTTGACCAAAAAACTATGCATGGTGGGGACGCAAGTTATAATTACCTTAGGGCACGAGTTATAGTTATTTGAGGTAACTCTTAACTGTAACTGGTGCATTTCTATCGTTTGGTACGTTTAAAATATATATTATACACCTTAAAGCACATAACCTGTGCCAGACATTCCTAAACTTGTGTCAGAAATTCCAGTTTCTGATAAGATTTAGTTGATAAGGACATCCCATTGACGACTTTTCAAGAGAGGTTCTTTGCCCAGATTATCTCCTGTGCTTCTACCAGAGACTGTCTCACCTCCTGCCAGCACACTTTGCAGATGCTACACCTTGTCTGAAGCTGATAAAGCCATGTCCCGGAGGAAGACCAACTGACTGTTATTGCAGCATGTGTTTGCCTTTGGGGGGGAACATTGCCTTCACACCTCCATTAATAAAGACAGCCTTTGATGTCAACAAAGTATGCGGTGCATCTCTTCTCCTTAGGAAACTCAACATTGTAAGTTGCTCGGCCTTCCATGCTCTCTTAGTATAGCGCACAAGAGTAGAAGTTATGATTTTAGGTTCTAGGTGACATCTTAACAATCTTAGAAATGTTGTTATCTGTGTTTAATAATGTGCTGTTTTTATAATATTCTGTGCAGTTGTTTTAGATGCACTGGGAAACACATTATTCCTGTAGTAATAAATACTTTTACTTAAAATGATTCATTCTTCTTGGTGCTGTGTGTTTGGGATATTTGGAATAACGAAATAGGTGCACCCTCAAGGAAAAGCTGTGTACAAGCCCCTGGCCTAGAAGGTGACTCCAAGAGTTAGATGGCCTGTTACAGCCACAGGACAATAAAAGCCTGCTTTCTTGAGAGCCAAGCGCCAAAAAAATCCCGAACACCACTGCATGCCAAAATGCAGACTGGGAGACTGGGTCCTGACCCTCAAATTTTGTTACACCAAGAAGAGATGTCAGAGTGCAGTTTGATAGCTCAGCACTGAAATGACTGCAAGTTAAAGGGAACTGCTGGTTTTGCCATAACAGGAGACCAGTAGACCTAAGGCAACTGGTTTTGTGCTGTTCGTCAACTGGACACTGGAGGATATAGACCCACTGAGGCCAAAGTCGATCCCCTGTGCTTATAGACCAAGGGATCGCCACAGGAAGACCCCATGACACTGGCTCAGCAACCTCAACATCTTCAGCGTCCTGCGTCTCTTGCATCGGGACCACTCCTGTGATTCCTATAGCAGTTTGCCCTTAGGACCTTGAACTGCTTAAACCTAGCAGTAACTGTTCAAAGAAACCTGTCTAGTCCCTGTTACTGGTTCCCTTTCGGAGTCGAACCCCATGCCCTTATAGCAAATGGACTCCCATTAAAAACAGAAGAAAGCCATCAGAACCAACCCCTTTCCTAAAATACCCTCTAAGAATATACCAACCCAGCCTCTACAGTCCTTCCAACAAATATCCCAAGGAGAATTTATGGATTTGGTCAAAGCAAGCAGGCCTTCTGGTTGCCCTTCTGACCCTTGTCCACCACAAATCTTCAAGAACATTCTTTTATCTACTTCTGCTGCCACACCTGTAAGAAGAATCATCAACAACTCTTCAACTACAGGAACCTTTCCTGTAGACCTGAAAAAGGCATACATACGACCGTTATTAAAGAAAACAAACCTAGACCTGCAGGACCCCAACAACTACAGACCAATCACAAATGGACCTTTCCTTTGCAAACTGATAGAAAGAGCAGCATTCGCCCAGATGTCACAATTCATTGAAGACAATTCTATACTTTCATACTTCCAAACAGGATTCCGCCCAGGAAGAGGCACTAAATCGGCACCCATAGCAATCTGGGATGATCTTAAAAACAACCGCAATGGAGTTGCTGCACTACTTCTCTTGGACCTCCCGCCTGCCTTTGTTACGATTGACCATGACACCCTAATTCAAAGACTCCACGAAGCTGGTATAGAAGGGACTGCTCTTGACTGGATTACATCCTATCTTCAAAAAAGATCTAATATCATCTATTCGCCCCCCTTCTCGTCCAAACCCTACCTCACAAAAGCAGGGGTCCCCCAAGGATTAATCATCTCAGCTTTGCTTTTCAACATCTACATGATATCATTACCGGAACTGATCAACGATTTTCATCTCACATGCTAAAACTACGCAGATGACACACAAATACTACTTAAATTAGAATGCCCCAAAAACATTGAAAACTCCGAAATCTTCAGTTGTCTCAGAGCCGTTGATCAGTAGATGACCTGGAGCCATCTCAAACTAAATACCTTCAAAACAGAAATACTCATATGTGGTGGTTGGAAAAGTTATGACCCACTGTGCGCCTGGCCTGACGATCTCGGACCACCTCCTCAATTATCCAAGGAAGTTAAAAACCTTGGAATCACCATGGACTCCAAGTTAACTATGAATGCCCAAGTGGACAAATTAGCACGAACAAGCTTCATCACCTTGAAGACTCTACGACGCATCTTCCCCCACCTCGGATTTCCACACAAGGTGCAAGCTACTATCTCGCTTGTACTATCCAAACTGGATTATGCCAATGGCCTCTACCATGGATCATCTCTATGATGAAAAAACTACAACGGATTCAGAACTCCGCAGCCAGGCTACTATTACATGTAAAGCCACAAGCCCACATCTCCCCTGCCTTGAGAGCACTACACTGGTTACCCGTTGCCAGAAGATGCACTTTCAAGCTGCTTTGTATCATCCACAAAGCTATACATGGAACAGGACCGCTTTTTATCAGAAACAAAATAACCAAATACATTCAACAAAGAAAGCTCCGCTCAGGATTGGCACCCGCCTTAGAACACCACCATACAAGAAAAAGACTATAGGTGGTACACCTTCCCCGTTCAAGCAGCCAAACTAGGGAATTCATTATCCCCAACTATGAGAGCCACAGATAACTTTCTTGTCTTCAGAAAAGTACTCAAGAGTTGGCTCTTTCCTTCATAACCACCATATTCAAACAACTATGGACTGCATATGCCTATGTTGATAAATATGTTTTCTGACTATGTGTATATTCTAGTTATGTATAGTTCTTTAGAAAATATGTATCGTTACTATGTCATAACAATAAACTACACTCACACTCTTTAAACCTGTTTGTGAGAAAACAGGGCTGATTGCAGAGGTCTCCTAACTTTTTGCCCCCATTTTCCACTTTTTGCTGGTGTTTTCCTGACACTGATGGTGCCCTGGGTACTGCTAACCAGTCCCAGGGCCTGTGCTCTGTATAAAATGGATATGCAAATTAGGCTAATTATAATTGGCTAAGTTAACCTACCTATAAGTCCCTAGTATATGGTAGGGCATGTAGGTTTTGGGACCACAGCATAGGTGGTGCACCCATAGGTGCACTGCTGAAGTGCCCAGTGTCATTTTAAAGGCAGGCCTGCCTTGCTGGCTGCTTTTAAATTAAAGTTATATGCAAATTCGACTTTGGAATTAAAAGTAGTTCCAAAGTCTTAAACTACCTTATTTTTACATATAAGTCACCCCTAAGGTGTGCCCTATGTGCCCCTAGGGCTGGGTGCCATGTAACTATAAGCAGGGACTTTACAAAAATAGATTTATAAGCCCTGGTGAGGTAAAAACAGCCAAATTCGTTTTTCCCTCATAGAAGTAAATGGCCTTCATAGGCTAGAATGGGGAGACTTTATTTAAAATTTTAAAGTCTCCTTAAATGTTGCATACCAAGAATTTGGTATCAAATTAATTGTTGTAATAAATCCCACAACTTCCAGTTGTTGGATTTAATATAACTTGTTCAGGTAAAAAGTTTTAGACTTTACCTAAAAAGTTGCCAATTTCAGCCCTGCATTGTTTTTGCTGCTGTGCTCTGATTGGCTAGCCTGCAGCAGCTTAGCCAAGCTGCCTTGATGAGGTGTGAAGTGGCCTGGCTTCACAAAAAGGAATGTGCCTGTGGGAGAGAATCTCCCCTCAGCAGATGGTGAGGCAGGAAGGGGGAGGGCTGCCAAACTGGTCTTCAAAGGCAGAGAAGGACATTTGGAGCACCCAGCAACACCCCCACATCCTGCAACCCCAGACAACTAGGTGCCCCCTTGATTAAATTAGGAGAGGGCAGGAGAGGGGTGTGTTTATAATTTTTAGCCACACCAGTGGGTGGGCTCAGCCAGATGTAACCTCCAAAAATCAGATTCAGCCATGATGGATTTTTAGAGAATGTTGCCTTCTGGTATGGATTTTTGCCACACTTCCCAGGAAGTGGTCATCACAGGGGGACGACCCTGTACCTGATTGGAGAACCAGGACCCCCCTGCTTTTCACCCAGGAGCAAGGATAAAACTGGCAGACCTGCACCCACACCTCAGATCCCCACAAGATTTCAACAAGAAAGAACTAAAGGAGAAGAAGGACTGCCCTGCTGGACCCCTGGCATGCACCTGGAACCTGCACTCAGAAGGACTGCACCAGCTGCACACTTGGGCTTCACCACAAGAAGGACTTTGCCTGGCTTCAACTGGTTCAAGGAGGGACTCCCTGTTTGCTACAGGTGAAAAATTGCTAACCAGAGTCCCCTGCACCAACTCCTGAAGAAAGCGACCAGCTGACCACTGCCCAGTGGCCAAAAAGGAGTTTGCGCCAGGAGCATTCTGGGAGTTGTAGTCTGCACCCCCCAAGGACCATCACAGAACTTCTGGACCCTTGGGGTGAGCTGTGGACCCCCAAAAAACCTTAAAAGGACATCTGGGTGAAGCCCCAGAAGTTTGGAGAAGATTGGAGAATTTTTGTAAAAAAGCGCCATAGAGGAACCGACCCGCCGCGGCAATTCTAGCCGGCTTGCCTCAACCGCGACCCGGCCTGATTTGGTGGTTCGTCCCGGTAAAGAAAAATCTCAGAAAAAGAGACTAAGGGCCTCATTGTGAGGCTGGCGGGCGGCGGTAGCCGCCCTCCTGGTGGGAACCGCCATATGGCCGCTTCCCGCTGGGCTGGCGGGCGACCGCCAGAAGGCCGCCCGCCAGCCCAGCGGGAAACCCCTTCCCACGAGGAAGCCGGCTCCGAATGGAGCCGGCGGAGTGGGAAGGTGCAACGGGTGCAGTTGCACCCGTCGCGAATTTCAGTGTCTGCTAAGCAGACACTGAAATTCTTTGTGGGGCCCTCTTACGGGGGCCCCTGCAGTGCCCATGCCATTGGCATGGGCACTGCAGGGGCCCCCAGGGGCCCCACGACACCCCATACCGCCATCCTGTTCCTGGCGGGCGAACCGCCAGGAACAGGATGGCGGTATGGGGTGTCGGAATCCCCATGGCGGCGCAGCAAACTGCGCCGCCATGGAGGATTCCTGAGGGCAGCGGAAAACCGGCGGGAGACTGCCGGTTTTCATGTTTTGACCGCGGCCAAACCGCTGCGGTCAGAATGCCCTGCGGGGCACCGCCAGCCTGTTGGCGGTGCTCCCGCCGACGCGGGGTCGGAATGACCCCCTAAGTCCGAAGGTAAAAAGTTGACCGGGACCTTCCATCCATCGTATCCGAGAAGGGCTCCATGGACGTCGGATCAAGATCCAGGTTTACCCCGGTCGAAGGATTTTCACCTCGAAAAAACGACTAAGTCCGAAGGTAAAAATCTCCACCGAGGAATCCAGCATCGCGTATCCGAAGAAGGGCTCCAGGAGGTCGGATTGGACTGGCAGGTTCGTCCCGGTGAAGAAAATCTTCAAAATAAAGACTAAGTCAGAAGGTAAACTTTTAACCGAGGCGTCCCGCGACCTGTAGCCGAGCAGGGCTCCATCGCGGTCGGCCTGAAACTTTGACTTTGCCCCGGTCGAGGTGCAACCAGATGACCCGATTGGCGCTTTTTGTTTCTAAGCGCTAGAAAAATAATAATTCTTTAAAAATTCATATCTCCGGTTCCCCTTATCCGATTTTATTCGTTTTGGTGTCATTTTAAAGATATAAATATAAACTATTTTTGTAAATTGGTTTTGGATTTTTAAACTGTTTCTTGTGTTTTATTTAATTACTGTTTTGTGATATTCGAATGCTTTACACTCTGTCTCCTAAGTTAAGCCTTGACGCTCGTTGCCAAGCTACCAAGGGTGGAGCTGGGGTTAATTTACTGAGACCTAACTAGACCTAGGTGGAGGTTAGTGGCTTGTTGCTAGGTGTAGGTACCTACCTGCCCTTACCAATAACCCATTTTCCAACACTGTTTAACTAAGTATATTTACTCATGGTTTTTAAATATGTATATGTATGTACATATATGTGTGCATATCTGTGTGTCTGTGTGTGTGTGTGTGTGTATATATAAATATGTTTGTATGTGTGTATGTTGTTCTGTGCTTGGCATGTTCGTGGTTCATTGCATGGCTCCTGGGTGGGTTGTTATACTAGATATCTATGAATCCTTGCTCTCATCTTATATCACCCTTATCTACCCATCACCATATGTCATGTCTCTATCAATCTATCCTCCATTCCCACTCTGACTCATCCCAAATCCATTCAACTACTTTCATCTCCTAAATAACTCTGCCTAAGCTCTTCCCTCCGCTTCCACATCTAACTCACCAAACCTCACTTTACTACCATGATCTCCCAAAAAACCCTACTGTATTCTCCCTCATTTATCTCACCCAGCTACTATGATCTCCCTAACCCCTTCCACAGACTCTTCCCTCCTCCATCCTCCTTTAATCATCCCAAACCTAAATCCTATTACCATATACTCCCAATTAACACTTCTGGATTATTTCCTCTGCCACCCCTCCATTACTCCAGTCAATCTAACTAACAAATTCTCATATCCACGACTCAAATAATTAACTCATAATAATACTAAAACTGTACTCATATTTCTCTATACTAATCCATCACTAATTTTTGTTGGGTTCTGGACTAGCGTGCTACTCACCGAAAAGCGCTTTGACGCCTCGTCAGGGGTAGTAAGCGCTATAGAAATACTATTACAATATATATATATATATATATATATATGTATATATATATATATATATATATATCAAACATTTTGTTGCATCTTACTTTACATCACTTTACATTTATTTGGGTCTTCCCTTAACCCCTCATGCTCCACCTCATGCTCGGGGTATGACAGTTGATCTTCTAGACCTTTCATCTGTCTAAGAAGGGCATATTCTTCCATTCTTTCACTTTTGCTGATTCTGAAAGCCCACTGGTTGATAATACCCCTCAAAACGCCTTAGATGCAGCTCAGGCTATGTTCAGCTGCCAGGTCCCCAATTTGTTTTAAAAAATTATATGGCTTTCATCTGTCTAAGAAGTGTTTATTCTTCCTTTCTTTTGTTGTATCTGAAAGCCCAGTGATGATAATACCCATCACATACACTTTACATGCATCTCAGATTATGTTCAACTGGCAACTCCCCAAGCTGTTTAAAAAAAGACGTGTGTTACTTTCTAAATGTTGAGCAAGGGAGGGTATAACCAGCAGGGTGCAGTGTAGTTAACCAGTTCGACATGTACTTTTAAGTTTAACATGCCCGGGCAGTGAAAAACTCTTAAATTCGTTTTTCACTATTGCAATGACTATCTCTCCCATAGGCCAGCATTGGAGTTGCCTTCAAACATTTTTAGGTGTAATTTCCAATTAGGAAAATATAGAAATATGAAGTGTGGTGTCTATGAACTCACAATTTAAAAATACATCTTTTGGTGAAGGTGGGTTTTAAATTGCAGGTCTAACAATGTCACTTTTAGAAAGTTGGCATTTTCTTACTTTAACCATTCTGCACCTTAGCCTGCTTCTGAAAACACATCTGGGTTTAGGTGACAACTACATCTGTGCATTCTCTCCAAACAGCCACAAACAGGAAGGGCCGGGTGTGACAGGAGATACCTCTGCGTTTATCTGCTTCTGAAAACACATCTGGGTTTAGGTGACAACTACATCTGTGCATTCTCTCCAAACAGCCACAAACAGAAAGGGCCGGGTGTGACAGGAGATACATCTGCATTTATCTGCATGCTGACAGTTGTCCTGGGCAAGGAGAGGTAGAGGCAATTACCACTTACATCTGAATAAGCTGGGTCCTGCCCTCACACAAAGGGCTGATGACCCCCTACTGCGAGTCTTGAGACACCATTGGGTTGAAACCCGTCCTTGTGCACTTCAGAGAATTATTTTGAAGTTATCCCTACATTAAAGGTATTTTTGGGCCTCTGACACCATATAGTCAGAACACTTCTGGACTGAGGACATCAGGAAGAAGGACTGCCGTGATGTCAAGAGGAACAGCCACTTTGCTGTTTGCTCTGCTGTGTTGGCCTGCTGCCTGCCACTTCTTGCCTGGGAGTGAGAGGACTGGATTCAACTCTCTACATCGTGCAATTTAAAGTTTGTCCAAGGGCCTGCCTGAGCTTGCCTCCTGTTTCTGAAGTCTCAGGGATATCAAAGACTTCACTTGCATCTTGATACCAGCACCTGGGCTCCTCTGCTGTGACTCATGGACTCCTTTGTGCGTCCTGCTCTGCCAAGTGGTGCCAAATCATGTCCTAGGCCCTTTGAAATGAGTGTGGTGCTGCAACACAAAAACTGATGCAATAGCACTGGCGTGTCACTTGAAACCGAAGCATACTGCTGCAGAAATGCTGCTTTGCTTCTGCCTGCACAAAAGCCATGGACACCGCTCGCCGACTGTGCAACTCAAAGACCCTGACTTACAATGCAGCCCCAGTTTGACAGATGCAGCTCTGATGCATTGGGACCACTACTCATCGCTTCTGGACATCGACACATCAAAGACATTGCCCGATCAGGAAACAACACATCGTTTGCAAGCGTGACACATCTCGTCCTCTGGATCAACACATTATCACCGAGTATTGATGCAACAAAGGTACTGTCAGCGGGTCTGGGTGACTCATGTACCCGGCCTGTGCTCCATCGCGGTTGGACTGAACTTTTGGATTTACCCCAGTCCAACGCAACCAGATAGCCCTTTTGGAGCTATTGTTTTCTAAGCACTGCAGTTTGATTTATCCTTTGAAAAATGCATAACTTGACTTGTATATGCCAATTCAGGTACCATTGTCCAACTTATTATAGGATGACTGTGTTATAACTGATTGCTTTACTCAAACCATACTGCCTAACTCTACATGGCCCAATGCATCATACATTTATACATCTACAACCTTGAGGAATTTGTATCTTGTATTAATTTGTCAGCCTCCTCCTTCAACTGTACTGTCTGCATCTTATTATTTCACATGCCCTTGAAAAATGCTGGAAACATTGACTCCACTTTGACTCCCAAATCCTGCAGCACTGTAATTTTATTTCCGAGAAGCCATTGTCTCCCTTCTGTCAATTGATACATCAGCTTTCTAGATCATTTTCCTGCCACTCAAACAATGAAGAGAATGAAGTTGGGTTGAGTTTAGGATGCTGAACGAGCAATTCAAATTCTTAAAAAAAGCATAACTTCTGCAACACTACTTCACCCAGACTTAATCCAGTCTTTTATTGTTGAAGCTGACACATCACAGGTTCCCGCTTGAGTGCGCTGTCACAGTGAGTTTCAATCCCTGGACATTTGCATCCTGTTACTTATTGTTCTTGAAAGCTGCCTTCAGCAGAATGTTACTTCCATGTGGGTAATAGAGAATTATAGGCCATTAAGGTTGCCTTTAAAGAATGAAAACACTACTTGCTTAGAGGTCAAGTGTCACTACTTTAACATATGATCGAAATGTACATTTTCTAAATTCAGCCCAAGCATTATCTGTGAGACAATTGTGCTGCACACAATTCTTTAGTGACCTTGAAAAAGGAATCTTATAGTGGATCCTTTGTCCAGGTTTGGGTATACCATGACAAAACACTTTGCAGAGTCCCAGTTAATTACTGTACCAAAAACAGATCTTGGGAGCTTTGACTGTGTTAGAATTCATGGAACAATTTTAAAAAAAAGATCAGAAAGGATCAGAAGCTCAACATGTAACTTTTGAACATGGAGGAATAATTATTGATATTTTATGTTGTATTTGAAATGTGTTGTATACACATATAGTAACACTACAGGAACAAATGCTACAATGGTGTCAGTCTGGAGCGTTAGAAGGTCACCCTGGAAAAAAAAGCACTTGAGATTACACAGCAACATTTTTGATTAGCCATAAATTTCTATCAATGCAACAAAATGAGTTGATAAATATGGGATTTGTGTACAAGTAAAAAGTTCCCATATAGTTGCAGTTGTATTATAACAGCCTCTGCCTGTCTGACCAAAACCATGGCACTCAATGTCTTTAGACTTTATCGTAAAATTGTGAAAGTCTGATCTAGGGTTTAACACTATATAAGTGGCAGTAGACCACCTTCACAAAATGACACATTATGTTCTATTAAAAAAAGATACCCACCACAGCAGAACAAGCACCTTATTCTTGTAGAGCATGATCAAACTCCAAGGAAACCATTCTGTCCTTATTTCTGACAGGGGATCACAATTTATTGCCCATTCCTGAAACTCTTTGTGCAGTCTGAGCAATCAGATGGACCTCAATGTCATTCTATCTTATAGTCATCATTTTCAAACCAAGGGCAGACTGGAAGAGTCAATCACTACTTAGAACAGTATTTACACTGCCACCTGTCGCCGGAATCTGAAGACTGGGCCCAAATGCTGTGGGTGGTAGAGTTAGTCTATAACAAGTTTGCTCATTTTTTGCCTGGTTATCCCAATTTTATTTAGTTAATGAGTTTCATCCACAAATGCCCCGTGCAGACATTATCCAACCCAGCAGGTGCCAGCTGTACAAGACCTTCAGGAACACTTAGTGAAAATCCATAAATCAGTACAGGAAATATTAGAAATAGCCAAACGCAGTTACGGGTATTTTGTTGACAAAAATAGGCAGTCAGGTACTGATGTCTAACATAGAGTTCAGGGATGGCTACCCACAAAGAGCTTGTGTTTGAAAGGATAAAATAAATGTTGATCTTGTGGGACCCTTAACGTTTGTTAAAAAGGTGAGCCCAACAACTGTGAAATTAGACTTGCCAGGCACTTTAACATTATACCCAGTTTTTCATATGCACTATTAAAACATCCACTTTCATACCCCTACCCATCGCGGTAGAATGGTAGCAAGAATATGAGGTAAGGGCAGTCATACATTCAAAAAGAGTTTGAGGTTGACTCTTCTACCTCATAGACAGGAATGGATATTAGCACTGGAGGCGCCCGGTGCAACACTCTTTTTTGGCACCCCAACCCCCATGACCACCTCCTCAGATTTGCTTTCACTACGCAAAAATGCCCCTCATCTCTCCATAGCCCTTCTTTCACGTACATTTCATTTGTTTTAAATTGCTGGTAAACCCTGGCTGTACTAATCCACTCAACTATCAACATAAAATGCTGATCTGTTCTTTGCAGCAGGCATATTAACCCTCTGCGTTACTTTATGGTGAGTCAAATTTGCCACTAGACAAAACTCCGATCTCTCTCTCTCTAGCAGGAACATTCATTACATGAGTTATCTTGACACTTTAAAAAAGTTAAATACACAAGGAACCCCGCATCCAGTGCTCTTACATCTTTAAGTTAATGGTAAACAAAGCATCCCCCCTGAGATCAGCTCCCCCCTTCCTTCGAGGTAAGAGCCTAGTGCAGCTGCACCAGTCTCACTGCCCTAAAGCAAGCCCTGCACCAGAACACGGACCATAGGAGCCAGTAGGTCACGTACACACTACACATTTGTCTCATCAAATGCATTTTTGAAATCTAACTCTGCCAAAACCTACAGGGAAGGTTTTGGCAGATTTGTACTGTCAAGACTGCCCAGTAAGGCCATTGCAGTGAAATAACTCATTCAGAGTCTCTACAAATATTTCAGCCTCTCCTTTTAGTGTGCCCACCCATATCTCAGGCCCCCATAGTGAACTTTGCCAATGTTGTAGATTAAGCCCATTTGGGTCTCTGCACATATCGCAGCCTCATCTCTGCACCCCTTGCTTGGGCTGCGCCACACTTCGAAACATTCTAGAAAGTATAAAGAACACTCCTGCAAGATTTCTGAAGTTTCTCTAGAACAACCGACATGTTGGGTGTGGCACAGTACAAAAGCTGTGCCTGACTGGAATATGTTGTCTGTTATAGATTCTGAGGTGAGAAAACATTCTTACCTGAGCTAGTGGTTCCTCAATCAAGGTCTGCTGAATTTCGTACTTATTAGACGTCTGCATCCTCATGACCAGTAACTTTTGGATGTTAAAAAATTAAAGCAAAAAAAAAACACGAAAGAAAAAAGTTACAACAAAAGTAGATTCATACATGCACACTTGTGCAGCATGAACATGCCACTATTTTTTGTCACACGCTGTATCGGTAATCTTTGGAACCTGCAAAACAAGAATCATTGTTGGGACACACGTTGATTTGTTCCACCATTGCAAAGCAAGGGCTACGATTAGAACACTTATGAAAATTGTTGTGATTGTCGGTAGTACTATTTTAACGGGCTATGGTTCAAGCTTTCCCAGGTGCTATTAGCAAACGTTTTACTAATATTGAAGCCTTCCTTAATACCATTATATGCAGAATCATTGATAAATTGGCATTAGCACTGAACTTTCAATGTTGAATGTTTTTGGTCTGTGGGGTCATATCTTCCTCGGTCGTGGGTATACTGGTGTCATCTTGTCCATAAATTGGTGCAAGATGTGGTTAAAAAGTCACGATCCACACGGGTGAGTTCTTATAATAAAGATTTAATCCAGCAACGCGACCTAGCGTCCAGCCATTCATGAGGAAGGCCAGTAACTGCCACCTCTAGAATATCAGGACGCACACATTCCAACCGAACATTGCATGTAGGCAAAACATAACACATCCTCTTTCCTTCGCATTATTGAAGTGTATGAGAAAACAAGACATGAAATATAAAATAACTGAGAACCTGAAAAGGAGAGGAAAAAAAACCAAAAGGAACATCACACTCTAACATAATCATCGAAGTATGCTGGGGGCGTATGAGTCAGCTCCTTTCTCTGGTGCATTCTGAAGATCATCCTCTCTTGGCAAATCTTGGGTATTCCCACTAGTACCAGCGCTGGCATTCTCTTTGTCCCTCTCATTACACATGAAAAGAGCATCTGAGCATCCTTCCTCTGACCTCCTAGTACACGAACCACCCCTCTGGTACACTGCCACATATCTAATATTCCACTTCTCTCCATCTTCTAACTCAACTTGGAACTTTCCAACCTTCACCACACAAAGAGGCCCCCTGAATTTTGAGATGCCACTCTTGATTCTACCAGACTTGATCTTGACCCAGTCTCCTACATCCAGTCTTATCTTATCGCACTCAGTGAGCTCACACTCCTCTCACCACCAGAGGCAACTCATTCCTGAAGCCACGAGCAAACCAACTTTAAACCCACAGAAAGCCCCCTCATCAACTAAAAAGGACACTTTTTGGTAACACTGTGAATTGTGGACCGATTTGCCCACACCTTATCCACATTTTTTTTACTCACACAGCAATGATTCGCAAGAGCTAACTGTATAGTGCCCTTAACCAACCTATTGATCCTTTCCACAATACCATTGCCCTGAGGATAAAACAAAGAAGTTCTAGAATGTCTCACCCCACAATTCTTCAAAAATCGAACACATCTCATTAGAAGTTAACTAGGTACCGTTGTCTGTAATCAGAACGAAAGGGAAACTTTCCTCAAGAAAAATCTCATCCATCACCCTTATCACGGTGTTTGTGGTGATATCCCGAATGAATTTCACAATCAGCCCTCTTGAATGCACATCCACCACAACCACTGCAAATCTCAGCTGAAACGGAAGTTCCATAAATAGGACCAATGAAGTCCAGACAGATGGTATGCCAAAGTGTTTTGATTTCAGTAATGACCGAGCTGACAAAAATCTCTGGAATGTACTTCTTTTTTTAAAGAAGACATTTATTATTTCACCACAAGGTTCCTGAGAGAGGAGGTTAGTAGGTTGGAGGCACACATTTAAAAAGAGTCACAGCAATGAAAGGAAAATCTATCAAACTGATTCTCAACTGCAATGTACACAGCAAATATATGTGATTGTATTATAGCATAACTGCCAAGCAAAGAATAAAGTCAAAATTCATCACCGTAGGGCCTATCACTGCTCTTCATCTTTCTCATGCCAGCAAGTTGATGACCCCTGTTCAACTGCCAGAAAGAGTTTTTCCACCCTCACGGGAGGTCAGGCAGTTGACGTCCACTTCTGACTGAAGTCTTGGAAAATTCCCCTTGCTGCTGCCCAGGGATACCTTTTATATTAAATAATTATGGGAAAAAAGCCTTCTAAAAGGCCTTCCCTCTCAGATGTGAATTATTAAAAAATGCTGGCTTGTTTAGCTAAACCTTGACAGGAATATGTATTTCAAGACAAGCCCCTCAAGGTCAGACTGTTTTTTGCACTAAAGAAAAACACAAAATATGCGCTTCCTTATCATGCTATTGTGTTCGGTGAGAGAAAATACGAAAAACACAAGCTTTGTTTACCATGTGGAAAAACACAGCTCATCTGCAATGTCTCAAATGCAATGTCTAACGCCACAATAAAGCCAAGAGGCAGCTAAACTGAATAAAAAATGTAATGTCTAACGCCACGATAAAGCCAATAGGCAGCTAAATTGAATACAAAATGTAATCTGCAACTGGTAAACATTGAAAAACTAATATGCACAGTGGTGAAACACAAAGTCAATGGTCAAACATACTTATTTTCACTACACAAGGCCTACCAGGATCCTCAATATGTCCACCAGTCTTCACCACTCCTACTTTCAGCCTTTTTTCACTCTCCTTACACAGTCTGCATGTTTCCACCCAATCCTTAACTTGAGCATCCAGTCCCGGCCACCAAAAAACCTCCTTTAACCTCCTGCACGTCAACCCTTGTCCTAAATGACCTTCGTGCGCTGAACAAAACAATTTGAACCTCAATCCTTGCGGTGGAATAAAACGATCACCACGCATCAATACACTGTCTCCACACATAGACAACTCATCTAAAACACCAAGATAAGGTCTTAGAGACAACGGGAGAGTACTTTCTCTCCTAGCACCCTCACAAACCAACTTAAATAACTGCTTAAGACAATTGTCCGCATTCATCTCACTCTCCCATTCTTCCTGTGTAAATGTACCCAAACTCCACTCAACAACATCAACAACCGACGCAACAGCATCCCCAGTATCACTGTTCTTTACAGATTGAGCATCAACCCTTTCCCAGTCAAGTGACAATCTAGACAAACAGTCCGCTTGCATATTCTTCCAACCTTGGACATAATCCACACGGTAAACATCTTCTTGTAACCTGGCCGCAAGCCTAGCTAACCTTGCTGACCCTTTTCCTCCTCCACCGGAAGACAAAATCTTTAACAAAGGTTTGTGATCGCTCCGCAAAACAAACTCCAAACCCCACAGATGTGTCCTAAAATATTCAGCACCCCAAACAGCAGCCAAAGTCTCACATTCAATCACTGAATAATTTTGTTCTGCTTGAGTCAGAGTTCACGAGGCAAATGCAACTGTTCTCTCTTGACTCCCATGCATTTGAGATAACACAGCACCCAAGCCAGTTCCACTTGCATCTAAAGTCAAAACAGGACGCAATTTTATGTCAAAAGCAGTAAGTATACCCGCATCACAAATCTCATTTTTGATATTATCAAAACAATGTGATTGTTCAGTTGACCAAGAAAACCTGTTACCCTTCCTCAGCAATTTTCGTTGGTCCTCAGTCCTCTCTGCAAACTTGTCCACAAATTTGGAATAGTACTCGACCAAACCCAGGAAAGACCTCAACTGGTCCTTATAATTTGGTGCCAGAGCCAACCTAATAGCTTCCAAGAGACTTTTCTTAGGTTTGATGTTCCCCTTTGAAATAGTGTACCCCAAGAAATCAATTTCCTCCACCAGAAAAGTGCATTTGTCCTGATTTAAACTCAAACCTGCTTCTCTTATAGCCGCCTTGAGAACCTCCTTCAACATGAGATTGTGTTCACCAACAGTTTCTCCTAAAACTAAGATGTCATCCTGAAAGAACAAGACATTCTTAACGTTGTCAAATTTTTTTGTCATTATGTGTTGGAATACACTTGCAGCAGATGTGAGACCAAAAGGCATATGGGTAAACTGAAAAGTGCCTTCAGGGGTCACAAATGCGGTCAAATGCTTACACTAAGGATGAAGTCTGATCTGACGATAGGCATTTTTCAAATCCAGCTTTGTGAAATACCTTCTATTTTTAATTGCTGTCAACAACTCACTAATATTAGGGAGAGGATATGTGTCAACCACAATGTTTTGATTTAAAGACCTCAAGTCAACACACAACCTCACCCTACCATCAGATTTCCGCGTGATAACCACTGGATACATCCATGGAGACACTTCAACAGGTTCTATTGTACCTTCAGATAACATATTATTAATCACTTTCTTGACCTCATCTCTCACTACTAAGGGTATTTTACGCAGCTTGTGCTGGCTTGGCAAAGCATCATCTTTCAAAATTATCTTGTGTACATAGCCCTTCAAACATCCCAAAATTATTTTGAAAACATCCTTGACCCCCTCCAGAATATATTGCAATTGCATATCCTTGATTGGACGCCCTTGGACTAATGACAATGTTAAGATCAAATTGATGCATCCCCCCAAGATAGATGGACCTTCAACGGCTACATAAACTTTCCCTGTGACCTTCCTCCACTCAAACTGTATTTGCTTTAGCATGTAGTCCACCAAATGAATTTTCCCACCTTGATATCCTCCTGGAGAAATATCTTTTGGAAACAACTGCTCATTCTTTCAATGCTTTCTATAAAGACTCTCAAGAATTATAGTGTACAATGAACCAGAATCTGTCATAGGACTAATCTGAACTTCAGTGAAGAGAGCAGTAGGCCTAGAAACCCTTCGCCCACTACTATCCTCCACTAGACTCTATTCATCACTCACAACCAATATTCTGTCCTCACAGGGAATATCATGGCATTCTCCCACTATGTTTATACTTGATCTTGCATCTTTAAAGGATTTCTATTTTCTTTACACATATGAGCGTAATGCCCCTTAAGGCCACACTTACGACACTCTTTATTGATAGTAAAACACTTCTTAGAATCGGCTAAATGATATACACTCACACAACAAAAGCACTCTTTCCCTTTCACTTTGGTAGGAAATGTTCTTTTTGATACTGCACCTACTTCTTGTTGAGTCCCCATAGAGTCAGTAGTCAAAACCATAACATCTGCAGACCTATCTTTTTTTTCGAATTCCTTTATACACCACTGTGACTCTTCAATCACCTTTGCCATGTCAATTGTCTCCTGCAAAGTAGGGTCTTTAGCAGCCCATAATCTCTCCTGAATCTTCCTACCGCGACACTGAACAATAAGTTGATCTCGTATCAACTCTTCAGACAAAGTCCCAAACCTACATTTGATTGGTAATTCTCTCAATCTCGACACAAAGTTGTCAATAGACTCATGATGATCCTGTGGTTGAGTATAGAACTTACATCTAGCCAACACTAGATTGGTCTCTTTGGCAAACCTATTCTCGAACCTCTTAATTGCCTCTCTGAATACATCATCCATCGGTTGACCATTAGGACCCAAAACAGGAGGTAAGTATTTAAAAATTTGCTGTCCTTCACAACATAAAGTACTCAACAAAATAGCTTTTTTGCATTGAGATTAAAAATTTTGACCATCAAGAGAAATAATATAATTATCTAGCATCTCTATCCAATCTTCCCAAGGAAGAACAGGTAACCCTGGAAGAGGTAGAAACAAAGATGGTGGGGAAATATTGCTCCAAGTAGCCATCACAACCTCACAGAGCCTGTTGCAAAATAAAAAATAAATAAAGACTGTTATGCCCATCAGAAAAGTCAAGAGTAGGTTGAAACTTCAGTCGATCAGACACAATAAGAGAAAGGAAAAGGTGTGCAGATCACCGTTGAATTAACTTGACGAAACCTGCACAAACCCCAAACAAGCATTGCACCAGAAGTCAGCTCTGCACAAAATATGTACAGGTGTGCAGATCACCATGGGCATAAAGAAAAGTACAGATTACACTGTAAGTACGGCAAACCAAAGGTATCAGTGGACAAATTACCAGAAGTAAGATGCAGATACCGGTGTGCAGATCACTGTAGAAGAAGTAACCCTGCACAAACACTTCTATGTCTCCTTCTATGTTCAGTCTTCTCTGTTGGGTAAGGCACACATGAGAAACACTTGAACGCTCCTTCCCTTCCACGAGGGAAACACAGCGTGAATGAACACACTATGAGGAAGGGAACCGTCCAGTGTACCTCGTCGCTCCACCTTTTTCTCCTCCCCTTGCTCCTTGACACAACACGTCTGTTGCACGTTGACGCTCCTCCCCTTCCTCCAGGCAAACACAACGTGGATAAACACACAATGAGGAAGGGAACCGTCTGGTGCATCTCAACGCTCCTCCCCTTCCTCCTTCCTCCACGCCTCCGCAATACGCGCACTTCACAACACAGGGTGCGTCAGTTGTAGTGCAGCCCTCCTTCCTTACACTTTCGCACCAGAGATCGGTGCTTGGGGAAAGGCAACTCCGATGTCCACTGTGTCCGCCACTCTCCCATCAGCGATCAGCACCTGAGGAAACCATTCACCGCTGCAAAGTGCTCGACTCCAATGTCAGCTGCCGCATCGTCGAAGACACCAAGAGCAGGGCGAGCTCTGGGCTGACCTAGGTCATGTTTCTCTAATGCTCGTCGCCAAAATGTGGTGAAAAAGGTCACGATCCACATGGGTGAGTTCTTATAATAAAGATTTAATCCAGCAACATGACCTAGCATCCAGCCATTCATGAGGAAGGCCAGTAACTACCACCTCTAGAATGTCAGGACACATACATTCCAACCGAACATTGCATGTAGGCAAAACATAACACAAGACAAGCCTCTGGGTGGATCACACAAGTCTTGTAAATCACACTGTTCATCTACGTATGGAGAGAAAATTGGAAGTTGCGGACAGTTTGCACTTATCAAACATATCTTCAGACCTGGATACTGCTTCAGTGGTCAGACCAACATTATTTTTGAGGAGAGATAAAGTTTGTTGTGCCAATTCTTTGCTCATGAACAAGACTGTGTACTATGCTTACTTTCATCCACCTTCTCGGGAAGAGAAATGTCTCTTGGCCATTTGAAGATGAAGACCGTTGATATTTCTTTGCTTTTTCATGGATAGTAGCAAATGATTTTTCATGATTAAGTATTTTTTAGTCGGAAGGTATGAGTATTCATTTTATGTAGTTAAAATAATTCATGTGAACCAGGACTCATGTTTCTCGGAGAGCTGTTTTCTGTTTTGCATTGAAATCCAGTAGCAGGTTATATCAAAGATAAGGTGCTGATCTGCAAAGTCTGTGTTGACTCTAGTCTTGCATTTAATTTTGGCAGTGCCAAATATTACGCTTTTGTTATTGTAATATGGTCACACGTCGGGTAGGGTTTGTTCTTGTTTTGGAGGTATTTGAAAACAGATTCTTCAAGGTATGTGTACATAAGTCATAATAACATGACTGTGAGTCTGGACAACTAGGGTGCCAATTGGGGCTTTTTAATCGTGTTGCTACCATGTGGTCATTTTTAGTTTCTAAATGAGGCATCCTGTAGATTTTTTAAGTCTTTTGATCTGGGCATTGGAGAATTGTATTTCTTTTCTGATTTGCAGTAGAAGTACTGAGCACATATGTGTCTGTGATGGGGGTATGGTTTGATGGTTCGTCTTCTGAAAAAGAGCAGATCTCCTTCATGATGTCAAACCCACTAACCACCATATGAAGGTTTAATGAGATCTTGCAATCACTTGCAGAGCTACTTGTTCCCATTATCTGCATGTAAGATATTCCTCTCTTTATCTCTATGGGAAATGGGTTGGTTATGTTGTTTATCCCCTGTATAAATGTCCTTACAAGATGTCAGCTCCATGGCTTTGATGGCCAAGACTGTGGGGCGATTTATAATTCAGCAGACAGACTGTTTTTCTACCAGGGAGACAGAGTAAGTTACTCCATCCCCGGTGGAGGGACCACCTGCCGTGTCAGGTAACTGACCTTGACGGGCCCATAGGGGATGAGGATCCTCCCTGCTGTCTGTCCCCTAATTCATCTGCCTTGCCCTTACAGACAGAGCCAGCAATTACCCACACAGAGGACCTAGAAATGATGTTCTCCTAGGGAGTAACCAGGTCGAGAATCCACTGTTCTCGCCGCGAGAGGAAGAAGTAAATAAGTTCTTCCAGGGAGTTTGGCTGAGGCCAGGGTGCAGGAGAAAGGAGAAGCATGTGGAAGCGAGGGGACGTGAGTAGAAGGACAGAGAAGATTTGGACTAGGGAAAATGGAGTGAAACAAGAACCGGAGAAGACGCTCACGTACGCATATGAAGATTCCCACTTCAGGAGGACACTGCTGGAGCCTAACGCCCTGACACCGTCTCTAGAGAGATATGACTTTCAAAGATGCGTAAATGTTTTTTCCAGATGTTTATAAATTGCTGAGAGACCTCTGAGTCTAGGAGGGGCGGGAGGGGGAAGAGAGAAAAGGAAACTGGTTAGAGGCCACAATATAGGCGAGAAAGGACCTATGTCAAGTGTCAGTAGTATCATGAGTACATATGAGACGGTTTACTTGTTTGGACAGTTATTCTTTCATCCTAGGTGCTATCCATGAATTACTTATAAAAGTGCTAGGAGCAGCATCACAAAGTCACACTAAATAATTTTCAGAGCACTATTTCCACGGGTGAAAATCAGTAAAATTAAAATAAAAGAACACTTATCTGAAGTTTCCTTTGTTTCCTCTGAGGAGCAAGTCTTGAGGCGGTGTGATGCACCAGTCATTACACCTGGAAGCAAAAAGAAAGAGTGAATGAAGACACAGACATTTGGTGGCTTATGTTTATATATTAAAAAATAAAACCAAAAGAACAATCATTAGCCATATCTAAGCGTTATTTATTTCAGCTAAAATGGACACGTGGTGGAGAATGCGGGCAAATGTCCATTGAGGCAAAAATGGATGTGGTTGTACAGAGCCTAATCCAACATCAAAAGAAACTGGAATGGACAATAGAAAGGCAAATGTTCACCACCAGAGTGGACCAAGACCTCTTCCGAAATGCAGCAAATGCCCAAGTGGATAGCTTACATAAAGTCGCAGAAGACCAGTTACAGCTTACCTCTTGATCATCTGCCACTCGCACAGGGGGACCAACATTGTTCTAGAGAAGCATAACCAAGGGGAAGATCCAGACGCATTCTTATTAAACTTTGAACACTGAGCTATTTCATGTGGCTGGTCCGAAATCAAATGGCCTTTCTTTTTGTTCTTTTGCTCTGAGGAGAGGCACAAGCCACGTACCAAGTAGCCAACACTGATGGAACTACAACTTAACAGGAAATAAAGGCTATTATTCTGGATCTTTTAGGAATGGACACAGAAACGTAGAGAATTTGCTTTAGATAGGAGAAAGGATCACCCCGGCGATAATCCCAAAACATCATTTTTCAAACTAAAGAATGCAGCCAATAAATGGTTAAAACAGAGAAAGCAGCAGGGAAGATATCAAGGACAAAATCTGTCTGGAGCAATACTTAGAAGCTCTTCCTGTAGCAACACAGAAATGGCTGCAACAACACAGCAATCTCACTGAAGAACAGGACTTTGCTATGGCCAACACCTTTGCCAGATCTCACCTGCGATTAACACTACATGAGAAAAGTAAAGACCATTGGGTACAGTCTTCGGGAGGAAAAGGAAAAGTAGAGAAAAAGACTGGGAAAACATACTATTGAAAAGACTACAAACAAAGCCACCGACTTGAGTTGATACCTTATAGAGACCCCCAATGCTTCAAATGTGGGGCGTGTGGACACATTGCCCATTTTTGTCCCTCAAAAAAGCAAGGAGAGGAACCTATTATGGTTGACTATGACCCAAAGACTATTCTATATGCCCCAAAATTTGGGCATTGCTTTTATGTGTGTCTCCAACTTAATAAGCAGTGGGCCGATGCCCTCCTTGACTCGGACTGTAAGCAGTCTGTAATTCAAAAATACTTAGTGATTTCTTCTCAGATGAATCCTGAACAAACTGTTTATATTCACTGTGTGCATGGAGACGTTAAGCAGTAACCTGCGGCACAACTCTCAGTGAAGTCTGTAGAGGGAAAAGTAACCACCATTACAGTAGGATTAGTCCTTGATCTTCCAGAAAAACTTATTGTAGTGGTTGATAATCCTGATTTTGTGGCACTATCTTCTAGGAAAGTAGAGAATATTTGAAGAAAAATTGCATCTTCCTAACACCGGAATCATGGACCTTCGGTAAAAACTTAAAAAGGTCCAGGTGAATGACCAAAGGAGATCCAACGCTTTGTACTTTCCCACAATATGTTGTAAAAAAAAGGACTCTTGTATAAGATAAAATAGGCGGGGGAGGAACCGCAGTTGTTAGTGTCCCAGGATTTCCATGACCAGATCATGTTTTTTCCCATTCACAATTACTACCAGGTCACACCAAGTAGCAGAAAACAGCAGCAAATGTCCTGCATTGCTTCTATTGGCCAGGAATCCATATTGCCCTAAATAAATACTGTGAGGAATGTAATATTTGCCAAAAGCACAATCCCTAAGGCTCCTTTGCAGCCCCCCTCATCATCGGGAGCCCTTTGAACAAGTATGGATAGACATAATTCGCCCACTTACAAAGTCTGTCAGTAGATACCAATATATATTGGTGATAGTAGACTATGTAACTTCATTCCCTGAGGCATTTCCCTTACGATCTACTACCACCAGGGTTAGTGTTCCTAAACTCATTGAACTGTTTAGCAGAGTTGGGTTTCCTAAAGAAATATTGACTAACCAGGGGATGCCATTTCTGACGAAGTTAATGAAACAGGTCAGTAAAGAATTAAATATGAAACATATCAAAACATCAGCCTATCATCCCCAAACAGATGGCTTAGTAGAAAGATATAACTGCACTTTGAAACTAACTCTAAAAAAATGCTAAAGTCAGAAGAGAAAACCTGGGACCAATTATTGCCCTTAGCCCTCATTGTTATTTAAGGCCAAGTACAAAGCAGTCTAGGGTGTTCCTCTTTTGAACTCCTTTAAAGTAGACAACGGAGGGGGTTGCTAGAAATGACAAAAGAGCTTTGGGAAGAGGACACTGAAGGGAAAACTGAGTAATTCTTGGAGTTTTCTAAGCAATTGAGAACCTGAATAGGAAAATTAAGGGAACTCGCTCACTGTAACCTGGAAAAACACAAACAGACACAAAAGCGATATTATGATAAAGGAAACAAATTGCATAGGTTTCAAATAGGTGAATGAGTCCTTGTGTTGTTACCCACCTCACGAAAGAAGAAGTTGACAAAAAAATGGAAGAGGCCATATAAAATAGTGGAAACCGTAGGAGTTGTCACATACAAGGTGAGAATGGAGAGAAACAGAGAGCAGTGCTACCAATCTAACTTACTTAAACAAGCATTTTCAATGCACTGGGTCTCGTGTTTGCTTGAGTTAGAGCTTTTAATGTTGTAAATTCCTAACTGGACTTTTCTTGCCACATAAAATGAAAGTGAAAAGTAAAACAGTTGACATAAGCATACCCTACCTCAAATTCTTTGTTAGAACTTCCCGGAGCGAGATAATACCTTCAGCTTTATATCAGCTATGTCTGTGCTCTTTTTGAAAACCTTTGTAATGTCTGCACTTAGTAGACACAGAGTAAAGATGGCTTCCTACTCACTACTTTAAGTTAAATTTTTAGCAAACCACTCAGTACCACTCACATCAAACATATTTTGATAATTCAGCCCCAGATTTACAATAAACGTATCACACGGGATCAGAAACATCTACCCTCTGAATAAAGTGTTTTAGAAACAAAGGAAGTACTTCCGTAGGACCGGCCTGTCTTTTATTAGGGACCCACAAACTATTGATGCAAATGCCGAATGGAGTGTCTTGGCAAACTGCTGCCGCTCGGTGGACAGTAAAATCCTGAGGCCTGATAGAGCTTGGCTGTGTAATTGGCTCCCTGCGTGAATGTCTGAATGGGCTGGAATATTATTATCCTGGATATCATCTCCTACGTGGTTGTCTTCCCCCTGCAGAATGCATTTTACAGACATGTGTAATCCATGGGCATCCAACAGTGCTTCACAAAGCTTCCTTACACAGTAAGCCTCACTGTGAAGGCTAGAAGACTTCAAAACTACTTCTTCTTTGAAAGAACCAACACATTCTCCTCATAGCCGTAAAAAAGGATCATAAAATGGATTCAAGATCCCACACACGTCAGTACTATGGTTTGAAGTTCCAGGATAAACTCAAAAAGCTGATCGGCTATCATAAAAAAACGTATCTTCTTAGGCATTCGTGACAGTTGGTTAAGCCCAACTCTGAAATTAATAACTATGAGAAACGCAAAGAGAGTGTCAACAAAACTCTTCCATCACTCCCATCTTCCCTCCACCAGCACCCAGCATGACAAGCTGTTAAACAAAGTCAGCTGCGTACTCCTTGGGAAATGCAGTGGAGAAGAAATGCACATTGACATTTATGGAAAGGAACTGGGGCAAATGAGGTGTGATACAGCCATTATTATTCAAGTTCTATTAATTCCTCTTCATAAGACAATCTGTGCACCTAACATATATGATGGAGAACAGGTAAGGTGAATCAAAACAATAGCAAACACGTTTTAAACAGCTTTTCATGTATGATAAATGGGCCCCATGCAGCACTCAGGTCTCTGAGGGACCAGGGAGGGATGGGCCAAACTGATGACCCGCGCTGCCAGGCCGGACACCGTGTCCCAGTTAGAATTCACCTTGACTCCGCGTGTGAGCGCACACTGCTTTTAATTAACCCTTGGTCCGCAGAGCGAGCTTTTAACCAAGAAGAATTGCCTGCATGGCCTTGCTGCAATTAGCCACATCCCCTAGGAAGGGCCGGGTCAGTGGACCGAAAAGTGCTAATCAGAATTCAAAATCCCATAAGCTGCAAGACCCCCCCACCCACCACTTAATGCTGTAGAAGAGAGAGAAGGCTCGGAAAGAGTGCCCTGGACCGAAACAGAAGTGGAAAACTAGTGCTCTCACTTTCACATACGCACAGTAAACAAAGCACCGCAAACAAATGACCATCCTCGAACATAACAGCACAAAATAAAAGCACACACGATGGCCAAATGTTGAAGAGCTGTGAGCAATGGGTCTCGCATTTGCTCGACTTAGAGCTATTAGCGTTGTAAAGAAGAAACCAAAAAATGCAGCGTGATCGCACTATGTAAAATGCAGCACGATTGCGCTGCGTGGTAAATAAACAGATAAAGTAGTACGGACACCATGCTGAAAACATAGAGCCTTGTATGTTTTTAGTAGTTTACCGGTGCTGTGTAGGTGGGCTAAACACTGGTAAAAGCATGACGTATGCATGCCTTTCACAAATGAAAACAGGCGGATTTTAAAAGGCAAGCCCACGAACCAATGTAAGTGACTGACGTGACATGGGCGTGGTTAGAAGCCCAGAGAGAGTACAGAATGGGCCGAAGCGCTTTGCGCTCGGCCATAAAAATGGCTGGGGACACCCCCAAAAGAGATCTAGATGGTAGATACAATTAGGACAGGTCCACATTACTTATTTTGACTATTAATAACAAACTGTCGACATCCCAACAGGAAGAACTCAATTCTACCCTAAAACTATTTTCCCACCTTTTATCAAATGTTCCCGGGAAAAACAAGTTAGTTGAACACGACGTACATACACCAGATGGGGATGTGGTTAAAGAGAAACCCTATAAAATCCCAGCAGCTCAAAGAGAGGATATCAAAAAGGAGAGAGAAATGATGCTAAAACTGGGAGACATTAGACCCTCAAAGAGCAAGTGGTCATCCACTATAGTTTTGGTGCCAAAACCAGATGGATAGATTAGATGCTGTATAGATTTCTGTGCTGTCAATCGCATATCCAAACTTGATGCCTATCCCCTCCCTAGAATAGATAAACAAATAGAGTGGCTGGAGGAAGCTAAACATATACACAAAATAGATTTTACTAATGGTTATTAGCAGGTGCCTCTTAGAAAACAAGACCAGGAAAAAAACAGCATTTTCCACTCCGTCTGGGCACTATGAATTCACATTTCTTCCATTCGGATTACATTGGGCCCCTGCTACGTTTCAGAGACTTCTGAATATATATATATATCTATATATATATAGATGCTCATACTCAAAAATTTACATAAAATGGACATGTCAGATTTATAAAGAACTGTCAAGTAGGCAGTCATTTATATCACAGTAGCAGGAACAGCAATCATGACGGTTCCTACTAATGCATTTTACTGTTTAGTGTAGGGCTGTGTCAACATGGTGCAGTCCTGCACCAGTGTTTCATTGTCAAAAAGAAAATCCCAAAACAGGATTTTCTATTTGGAAAAACAAACAAATAAATAAATAAATGCCCCTCTCACCATGGTAGTCATCTTCGATGGTGAAGGGACACTATTCCTATTTATTGTCCCTCATCTCAAAGGTGAAGGGCAGTAAAGAATGGTTAAATGTCTGCCTATCCCATCTGAGCAGGCAGGCATATAATATAGCCATTTCTCCGACACCCTTACTCTGTCGAGGCGTCACAGACGTTTGGCTATGGTGGTGATGGAATAGTCACCACTGTAGCAAACCTATAATCTAACGTGTTGCAATCTCTTTTTTAACATACAAATGAAGAAAATTGGAGTAGTGGGTATGATTCTCAAGCATCTGGCTGTGCCTTGTTCTTGCAGGGCTCCTAGTTTACTCCTGAATTCTAGGAGTAAACTAGGAGTAATCTAGGCATAAGCTCCTTCAATTCATAAATAACCAAGAGTACTTCTCCTAGAAAAACCTGTTTGAATCAGACCACTTGTATCTTTGACCCACATTACTCTAGTCTCTTCTAAGTTCAGATCGGATTTGAAGAGCCTGGCCCTGGCTGTGTCAGCATTCAGTTTACTTTCTGTATTTCAACAGAAGCCTACCATGGCGCCAGTTGTTATGTGAATGCTGTTATGTTTTTTCTTATGTTTTTAGATAATTGTACTCCCATAATGTCTTGGATCTGTGATTCGTTTCTTTTTTAGGAGTAAAGTGAAATGTTTCATGTCGCTCTGCATGATAGGCCATTGCTGATCAGTTTTTGGAGACCATTCCCTTACGAAGCAGATTGCACTGATATTATCTATCAAATTAGGATTTTGGATGCTTGTACTTCGTTCTTGTCCCCAGTCAATATAAAATGTATGTTTGTGGTAATCTGATTAATATACAAATAACAGTTTAGAAAAGGTTCTACTTTCATCTAGAGCTTTGCCACCATGCTTAAACATAAACAATGCCATGCAAACTTGAAATTAAGGCCATGGAGTAAAGGGAAAATATGTTCTTGTATTTAAGAGACTAATACACATAAAGAATAGTTTTGTTTTTCTTAGTGCTTTCAGTCTTGAAAGTGTCAAATCCCCTAGCCAAACCTTTTTTTGGTATCACTGCACAAATAGTGTACCACTTGAGTGGACATCCCTAGGGTGGAAATGCCTTTGCCCCATCCTAGAACGACCTCCCCCTTCACCTACAAACCTCATCTTCTCTTCTGGAATTCAGGAAAGGACTCAAGACCTGACTGTTCAGCTGAACCCCTTAGCAGCTATGTTCTCAGCTCTTGGATACCCTCAAGGTTGATTAACCACGCTCCATAAATCCTGTTTAAATGATTGATTAAATTGTTTACCCAAGTCAAAGTTAGCTATGCACAATCTAAGGCAACTAGACCATAACCATATCTATTGGAGTTAATGCATTAGCAGACCAACAAGGAATAGGCATGTATAGTGCCCCATGTATGCTGAGATGTGTTACCAACCATGTTGCAGGGACTAAAATTTGGGCAATGGAAGTATACCACCAGTACATTGGATATTTTCAGACCCTGCATTTGCTGGTAGAAAATCCACAAACATTTACAGCGATAGCCAAGGATGTCATTTAGGGGATGTCAGGGGTCCCAGCTGTGACCCCTGCCTTGCCTGTGCAATCCCTGGTGCTCTCTTTGCGACCCCTGGCCTCAGAGATTGCAAAGTCAGTACCAAGAGCACAGGGGCAGCTTGTCTTTGGAGACGTTGGTTAAAGCTCCATTTTCATTGTTTTCTGTATAGTGTTTTATTACACTAATTGTGAATAATATATTATTCACTTAGTGTAGTAAAGAATGGAGTACAGTTGGCAGGAGTATGACCCTCTCTGGCATCTGAGGAAGTAAACATACTTTTGAATGTATGGTGTTTGCATGCTTACGAGTGAGTGTCTTGGGTAAAAGTGAGTGTAAGCATGTGTGTGAGTAAAAGTAAAGGTTAAATGGCGTGTGATGTCACTTCTGCTACCCATGGCTTTTTGGCGAATTGACGTTCATGGCGTTAGCTGGATTGTTCACCGAAATGAATTTCCACCAAGATGGCCCTTCCAATACTAAGTGCTTTGTAGCGGTTCTATGTCTGTCAAAATCGAGGAAGAAAAATCAGATGCTCATACTCAAAATTAGGCTGTTTGAGTCTTGCTTTCTGGATGTAGTTTTAGCATTGATGCTCTTTGTTTTCTGTTATTAAAATAGCTGCAGTCATCCCACAAGCAATGTATACACCGTGCCAAATTTTACATAATAGAGTTGATTTGACCTTGTGAAGTCTGTTATAATATGACAGTTCCATCCTGCCACAAAGATCCAAGGCGCCTTAATCTTGTCTATCCAGGAGTGCCAAAGCAAGGTGCCAAGGGGATCTGAGATTAAAATGGAATTAATATTTTTAATTACACTTGTGACAATTATTCATAGCTACAAAACATGAATAATGTCTCAAGTAGTTACATTTAACAAATTCTATGTGTAAGTAATGGTAGTTTAGCTGAAATAATATCTGACTAACAAGTAGATGCTCGGTTAGGGCTTCTTTTTTTCTCTCACTTCCAAAATAGTGGTAGGAAGAAATCACACCATCTGTGTTTTAAAGTATATTAGTATAGGTGCATTGGCAGGACACATTTTTAATGTGACTCAGTAGTTTTGTGTAAACTGTTCAGTCTGAATATCTCTATCGTAGCAAAAAGGGATGCGTTTTACTAGACAACAAGAAACTTCGTAGGGGCCTGATTTAGAGTTTGGAGGACACATATTCAGTCAGAAAAATAAGGGATAACCAATTCACCTTATTACAAATTACATAGGATATAATGCAGATGTAACAAAAAAAGGGATATCACATTTGTGGTGGAGTAACCTGTCTGCTAAACTCTAATTGAGGCCCTTATTTTTTGGTATGGTGCCACTGACAAGCCATTGTTAGATAAAGCTCTTGTAGGGAACTGTCATGACGAGGCCAGGGATGGACAACTTGGTATGGTGCCACTGACAAGCGATTGTTAGATGAAGCCCTGGTAGGGAACTGTCATGACGAGGCCAGGGATGGACAACCTCACTGGCTTAATGTGACCTGTGAGTAAATCCCAACAATTCCAAACACTGTGGCCCAGCAAAGTAAAATGATTTTTATGAGGAATCACTGGTTCATCTTAGATAGTTTGGCCCAAACTGCAATGTCTTCCTAAGAGAAATTGAATGCGGGAACATTTAGCCAAATGACAATTCAGTAATTGGAGTGAAGAACGTAATGTATTAGTTAAGGCAACATACATTTAGAACGAAAATGTCACAATAATATAGAAAATCTGATACATGGAACAACATTCATAAAAATCAAAAATGAATAAAGCATTCAATTGTATCCTATGTAAAGAGAAAATATAAGATAAAAAAATATCAGTATCTTACTTGTGGTTGACTACAATCTGGCAGACTGCAAGTGGCTTGACTGGTTCAGTCGATATTCCCTCAGAAAGTTTTTTTAATTTCAGACTTTGATTTTGTTCTACAGGCTGACAAATTCCAACGTGGGAGAACTTAAAGCTGTAGCCAAGATTGGCTTCATGAGGTAAGAAACATTGTTTTAGAAGTCCTGCTGTGGCATTGAATGTTATGAAAAAACCTCTGAGCAATAAAATGCTGAGATGAAGCTACCAGGGTTGTATTTTTGCGTAAGCTTGTCAAGATATTCTGACCCTACAGGGCTGAAATGTGTATACAAGTCCTGATAGCAATTCTACCCTCAAGAAAAGACTTCAGATATTATGGAATGTTTCTTCATACTCCGATACACATTTTACAATTGCAGGAGTGTTCTTACTTTCAGATCCACAAGAAGATGTCCAGTTCCAACACATTCCTGCGTCCTAGAACCTTTTACATTCTCAAGCCATAATTGGCATGTTCAAGGCAGCAAATAGGCTTCTTCCATAGGATATTGATTCATTTGTCCCTGTGGACTAGCAGGTCACTGACACAAGCCTTTATATAGTAAAATACTGAAGTAGAAGTTAATAAATCATATTCAGTATTATAAAATGTCATATTCTCCTACCATCCTAACACTATCCATATGAATAGTGATTCTCCCCTTCTGACCTAATGTCATCCAGTGGTGTAGAAACAAACTAGTTAGGTGATCAATACTAAGATCTCATGAATGAGTGCAGTACAGTGTGCAAGCAGGAAGAATGCCAAAGGCTTCCTACAGAGAGTTCTTTGAGAGCATCATATTATTTCACAACATACAGTGCACATTATGCTGTGTGCAGTGACAATGAGGAATATTTTACAAAATGGAGTTGAAGCCTAGTTAACAGGAAGACATACAGTTAAATTACCTGGTTTAGCTCTAAAAGGCTTATGTTTCACATTTGAAAAGTGGATGATTTGTATTTTGCCCAACTTTTATATCAGTTAGGATTTGTTAGGGGTATCTGCATTCTGCAATCTTCCTCTCCCCTTTATAAACTCTTGCACAAGGGGAACATTCTACCTTGCCTGCAGATTTTCTACCTACTGTGCGGCTGGATCCTGGGATTGCCATGGCAAACTGGAAGTAAAAAAAAACTAACCCCCACTCAGCACCCAGGACTCCGTCCATCTGACCTCAGGACCAGTGGTCTCCACATGGGTTAGTGAGGCTGGCCCCTTTACTCCCCCTAAGGACCAGTTGGGGAAGCCCTGGACGTTTCTGCACCCAACAACAAAGCAACAAAGGAGGACTGGTGCAGGGAGCCAGGAAGACCAGCTTTTGGTGGACTACACTGCTTTGGAGGTGCAGAGGCTGTTGCAACTGCCCCAGGGGGCTAGAGCTTGCCACCAGGAATAAAAGGAGACTAGGATAGTCCATATCGGCCCAACAGGCCAGAGTTATGGCATGCTAAAATGTTGTTACTTTTGACCTGGTTTTCCTTCTTTGGAGTATGTGGGGCTCCACTGCCCTTTGATCAGTTTCCTCTGGGGTGGACCAGGGCCCGAAGAGAAAGCTAAATCTACTCTGTTAAGGAGAGGGCATGTGTGGGGTCACTCCTCAGTGTTCCTAACTCACCTGGTGACCCCATCCCCAGGGCAGATTCATATTTTAGGGGCTGAGACAGCATATCAGGGCCAACAGCATTGCAAGGATGCAGGTAAGCGCCTGTCAGAAAACACAAAAGGCCCAGGACCCTATCCCTGGGTTCCAGGATGGCAGCAGGAGGCGGCCCCAACCGTACATATCTGCTTGCTGGAGCAGGCAGACACAAGAAAGGCTGCTGGCTTCCAAAGCAGCACACGGTTGTGCTGTCAGCACAGGGAGCTGATAAGGATAGCCGGGGTGGGCTCCCCATGCTACCCTTCATCGAAGGCAATCTCTGGGATGCCCTAGTGGGACTGAGCAACCTCATCAAAAAAAGTAGAAACACTGCACAAGCTTGCATCCTCAAAAGGAAACACACTAAGGAAAACCTCACCATGGTTCTCCCAGGCACAGCAGAATAGCTGCTGTTATAAAATCCACTGCACTATGGAGACTCGCCAAATAATGCTTTGTTGGGACTCTTCTTCAAAGAAATCATTTTTGCCCATAACTCAACTTGCAGTGGTCCTAGGATAATGAGATCAGCACCAAATTGTCCAGCAGGGCATGTTCGTTGTCCTCGTGTCACGTTCTCAGCCCCCAACCTAAGTTGGAGGGATTCCGAAATTATCATCTTTCCCACTGATCAAGGCATCATCAAGCTTTCCCAGGGCCAGGTTTTTTCTCTACAGCTAGGAGTAGCTTGTCCTCTAGGGGCCTTGTGTATGGTACCATTTTAGAATGCCTGGAAGGCCTAAAAGTGTGTAATGCATCATTCATGTGGTTATGTCCTCTAGGGGCTGATTGTATGGTTACACTGCAATGTTTTTTACACTATGCTGTTTTACTGTGATGTCCCCTAGGGGTTATTCTGATCACTACAGTTCAATGTTAAAACTTATGAAAGAATGCACAAACACAAAGTTAATTCCTGATAAAGGTTTATTGGGCTATCATGATGATTGCACATGTTTTATTGATACATCCTTATCAGAATTATGACAATGATTAGTGCCAAAAAAGATAGTTATTACACAAGACTGCTGAAACCCACTTGATATGTTTGGGTGACACCTCTAGGAGGTCACCAATGATTACACAATGTAATCTATGGTATGTTTTATCTGCTAATATATATTTGTAAATTATTGTGTAGCCTTTAGTAGTGTGTGCATAATGAACATGTTTCTCCTTTTTCTAAAGAAAAAGTACTGATTGGACCATCCATTATTGAGTGTTATTATTGCGTGCCAATTGGTGATTGGTGATTACTATCCCACACCACCTCCATTAAGTAGGCCTTAGACTGCTCCACCTCAATATTCTCTGAGAGTCAAGATCTACTATGGGATGTTTGGTTTCTACTGAGGACAATCGAGGAACTATTATGCTGGTCACACAACAAAATTCTGGGGATTAACTCTAGAAAAAAACAGTAATGCTACACCTGGTAATACCAATATCTCATCTTAAACCTGAACCTTTGTCGTGAAGACTCTTGTTAGAACCACAAGACTATGGGATTTGGGTGGCAGCACCACTGGGGCGCAGGGGACTGAGTCTGATCCGGCACCGTGAGACAACTGTTGGTTAACCTTCCTTCCAGCTAGCAGCACCTCACCAATTCTGAAGAGTAAAAGATGATTTGTGGCAGCCCTTAGCATGTCATCTGGATTTCTCAGGGAAATCGTGGTGGAACAGATCTTACCCCTTTCTCTCAATCACTTGTGTCTCACACATAAAGAGGCAAAACAGAAGCAGGACTGTTTCAATAGGGTTTATTGACTCAACTGCATTCTATGTAAAAAGGCATGCATTGCAATTATAAGGATGATAAAGCATAATTAAAGCAAGGCAGTAACAAGGAAAGTGAAACATAGGAAAAGTCCCATATTACTGTCACAACAACAGTTCTAAAATCCCTACCTGCACTACTAAGGTCAATGGTGGCTGATGACATTTGAAAGTGGTAGGGAGTAAAAGTTGGGTATGACTTTTATTTAGAGAGTGAAGCAAACAAGCTTAATAGACAAACATGCAGTCCAAAGTGAGTACTCCTCCCAAGAATTTTTTTAAAAGATTGACAAATGGTGCATTTGAAAACAAATTAATTTAGTGAGAAAGCAAGGTTTATAAACCAATGGGGATCTATAGTCTTCAAATACTAAACACATTAAAAACTGCCCCATATTTTACTGCATTAATACTTTCAAAAGCTACTTTAACGTGCAAATTGTACAGCGCAACAACTTCAGGCCTGTTAAAGTGTGTGCTTGCCCAGTGTCTTATACTGCATGCGGCATCAACTTTGGAAGAAAATACTCTAACCAGGCATCAGGAGGCACTCACAGATGCTAGCTGCAATCAGTCATACAGAAATATGTGCAGACAGATATTTAAGTGGGATGAAAAAAGTAGATGGCTCTCTAAAATGGAACATGTAAAATAAATGTCTGTGATTCCCATAGTGTGCCACCCTTCCTGTATTTTGGTTTCTCTCTGAGATGTTATTGCATCCAGAAATATAACACAACTAACATACACCTAAAACTTGTCAGTACTATTGGCTTTCTCAATGTTTGTTGGCTGTTTAAGGTAAATGAGTAGCAACAATGATTAGTTATAAATAATTAACATTGGAAATGTTTCAATACTGAAATTGTAGGACTGTGAATTAAATATTGTTGAGACGTATAGAAGGAATATGGCCTTCAGTTATGTGTGCTATTCGTTAGACATGCATGCTCTATTTCTCTTCACCTCACCCATCTTCACATATTCAACCTCCTCGCTTTCCTCTTAGCACTCTCTTGTCGTTCTCCCCTGAATGTGCTCCCTCACATTTCCCTCATTTTCCCATCACAAACTCATTCACATTTAAGAACTTTATTTCATTTTGTTTTTGCCTTCTAAATATGTTTACCTCTGTGCACCCCTTCACACACATATACACAGAATTTTATTTACACCTAAAATACGTAACCATTGTTCTGTGAGCTCTGCAGAGTCTAACCCACTGTCAGGCACTTTGCTTTGCCTTCAGCCTCAGCACCAGCACTCTCAATCAAAGCCCCTCATAAACACCTGGCACGAGTCAAAGTATGCACTATGGTAGAGTAATACAATGCACAGAAACACAGCATGATGAAACAGCTAACTCTCTTGGTGAATGCAGCATTAGGTAAAACATGTGAAATATGAGGAACTAAATCGCTGACACACATTGCATACATTTGAACATTCATTGCTTGCATATCAATCCATGTTTGTGGCATTAATGTTAAGGGCTTGAGGATAGGGCCACTTTTAATGCCATACAGCAGATAACTGCCTTTACTGTAAGCATGTATTTCTCCCTTTGCACTTGACTTAGATCTTTGGATCCATTTCGCAAGGGAGCAAGAACCCTGCTCATCTTTTGGAACAGTTTCACGAGGAACAAATACAGCTGCTTCACTTAAAAAAAGAGCCAGCAAACTGTAGCCAGCCAGGGACCGGGGTGTCACATGGGGGAGGTTAGTGTGACAAGGGGTCTCAGTACAAAAACAATAACACAAGATTAGCATTATAACACTTACTGTTACCAAAGACAAGACACTAAATCACACAAGCTTGCATCCACTTCTACTGTACGATGAATTGGGAAAGGGTGGAATCTATGCCTGTGAATGACAGATGGTTGCCCCCACGAAGGGATGAAGACTCCAGCACCCAAAGTCATGATGCTAAAATCATCACTGATCTATAGTGGATACTGTCATAGGCCAAAATGTAAATGAAGGGCTCTAGAGCTGTCAGCCCGTCACAGTGTAGAAAGCTGGTTTACTGCCTGGCTACCATCTCGTGCTTCAAAGCGAGGTGGGACAGGCAGCCTGGGACAGACAGCCCAGACTTAAATGCATTGATTTGTTTAGAGATGCGATTGTATCACTAAACAAATCAATCTATTTAATGTTTTTATCTGAATGTGTAGGAATTTCAGAGTGGTGCTGCCCCTCAGAACTAAAAGAGAAACCGCCCCTGCTAGGGTTCTCTACAAGAGCATGGCAATGTAAACCCCAGTCTGCACTACAGGGCCCTCGGGAAAACCACATCCACAAATTTGTGATTACAGGTAAAGAGCAGGTAATTTGGTCTATCGTCAATTCTCCCACATGAGGGACAGACTGCGTCAGGTCTCTCCAGAAACGTGCAAAGGCATTGTGCTGTGTGTGATGGCAACTGGTTGGAATTCTCCTCTACTGCGTAAGGGGCAGTGAGGTGTTTTATAATAAAACATTGGGTGTTCGGAGAAAACTGCAGTGACTTGACATGATAAATGCTTGTACCTACAATAATTAATAATTTATCACCTACTAACTGCGACTGACTACAGAATGAGAATGTCATGCAGAGAAAAGAATAACAGAGGCCTGGATAAAAGGACAAGCTGATAAAATAATAAAAACATCTCCACTAAACTAAGGCTTCTGCCAAAAGTGAAAGGGCACAATGATACTATACAATACAATACGATAATCTTTATTGCTCGATTAATAAAAACCATTGCAATATAATAAATAATAATATGCCAATGCTGGATGGATAAAACCAGCTACGCAAGTCATAAGATAAAGACTTTAAAATGCGTAAAAACAGTGGGGGAAAAAAAATATTCAGGGACAAATTAGGGACCAATACAGCCGATGATACAACTTCATATTCAAACAATCGTATGCAATATCATAAATAATTTTAAAGTCTGATTTCATGAGGGGGTGATGCTGCCTACAACGTGGCAAGTATCGCAGCCTGTTATATTCAGAATATAAAAGTCCGACCAGGGCCCTCTGATTCCTGGTTACTAATACTCAAGCGATTGCCCAGAGTCAGCTCTAGCCAGATTCTTGTGAAACAGCAATAAGAACTTCTCCCCACTGCAGCAGTATGGATTCAACTCACCCTTGAGCCAAGTAATTACAGCCTGTCTACAGGAACAGACATTATGAAGTAAAAAATGCTGTTTTAACAGGTTTCTTCTTTCCAGGCCCAGAGAGGGGCATGCAACAAAGTTTATCGGTTATGGCCACATAAACTGCAACTTTGGTCAGGAAACTGTTTTTTCCAAGGGGGGCGTGCATCTTTAGTGTCGAAGAACCCCCATTCAATATAACAAGAACTGATGTTTTACATAGATAGAAAAATGGTCTGAGAGATATCCTTTTGGGGCAGAGTCAAATAAGACCCCAGAACTGTCCAGGCGAGCCGTCTTTTAGCTAAAGAGGCCTTATCTGTAATGAGAGAAAGAGAGCGAACAGAGATGTTAATGGATCTTTTAAATGCAGCCTTCCCCATACTGCACTTTCATGCTTCATTGCCCAAGACTTGGATGACTTGATTTAAGCGTCCCCAAGTTCCTTTTCTATTGCTGGTTTGTTGAGCATGCACTTCTTGCCAGCAGGAATAATTTATGGAGGTATTTTCGGCGGCTCATAGCCTCCAAGATGCTTTAAGGAAGGCTCCCTTACGCTGAAAAACTTGTTTTTTTAGGCCAAACTCCAGCCTGACCTGGGCCTGAGAAGCATTTTTTGGAATATTGAAAATGGCTTTATTTACTTTATATCGGCTTTAATTTAGTTGAAGGATCTCCCGGCCCTGCAAAACTTCGGTCCTGTAGGACATGGCTGGGAGCAACTGAGCTGTCATGACTTTGAGAAGGTGAGACAAATTAGGACAGTCCAATTTCTTCTTAAGCAACTTAAAGCTATATGTTGATGAATGGACCTTTGCCTGAATTGAAAGCAGATGATGCTTCCATTTCAATCGGGGTTCAAGGTGGACTCCAGGTGTTTGTATGACTGCACCACCTCCACTTTTTTCCCCCCCAGAAACCAAGAAAATGATTTATAATTTGCGCCAAGGAGCCGCATCAATTTTGTTTTAGCCAGGTTTATTTCTGGGCCTTGCTGATCCAAAAACGAGAAAGCTGTTATGCTCTGTTGCAGGCCCAGTGGAGTATGACTCAGTAACAAGATGTCATTGGCGTACTCTAGGCACCCGACTTTCTCTGGGCCTAAAGCCAGAGGATGGCGTTCACTTGTGCTAGCACACCGGCATGATCTGCCAGATTTAAATTGAACGGGCTTAGAGCCAAGACATAGCCTTGCTTTTAGAAGATCTTTGTGGGTATTCTTTTTGTTAGTCTAGTGCCATCTCCAATTTTGGCCTGAACCCAGGTGTCCGTGTAAAGATCTATGATAGCCCTTAACAACTTATTCAGGATTCCCCATTTGGCCAGCTTTTACCAGACCCAATCAAAGGTGAACTTAAGGTCAATAAAGAAGGAATAGAGGCTCGATTCCCTGTAGATAGCCTTTTCTACGATGAGAGAGAGCTATTAGGTTTGTTGATGTTCACATGCCTGCCCTGAAGCCTGTTTGAAATCTCAGGATTAGCTTGTTTTCAGTTGCCCAGTTTTAGAGGTGCTGTAACAGACAGAATGCATACAGCTTTACTTCTACAACGATTAAGCCAATGAAACTGTAGTTTGACGGCAGACTTGGGTTTCCGCTTTTATAAATTGTGTGCACTATGCTGCCTCTCAATGATTCTGTGATCCGTTTGGCACGAGCTATGGTGTTAAAGAGTGGCAAAAAATACTCTGCCCATTATTCTGGATCTCTTTAAACATGGTATTTGGGAGGCCGTTAGGTCGGGCAGCCTCTTCAGACTTCATTTTCTTGATTAGACCGGCTAGTTGTTCTGGCACCCAGACTTGATCTTAGTCGGCTCTCTCTGGCATGGCCGTAAGCTTCCCCTCTACTCGATGGCTTGGGAGCAGGTCGCTTCCTGGGCACGGCTGATCACTAACCAACTAGGTTATTGAATTTTTTCACCTTCTGTTGGGCCATACAAGCTGCAGATGTGACTCTCCCGGGAGGATGAATCAATTCCAATGCTATGGTGTCTGTCTTTACTAAGTGCCAGCTCATTTACTATATTCCAAAAGGACTTGCTGTTTGGCATTTTACTTTCCCAGGGGAACTTGGACCATTAGTTTTCTTGAAATCTCTTTGTTGGGGTCCAACAATTGATGCAATACTTTTTTTTCATGGCCCACAGGGTAAGTTTGTCCGCGCCCTCCCAATGGAGGGCCGCATTTACCAGTTTCCTGGACTTTCGAACAATTTGTGTTTTCTGAATACACAGGGCCTTATTAAACCAGGCCTGTCATTCTCGACCCCTCTTTGTGTTGAAACCCTCTGGCTGAATTGTTATGTTGGAGGTAGCAGGAGATTTTGCTAGCAGAAAGTGAATTAACTCAGTCCAATCTTCGTTCCAATCGCTTTTGAAAGCGGGCTCTTTTTCTTGCATGGTTGCTATGCTTGTTCTCACCTCCAGGGTCCCTGCCCTACAATACACCTCGTCCATCACAGCTGCTATCCTTTGCTGGCGCCATTTTATTCTTTTATGATTGAACATGGAAGGGGGAGCAATTAAGCCGCTAGAGATTTGCAGCTGCTCAAATTTAGATGTCAATTCCAATGTTTGTGGTCACTCTCAGCTCTGCACTTGGTTTGGAAATTTCACAACAAGGGCATCGCAGAGTTATTTATCAGAGTGTAATCGATAATTAAGCAAGTTCTGCCACTCGCACATGTTATGGATGCTGGTGTGCCTTTCTTGCTGATTCCCTTTAGCAACGTTAGGCCTGAATTTTCCAGGTGTTTACTTTGTTTTCTTACGACTCAGTTCTTTGCGTTTCCCCCTCTTGTGGCCAACAAATTAAGATTGAAACACCAGTAACGATAAATATGGTCTCATTATCCTGTCTTTGTAAGACCTTAATTAATTCACCCAACGATTCCACTTTGCCCCCTATACATGACTTTTTTGGGTGCATGTAAACATTTATGAGCATTAAGGCCCTCATTACAACCCTGGCGGTCGGTGTTAAAGCAGCAGTAATACCGCCAACAGGCCTCATGTAACAAAAATGGAATCATGACCACGGCGGAAACCACCAACACATACAGCAACTTTACCACTCCGACCGCCGTGGCGGTAGCAACAAACACCGCAGTGGTAACCGCCAACAGCCAGGCGGAAGACAATGTACCGCCCACCCTATTACAACCCGCCCGTCCGCCAGCTTTTCCGGGGCGGTACGAACGCCATCAAAAGCACGGCGGAAACAGTACTTTGAAGGGAAACCACTCACCTCTCAACACTCAAGGAAGAACCAGGAAGCCAAGGAGCCCGAGCTGCAGGTCCTCCCCATGCTGGTGTTTCTGCTCATATACCAGGAGTACCAACGGCGGCGGAGACGACCACGGTGAGTACTGCACCTAGCACATAGGGGAGGGGGGTAAGAGAGTGACACACACACAACACAACACCCCCACCCCCACCCTCACCCCCAACACCATACACACAAACACATGCAACAACATTACATATACACCCCGTAACCCTCAGGAATAATGCAGGGACAAAAGGAATTGAGTCAAATGAGTGTTATATTAGGAATAGTTCAAAATACGTTAATAATTGAAAAACAGTATTTAAAAAATATACGATATGTACAAAAGGCGGGAAAATATCCACTCAAAATGTACGTGGCCCACTGGGCCAAAACACATAGGCCAAGCCCACATTTGACTCCTGCCTCAATACGGAGAGAACACTGCAGGGGCATCAGGTCGAAAAAAACACCGGCACCTCAGGGGGACAGGGAGGGGGGCACCTCTGCCGGAAGATGGTATAACACCACTGCTCCTGGAGGGGGCTCCATGCCCACAGCGATGTCCTGGGGAGTGCAAAGCCACAGTCTCTCAAGACTCTCAAGTGGGTGGTTTGCCCACTACTTGGTCCTGGGGAGTGCAAAGCCACAGTCTCTCAAGTGGGTGGTTTGCCCACTGCTTGGTCCTGGGGAGTGTAAAGCCACAGTTTCTCAAGTGGATGGTTTGCCCACTGCTTGGTCCTGGGGAGTGCAAGGCAACAGTCTCTCTAGTGGGTGCCGGTTTTCCACTGGTTCTGGAGGGGGCTTGGTGCCCAGTGTGCTTCATCCTGCCGAGGAAAGGGTGAGTGGATGCCTTTTTCCACTGGTTCTGGAAGGGGCTTTGTGCCCAGTGTGCTTCATCCTGCCAAGGATAGGGTGAGTGAATGCCTTCTTCCACTGGTTCTGGAGGGGGCTTGGTGCCCAGCGATGCAGCACATGGGGTGTTCAAGGTCACAGTCACTCACCGGGGTGTCAGATCCACACGATTTTCTGTGTGTAGGATGCATGACACACCATGGATGCATGACTACAGTTCATCCGCCGACGGGGACAGCTGTACAGTGGTTGCAGTGCCGGTGCAGCTGGCGGTGCTGCCAGTGGAGGGGGGAGGCTCCAGCCCTTCCCTTGCAACCTCGGACGGCTGCCCATTGGGGCTGCTGCTGCTGGTGGCGGTGCTGCTTATGGCGGTGCATGCGGCAGGTGGCGGTGCTGGATGGTGCTAGTGTGAGTGCCTGTGGGATGATGTGTAGTGCTTGTGTTTGCCTGAGCCACTTCTGTGTGTTGATTTGGGTGAATGCTGGTCTGAAGGTGTGCTTGGGATGGGTTGGGATTGAGGGGATTGGGACTGGGTAGAGGAAGTTGGAGGGGGGAGGCTGGAGACAGGGACAATATCTGCCATCAGTGCGGAGGCCAGATCCTGAAATGCTCTCTGTTGGGCTGCCACGCCATAGTAAATGCCCTCCAGGTATGCATTTGTTTGTTGCAAATTCCTCTCGACAGCCTAGATGGCATTCAGAATGGTTGACTGCCCAACAGTGAGTGATCCCAGGAGGCTAATAGCCTCCTCACTGAGGGCAGGAGGGCTGACTGGGGCAGGGCCTGAGGTGCCTGGGGCGAAGGAGTTGCCCACCCGCCTGGGTGAGCGGGCACAGGAAACACGCTGAAGGGCTGCTGGGAGGGCAGTGCTGGTGGAGGGGTGGCGGCTGACCCTGTTGTTGGGGTGGGCACAGAGGTGTCCGCCACCACCAGGGAGCTTCCATCGGAGGAGGAGTCGCTGTCTGTAGTGTCCCCTCCTGTCTCCGTCGTGGTGCTCCCCTCACACTCCGTCCTACTGGTGCCCTCACCATTGGTGGATTTGGCCTCCAGGCCCATGTGGGATGCAGCTCCCTCCGTCGCCGGTGCCTCTGCTCCTCCACCAGATGATGATAATGCACACAAGGACAGGGTGACAAAACAAAAAGTGGGGGGGAGAGACAGAGGATACACTTGGTCAATGCCAGCAACACCTTCTACCGTTGGCGTACACAACACACAGGCAGCTGCCCTTTGCACTAGGCCATGCACTACCAGTTACACAGCTAGTCACCAGCCCATGGGGTACAATGCCTAACGCCATGAGCTGCACACCTGAAACCCACAGGACCCTGCCCAGTAGTAGATGGCCACTAACACTGTTGGGGTTGGAGTTCTTCAGAGCCTGCCCAACAAGGGACCTACCCTGCCAGTTCGCCCTGGCCTTTGGGCACCCACATCCCCCACACAGGTAAAACCTTAAAGTGCGCAAAATCACGATTCTGAATCTGTACTCACCCCCTTGTGGCTGCTATCCAACTTCAGATAGGCCATTGCCAGAATGCGGAACATCAGGGGGGTCAGGGTACGATGGGTGCCCCTTCCTCGTTCGGAGGCAAGCCCCTGCTGGGCCTCCGCCGTCTTCCTCACCCAGCGGTGCAGGTCCTCCCACTGTTTGCGGCAGTGGGTGCTCCGCCTGTCAAAGACCCCCAGGGTCCACACCTCCTTGGTGATGGCACACCAAATACCCTTTTTCTGATGGGCGCTGACCTGCAGGGAAATATGCATAGAAAAAAGGGATTAGTAATACCGTCTGGACTGTTACACTCAAGTCCCACAATATCCTTCACATCCCCTTATGCACAGACATTGACCACCAGACATACAGCACTCTACCCAGGAGCCCTCAGCCCCCCCCTACACGAGGCATACACACACAGCTCTCCATACATTCATGGCCCACGCATCATGCTCACAGTGAACTCACTTGTTTGTCTGGAGAACCATAGAGTGAAGTACACTAGGGTAGGACCCCATCCATCAGTCTCTCCAACTCCTCCAAAGTGAAGGCGGGCCCTTTCCCCAGGCACTCGATCCATTGTCGCTTCCAGACACAGGTCACAGCAGCCCTTGCAGTATAGGTCCTCTCCTGTTGAAGGTCAGATAGTAAGTGAATTCACATACTGTTTTTATAAAGGAAGAAATGCATTTTTATTGCAACAAATGTGTGAATATGACCTTCTGCTCACCGTTTTCCACCCTAGAGTTCAACCACTGAGGATGAATAGGAGATGGAGACATCCCCCCTGTGTACAGACCCCTTGTGGACCTGGCGACTATGGAGGACAGGCACATAATCCTTACCTACAGACTTGATCGGGCCACAATCCAAGAACTGTGTGCCCAATTGGAGCCAGACCTGATTTCAGCTATCCGCCACCCCACAGGTATTCCCCCTCTAGTGCAGGTCCTGTCAGTGCTCCATTTCCTGGCAAGTGGTTCCTTCCAAACAACAGTGGCCATGGCATCAGGGATGTCTCAGCCAATGTTCTCCAACGTGTTGACCAGAGTGTTGTCTGCCCAGCTGAAACACATGCACAGCTACATCGTATTCCCCCAGGTGGAGGATTTGGCCACAGTGAAGGCTGACTTTTATGCCCTGGGACATATCCCCAACATCATTGGTGGCATTGATGGTACACATATAGCATTTGTCCCCCCCCCCCCAGAGAAATGAACAAGTGTTCAGGAATAGAAAAAGCTATCAATCTCTGAATGTACAGATGGTGTGTTTGGCAGACCTGTACATCTCTCATGTGAATGCCAAGTATCCTGGCTCTGTGCATGATGCCTTTATCTTGAGGAATAGAAGCATCCCATATGTGATGGCTCAACTCCAGAGGCACCGGGTGTGGCTATTAGGTGAGCCCAAGGTCCCTGCCCAGTATATGTTGGTGTATGGGTATGGGGTTGTCCCTAAGGGTGAGTGTGTGGCTAATAGGTATCCCTCGATATTTGCTGGTGACTCTGGTTACCACAACCTCTCATGGCTACTGACCCCAGTGAGGAATGCCAGGACAAGGGCAGAGGAACGTTACAATGAGGCATATGGGCGAACAAGGAGGATAACTGAGAGAAAGTTCAGGTGCCTCCATCTGACTGATGGATCCCTGTACTACTCACCCAAGAAGGTGTGCCAGATCATCGTTGCATGTTGCACAACCTGGCCTTGAGACGCCAGGTGCCTTTTCTGCAGGAGGAGGAGCCTGGAGATGGTCTTGTGGCAGCGGTGAAGCCTGTGACAGTGAGGAAGAGGAGGCAGAGGATGAAGATGTGGACTACAGAAGTTCTCTCATACAGCAGTACTTCCAGTGACACACAGGTAAGACACTGTGGGCGTCATTTTGACTTTCCCGCTGGGCAGGCGGGCGACCGCCAAAAGGCCGCCCGCCCGCCCAGCGGGAAAGCCCCAGCAACGATGAAGCCGGCTCCGAATGGAGCCCGCGGAGTTGCTGGTGTGCGACGGGTGCAGTGGCGCCCGTCGCGATTTTCGGTGTCTGCTTTGCAGACACTGAAAATCCTAATGGGGCCCTGTTAGGGGGCCCCTGCAGTGCCCATGCCAGTGGCATGGGCACTGCAGGGGCCCCCAGGGGCCCCACGACACCCATTCCCGCCAGTCTCTTCCTGGCGGTGTAAACCGTCAGGAACAGGCTGGCGGGAAGGGTGTCGGAATCTCCATGGCGGCGCTGCATGCAGCGCCGCCGTGGAGGATTCCCTGGGGCAGGGGAAAACCGGCGGGAAAACGCCGGTTTCCCTTTTCTGACCGCGGCTTTACCACCGCGGTCAGAATTGCCCCTGAAGCACCGCCAGCCTGTTGGCGGTGCTTCCTCCGTCCCCGGCCCTGGCGGTCCATGACCGCCAGGGTCGGAATGAGGCCCTGTAACTTCACTTTACATTGCAGTTTTGTGTTGGAAATTGGACATGGCAGCATGATTTCCCTATGTCTATGGCCACTTACTGTACCCTTTGGCATCTCTTATTTTTAGATCTCTGTGCCCCACTCTGGCTCCTGGTGTGTTTACTGCTGCCCACTACAGGTCATACCAATGTATATATAGCTGTACAAATGAATTGCAATGTTTACAGATTGTTGAACTAATACATATTTCAATCAATTGACATACTCCAGACTTGAATTTGTTCCAAGGGTGTTTATTTAAGTGCTAAGAGGTTGAGGGGGATGTGCAATGGGATGGGGTGATGGTGGAGGAACGTCCAGTTAGTGTCCAGTCTCTTTGTACCACAGGTGCATTGTCCAAGGGGGCATAGGAAGGGGATCAATGGCAGTTCAAGGTGGGCAGGGAAACAAAGTGGGACACAAGGGTGACAATCAGGAGAGTTTTATTTCCTGGCAGGGGTCTTGGCAATGTTCTTTGGCTTCTGCCTTGATCGCAGGGACCGTTTGCAGGGTGGTTCTACTTCTGCAGGGGGTGGGGTGCTGGTGGCCTGTTGGTCCTGTGGCGGGCTTCCTGTCCACTAGCCCCGGCGGAGGTGGAGAGCTATTCTTCGGTGAGGCTAGTGTCAGGGGCCCGTTGGTGTGCCACTGCCTCCCTCATGGTGTTGGCCATGTCAGCCAGCCCCCCTGCAATGGTGACCAGGATGGTGTGGATGTGTTTGAGGTCCTCCCTGATCCCAAGGTACTGTCTCTCCTGCAGCCACTGGGTCTCCTGCAACTTGGCCAGTATCTAGCCCAAGGTCTCCTGGGAATGGTGGTATGCTCCCAGGATCCCTGCAAGTGCTTCGTGGAGAGTGGGTTCCCTGGGCCTGTCCTCCCCGTGTCACACAGCAGTCCTCCCAGCTTCCCTATTGTCCTGTGCCTCTGCCCCCTGAACCGTGTGCCCACTGACCCTAGGTGCCTGATTGTCTTGGGTTTGTGGGGTTGCCTGGGGTCCCTGTAGTGGTGGACAGACTGCTGATTGACGTGTCCTGGGGACAGTGGTATGGGCCCGCTGGGTGGGTGCTGTGCTGGTGTTTCCTGAGGGGGGAGGCTCTGTGGTGGGTTGGGACTGTGGCAGGGTAATTGACTGTCCAGAGATCCCTGATGGGCCAGGTTGGTCATCGTGATCCAGGCATGCAGAGCTGCTGTCATCACTGTAGGCCTCTTCTGGGAGGGACTGGATGTTGGTGGCATCTCCTTTCCGGTGACATTGAGTGTGGTTCCTGTGGGGATGTAAATGCAGTGTTATTGTATCTGCATGTGCCATCTTGTGCATGGGTGTGTTAACCCTGTTAGCTTTGCCTGGTGTGCGTGGTGATTTTGTGGGCTAGGTGATTCTCTCTAATGGACATGCTTTAGTGATGGGTGTCCATGCAGGTCTGTGATGGGTGTCCATGCATTGGTGTTGCATGCAGGGGTTGGGATTGGGATGGGTGGGTTGTGATAGTGGGGTATATCTGAGGTGGTGGAGTGATGGGGTGAGGTTAGGGGTAGGAGATTCTGATGGCATGCAGGTAGGGTGGGGGATATAGTAGTAAAGATTTGACTTACCAGAGTCCAGTCCTCCTGCTACTCCTGCAAGGCCCTCAGGATGCATGATCGCCAAGACTTGCTCCTCTCATGTTGTTAGTTGTGGGGGAGGAGGTGGGGTCCACCTCCAGTCCTCTGTACGGCTACCTGGTGTCTTGCAACCACGGAATGCACCTTCCCGAGTAGGTCATTCCACCTCTTCCTGATGTCATCCCTTGTTCTGGGGTGCTGTCCCACGGCATTGACCCTGTCCACGACTCTCCGCCATAGCTCCATTTTCCTTGCAATGGAAGTCTGCTGCACCTGTGATCCGAATAACTGTGGATCTATCCGGATGATTTCCTCCGCCATGATCCTTAGCTCCTCCTCTGAAAACCTGGGGTGTCTTTGGGGTGCCATGGATGTGGTGTGCGTGGTATGTGTGAGGATGTGTGGGGTGATGTGTTGTGGTGTGTGCTGTGAGATGCGTGGATGGTGTATGGGTGATGGGGTTCTGTGGCTCAGATTGAATGGGTGCTCCTGGCTTCTCTCTCTCTCTCTCCTTGTTAGCAACCTTTTTTTCATTGAAAGGGTTGTGGGTAATGTGTGTGTGTGTTTTATAGTGGTATGAGTGTGTGGGTGTGGTGTGCGTATGTGTGTCAGGTGTGTGTAGTTTGAATTGTCCAATGTGGTGTCGTTTTGTAAGTGTGTGTATATTTTGAGCGCAGCGGTGTGTACCGCTAATGGTTTACCGCGGTTGAAAGGCCGCTACTGTGATTCGTAGGTCCTGATACTGTGGGCGTATTTCTGTTGGTGTAACAGTGTGGGTTTTGGTACCGCCAGTCTTTGCCTTGTTCTTTTTGGTAGCCTTTTCCTTCTCCCATGTGGGGTCCCATGAAGCATGCCCGATAGCATTGGTCTTGTTTGCCGGTCCCTCCTCCCCGTGAAGGTCATCGAGAAGATCGTCAACGGCCAACTGACCCGCTTCGTTGAAGACAGCAACACGCTGGCCACCTCTCAATCTGGTTTCCGTAGCAACCACAGCACCAAGACCGCCCTCATCGCGCGACTGATGCCATCAGGACCATGCTCGACAAAGGCAAAACTGCGGACCCTATCCTCCTAGACCTCTCGGCTGCCTTCGACACTGTCTGCCATCACACCCTCTGCACATGCCTCCACGACGCAGGGGTCCGCCACAAAGCCCTGGACTGGATCACATCCTTCCTTTCCGGCAGAACCCAAAGAGTCCGCCTCCCTCCCTTCCTTTCTGAAGCCACCGAGACCATCTGCGGCGTTCCCCAAGGATCCTCACTCAGCCCGACCCTCTTCAACATCTACATGTCACCACTCGCCAACACCGTCCGATCCCACAGCCTCAACATCATCTCCTACGCAGATGACACCCAGCTGATCCTCTCACTCACCAAGGACCCCGCCACCACCAAAACCAACCTCCACAATGGAATAAAGGCCATTGCAAACTGGATGGAGAGCAGCCACCTGAAACTGAACTCAGACAAGAAGGAGATCCTCATCCTCAGCTCCAACCTCTGTGCATGGGACAACTCCTGGTGGCCGGCCACCCTAGGAACCGCACCAACACCCACCAATAACTCACGCAACTTAGGATTCATCCTAGACTCATCGCTCACCATGACCTAGCAAGACAACGCCGTCTCATCTTCCTGCTTCAACACCCTCCCTATGCTCCGCAAGATCTTCAGGTGGATCCCCACCAAAACAAGAAAGACGGTCACCCAGGCCCTTGTCAGCAGCAGACTGGACTACAGCAACGCTCTATACGCAGGAACCACGGCCAAGCTCCAGAAAAAACTGCAACATATACAGAACGCCTCCGCACGCCTCATCCTTGACATCCCACGTCGCAACCACATCTCGGCCCACCTGAGAGATCTACACTGCCCTCCCCGTCAACAAGAAGATCGCCTTCAAGCTCCTCACTCACGCTCACAAAGCACTCCACAACGCTGGCCCTGCTTACCTCAACGAGTGACTCACCTTCTAGACTCCCAACCATCAACTCCACTCTGCCAACCTTGCCCTAGCCACTGTTCCTCGCATCCACCGAACTACAGCCAGTTGCAGATCGTTCTCCCACCTCGCCGCCAAGACCTGGAACTCCCTCCCATCCACCTACAACAGACCCAGGACCTGCTGACCTTCAGGAAACGCCTCAAGACCTGGCTGTTTGAGCAGTAGCTCCCCCCCGCTCTCCCCCCTCTCAGCGCCTTGAGACCCTACTGGGTGAGTAGCGCGCTCTACAAATGACTGATTGATTCAATCAATCAAGGATTTATAAAGTGCACTAATCACCCGTTAGGGTCTCAAGGTGCTTGGGGGGGGAGCTATGTCTTGAGGTGTTTCCTGAATGTCAAGAGGTCTTGGGTCTAGCGAAGGTGGAGCGGTGGGAGTTCCAGGTCTTGGCGGCTAGGTGAGAGAAGGATCTTCCTCCGGCGGTGGTGCGGCCGATGCGGGAGATGGAGGCGAGGGCGAGGCTGGAGGAGCAAAGATTGCGTGTGGGGGAGTGGAAGGTGAGTCTGTCATTGAGGTAGGCTGGGCCTGTGTCGTGGAGGGCCTTGTGTGCGTGGATGAGGAGTTTGAAGGTGATCCTCTTTGATACTGGTGACCAGTGAAGGTCTCTGAGGTGGGGGGAAATGTGTTCGAGGCGTGGGATGTCCAGAATGAGGTGGGCGGATGCGTTCTGGATTCTTTGCAGATTTGTTAGGAGTTTGGTTGTTATTCCTGCATATAGGGCATTTCCGTAGTCCAATCAGCTGCTGACCAGGGCGTGGGTGACAGTTTTCCTGGTTTCGACGGGAATCCACTTGAAGATTTTGCAGAGCATGCGGACCGTGTCGTAGCAGGAAGAGGAGATGGCATTGACCTGCTGAGTCATGCTGAGTGTGGAGTCCAAGATGAAGCCTATGTTGCGTGCGTGGGTGGTGGGTGAGGGCGCGGTTCCGAGGGAGGTGGGCCACCAGGAGTTATTCCAAGCTGAGGGGTTGGTGCCAAAGATGAGGATTTCTGTCTTGTCCGTGTTTCACTTGAGGTGGCTTGATTCCATCCCGCTGGCGATGGCGTGAAGTCCGTTGTGGAGGTTGTTCTTTGCAGTTGTAGGGTCTTTCGTGAGGGAGAGGATGAGCTGAGTGTCATCTGCGTAGGAAACTATGTTGATGAGGTGGATTTGTGCGATGTTGGGGAGGGGGGCCATGTAAACGTTGAAGAGCGTGGGGCTGAGCGAAGATCCTTGGAGGGTGCTGGAGGCTTCTGACAGGAACGGTGGGAGGCGGACTCTCTGGGTTCTGCCTGAGAGAAATGACGAGATCCAGTCGAGTGCCTTGTCGCGGATTCCAGCGTTGTGGAGGAGTGTGCAGAGAGTGTGATGACATACTGTGTCGAAAGCTTCAGAGAGGTCCAGGAGGATGAGAGCTGCTGTTTCCCCTTCATCCAGCATGGTCCTAATGTCGTCTGCGCCAGCAATGAGTGCAGTCTCGGTGCTGTGGTTTCAGCGGAATCCGGATTGGGAGGTGTCGAGTACCTTGCTGTCTTCCAGGGACCGGGATAGTTGGCTGTTTACGATTTTTTCGATGAACTTGGCTGGGAAGGGGAGGAGGGAGATCGGCCGGTAGTTCTTGGGGTCCTCTGGGTCTGCCATTGGTTTCTTCAGCAGTGCGTTGACTTCTGCAGGCTTCCATCTTTCTGACAAGGTGGCTGACTCGAAAGAGCTGTTGATGGTTTGGCAGAGGTGGGGGGGCGATGATGATGTTTGCCTTATTGAAGATATGGTGTGGGTAGGGGTCCGATGGTGATCAGGAGTGGATGGAGGCCATGGTGGTGGCGGTGTCCTCTATGTTGAATGGGGTCCAGGTGTGGAGGAGGTGGGTGTTGCTTGGAGCGTTGGGTTCTTGGGTGTTTGTAGTCAGCTGGTGGGTCTGGGGTTTGAAGCTATTGTGGATTTCTTCTATCTTTCGATGGAAGTGGGTTGCCAGTGAGTTGCAGAACTCCTGTGATGGCGGGGGTTCGTTGGAGCAGGTCCTGGGGGTGGAGAGCTCATCGATGATGCCGAAGAGCCCTTTACTGTTGTGAGCGTTGGCATCGATGCGGTTTTTGAAGTGGGTCCTTTTGGTGGTGCAGATCAGTTGGTGATGTTTGCGTAGGGCATCCTTGAAAGCGATGTGGTTGGAGTTGGTAGGGTTAAGGTGCCAGGTTTTTTCCATTCTGCGACATTTGGATTCCTGTAGTTCTGGGGTGAATCAGCTTGCCTTGATTCTGTGAGATGTGTTTTTTTTTTTTTTGCAGTGTGAGGGTGTTGGCGCAATCTTCTATCCAGCGATGCAGGTTGGTGGTGGCTGTGTTGGGGTCTGCGGTCCCAGGGGATGAGGCCCGGGTGAGAGTGGAGATCAGTTGAGCCGTTGAAATTTTGCTCCTGTTGCGTTTGGGGGTTGTGTGTGGTGGTGGTGAGTGACTGGTTTCTGGTAGGAGAAGTGGATGCAGCGGTGGTCTGTCCAGCTGACTTCGGTGGTGTGGCTGAAATAGACGTGGTTGCTGGCTGAGAAGATGGGGTTCAGTGTGTGGCCTGTGGAGTGGGTGGGTGAAGTGACGAGTTGCTGGAGGCCGAAGTTGGCGAGGTTGGCGATTAGGTTGGTGGTGCTGATATCGTTGTTATTTTCTAGGTGGAAGTTTAGGTCACCGAGGAGGATGTAGTCTGTTGAGGCGAGGGCTTGGGAGCTGATGGCGTTGGCGATGTCGTCGCAGAACTGCGGTCTGGGTCCAGGGGGTCTGTAGACCAGTGTTCCTCTGAGTGTGCTGTTGGCGTTGTTGTGGATTTTGAAGTGGAGGGGTCGGCAGAGTTGATGGTGTCATGGGAGTTGGTGGAGACTCTTATGGTGTTTTTGTGGACTATGGCGATTCCTCCTCCTGGTCTGTTGATTCGGTCTCTTCTGGTGATCTTGTAGTTTTCTGGTATGGCTATGGCTACGTTGATTGATTGATGAAACCAAAATATTGTGTAAAGAATATTGTGATGTGCAAAATATTGTGGACAGATTTATCGAAAGTAAGATTATTGTTTTGGGAGTTCTTTTTAATATCATTGTAAAAATATCATTTTCTGAATTATCTTTGTGCATAATATTGTTTTTATGGCCATTGTTTTTTTTGAAGTAATGAATAAGTGTTGTGTGTTAATTTTTGTAGTAATGTTTAGTTTCTAATATCATTAATTTAATATATAATATATTTAATATATGAATATAATTATTTATCATTTTATATTTCTAATATTTTAATTATTTATCATTTGTTATTTCTAATATGTTTTATTTGTATAAGTTGTATCATGTTAAAGCAACTGGATGTTGGGTTTATAGAATAAAAAGACTGGTGGAGTTTTAAAATATCTTTGTAATAAATGTTTTGCAAAATATATACATATATATACATATATATAAATATATATACATACACACACACATATATAAACATATATATATATATATACATACATATATATATATATATATATATATATATATATATATACATATGCACAAAAAAGCTACAAAAAACTAACACCTAAATGATAAAACAAATGTTAATATATAAACTTACTGATGGTCACCATTAGAAAGATATAGTTAGGTGCTAAAATAGGTTTTTGACTTGGCTATATCTTTGGCACTGTTTGACGAATCTTCACAATTTATTTTTTAAAGTGTTCAGAGGAATCTTATTGTGCATGAAACGTTTTTGAGTGATCTCTCAAGCGGGGGCCTAGAAAAGGGAGGAGGTCACAAAAGTGCATTCCCCATGCCTCACAAGACTAGCGCTAATGAAACGGAAATCAGAGGTTGTCAATGTCGCTGCAGATAAGTAGAACAACAGGTTCTATTTACATTGAACTATATGAGCAACAATTACAACGAAATCAATTTTACGTTAAGCTGTGCAACAGAAAAAGTCCCCCCACTCATATCTCCAATCCTGCAATTGCTGTAGATACAAACATGTCCCTGCCAGTGTGTACTTAGTGTTGGAAACTATAGGGAACATGCACATGGAAGGAGTTTGATGTCCATCAGCGCTGAACAAGATATTGATGGTGATGGGTAGAACTCATCTGTGTTACTCTGTACGGGGCCTTCGGTATTATCAATATCATGTGCAGTGGCAAACTGAAATTCAGTTAGGATAGTGTCCCAATAAGTGGCAAAGTGGTATTTCTAAAGGCCTAGAGTTTCTTCCCTATGTAAGGAAATGCTTTCTGCTTGTGCCCAGTTCTGTTGTGAGCCTGTCTTGGCTTCCAGAGGAGGAGGTTCGGGGGATTTTGAACTACGAGGGAGAAGACGCTTGGCCACTAATAATCCCAAGTCCAGGAAACAGGAGGTGACTGGGTATTTCTTATGTCTGCAGTACAGACCTAGAATGTATATCTCCCATTTGTGCAGTTCGGGGTGCCCAGTGCATGCAGATAAATAGGACCCGATACTCAGCTAATGATTGTGTAACCACAGACAAGTTTATAGCACATGTAGGTCTGCTGCTACCGGCTACAGCGGAGGCAGGCAGGGTTTTCTCTGTGGTAATAGTGATTTATGTGAACAGGAGTAAGATACACCCTGTGCACTATGTAAAGCTGTATAAGATTCAAACGGGCATCGCATGGCACCTGTCTAGGGCTCTCTAACAACACAGCCCATTGTTTTCCATACAAGGACGCTTTAGGTCAGCCTCCCAGCATTCCTGCAAATTCACAAGTGGTTGGGCAGTGTGAATATGAAACGAATCAGCAAACCAGAGTATAAGGTGTTTGCCTGGTCCCATTACATGGAGATACCGAACTGTTAGGTGTGTCAGCATCTCATGAGTCATGTTGCCCCATATAGCACCTAAAGAGGTAAGTAGTGAATTGTAGAACAAGAATTGACAAGGGGTTAGGCCATCATCTTCAATAAGTTTATCGTAAGGAGCAATGGTACCTTCTCGGTATGTCTGCCAAAGTGTTCAGGCCAGTGGCATACCACAAGGTCAACTCAGCTGACATCATAAATCTGCCACTTCTGCGTGTTCCGTGCAGTGCCAGTGTAGATGCATAAGGGGTTGTGGTTCTTGTGAGTTAAAGACACCTGCCGTAGCAGCAATAGGCCACCCCCCATTAATAATAAGTGGGTAGTTGTGCAAGGGTTCAAGGGTGAAATAAGAGAAGGGTGGCAGATAGGGACCAGGCAGATAGGGCCTTGGCCGTGTCTGTCAGGTGTAAACCTGTCAACCATTTGGCTATCCACTAGAGTTGAGATGCAAGTTAATACTTCTCATAATGAGGAACAGCGACTCTGCCCTGATTTGTGGGCAGACAAAGTTTCACCAAGGCTACCCTACATTTGCATATCTGTCTGTTAAAAGAGTAAAAGAATGTAGCGGGATGTAAAGAGGAAGGGTATAGAAACAATATAAAAGGCAGGGAAGAACTACCATTTTCAGGAGTGCCACCTTCCCTGTGTCAAAAAAACAGCTGGGACCTTAGGGACGTGACAGCACGGCTAATGTTACCATCAAAGATGGTATATGTGTACCGCAAGCTAAAGAAAGTTTTGAGGTTGCCAGTCCATCTGCACGTTATTGAGAGCAAAATGCAAATTGTGGGTCCCCATCTGGAAGGGTAACTGGCAAGATATTCCCCAGTTAACCCTCAACCCAGAGAGAAATGCAAAATGGTCTAGAGTTGAGGCTATCGTAGCTGGATTGTTCTGTGTGTCCCTAACATAGAGTACCAGATAGTCCACATATAATGGTATTATGTGTATCCCATCATTCAAGGGTATGCCACAAAACCTGCCTCAATCACGCATCAGCATTGCCACTGGCTCTAACCCTGTTGTGTGTCCCTGGTTAATGCGATTGGTTCAGAGATTAGGGGGCCTGTCTTTACTCTAATCAATTGATGGGTATGCAATAATCCTACTAAGCTCAGATAGTGGTGGCTAATGCCATAGTGAGGGAGTGTGTTAAAGGTACTCCCATTCTAAGAAATGAAAAGCCTTTTCTAAATCTAGAACCATACATCCTGCATTGGGCCAAGTCCGTTTTGAGTAGGTCATGACTTAGCAGAAACTGCAAAGGTTCCATGACGTGTTGAGGTTAGGAACACACCCTTTTTTGTCTGAGTGGACCAATTTCAGGATAATAGGTGCCAAAGAATCTGCGAGAAATTTGGCTAGTATCTTGTAATTGGTATTAGGCAAAGCTAGCAGTCAGTATGAGTCCAGTTGTGTTGGGGCTTTGTTTGGTGTAGGAAGGGAGATAAGTATTGCTTCCCTCTGGGAGTTGGAATGGCCCCCAGTGGAGAGAACATTTTCATACATTGCCAGTAGGGGGGGCAGAAGGGGTGCATACATTTGGTAAAACTCAGTGGGAAGCCCGCCCAGGCCTGGGGTTTTGCCCATTGTCAGTGCCATTGTTGCATCTCGTACTTCAGTCAGTGTAAGGGGGCTATTCAGTTCAGACTTCTGGTCTGAGGTAATGCCTGATAGTGATAGTGTGGAAAAGAAAGACTCAAAGCCTTCAGGGTAGCCTTAGCCACTGTTTGATATAGATTCACATAATACCATCTGAGCTTATCATGTATGGTGTGTTGGATGTAAAGGAGGGTGTCCCTGGAGGAGTGGAATGTGGGTATAGGATATCACTGTTAATCCTGTCTAATGAGCCATGCCAGGATCTGATCCGATTTGTCTGATGGGGCATGTGTGCGGGCTGAGTGGGCCACGTAGTTAAGACAATGCATCCTTTCCAGCAGCGCAGTGTGTTCGCATTACGCTTCTCCCAGTTGACAAGCAGCTTGGGGGTGGTGTGTCACTTTGGCCTTGAGATCTAGCAGAATGTAGTCTGTAGTAAAGATATCTCTTTTTAGCATTCACCTCATGTTCCACTGTGTCCTCAATCAGTGTCCTCTCATTGTCACTTTAAATGCATCCCATTCTATCAATTTGGTTGAGGCTGTGTCTGAATTGTGATCAAAGTAATCCACAATGGCTGAACCAAGCACGGCATGGAAGGGGAAGTCCTCCAGTTGGCTGAGGTCACCATGTGGGAATGGGGGGGAGTTTTTCCTCCCAGACAAGCTGCAGATGTTGAGGGTTGTGATCTAAGTGTGTAGTGCCTTAATAATCAGTGTGTAATACAGAAAGGAGCAGATGGGATGATCCTACCAATCTATCAATTCATAAATGTAGGTGATGCAGGGATAAGTAAAATAAATATATCCTTTTGTCAGGGTTACTCTATTGACAGTTGTCAACCAACTGCCAGTGGTGAATCCTGTCGTACAATGACTGGGTATTAGAGGACCCGAGGGGAATGCTGTAACGGGGAAAGGAATCGTCAAAGATAGTGTTGGAAACACAATTAAAGTGGCCCCTATGAGCCACTGCAGCTCACTCCAGGAGGACATCAGATTTTGCAAAACATGTAGAAATGAGGCTCAGTCTGAATTGAGGGCATATATGGAACCAAGAAAGATACATTTGCTGTTGAGGAAACTATTGGTAGAGGGCCTGGTGGCCAAGTAAGAGGTGCCCGCAGAGTAAAGGAGTAATGGGTGACGAACTTGTCACTGTGTCATCATGATTATATGGGATATTGTAATGTGGAGGTGTATCAACACAGTTCAACCATGACCGGTGTGTTAACATCTATGGCAACTTGTGGCAGTGGCACTGAAAATGAGGTATGTTGTGAGGGGGACCAGAGAGGAAATTATAACAAGAAGATCTGGCATTGCTAAGCAGACAACATTAACATCAAGTAATGTTATTAGACGTCTGCGGTGTCACATTGGGTAAGATGGCTGATTCTGCCTCTGAAGGCCATGTGGATCCATCTCTGCTGATGGCCTTGATGGAGTCGTCCTCCAGTTCTGAACCTTGTGTAGCCACATGAATCGTGGCAGCAATCTGCAGGGCTGTGCTTCTCTCCTGTATGATTTGTTCCAATTCTGGTGTGTGTTTGGTTCAGAAGAAGTTGCAGTCGGGTAGGCACCCACATCAACAAGGCTTAGCTGTTCCTCGAGGTGCTGCATTGTTTCAAGCAGGCTGGTCTGCAGTAGTCAGTCTGGTGGCTTCTAGCCAGTCCCAAGTGTCTTCAGGAGTGGTAAAAAAGTGTGTTTTGCTGTTTGTCATCACATGCAGACATGCCGGAAACAGGAGAGTAATGGATGTTCAAGTCCCTGGGTCGGTGCTTCACTACAAGGAAGGAGTTTCTCTGCCTCTGTACTGTGATGGTGAAATCTGGGAAAAGCACCACACATACATTATCAGCTGTGTTTTCTACAAGCTTATGAGCTTTGCGCAGAATAGAGTCCCTATTGCGATAATGAAGGAGATGAAATAGGAATGGCCTGGGGTAAGAGTCAGAAGGTGGCCATGGTGCAGGTACCCAGTTCCATAGTAAAGAACTACAAAAATATCTCTGAAGGACACAAATCTTTTAGCCATTTTTCCACATGGGTGACAGCATCTGTTCCCTTCACACCTTCTGGTAGATCCACCACACGTATCAGCCCCCCGCGCCCTCCGCCCAGCGTTCCAGAAGGCCCACATATTCTGCCAATGTGTGCAGCGAGGACTCCATATCGCAGGTCAGGGGTTGGAGATTGGTGAGGATTTGTTCAGCAGGATTGACCTTGTCCATCAGTTTGTAGTGATCCGAATGTTGCAATGCAACATCTGTAGTCAATTTGTCTATTTTGCTTTCCAAGGAAATATGTGCATTCTCTACTGCGATGCCGATCAACTCAACAGCTTCCATCACAGAATCCAGCTAGTCACTGATTGATGCAGGAGAGGTAGGACAGTTGGTAGATTCAATGCTTCTGTTAAGGTGGTCAAAGGCCGCTGGAGGGCACGGAACTGCTCCCTGTGTGCCTGTGTGAGGGCGCCCCATGGCTGATGCTTCTAAAATTTTCTACAGTGGGTACAGAGGAAAAGTCTATTCAGGGCCCTCTTGTCTGCGCCTATGTGGTGGAAGTGATGTGCAGCACCAGCACCCCTTAAGACCATGTAGAGCTTGGTGCAAATCACCAAAGGAGGAATGGGTGGGGATTGGCGAGGTTGGGTGCAGTGTTGCGCAGATCCTGTTCAGTGGCAGATACCAATGAAGGTCACACTGATTGGGTTTGTCATTAAGGATGTGGAGACAGTCATCAATTCATTGGGCCCACTTGCCTGCACAAAGCCAAGTGGCTTGTTGGGGCGCAGCAGCGTGAGCCGCCCCACAAACCCGGATGTCAGGGGTCAGAGTCGAGCGTATCCAAGAGGAGCATGTGGGTTCTCATAGTCTCCAGAGGTAAAAGCAAGTGGTCGTTGCTGCAAAACCAGACACTGGTGGCTGCCAAAGTTAATGCCCAAGGCAAGTTCTGATGAGCACAGTATGTATTTTAGTGTGTCAGCTGTGGTGAAGTACAGGAGGTAGTTTGTTGTGTAGGCTGTTATTTAGTAAAGAACCCCTGTCACCGCACAATAGAAGGAAAGAGGGGGGGTTGTAGTTGCTATCCGCAGTTTCCGTACGCACAGGTTCACTCCTGGTGTTGTATCACGCTCACTCTTCACTCCGGCAGAAGTTCCATGTGCCTCCCGCAGTATGGTCCTCAGCGGCTTACCTCTCCTCCCTTTCCACCACTCTGCTCCCTCGAGCCACCAGCCCCAAGGAAGGGAGCGATCCTTCTGTGGCCTTAATGGCAGGCTGCAGCGGTGCCTCCACCTTGCAGGTCAAGGAGGGGCATCATGATGCCCCACAACCCCCACAGCAGTGCTTGCCCATCCGCTAGCACCCCGTGTGCACCCTTGAGGGTAGCTATAGGACCAGGCGGCTCATGCTGCAAGGATGTCGGCAGCACATCGGTCCCTCAAGCTGCTCCAGGTACAGTAGCCGAGCAGCAGCTTGCAGTGCAGTCGTGGGCGTCCCAGCACCCTCAAGGTACAACAGCGGCATGCCCGCCCAGCAGGCTGCAAGTGTCAGGTATTAGACTGCAGCAGGCGCTCCCAGGGGCCTGCTGCTCCCTCTGGTCTCCGTGGGTGACAGACCCCTGCCATGTCAGTAGGGAGGTCAACATGTTTGAGTGCCGAAGTTGTGGGTGTTGATTGCAGATCACTGTCAGTGTAAATAGTAGATAGACAGGCACAATGGAGCTCGCTCAGAGCAAGTCCTCCATCTTGGCCTCCCAAGACACGCCCCAATTGAAATTTATGTAAATTAAGTATGGATGGCTAGATTTTTGAAAATTATCTTTTTTGTAACATTTTTGTGACTCAATATTATTTACAACTACATCATGACATTGAGCCTATTTTGAAATCTGAAGATTTTTTTGGGAGCTGAAGAATGTATGTGAAATTAGTGCACATGTGCATACATTTCTGGGAGTCTCAGTACAATCTAGGGCTTAAACTTACTGTTAAATACAAAAGTGAAAACCAGCATAACCCCCTTAACATCTGAGTCTCAGGTTATCTCAGGAAGGTTGGGAGAGGTGGAAACTCAGAACTCAATAAAACATCTCACAACAATCAATTAATCTTTTCTAGGCAGTGCATTAGTTAGGAAAAGAAAGTACATTAATCTGACCCTCAGTGTAATACTACGCAGGATAATGTAAACAGCCAGAGAAAAAATAGTATACCGAGTTGACCGTGAAATTGAGGAGGACTAGCCGTTGCTACTCTTTAAGCTATCCACACGTTCGTTTTGATGGCTTGGGCAGTTAAAGGGCCTCATTACGAGTTTGGCGGAGGGGATTACTCCATCCCAAACGTGACAGATATCCCCCCCGTCGTATTACAAGTTCAATTTAATCCTATGGAAATTGGAAAACGGCAGGTGTGATATCTGTCACATGTGGGATGGAGCAATCCCCTCCGCCAAACTCGTAATCAGGCCCAAAGTGTCTCACAATTAAGAACCCCGTAATAAGGAAGCAAAGCATAATGTTCTTTTTCTCTTTACTGGGCCACTAGCAGTTCAACGCTGAGATTTTTAGAAATGTAACAGGCTTGGAGTTACTGGTGCACTTTCCCCAGTGTCTTACCAGATTGTTGTGTAAAATACCTTGACTTAGTTGTGAGGTAGCAGTCCTGCTCTGTGCATGGCCTGCCAAGGTGAAAGGTTTCTCTGACTTATGTGTATGTTCCCACACCTGCTCTCAGAGCGGACATGATGTCTCATCCGCAACCCTATTGGCTTCTGTGGTGGTCTTAATACATTGGTAATTCTGGTCAAGGATTTGTGATGATCCAGCAGGACTCGCAGCATCACTGACTTTTAGGGCCAATTAAGGGTACATGAAATTTAAATCATTTGATTGTGCATAATTACTGAACATTTTGGGAAAAATTATGTGAAATGACATGCAATTACCAGAAATACAAATCCATCATTTAGTGCTATATTTTAGAGTGAACTGCATCCTGACATAGGTTTCTGACATTTTGCTGCAAAAAGTAGTGCAAATACTCAACGTACCATGATAGCATTACTTCAGTAATTAGATGTATGCTTTCCTTGGCTAGCGTGGGTCATTGTTCCATTTCTCCTGCACATTGCTGCCTAACAGTCTGTCTCCACCCTCCATCTCATGTATCTCTCATGTTTAAGAAATCAAAATGGACACTTGGCTGCCTCAACCATGCACAGCACAAACGCTTAATGCATAATCTGTTATGTTTGCAGACAGTAATCCTATACACAGCATTCATGTGCTACTTTGATGAAGCCCAAGACCCAATCGCCATGGACAAACAGAGCAATATAGATCCGAAAATGGCATTAGTCAACTTGACCAGAAAGGGAACAGATAAGAAGAAGGTCTATGCTGCCATAATAATCTGCTGCTACCACCGTTGTCAATCCTCCCCAAATCCTGGTGAACTAACAGTAGTGATGAGAAGTAAAGGAGAGGTGCTCTTTGTTTTACCCCCAGACCAGTCACTGGGTTACATTTCTGTCACGATGGGCCTTCAGCGTACGTGCATGATATTCGGTTGTGCCATCATAAGCTTGCTAAGGGAAATTTAAAGCACGAGTGCACATTCTCCAGAGCCAAGTATGGGACTTTTCGACTTCAACACTATATAAGAAATCCGCCAAGGAGTTTCAGAGTTTGACTCCCCTGGCTGAAAGTCAGTGTCCTCTCACAGCTGACACTGTAGTTGTCTACATAGTTCATTAGAAACTAGTGAGTAGATGGAGGTTTTGATCAGAACTTTTTTTGCACTGTGCATGGAACCTGGGATGCTTTTTGAAGGCAGGTACAGCAGTATTTGAAAGGCCTTGCTATAAATTAGCACTCTCCCATGTAGTCATTGTGGCTATAGTGCTGTGGAGACTGTTTTATGTGAATGTGCCTGTATGCAAAAAGAAACATTAAAATAGGGCAAAGTATTAAGCCTCAGTCCTCAGATGAGTTTAAAAAAGAGTGCAAAGAGGCTAATAGAGCGGTGTATAAACTGTCAGAATTATCTCTCAAATTGCAGTCTTTGAACAGATCTGTGGAAACAAAAAAGGTAAATTAATTTGATCCTGCCTCGGACATGAACGGAAAAATAACAATGAGTAAGAGCCAAATTGGAGACAATGGAAGGTCTGAAAGTCAAATGTGGAAAATAAATCTGCAGTGTTTTTCTGATGTGGTATTTTTGTTTGGAATGCAGACATTTTTTTCTATTGAATACATGTATTCTTCCATGTGCAGTGGTGGGCTTTTTATTACAGGAAACAATTTCTAATTCAAGAGTAGGCCAGGAGCACTACAAGATTAAATCACACTTATGCATAGCAAAATCTTTGTGAATCGAGCCCCATACCATTTATAATCCACGTCACTCTTTTTTGAATGCAGTAGCATGATGAAGGTCTAATACCATCCTTTCCTAGTCTGGAACTACGTTTAATACAAAATATACTTCATTTACAAGTCGAGATATGACAATATGTTCATTATTGCTGTAAAATTAATGTCCACAGACTAACTGGTGTAACATTAGGGACCCTAATTAGTCAAGTATTGGTTGCTTTCAAAGTCAGTGTGGCTTATTGGTGAAGAAATGAACGAGCCAAAAATGGAAGTGACTTTGATCCAGTGGCTTTTTCTGAGGGGCACAGCAGTCAAGAGATATTCTCGCCTGCTAACAGCAGGCATACACAACGCTGCAAAGTAGTTTTGCTGTTATCAGAGCTGGAAGCTTGTCACACGAATTGGACAAGTTAATCCCCTCGACTGCTTAGTGTGACCCGGTTGGAAAAGCATTTAAGGGCAAAATTGTGTTTTTGTCATGCTGCTTTTAAAGTTTATTAAAACTAAAACAGAGAGGTAACGTTTCAAAATCTGCCTTGTGTTATACATGCGGTACTTAAAACGAGGGATACGCATCTATAATTTTGCCGTGTATGTCCTTCTACTATTTTTTACAAAAGAAGAAATAATAAATGCGGTGCTATTACTTTCTTTTTGGTCGAAACTATGAATGCATGTTGATGACTAATTTCTTTCAACCACTAGTTTCCATTGTAATTCTAATAGCTATGTTGTGCAGTCAAATTGAATTTGACTGCTGTTACATGACTGCCTTTACAACTAAAACCAAAACAGGAGAGACTACATTCTCATTAATCACCATCTACACTACCATTGTAGACGATTATTATGCATTCTTATTGAGCTACTGTGAAAATAAATGTCTCATAAATTCGGACAGAACGTTCATTTGTGTGTAGTATGCTTTGAGATAAGGCTTCTACAAAGGACTTGTTTTTCTCGTGAGAGGCGAAATTGCAAACCATGGTCGATAAGGATTCATGTGGCGTGTTTCACAATAAGACCTTCCAATTCTGAGATAGAAGAATTTCCTCGCAATCTTCCCTCTGAGGGAAGGATGATTGCAGTCTCATTTCAGATTAATATTTCAGAACATTTGCACAGCAGTACGCACATCTATAACAGAATGCCACTGTGAGAGTGAATGCTGTGAAATGTGACATTCATTGTTCTATGTTCCAATATTGTCAAACGGATCACCATTGCATTGTATTGTACTAGTATTTATATAACAGGTCCCCTACCTTTTGTGAGGCCTAAAGCGCTTTGACGCCAGAGAAGTAACTCACATGGGGAGCATCTGTTGGAGGTGGAACCATTGGCGAAAGAGAACTAGTCTCTCTCCACATCGTCCGTAAACAACATTGTAGCACGTTTGTCTGTTTTTCCATTTCTCTCAAGAACAGAGATGTGTCTCTTGCATTCTGTTCCAAACTTGCTCCTGATGTTATTTATTGTTATCCTAATCAGATACAGGTTTCAAAACCTTGTGCAAGCCAGTGTAAATCTAATTTGCTAACAGTCTGGTTGTTGCTTATATCTTCGTTGTACTCACATAGTCCGCAATTTATTGATATTGTCCTCTGTGTATTTTGGATTAGGTGGGTCAGTTGAGAACTATTTGCTGTATAGTAACTAATGCCCAAAAGCTAATTTCACTGTATGAAGGTAGGCTGGCATATAGAGAAACACTGGAAGCATTTTTTTTTATAAACAATTTTAATGAGTTTTAAAGTTAAAAAACTTTCTTTGTACATTTAGCCTCCAAGGCTAATAGAACATCATAAACAAACAAGCATAATTAATTTCTTACCTGCAGATAGCATTCAGATATAGATACAGTGACAACATGGTATTCAAAGCCCCAGTTATATTTAAGGAATTTGCCTCAGCCATTTCCCCCACACTTTACCATATTTATGGGGGCAACCCCACGCCTCATAGATCAGTTGTTCCTGACGTGCACTGCAGTCCACTCCTCTGCGCCATTGTGTAAGGGTCAGAGAGGTAGGCAATGCCCAAAATCATGCAATGTCACTTTTGGCTACCAACCAGGTGGTCCCAAAGAAAGTTCGTTCTGCTCTGGTTCCTCCAACTTCCATGACTCCCAACAGAATCTGCATTGGGCACAGTGGGACCTCCCAGCCCAGTACATCAGTGAGATCACTCAACACAGCTGACCAAAACCTATGGATTGGAGGGCAAAACCAGGTCATATGATAAAAGTCCATGGGGGAGCCACAGATCTGGGCCAGACAGGGTCTGGGAGGTGTCCCGCCCGATGCAGCCTAGCTGGCATGTGGTACACCCCATAGAGGTAATATGCTTGTGTCAGGAGCAAGCGAGAGGACATGGTTATAGTCCAATGAGCCATTAAGGCATCTTGCCAGTCTTCATATTCGATCGCCCACAGCCAGTGTTCCCAGCGCCCTCTATTATTGACCAACATTATATATTTGGGAATCACTCCCTCTTCCCAGTGCCCCCATGAGGAGTTTGGCTTTAAGTGGCTGTATTCCAGAAGGGAGTCTATATGTGAGAGGTGTAACTGTAGGGCATGACGTAGCTGAAGGTATCTTTAGAACTGGGTCTGAGATAGTTGATATGTATTTTGCAGATCTAGAAAGGAGTACATGTGTGAACAAGCCCATCCATCCCCGAACTTGGAGATACCCAACAAGCCCCTCAGTGATGCAGTCTCTCACAACCAAGTGCCATGGCAAAGAGGTGTTTGCTGGGTCAAAGTGTTTACCCAACGGGTATGGCACAAGGCCGCTCTCCATGCCAGAAAGATCGTCTTGGTCACTATGACCATGTCGTTAGTGATTGGGGAGCCATAGAGGAGGTCCAGAATCCTACGGAATGTAAGGTGGTTAAGTTCAAGCTGGTAGGCTGAATCCGAACAGCCACCATTAATTCAGTCATGGATAACAAGGAGTTGGGAAGTCAAATAGTAAAGATCCAAGATGACCATGCCCAATCAGCCATCATAGGGACTAGTTTGACAGTGCTGGAACACTATTCGTTGCCTGGTGTCGCACTAAAGGAACGTGGTGGCTGCTCTATCGATGGCCCAAAACCAGGAGCACGGCAGCAGCAGTGGGATGTTTTGCAAAAGGTATAAGAATCGTGGGAGGATAATCATTTTATATAATGCTATATGGCCAAACACATTTAGCTGTGGAGTCCACCACCTCGCCACATCAGCATTAGTCTTCTGGGTCAGCAATTCAAGTTTCAAAGACCAAGGGCCAGATGTAGCAAGATACGAATTTCCGATTCGCAATTTCGTATGCAGAATGGTGTCTCAGACACCTTCTGCGAATCGCAAGGGGGTCGCAAAGACCCACCTCATTAATATTAATGAGGTGGGTCACAATTTGCGACGCCCTTGCAATTCCCTGCACTCACAGGGATGGTGGCCTGCTGGAGACAGCAGACCTCCATGTCTGTGACTGCTTTTTCAATAAAGCAGGTTTTTTTTGTATTGCAGCCCGTTTTCCTTAAAGGAAAACGAGTTGCAATACAAAATAAAAAATGAAACCTTTTGTTTTTGTTTTTTCAGAGTAGGCAGTGGTCCATTGGACCACTGCCTGCTCTGAAAAAAGATTTTGTGCGACATTCACAAAGGGGAAGGGGTCCCCTGGGGACCCCTTCCCTTTTGCAAATGAGTTAGCACCTACTTCAAGTGGGTGCTAACTGCGAATTGCTTTGCGACCGCTTTCGCGGTCACAAAGCAATTCTGCATCGCGGTGCGAGTCGCAAATAGGAATGGAACACCCCTTCCTATTTGCGAGTCGCATTCCCATTTTGTGAGTTGGTACTGACTCGCAAAATAGGAATGTGCATCCTGATGGCCGTTTCGCGTGGCGCAAACTGCGATTTTCGCAGTTTGCGCCATGCAAAACGGTTCGTACATCTGGCCCCAAGCTACTTCAGGTAGCAGGGCCACCCAGATGCCGCGATATTTAAAACTCAGGTGACAAAAGGGTACCACCTCCTGCCAATCGAAGCAGCCACGGATGGTATGAGGGGCACCAAGACAGAAAAAGAAGGGTTCATATGAAAACCAGATGCATCCTCAAAACATTGCAGAAGCTGAAAGCACCGGGGACCACTGGTCGTGGATTCTGATAGATAGAAAAGGATGTCATCAGCATAGAGAGCTATGCGATCTTCAGTTCCTCTGCCCCATCGCCACCCATGAATAATGGAACCACTTCTGATAAACTGTGCGAATGGCTCAATTGCCAATGCAAAAAGGATAGGAAAGAGGTCCCTGACAAGTACCCCGACAGATGGGGAATGTGTTGGAGAGTATCCCGTTGATCTGGACTCGGGCTTTCGGGCCTGTATATAAGGCGTGGACCAGTCTGCAGGATCGGGAACCCACTCCTATCAGCTTTAGATACCCCCAGTCCACCATGTCGAAAACCTTCTCAAAATCAACAAAAAACAATGCTAGGTTAGAGAGTAATAGATGATGGTGGGCCAGGGTTACATGGAGACAACGAATACAATGTTGCGTGCCCTGATTCGGCATGAATCCACATTGGTCCGGGTGTACTGAGGTCTGCAATACTTTCTTCTGGTGGGTAGCCAGAATCGCAGCATATATCTTCACTTCACTGCTGATGAGGAAGATTGGCTGGTAAGCAGCACATGACAAGGATGGAGGGCTTGTCCTTGGGATAGCTACAACGGTGGCCAAATCCATCTCAGGTGGAAATTGCCCAGTCAGTTAACCTCTTTATACATGGCTAGAAGTCGGGCTGTCAGAATGTCTCGAAAATCCTTTTACTATCCAGCTGTAAAGCCATCCGGGCCAGGGGTCCTCCAGGAAGCGATGGCAGCGATCACCAAAGCCACCTCCAAGGCTACAATGGGTTGGTCAAACATTTTGGTCTTGGACAGAGTTAGTCGAGGATGGGAGACATCTTCAAGGAATTGAGCGTAATACACAGGATCAATCACCTGGGAGGCCGTATGAGTGATTGGTAGTAAGAGGCAAAGGCCCAGCCACCTCAGGAAGTGCATTCAATCTGATACCTCCAGCATTCATGATCTCTGATATAATTCTGGATTGGTGTTGGTGGGAAGCTAGCCAGTATAATAGCTTTCCATTTCCATCATCCCAGCCATACACAAGGGACGTGGAGGCTTGCCAGAAGTATTTGGTTGCCTCCATAGATTGGAGATGTATTTCCTCCCTTATGGAAGGGAGCTGATGGTTTACACCTTTGTTCAGGTGCGTGGTCAATGTGTTTTAAAGCCAAAGGGCTTGGCTTTCAGCCAGGTGACCTGCAACAATCGAGCTTGTTCCAGAGACCGAATGTAGCCCTTAGTCAGACCCCGCATTGCCACCTTACTGGCTGCCCACAGGGTGCCCATCTTGGAGATAGAGCCATTGTTGGTAGCAAAGTATGTCTTGAGTTCCATCTGTGGAAACTGAAGACAAGATTTATCTTGGAGATACCATGCATTTAAACACCACATTGGGTGGTCCCCTGCTCCATGGGGGTCCATGTGAAGGAGAAGAGGCACATGATCGGAAATGCCACGTGACAGAATCTTAGAATGAGTGACTTCTGTGCAATCAGGGGCGGGCAGAAAGAGAAGATCAATGTGGGGCTGCAGATGTGTTAGTATATTGCCGGTGCCTTGGATGCCAGGTCCTCCATACATCACATAACCCCACGGAGGCAAGCCAGTCGAAAAGATGGTGAGCATTAATGCATCTGGAGGTAGATGGGGGGCAGAGGTGTCATACACTGGATCGGGTACTGCGCTGAAGTCTCCACCTATCATTGTCACACCATGGGGATATCCAGCTTTAAAGTAGAGAGATTCCCCCCAAGAAGGTATGCAGGGCAGGCGGGGGAGCATATGATCTCACCAAGCTAATCGTGTGCCCTTCTAGTTGACTGGTGAGAGCCAGGAATCGTCCTTTGTTGTCTTTCACCACCCGAGTGACCACCATAGGAAAGTAGTGGCGTAGGAGTATGACCACACCACAAGATCCCCAAGTGAAAGCTGCATGGTAAACCCTATCATATCCCTTGCAGGCTAGGAAGGGGCAACAGTCTACCAGGAAAAGAGTTTCTTGAAGTAAGAGTATCTCTGGGTGATAGCGTTGAGTGAAGGTAAGTATTGCTGTTCACTTTATTCTGTCCAAGAGTCCATTACCGTTCCATGACAGAGTGTGGATTGGTGCCACTATGAGACCCAATAGGTATACCAAAGCATCTTGGGGAGAGACCCAGTCCCCACAGGCCGCAATCCAGTGTCAAACAGGTGAGAACTAGTAGCAATGTGGAGTAGATTAAAATGTTGTGTGTCATATTGAGAATGTGTGCCAATACCTGTGAAAAACTCAAAAAAAGGTGGAAAACATGAAGCCAAGCTAACAATAACGTAGATTCATAAGCCCTAGAATGTTCCCTCCCCCCAACTCCCCTCCCGCTCCATACTTCCTCCCAGAAGCATATGTTGCCCCTATAAATTGAAGAGCACCCAAACAACATAACACAGAATTAGCGGACCATGGTTGACCCCTCCATTGCACAGAATGAGACAGAACCACAGATCAAGTGATTATTATCAGTTGTGCAAAGCAGTATTTTGCCTTTATGCTGGACTTCCCAAAAGGGGGGATGAAGGTGCAGGACTGCAGGAAAGGTCTCTGTCACTGTGTACCAGAGCCCCTGCCTGGGAGTCCCCAGCCAGAGGAATCCCCAGAATCCAAGTAGAATCAGTTGCCACTGTGGGCCCCCTTGCAACAGTCAGAGATAGAGAACTGTGGGTAGAGAGGTGGACAAAGATTGCAGAGAGTGCCCTCACCTCGTGAGTATGCACGTTTCCTTTGAGATTAGGGCCTGGTGAGATATCAACCTGTTGGAGAGAGAGAAAGATCTGGCAAATAGCTCTGTCTGGGAATGGCAAGTGAATGCCCCTCAGTGATCCACAGCCATGGCAAAGCCAGTGTTTCAAAGAAGTTAATTTTATTTGCAAAAAAATGACTGGGAGCCTGGCAGGTAAAACAAGACTATACTGGAGCCCCATTCTGATCTTGGTCTTGGATGCTGTCTGCAACGTCTGAATCACCTGAAGAATCATGGCAAGTTCACTGGTCAGCTGAACCATCCTGCCAGCCCCACAGTCCCCTGGGGGCACAGGTGGCCCAATGGTATATTGGTACACATGCATCTGAGAAGTTGAAGGTCAGGGTGCCTTGTCCTTGCCCATGGCCACCCTGGTCCTCATGCGTCGATGTCTGGCTTGATGACTCAAGCCACTTACCACAGCTTATGGTAGCACAAGTAGCCATGCTGGAGGGGCAGGTATGCCCCCCCCAGGTGCAGAAGGTGGGGACAGCAAGCCCCAAGAGTAGTGTGATAGGTGCGTGGGCACCAAAGACCACCACTTCAGATACAACAGAGGCAAAAAAAAAGTTCTCATCACAGATCAGGGGGGTCCTGTGTCTTGCCTGTCCTTCAGTGTCAGCAGGTGTGCAGAAAGTCCCTTAGCTTAAAGTGCCAGCACAGGTGGCAGAGTGGGAGAGGACAGCATCAGCAGGGCTAGCTCCCCGAACTCTGTCAGCCCCCCATCCCAGGACCACCAGCTCAATCCAGGGAACACCAATCTCCTGAAGGCAGAATATCACAGTGAGGTGGCACTGGGCATTGAAAGCTGGGTGGGATGCAGGGAGAGCCACCCAACAAAGAGAGACCACCACGCCGCCCATTGGGCCCAGCAGGTGGACACCCACTCCCATCAGCATCAAAACTACCCAGGCCTCTAAGGTCCAGCCCTTCAGGCAGCCCCCACTGAGGAGAACGACCATGGAGCCACACAGGCCACACCACCCCCACACCAAGGGTGCTTACTGCTGCTGTGGCAGGTAGGCATTGGGGAATATACTGCATATTGTCCCAGGGTGGGGAGAAGTGGGTCGCCAAAAGTCTTCTAGATAGCCAGTGCGACACCAGCAGCTTCAAATACTGTGGATCCCTCAGGGCCGGCCCTGGCACTTGCCGCCCACCCAAGAACGAGGGCAGACTACCCGATTCAGTTTATTAGGCTGCACGGCCAGATAGTAATTTACTTGATTCCGGTCTCCAGGGTACACTGCCCCTATCAGCACACCTGGGACAAGCCCAGGCCCCTCCCGCCAGAAGCTAGAAAATAGGCAGGCATGAGCTGTCTCCTCCAGGACGGCCCACCACACAGGCTGCGGTCATCTTCCACAGCTGGGGGCCAGAAGGAATGCCACTGCCCCGCTCCAAACACCTATGTCCCAAGGGCTGCACCAATCGCCCAGATCCTCCAGGGCCACCGGGGCCCACCCCAGGGCCAACAGCAATGACCTCAGGCCTCACTCAACCGTCATCTTGATTAGTTGCCAGGCAGCAGCCAGGTCCCGAGTAAACAGGTGTTTCTACTGCAGGAGCCACGTCAGTCACTCAAGGGGGGTGTCTCAGGGCCCCCAAGCGGGGAAATAGAAGATCTGGATTTAGATGGAGACGGATGACAGAGGGATCAAGAGCACTCTGAAAGTGCAACTGCCATCTTGAGGTCTCAGGCCACGCCCATGGGAAGCAATTTTAATTATTAATTCTGCTATCTCGGGGTAGGACCAGATAGAAAAATGACGCAACAACTCTTTTTAGTATTTAATAGCCTAACTGAATGATGAAGGAGGATTTTTAATAAATATTAGGCAAAGGAAGCTTTTAGAATGTTTCATTTTGCCTGCCTGAAACTAATGGCTAATTTACTTTGGCCTTCCAACTATTACCCTGCTGGAATATAGCACTGAATAAGGTGTGAAAACTCCTCCCAGAGCACAGAAAAAGCAGTGGGTGTTGGGAGGTGCTTCTGTTCTCCTGGCAGCACGGCCAGGTCTACTGGACCCAAGAACTTAATTTACTTTAAAAAAGTCTCCTTAGTCACAGGCAAATGATAGCTGATACTTGGGCAGCCCCCTTCCTTTCTGTCCCCAGTCAGGCAGACATCAAATACAGTGGGAGGAAAAAGATGCCCCCAGGAACTGGTTAGGAAGGGTTAAAGAGGAGGTGCTGCTCTTTACCCTGGCCACAGTACTAGGTGGAAACGCATACTCTAAACAAGGGGAGAAGGGTTTCACCATTTGGATTTTAGGAGCAAGGGGTACTGTATGAATGTTTGCAGTAGAGCAGATGGGAACTACTGCAAAGTAGGGTATGGTTATCCCTGGGAATTTTCATATCATCCATTAGAGATGGATAAGGAGTCACCACAAGCTACGGCCAGACATAAATGTTGCATCACCTGGCACCCTATGTAGAACACAGCTGCACCTAAGGAAGATCAGAAGAGAGCTAAACCTTATATCTGTGACCTGAGAGGAACCCTGAAGAACCAGACCTAATCCCTCTTGTACCCAGCGCAATAACCTTACTCCAAGGTCATAAGGCTGACCTCCTTTTAAGCTACAAGGACACATCAAGATACAAGAGGCCTTTTCTTGCAACTGCAAAGCTGATCAGTTTCATCTGAACCTGCCGTGGAACCTGCGGTTGATCTCTGTTGGAGTGAGTCCAGACCCCCAACTGATGTTCTTAATGTCCTGGTACTCTTGGCTGTGTCCCATGGATTTTTCTCACCACCCCTGAAAACCTGGGACTTAGAAGCTTTTGTAAACTTCAAGACCTACAAAGGACCAGGACAGGTCTGGCTAGCCACTGCACCCAAGGTGCATTGCAGCTGGGCTGTAGTTTCAGTTTCTCCCACTCCACACTGTTTTCCACAGCAGCAAATCTATCTCAGTTGGACCTCGAGGAGAAGTTATTTGTCCTCATTGAGCCCTCTATCATCTCCGGCCTGCAACCTTCCCATGCTGAAGGAGTGCAAGCTCTGAAAAAGTGACTAAGTGCAAACATAGAAAGTCCATCTCACAGGAAGACTTTCTTGTGGCGAAATTCCAATTTCTCCAACTCTGAGCCTTTCCCACCAAACACAACAGCTTCACCTGGACCTCATATACTCGCTGGACCTCATGGAGCCTTGTTCAGCTACAGCCTGATGCCAAGCCCCGTTGAAGATTTGTGCCTTCTGTTTTTCAGACTAGAACCTCTGAATGGGTCAAACCTGGTTTCTGTATCGACATCACACTCAGCCTCACATTGTGCCTAGGTTCCGCTCCACCATAACAAGTTAACTGCATTTGGTGCTTAAAGCTTTTTGGTGCCATTTGTATTTTAACCTTTAAAAATTAACATTTCTGGTTTCACTTGCTAGATTTTTGTTATGTTGTTTTAATTTTATTTAATAAAACATATTCTATTTCTCTGACCCAGTTTGGAATTTTTTTGGTGTTGTGTTTTGCCTTTATTACTGTTTTGAAATTGCATACATAGTTTACAAATTTCTCTAAGTTAAGCCTTTCTGCTCTATGCCATAGCTACCATGTTAATTTAGTGACTTTAAGAGTTCACTATGACAAAGATTGTGATTATTACTTGAAGAGTGTAGTTATGTTTTTCAATTAATAACTCACATTTTTACAATGTTTAGCACCACCTATGTTAGTGCTCATCTGACTGACTTTTTAGTCTGTCCTTTCATTTAGACATATTTTCTGTTGCATGGGAATATGCATGGGAATATGCAAATGTGGTTCCTCTGCTAAAAAAAAATCTGCAGACTTCAAACATCTGTCCTTGTTTTGTCCTGTCTCCCTGCTACGTTATCAGGCTAAAATTGCTGAAAGGCTGACCAACCTACAGCTATCCTCCTTTTTGGAGGAACACAAGTTGCTGGATTCCACTCATTCAAGTTTTAGTGCAGCCAATAGCACTGAAACCGTTTCAGAAGCTGTCACTGATAACATCAGGCTGGGGTGGATGAGGACAGACCTGCTGTCTTCGCCTTCCCTGACTTATCGGCAACCTTCAGTACGGTCTTTCACATGATTAGGATCAGAAGATTGTATGAGATAGCCCTTTCTTCAAAGGTCTTAACAGGGGTTCAGCCCTTTCTCACTGACAGAACTCAGTCTGTTTATCTTCTCCTTTTTAAATCAAATCCAGATACTGCTGAGTATGCTCCTTGTGGTATTTCACAGGGTTTGTCTCTTGGGGCTATGCTATTTAATATCTGCAAGTGATGAGCTGAGAGACCACGTGAGTGTGCACAAATAGAGAAATGTAGTTCTGCTTTCATAGAAATGTGTTAACAGAGTTATTTTCCCTTCAAAGTTATTGTAGCATGAATGCTAATTGAAGTGTATTACTGTTGAAATTATAACATGAGTGCTAAATGTTTTATTTGCATGATTTAATGCACTGTTGATTTAATTCATATTAACCTAAGTGTGGCCTGTTCCGCCCTCTACTTGGGACTGTGCAGAAAATGTTGTCATCTTGCTAATGTTAACTTTTTTTTTTAGACTTCGTTCTCATGAGAATGCTAGCTTGGTAATAGATGTCTATTGATCCACACATAACATTTGTCCTTGAGTAAGAAACATTTAGGACTGTGGACTGTCAAACTATACAAATGTTTCAATCTGGCATGGAATAGTACAGATGGATACCGTTCTCATGGAAAACTTGAGAGCGATAGTACAAATTTCAAGGTGGAGTCACATGATCAATTTCATTTGGATGTTATCCCTACAATGTCAAGCGGACTGATGGACTGACAAATTATTTTGCTCTGTGAACTTTGATATGTCACTCCCCAGCTGGACTTGAATCCCATGCCGAACCTGCTGAGGCCCTTGGACTCTGAGAGGTATTGTCCTCTCTGCCCTTGCCCCCTTGAAATGCTTTGTTGAGACTTGACAATTTCTCCCCTGATCCCAAGAAGAAGACCCTTGACCAAGCTTCCAAATTGCTGACACCTTCCCTTATATTTATATCTTGCTCATCTTAGTTAGTGACCTATTGCCCAAGATTTATTTTTCCAAATTCCTTTTGCACTTTTTTGTGCTTTTTGTCTTTTGCCCACATGTTTTCACCCAGCACATGCTAATTCCTGATTGGCTAATCAGTAGGGTTTCCCATGCCTTAAAAGGTTTGTATTCAGATGATATAATTTGCCTTAATGCTTATTAGGACTGAGCAGCACTTGTTTTCTGTACATCAAGTCCTTTTGTTGATGTTTTGCATGGCATGTCTACAGTGCCTAGTCCTCCTAATGTTAGTTCACCTACATCTGTTTAGTCTTCTGGATCAACCTTTGGTGATTCTGTATCTTTTTCATTTGTTTTAATAATTGTCTACATGACTTTGAGTTTGAGTTTGTTATAAAACCCCTTAACTTTATTCCTGAATGGAGTTTTTCTTAAGTGGCAATATTGGTCTTATGGTGTAATTGATTTTGTGCGCATTGAAATCTTTTGTATTGTTCTCTAGCCCCTAATGCTAGGTCCCAAAATTCATTGACCTCATCAAGCATTGATTCCTGAGAAGAAAGAAATGTGTTAACATACCAAAGTAGCCAGATATCAGTTGGTGGACTGCATGACTAATGTGAACACCTGGATGAGGAACAACTGTTTTAAGTTAAAAGGGGAGAAAGCTGAGATCATCTTCTCTGGATGATCTAGTCTAATACCTACCATCCAAGCAAGCTTGATTCTTCCTCTAGTCTGAAGAAAGCAAGTAGAAACTTGGGCATCATTACTGATAACACTATTTTCACAAAAGGGCAATTACAGTCGTATATAGGACATTATGGGATTCTGCATATGTTGTACAGAATCTTTCACTGGTTCTTGTCTTATTAGCAGAAGAACATCATTCAGACCCTGATTACACAAGCAGGATTGATTACAGCACCTACTTTTTCTGATAGGTGAGGTGATGAGGATTTTTTATCAGTGGATGGGCCTGGGGTTTCTTTGGAGAAATGCCTCAGAGAATGGTGAGGTTTGGGAATATGGGAGTGCGTTGGGGCGATTTTGGGACAGGTATGATAGTGGCCAGTTTTGGAGGAATTGGGCCAGCAGAAGAAATTGGATTGGCTTTGGAATGGCATGAATGCTTTGAACAGAGTTAAGTGGTGGAATGGAGTCAAGGGTTGAAATGCGAGCAGAAGGATGACTAGAGGTAGGTGTGCCTGAGCACTTGTGTCAAGAGAGGTACTGCTATAGACAAGACCTCTCTGTATGGCAGTCAGGACAGAGCACATATCACCCAGGGTGTCACTCACTTGAGCCAGTTGTTGACTGACAACCTGGATGTCATGCAGCAATGCTGTGTATCCCAGAGGGAGGTTCTTAAGAATCTCCAGTGATTTCCAGAGCTGGTGGGATGGAGGCTGGTGGAGAGGTGAGTAGAACAAAGTTGACTTCAGGGATTTTACAAACTGAGTGCTGGCTTGTTATCAGGGGGACAGTAGTGGGTGTGATACTAGTAGGAGTGGTGTGGCAACACAGGAACAGATGTATTGTCCTGTTATGTTTCAGCCATTACCAAGAGGGGCTGGCTTGTCTCAGAAGCCTCTGAATCAGATGTTGAAGTGGCCTCCTGGCCATCGCCATCACATTCAGTGTCACTGAGTCCCTCAGTGTCAGTGGGTCCACTATCCAACTCCCATAAACCCTTGTGCTGATCTGTCAAAGTCTGGTCAGCATTTGCCTTGCTTGCTCTGGAGGCAGGTGAAAGCAGACATATGTACAAATCAGTTACATACTTCTAATCCCAAGAAAGGCCACTCAATGTGACATCATAAATGGCCTGGTTTTGATTTTGGCAGATTGGTAGCTCTGTCACAAACGTAATGAGTATCCTGTCTACTTCTTTACCAGTGCATTATAATATAGAGCACTTCTAATAAGGCAGGTGGGACATTGATTGTTGTTGTTACTGAGTACCTATCTACAAAACTCAAAATTATGCATAATATCTGTCGATGAACGAATTTCTAACAAAGCGAACATTTCATAACTATGCTGAATTAGTTACCAATCTCAAACATGGTGTCACATTTATAGAGTTTGGTGGATGGAACACCCAGTCTCAAATGTGAAATACATATTGCCTAAGATATTGCAAGTTAGAAATGCTATAATGCTAATGCATGAATATAGGGTATGTATGTTCTGCCATATTCGCGAAAGAGTATCACATCTATTAAAATCAAAACAAAATATATTTTTAGCTTGTTTGTTGGCAGCAATGTGCCATGTATGCCGTAGGTTTGTGGCCACGCCCAGGATTCTCATTTATAAGTAACTGGCATTACAATGTCAAGACTACGAGACTTCACTACAAACCAAACTTGTGCGCATGTGTAAAGGCCTAGGATACCTTTGTGACAATAGTAAGTTCATACCATTGTCCAGGATCGGGATGCCCAATACAAAATACACCCTCAAGCAAAATCCAGGGGATACTATCTTTAGCACGGATTATTAGTAGCACAGTATTGGCAACATATCATGTTTAGTAATAATGAGCATGTCCAACACTTTTTACATGCACTAAAGAAGTGTTAGCCTTATCAGCCACTTGCTGAAATTCCAGGTTTCATTTTTTGTTGGCATACTCCATCAGTAATGTAACAGATATTCCTTCTGTAATGTTACTATGTGAATATTGCTTATGATGGAATCTCCTTCATGTCTCCAATGATAGCCACATCTTCAAAACAATCATCAATTAATATTAAGGGCATGTTTTTTAGCTTGGCTGATGAGTTACTTCATCACAAAAATTACGGTTATCCCATCCACCTTCCAATAAGTGATTTATATCTTATAGCAACTGTAAAAATGCAGGCATAATAATTGTCAATTTTGTGATAGAGTATATGTCTGCTGAACTATAAGTCAGACCCTATATTGGTTACATATGAAAATCATACTACAAGTATTCTTGCAACACGTTCAGATGCAAGCCTACAGACAGAAATTTGTTCAAGCATTGCTGTTTGCATCAATGAATGTTTAGCTTCATGTACCAATGATTTTATGGTTACTCAGTGACTAATGTAATGGATTTAACATTCACAGAATTAAAAGCCTATTATATCCTACAGCACTTGTAAAAGGGACATATATAGTTTATAATGAAGTTTGTGACATAATATTCCAGTTTGAAAATTTTAAAGGGGTAAAAACCAACTTATTTTTTCACATGAATAAACTCCCCTCCTTGCCACTGCTCCATGGCCTTCAGTTCCCCATAAACATTGGGTGAGGCCACTGCTAGAATGCACCACATCAGGGGATCAGTTATGGCTGCACTCCCTTTTTCTGCTGGGAAGACATTCCAAGTTTGGTTAAAACCATGAAGTAGTTCATTTGCCAAAAACCCTTCCAACAATTGCAGTGGATTCTATGGTGCCTGTAGACCTCCTTAGGGCCCTAGCCAGAAGTATATGTTAGGGTGCATGGTCCTCAGTTATAACCAAAAATTAATGCTGTGCTCCAAAGGTGCATTTTCCCAAGTATTGGTTGTACTACTAAATAATGAACCCTGGACCATTGTGGTACAAGTATATTGCGGACAGAATATGGAAAGATAAGTGCATATATGGAGCACATACAGGGAAGTATAGATCTACTATTATTCCTAACTCCACATTTACATACCTTGAAGATTTATATATATTGAATAGGTACATATATGTGGAGTAGGGTATAGAAAAACAATGCTTAGTTAGCAGTTGACCAGTCAATATTTTGAATTCTGTATTCAGTCCTCGATAATCTGTGTCACTGATATCCTGGTTTGGATATCGAGGTGCAAATAGTGTGATTCTATGGGAAGAAAAATATGGATTTTTATAATGAACACATCAAAGCACACTCAATCACCTTTTTACAACTCAAACTTAAATCTTATCAATTGTATGGGGGTTTAAAGTAGAAAGGTGTAAAGTTGTAATGTAGACTGATTCACAACTATGTATTTTCTAAACTGTTTGAGGTTTAGGCACTGCAAAGATTATTATTATTATTATTATTTTTAAGTAGGCTGGCCTGATCTCAGAGCCCTGCCTCCCACACCTCTTCCCTCAAGTGGTGGATCCTCTACATTTAAATTAGTTTTTTTGCTGAAGGATGAACTCCCGTGGACAATTTGCATCAGGAAATTGTCACATTTGGATGGTCTGATAGGATAAACATTACCTCACTTAAATTTATTGAAACTTCATATGCTTCCAAAAGTGTGGAGTTTCCTAATTCTGACCAACTTCATAAGTGAAGTTTTAATTTAATTCACCACTAATTTAAAATAAGAGATTGGAGCATATCCTTCAAGAACACTTTGGAAAATTAGAGAAAAGCTGCTTGTTTTAAACATATTTGGGCTGCAATAATGGTGAAAACTAAATATAATATAAATGTCATTTTACTGGAAAAGATGGCCGATATGCACTCTAACTTTCTAAATACGCCACATTTTGCCTTTCTTTCATGCAATACAGCAAACAAACACAAATGATGGACGGAATGCGGAACCAATCAAATATTCACCCACAGTCACAGATCTGGGTTTAACTCCTTCCCCGCCATGGACGTAATGGTTACGTCCATGGCGTTACGTCCATGGCTGCGCCCGTGTGGCGCCATGGACGTAAACATTACGTCCTGCTACCGGCCCTCGGGGGAAGCGCTAGCGCTCCCCCCGTGGGCCGTCCCCCCACCCCCACAGGTCAGGGCTGAAAGGGGAATCCCTTCCCCTTCAACCCCTGACCCCACCCCCCCTGTGACGTCAGCACGCGAGCGCGCGCTGACAATAACAGAGCCTCCCCCATCGCAAGAGAAATGCTCAGCATTTCTCTTTCGATCACGTGGGGGAGGCAAGGAGAGGCTTCAAAGGGAAGGAAATGTATTTTTTTGTGTGTTTTTTTTCTTTGTTTTTTTTTTTAGAGATGGGGAGCGACCCATTAGGCAAGGGTCGCACCCTTGGGGGGCAAATTGTATTTAGACCATTTCTGCCCCTCTTGGGGGCAGATTGGCCGATTTTAGGTCAATCTGCCCCCAAGGGGGCAGAAACCACTAGGCACCGGGGATTTTGTTTTTGGCGCCAATGTCACGCAGGGGGAGCGACCCCGTAGTCAAGGGTCGCTCCGGGGGGGGGATGGGGGGATGGGGGGGGGGCAAATTTATTTGAGGCCATTTCTGCCCCCCCGGGCAGATCGGCCTATTGTTATTAGGCCGATCTGACCCCAGGTGGGGCAGAAACCTCTAGGCGCCAGGGCAATTTTTTTTTTTTTTTTTTTTTTTTTTTTTTTTTTTTTTTAGAGATGGGGAGCGACCCATTAGGCAAGGGTCGCTCCCCTCTGGGGCAAATTGTATTTAGACCATTTCTGCCCCCATTGGGGGCAGATTGGCCGATTTTAGGTCAATCTGCCCCCAAGGGGGCAGAAACCATTTGGCACCGGGGATTTTTTTTTTTGGCGCCAATGTCACGCAGGGGGTGCGACCCGATGGGCAAGGGTCGCTCCCAGGGGGAGTTGGGGGGGTGGGGGACAAATTTATTTTAGGCCATTTCTGCCCCCTCTGGGGCCGGCTGAGCTAGAGGCCAAAATCCACAGGTAGGCACTGTTTTCTATTAAAAAATGTGATGTGTCCACATTGTGTTTTGGGCCATTTCCTGTCGCGGGCGTTAAGCCTACCCACACAAGTGAGGTATCATTTTTATCGGGAGACTTGGGGGAACGCTGGGTGGAAGGAAATTTCTGGCTCCTCTCAGATTCCAGAACTTTCTGTCACCGAAATGTGAGGAAAACTTGTTTTTTTAGCCAAATGTTGAGGTTTGCAAAGGATTCTGGGTAACAGAACCTGGTCAGAGCCCCACAAGTCACCCCATCTTGGATTCCCCTGGGTTTCTAGTTTTCAAAAATGCGTTGGTTTGCTAGGTTTCCCCAGGTGCCGGCTGAGCTAGAGGCCAAACTCCACAGGTAGGCACTGTTTTCTATGAAAAAATGTGATGTGTCCACGTTGTGTTTTGGGCAATTTCCTGTCACGGGTGCTAGGCTTACCCACACAAGTGAGGTATCATTTTTATCGGGAGACTTGGGGGAATGCTGGGTGGAAGGAAATTTGTGGCTCCTCTCAGATTCCAGAACTTTCTGTCACCGAAATGTGAGGAAAATGTGTTTTTTTAGCCAAAGTTTGAGGTTTACAAAGGATTCTGGGTAACAGAACCTGGTCAGAGCCCCACAAGTCACCCCATCTTGGATTCCCCTATGTCTCTAGTTTTCAAAAATGCACAGGTTTGGTAGGTTTCCCTAGGTGCCGGCTGAGCTAGAGGCCAAAATCTACAGGTAGTCACTTTGCAAAAAATCACCTCTGTTTTCTTAAAAAAAAAATTATGTTTCCACGTTGTGTTTTGGGGCATTTCCTGTCGCGGGCGCTAGGCCTACCCACACAAGTGAGGTATCATTTTTGTCAGGAGACTTGGGGGAACGCTGGGTGGAAAGAAATTTGTGGCTCCTCTCTGATTCCAGAACTTTCTGTCACCAAAATGTGAGGAAAATGTGTTTTTTTAGCCAAATATTGAGGTTTGCAAAGGATTCTGGGTAACAGAACCTGGTCAGAGACCCACAAGTCACCCCATCGTGGATTCCCCTAGGTCTCTAGTTTTCAAAAATGCACAGGTTTGGTAGGTTTCCCTAGGTGCCGGCTGAGCTAGAGGCCAAAATCTACAGGTAGGCACTTTGCAAAAAACACCTCTGTTTTCTTTAAAAAAATGTGATGTGTCCACGTTGTGTTTTGGGGCATTTCCTGTCGCGGGCACTAGGCCTACCCACACAAGTGAGGTATCATTTTTATCAGGAGACTTGGGGGAACGCTGGGTGGAAGGAAATTTGTGGGTCCTCTATGATTCCAGAACTTTCTGTCACCAAAATGTGAGGAAAACGTGCTTTTTAGCCAAATTTTGAGGTTTGCAAAGGATTCTGGGTAACAGAACCTGGTCAGAGCCCCACAAGTCACCCCATCTTGGATTCCCCTACGTCTCTAGTTTTTAAAAATGCACAGGTTTGGTAGGTTTCCCTAGGTGCCGGCTGAGCTAGGGACCAAAATCTACAGGTAGGCACTTTGCAAAAAACACCTCTGTTTTCTTTAAAAAAATGTGATGTGTCCACGTTGCGTTTTGGGGCATTTCCTGTCACGGGCGCTAGGCTTACCCACACAAGTGAGGTATCATTTGTATCAGGAGACTTGGGGGGACGCTGGGTGGAAGGAAATTTGTGGCTCCTCTCTGATTCCAGGACTTTCTGTCACCAAAAGGTGAGGAAAACGTGTTTTTTTAGCCAAAGTTTGAGGTTTGCAAAGGATTCTGGGTAACAGAACCTGGTCAGAGCCCCACAAGTCACCCCATCTTGGATTCCCCTAGGTCTCTAGTTTTTAAAAATGCACAGGTTTGGTAGGTTTCCCTAGGTGCGGGCTGAGCTAGAGGCCAAAATCTACAGGTAGTCACATTGCAAAAAACACCTCTGTTTTCTTTTAAAAAATGTGATGTGTCCACGTTGTGTTTTGGGGCATTTCCTGTCGCGGGCGCTAGGCCTACCCACACAAGTGAGGTATCATTTTTATCAGGAGACTTGGGGGAACGCTGGGTGGAAGGAAATTTGTGGCTCCTCTCTGATTCTAGAACTTTCTGTCACCAAAATGTGAGGAAAACCTGTTTTTTTAGCCAAATTTTGAGGTTTGCAAAGGATTCTGGGTAACAGAACCTGGTCAGAGCCCCACAAGTCACCCCATCGTGGATTCCCCTAGGTCTCTAGTTTTCAATAAAGCACAGGTTTGGTAGGTTTCCCTAGGTGCCGGCTGAGCTAGAGGCCAAAATCTACAGGTGGTCACTTTGCAAAAAACACCTCTGTTTTCTTTCAAAAAATGTGATGTGTCCACGTTGCGTTTTGGGGCATTTCCTGTTGCGGGCCTTAGGCCTACCCACACAAGTGAGGTATCATTTTTATCGGGAGACTTGGGGGAATGCTGGGTGGAAGGAAATTTGTGGCTCCTCTCTGATTCCAGAACTTTCTGTCACCAAAATGTGAGGAAAATGTGTTTTTTTTAGCCAAATGTTGAGGTTTGCAAAGGATTCTGGGTAACAGAACCTAGTCAGAGCCCCACAAGTCACCCCATCGTGGATTCCCCTAGGTCTCTAGTTTTAAAAAATGCACAGGTTTGGTAGGTTTCCCTAGATGCTGGCTGAGCTAGAGGCCAAAATCTACAGGTAGTCACTTTGCAAAAAACACCTCTGTTTTCTTTAAAAAAATGTGATGTGTCCACGTTGCGTTTTGGGGCATTTCCTGTTGCGGGCGCTAGGCCTACCCACACAAGTGAGGTATCATTTTTATCGGGAGACTTGGGGGAATGCTGGGTGAAAGGAAATTTGTGGCTCCTCTCTGATTCCAGAACTTTCTGTCACCAAAATGTGAGGAAAATGTGTTTTTTTAGCCAAATGTTGAGGTTTGCAAAGGATTCTGGGTAACAGAACCTAGTCAGAGCCCCACAAGTCACCCCATCGTGGATTCCCCTAGGTCTCTAGTTTTAAAAAAATGCACAGGTTTGGTAGGTTTCCCTAGATGCTGGCTGAGCTAGAGGCCAAAATCTACAGGTAGTCACTTTGCAAAAAACACCTCTGTTTTCTTTCAAAAAATGTGATGTGTCCACGTTGCGTTTTGGGGCATTTCCTGTCGCGGGCGCTAGGCCTACCCACACAAGTGAGGTATCATTTTTATCAGGAGACTTGGGGGAACATAGATTAGCAAAACAAGTGTTATTGCCCCTTGTCTTTCTCTAAATTTTTTCCTTCCAAATATAAGAGAGTGTGTAAAAAAGACATCTATTTGAGAAATGCCCTGTAATTCACATGCTAGTATGGTCACCCCGGAATTTAGAGATGTGCAAATAACCACTGCTCCTCAACACCTTATCTTGTGCCCTTTTTAGAAATACAAAGGTTTTCTTGATAGCTATTTTTCACTCTTTATATTTCAGCAAATGAATTGCTGTATACCCAGTATAGAATGAAAATGCACTGCAGGGTGCAGCTCATTTATTGGCTCTGGGTACCTAGGATTCTTGATGAACCTACAAGCCCTATATATCCTCGCAACCAGAAGAGTCCAGAAGACGTAACGGTATATTGCTTTCAAAAATCTGACATTGCAGGAAAAAGTTACAGAGTAAAACGTCGAGAAAAATTGCAGATTTCTTCACCTCAATTTCAATATTTTGTTTTTTCAGTTGTTATTTTCTGTAGGAAACCCTTGTAGGATCTACACAAATTACCCCTTGCTGAATTCAGAATTATGTCTACTTTTCAGAAATGTTGTGGTTCCTGGGATCCAGCATTGGTTTCATGCCCATTTCTGTCACTGACTGGAAGGAGGCTGAAAGCACAAAAAATCGTAAAAATGGGGTATGTCCCAGTAAAATGCCAAAATTGTGTCGAATAATTGGGTTTTCTGATTCAAGTCTGCCTGTTCCTGAAAGCTAGGAAGCTGGTGATTTTAGCACTGCAAACCCTTTGTTGATGCCATTTTCAGGGAAAAAACCACAAGCCTTCTTCTGCAGCCCCTTTTTCCCATTTTTTTGAATAAAACAAAAGTTTCACTGTATTTTGACTAATTTCTTGGCCTCCTTCTGGGGAACCCACAAAGTCTGGGTACCTCTAGAATCCCTAGGATGTTGGAAAAAAAGGACGCAAATTTGGCTTGGGTAGCTTATGTGAGCAAAACGTTATGAGGGCCTAAGCGTGAACTGCCCCAAATAGCCAAAAAACGGCTTGGCACCTGAGGGGGAAAAGGCCTGGCAGCGAAGGGGTTAATCCATCAATTTCTTTGCTCACCATGCCACCCCAGTTACCCTGAAACCGGTCCCAGGATGCTTGTTTCTAGTCCACGGAGGATCTGGCCTGGCAGTTTGGGCTGGACCGTTCCCATGGGGAACAGGGTCAAGACTGATTTGCATATGGCTAGGTCCAAACAGCAATGGAATGGCAAGCAAAAACAATTGATGGATTAAACCCAGATTTGTGACTGGGGATGAATGTTTGATTTGCTCTGAATTCCGTCTATAATTTTTTTTTTTGCATTTGTCGCCCAAAGTGGGAAGGGTATGCCCAGACGTGGGTCCGTGCTTACTATACCACCAGATTCAAGCTAGCCTGGCTGATGATGGGTGATACCCTGAAACCAGTCCCAGGTTGCTTGTTTCTGGTTGAGGGAGGACCTGGCATGGCAGTTCAGGCTGGACTGTTCCTAGGGGGAACAGAGTCAAGACTGATTTGCATATGGCTGGGTCCAAACTGGAACGGCACGGCAGGCAAAAAAACTGATGGAGTATACCCACATCTGTGACTGGGGGAGAATGTTTGATTTGCACTGCATTCCATCCATCATCTTTTGTTTTTGCATTTGTCGCCCCAAGTGAGGAGGGTATGCCCAGCTGTGGGTTCAATGCTTGTTATGCCACCAGATTCAAGCTAGTCTTGCTGATGAAGGGTGATACCCTGAAACTGGTCCCAGGATGCTTGTTTGTGGTCCAGGGAGGACCTGGTCTGGCAAGTTTAGGCTGGACTGTTCCCATGGGGAACAGGGTCAAGACTGATTTGCATATGGCTGAGTCCAAACTGGAATGGCATCGCAAGCAAAAAAACTGATGGATTAAACCCAGATCGGTGACCGGGGGTTAATGTTTAATTTGCTCTGTATTTCCTCCATCATCTATTGTTTTTGCACTTGTTGCCCAAAGTGGGAAGGGTATGCCCAGACGTGGCTCCTGTGCTTGCTATGCCACCAGATGCAAGCTAGGCTGGCTGATGAAGGGTGATACCCTGAAACCGGTTCCAGGATGCTTGTTTCTGTCCAGGAAGGACCTGGCCTGGCAGTTCGGGCTGGACTGTTCCCATGGGGAACAGGGTCAATGGTTGGGTCCAAACTGGAATGGAATGGTAAGCAAATAAACTGATGGATTAAACCCAGATCTGTGACTGGGGGTGAATGTTTGATTTGCTCTGCATTCCGTCCATCATCTGTTTTTTTTTTTGCATTTCATGCAATACAGTGCAGCAGGTTGCCTTGCATCATTGTGTTGTTTGAAATGTAAGTACATCTACCCCACAAAGTCTTATTGGATAACCCAGTGGAGTAACCAGCTAAGAAGGCAATAATTGTAGAAACTAAAATAAGGGGACCTGAAAGGCTTTTCCAAACTGCCAGAATACTGAAAAACCATAAACTGTGCTCCTGCATCCCTAACACCTTGTCATCCACCACACTGATACATGCTGTATCTCATAACACGATAACCTCACCTCCCCAGTCATTATGCATGACATGGAAACACTTCCCACATAGGATCACAAAACAAAGACAATACCCTTCCAACCACTCTATGAGGTGTTGGTTGCTGTCCATGTAGGTACACTTCAGTGCCACACATAGAGGCTATAGGCACTATATAAAAGTGCAATACAATACAATATTCATCATTTGTCCATCACCAAGATTTGTTTTGAAAATCTTAAAAAATGAGCAGTGGTGGCACTCCACAAATGTCCAAGTGTTAATAAATATGTAACAAAATATAGCACTTCACCCTCCAAATGGTCCTACCGCTCATGTACCTCAACCTACTCTTAAAGCAATTCTTCACAATACAGGGAACGCTAACATATCACAATAAAGCACTTGAGTGATTCAATCAAATTCACATTCATTGGTCTGTCAAGATGGAAAGTTCTTCATTCAATCTCTAGAGACACAAGAGCAATAATGTTGAATCTTTAACAGATCTCTATTCTTCACATACAAAAATCCATCCCAGCCAAAGTGTTTTATCCTTTCAAGAGGACTTCATCAGGACTGTACATAAATATATGCATCACTCAATTTAAAAACACATAAAACATGTAAAAACAACCACAATTCCCACGGCTCCTGAACCCACATCTTTCAAAGCAAATTAAGGACTATGAAACCATCTTGAGCTGATAGGTTCTAATCATATAACGTGCTTAAGGACCTGCCCCCATACTTATGAAAAATGGTGCACAACTGCGCTAATACAGTGGTGTGTCATTTTTCTTAACGCTGGCTAACGCCATTACTTAAAGCCATCCATGTGCCATATTTATGGAATGACACACAATGGTGCTAAGGAATGGCTAGCTTAAAAAATTTATGCTAGCCTGGGGGTAGCGTTAGGGTGAATGGCACTAGTGGGACAGAAATTACGTTAGGCTTGTTAGAAGGAAAGGTTTTGCTGCTAGTCAGCCAAGCGTCATTTACTGATGCACAAGCAGCCAAAAATATGACCCCGTCTAAGTTTAGACAGGAGTCATGACCACCACAAAAATGCCTAGCACAGGGGACCAGTGTCCCCTGGGCAAGTCCAAAATACATACCCAGTGACAGTCAGTGGGCCCCATGTAAGGGCCCCCCGAAGGCACTTCACAAATACAAAATATACTCACCTAAACTTATCTGGGATGGGGTCTCTCCTCCTGTAATGTCCCTGTGGTGTGGGTGGTGGTGTTGCTGGGGCTTGGGGTGGGCATCTTTGTGTCCATTCCATGGTGTTTCACCATGGAAATGGGCCTACCTGCACTTTAACGCCTAATCTGACATAGATGTTTTATAATATAATATATAACAACTAGACACCAGGGATTTCTTATTTGGACATCAATTTCATGCAAGGGGAGTGACCCCTTAGCCAAAGGTCGCTCCCAGGGAGAGTAATTTATTTTAGGCCATTCCTGCCCCCCTTGGGGGCAGATCGGTCTATTTTTATTAGGCCAATCTGCCCCCAAGGGGGACAGAAACCACTAGACACCAGGGCTTTTTTTTAGCCTATTTCACGCAAGGGGAGCGACCTCTTAGGCGAGGGTCGCTCCCCTGCGGGTCAAATTTATTTTAGGCCATTTCTGCCCCCTTTGAGGGCAGATCCGCCTATTTTTATAAGCAGAAACCACATAGGCACTAGGAATTGGTGTGTGTGTGTTGTTTGGTGGGGCAGCCCCTTGGGCAAGGGTCACTCCCCAAGGGGGCACATTACTGTTGCCCATTTCTGCCCCCCTTGGGGCTGATTGACCTATTTTTGTAAGGCCTATCTGCCCCAAGGGGGGCACAAAGCCCAGCAGAGACCAGGGAATATATATTTTTTTTAAATAGAGGGTGGGGTTATGACCATACCCCCACCCCAAAGAAATAGGGACAAAGTTGTTCTGCCCATCGGTGGGCAGATGGGGAAATTACCCCCGATTCACTCCCCGGGGGGGCAGAAAACCTACTAGATGGCATGGAAAAATAAAAAAAATAGTGGGGTGGTGGCTACCAACCAGTATCGGCATGATTATGCCCCCACCCCAACTGAGGGGGGCAACAGTCTTTCATCTCTCCTCCGCACACTAAAACATCTTATCCCACGGCAAGCAGGAGGACATTTGATTTTTTGGGGGTTTTAGTTTTACATTTGGGCCATGAGAGCTTGTCTAGCTCTCAAAACCGTCCCACTTGGAATGGTGAGGGCTACATTTTTTGGACTGTGGGACACTGGCATGTAGAAAAATCCATGAGACCTAGGCACATCTGAAAAATAAACATCTGCGTGAGTCCAATTGGTGTCCTTCACATGCACCCGCACCTTTTTCTTACTCACAATGCCCTGCAAACCTCCAACTTTGCTGAACATTACACATTTTACCCACATTTTTGTGGTGGAACCTTCCGGAATCTGCAGGAATCCACAAAATTCCTACCACCCAGCATTGTTGCATTTATACATTTGAAATTCTGCCCCACTCGTCCTTTTGGACCCACTTTGATTCCTCCTCATTTTCAACATGTTTTTGGCTCTTCCCTGCACAGGAACTTGGCCCGCCTACACAAGTGCGGTATCTCTTTTACCGGCAGACTGAGAGGAATGTTGGGTGGTAGGAAATTTCCCCCCGGTGCAGTGAGCCCACAAAGAATGTGGGAAAAATGTAATTTTTTTGCTAAATTTGAGGTTTGCAGAGGATTCTGGGCAAAAAAACACTGGGAGGTCCACACAAGTCACACCTCCGTGGACTCTCTTGGGTGTCTAATTTTCAGAAATGTTTGGCTTTGGTAGGCTTCCCTATATGGCTGCTGAGCCCAAAACCAAAAACGCAGGTGCCCCCACCCCAAAAACAGGTAGTTTTGTATTTTATACTTGTGATGTGTCCACATAGTGTTTTTGGGCATTTCCTTTCTCTGGCACTAGGTGTTCCCACACAAATGAGGTACCATTTGTATCAGGAGCCTTGGGGGAATGCTGGGTGGAAGGACATTTGTGGCTCCTCTTAGATTCCAGAACTTTCTATCACCAAAATGTGAAAAAAGTGTTTTTTTTGCCAAATTTTGAGGTTTGCTAAGGATTCTGGGTAACCTGGTGAGAGCCCCACATGTAACCCCATCTTTGATTCCCCAGGTGTATATTTTCAAAAATGCACAGGTTTGGTAGGTTTACCTAGGTGCCGGCTGAGCTAGAGGCCAAAATCCACAGCTTGGCACTTTGCAAAAACAGGTCAGTTTTCTTTAGGAAAATGTGATGTGTCCACGTTGTGTTTTGGGTCTCTTCCTGTCGCAGGCACTAGGCCTACCCACACAAGTGAAGTACCATTTTTATCTGGAGACTTTGAGAAATGCTGGGTGGAGAGAAATTTGTGGCTCTTCTTAGATTCCAGAACTTTCCATCACCGAAATGTGAGGAAAAAGTGTTATTTTTGTCAAATTTTGAGGTTTGCAAAGAATTCTGTGTAGCAGAACCTGGTGAGAGCCCAACAAGTCACCCGATCTTGGATTCCCCTAGGTGTCTAATTTTCAAAAATGCACAAGTTTGGTAGGTTTCCCTAGGTGCCAGCTGAGCTAGAGATCAAAATCCACAGCTAGGCACTTTCCAAAAAACACGTCAGTTTTCAATGTAAAAATGTGATGTGTCCATGTTGCATTTCCTGTGAGGGGCATTAGGCCTACCCATGGAAGTAAGGTACCATTTGTATCGGGGGACTTGGGGAATACTGAATAGTAGAACAATTGTTATTGCCTCTTGTGTTTCTCTACATTTTTTCCTTCCAAATGTAAGACAGTGTGTAAAAAAAGACGTCTATTTGAGAAATGCCCTGTAATTCACCTGCAAGTATGGGCACCCCGTAATTCAGAGATGTGCAAATAACCACTGCTTCTCAACACCTTATCTTGTGCCCATTTTGGAAATACAAAGGTTTCCTTGATACCTATTTTTCACTCTTTATATTTCACCAAATGAATTGCTGTACACCAGGTATACAATGAAAACCCAATGCAAGGTGCAGCTCCTTTATTGGCTCTGGGTACCTAGGGTTCTTGATGAACCTACAAGCGCAATATATCCCCACAACCAGAAAAGTCCAGCAGACTTAACGGTTTATTACTTTAGAAAATCTGACATCACAGAAAAATGTTACACATGGCTTTTTTCAGCTCAATTTCATTTTTTATTTTTTATTTCAGCTGTTATTTTCTGAAGAAAAAACCTTGTAGGATCTACACAATTTACCCCTTTCAGAATTTTGTCCACGTTTCAGAAATGTTTAGCTTTCCGGGATCCAGCATTGGTTTCACACCCATTTCTGTCACTAACTGGAAGGAGGCTAAAGGCACAAAATATAGTAAAAATGGGGTATGTCCAAATAAAATACTAAATTGTGTTGAAAAATTTGGTTTTCTGATTCATATCTGCTGTTCTTGAAAGCTGGAAAGATGGTGATTTTAGCACTGCAAACGCTTTGTTGATGCCATTTTCAGGGGAAAAAACACAACCCTTCTTCTGCAGCCCTTTTTTCCCTTTAAAAAACAAACAAAATGTTTGCTGTATTTTGGCTAATTTCTTGGTCTCCTCCAGGGGAACCCACAAACTCTGGGTACCTCTAGAATCCCTAGGATGTTAGAAAAAAAAAGGATGGAAATTTGGCGTAGGTAGCTTATGTGGACAAAAAGGTATGAGGGCCTAAGCGCGAACTGCCCCAAATAGCCAAAAATAGGCCTGGCACCTGAGGGGGGAAAGGCCTGTCAGCGAAGGGATTAATACATTTTATTTTGATTTACTATTTCACTATGTGTACCTTAGCCCCCACCAAAAGAAAAAATCTGGTGGGCCATTACGAGACAAGTGGGCCAATAGGAGGACCTGCGCCGTAGTCACAGGGGATTTCTGAGGGCTTGGACAGCCCATAATAATCTTTGCCTCCTCCAAAAAGCAGCTGGTACAGTATTCAGGGTGGGAGTTCAAAAGGTTAACGAGCAATCAAATGTCTTTAAATTTTGTTTTTATCTTGCTACATTTGCTGCATGCTCTAAGACTGGTTAAATGCCAGGCTATAGTTGTGGACAAATTGCTGCCTATAATTCTAATTTAGAGACATTGTTTACTTTTCTTTTTTTGACTGCAAATTAAATGGGTTTTCCCAAGTGTACTATGTGGCAATCTCTCTAGGGTACAGAAGGGGACACTGAAATTTTCAGGCAGCCGAGGCCTAAATTATACAGCACTGTTGACAACATTATGTGGCAAGAAAGCACAAATGATGCAGCTTAATATTGCCCATTTTGTGATAGTATCACTTCATTGCTTTGTCATCTCTATACATGTGAGCACTGTCTGGGCAAAGTGTTTACTTATTAATACCAGTTCCAAATCCAGATAGATCTGCAAGTTACTGAAAGGTAACCAGTCAATCTTTTTGAAGAACTTCCAACTGCACAGCAGCACATTTTGCAGCATTGTTAGTAACATTTGATCTAGAAACAAAATGTTTTGTCATTAAAATCAGCAGAGTATGTACCAAATAAAAATTATGTGGCAATTGTTTCAAATCTTTAATTATGCGGAAAACGCAGTTTCCACAGAATTGCATTATTCCAGTGGCCTTGAGTACAGGGAGTGTGAAAATAAACGGTGTGGGATGTACATTTGTTTCTAATTCACAAACAATTACATAGCTGTAAATTAACTGTACAAATATTTCAACATATACCAGTAGTTATAATAACACACATGAAGCCCATTTTGTTTTATAATTTGGAAGTGTGATGAAAACAAAGATTTGAATAATTTTATAATAGGATCAAACTAAATCCTAAAGCAATTCTGCACAATACAGGGAGCGCTAACCTATATCAACAAAGGACGCAAGAGACCATCATTCCTCTCTGTACTCCTAGTGCCATTGCTGGGGGGACTGCAGCCCCCAGCATTCATCAGTACCCCAGGAGGAGGGGTTGATTCCTGCAAGCACTTTTAAGTGTGTTCAGTCTACTGCGGCGTGGGATGCCAGAGACCATCATTACTGTCCTTACTTCTGTTGCCATCGCTAGAGGGGACTGCAACCCCCAGCATTCATCAGGATGCCCAAAGGGAGGGGCTGATACCTGCAAGCGCTTTTAAGCCTGTTCTGTCTACCGTGGCGCAAGACACCAGAGACCATCATTCCTGCCCGTACATATGCTGCCATCCCTGGAGGAACTGCAACCTCCAGCATCCATCAGTAAGCCAAGAAGGTGGTGCTGATTCCTGCAAGCGCTTTTAAGCACATTCTGTCTACAGCAGGACGTAAAGCAGATCAAGTCTCTGGAAAACCAACTTCCACCAATTCTAACCATCCTCTTATATCACTGGGATTGTTCATGGACATATATGCGCAGGAGGGAGATTGAGATAAATGACAGAAATATGTGTAAGTACAGTCTTTTATATATTTAACTGATCATTACTGGGGAATCAAAACACGCAAGAAAAGATTCCATATTAATATTTTGACGCTAGACCCGTCTAGGGTCAAAATATTGGAGTTAGCATCATGTTTAGGATGCACGAACCGACCTTGCATCAATGAGATGCAACGTAGGCATTCCCGTCCTAAACATGATGCTAGCCCCCATCGCCATATTTAACTCCTGGTGTAGAAAATATGCGCGGGTCCTAAATAATGGCACTAATCCTGCTTAGCGCCATTATATAACATGCTTCCAGCACGATGGGAGGTGACCTCCGATGAGGTCAGCAAACGATTTGGGTGCTGACGTCATCAGACATCACTCGGGGGTTGGAGGGGTGTCAGGGGTGGAAGGGGAAGCGATTCCCCTTCCATCCCTGCCCTTGGCTCATGGGGGAAGTGCTAGTACTCCCCTCATGAGCCAGGTGCAGGATGAGCTGTTCTTGTCCTCGGCACACGGCGACTGTGGCTGAGGGCGAGACCAGCTCATCCAAGGCACCTAAGGGGTTAAAATCATGTTATGGTAAACATCACCATTTGTGTAACATCATTATGTATATTGCACTTTGCAGTTATAAAGCTCTTACTACTCCTGACAAGGTGTCATAGGAACAGAATGTTATTTAACTTACACTGGGCATGATTTCTAGTTTGTTGGACAAGTTGCTCCTTCACAAATGTGATAGTTATATTATCTACCTTATTACAAGTGCATGAATGATAGTGAAACTTGTAATAAGGTGGAAGAGATATCCATCAAGTTCTGATGTTCCATATCCAATGAACTTAAAATCAGGCCCATTGTTTTGATTTAAGATTTTTAGTAAATGAGTATGATTGAATTAATTTGCCCATCACTCCATGTTGTGTGATGCCATTAAGTAAATATTCTGAGATAATTGTGTACCTTTTGTATAAGTTACTCCGTCTTATTAAAAGTGCATCATGTAGTATGGGACTTGTAATTATGTGTGGGAGTTATATGTCACATTGTGATGCAGTAACCCTTTGGGCAAGCTGAAACTCAGCCTTTGTGTTGTATGAAGAGGGTACTCCGATGCAAATGTCAGGGACTACCCTGTGCACAAAAGTAACATTAACAATGTCACACTGAGAACAAAGTGCAGTTTAAGGTGATAAATGACTGGGTCTCTAATTGGCTTACCTATCTGAAAAATAATGTCAACATCCAGGGTCACACTAGGCTCAGAGATTGCCAACATGACAGATTTTCAGTCAACGAATGCCTACACAGTCAATGGCAGACTCTATCAATACAGGCCATGTTAACGAACGTGGAACTGGGCCGCTGTAAAACAAAGTACAGACTTCTATCACTACTCAGCTGTCCACAACGGAAATGTCAGTCATCCACCATGTTTGGTCAGCCTTTAAAGACAAAATTGTCAGCATAGTACATGCCTGGCAATATGGCAGTTGGAAATACGTTATTGAGGAAAACATCTGCCAACTGTTAAATTGCTTCCCTCAATAATAACTATGAATTTCACTCCACAGAATCACATAAAGTTACACAAAAACTGTAAGAGATTCCAAGGAGTTCTGCGAATGGGTGGAAAATACATGTTACGCTGCTCACACTCCCATTTTAGCACCGGTAGTGTGTCCAGTGCTGAAAAATCAACGTGAATTGTACCTTGCCATTTTTTAGTTGATTTTGCTGCCACTCATTGTAGAAAATCAACTCTGGAAGCAGTCCTCCGACCACAACAGTCTGCATTTGTAACATTTTGATGAAATTCCTCCTAGCGAACGGAAATTATGCTAGGGGGCTCAAATTGTGCTTGTGCTTGCCAGCTTGCATTCTGAAGACTTTTGTTGTTGCCATTGTCATCACGTTGCTCCGTTGGGCAAAAAATTCCACCACGCACGGATTGGCAGAATTTGACTGGAAATCAGCATTTCAAGAATAATGTGGAGCCACCATAAATCTCCAGTTCTGCTCACAAATGAAAATTTTGCCCAGGCCTCATAACAGCTAGAACATTCCTATTACAAATTGTTATACTTGCTGCCATGTAAATGCTGAAAACTTTGAATGATTTCACAAAAAAATGATGGAATAAAAAATATGCAAATAAACTGGAAGTTATATATTTGGGCAATCCATACATTTCGTTTGATGAGTTTTTAGAAAAAAGTATGTAATTCAGTTTATTTTAAGTATGTTTTACTACACAAAAATTGAAAATATTATTGGTTAGCTTTTTAAGTTATTGTTGGTTGTGTTTTGAGAACTTTTACCAATTGAAATATACATATATCTATTTTTAAAAAACATTTGAATATGTAACAAATGTCATGTAAATTACTGTTTTCTTTCCATATTGTATGTCTGTTATTTACACATGCTTATTTTTTTAATATGTCCATCATAAGTATTTGAACCTATAACATTTACACATTGTACTAATAGTATGCTGCAGCTATGCCATTCATCTGTCCCAGGAACGACAGGGAAGGATATGTCAATGTAATATACATGTGTACAAACCACATCTGGGTCCAGAGATCATGAAGGAATGACACATCATTAAGAAATACAGGCTAAATTGTAACACCATTGCGGCTTTGGCACAACCATTTACATCTCAACTTTTGCCACACATCGGACTTCAGACTGCAATCCCACCTATTGAATAGTATGCTACGGCATGTCTCAGCCAGCTTTTTCAGTTGTCCTCCACTAGGTCTTTTATGGGATACTGAGATGTAAGAACAGCTACATCCAATTTCCAATGGATAATGCTACAACAAACAATGTTAAGGCCAAGTCTATTGCCTGAGGGCATACCACCAGTTGTTGGTGCCATGAATGGAACCCAGGGAGCATGAGTGCTACGTCATTATGGAGAGAAAGTGCTCTGCTACGGGAGGCATTTTCAGTCCATCAGGGTGCAGGTGGTTGGCCTTGCAGATTCCTTTATCGTGTGTGTGTGTGTGTGTGTGTGTCTGTGTGTAAGATTTCTAGATTGCAGCCAGGACCCGCTTGACCTATATAACAGCTGAATACTAGGGATGAGCAGAACTCACAGAGCTTCATTCCGTAGAATTCCTAGGAGTTATATAAAAACTCAGTGAGCGTCTGTGGAGTTCCGCGAGTAGGCACTGTGGGGAAAGTAGAGGGAAAAGTAGTGGAAGAATCAGTACTGTTGCCAACAAATAGCAGAATAATACACAGCAGCATGTCGTTGATTTGGGAAAGGTCCCACATGAACAACTCAAGAAATCTCAACAAACCGAGGGGTAAACCTTTTATTCCTCTCAACATACACATTTAGGGAAAGACAACTTGTTCTGGCTGTGTGTAGAGCAGATTTACAACCAAAGGAAGCAAAAGACGATGTTTTAACAATCAAGATAACGTTGTGCCTCCGAGACACTTAAACCTGCAAAAAAAACAAATACTTGTCTCAGATTTGCACCATCTAAAGACAATAAATAAGAGTTTAGGGGAGAGCAGGCGTGCTTTCAAAACACCTGCAGATACATATATTTTTTTAAAAACAAGTCAATATGTTTTTTATGTATTTCCGCTGTGCTCCTCAGGGTCAGGCAGGAATGGAACCCTGGAAAAGTGAAGGGCCCTTGTCTTGGCATACAGCTGCTCCAGGTCTGTGCCACAGACGGGGTGATCTTCTCTCACACGAGGTGACAGTGAGAGGGAAGAGGGCAGCCTCGATGGATGGGTGGCATATGGGTCTGCTTGAAGCATCCATGCCTTTCAGCATGGGCTTACACAGGTGCTCAAGGGTACTTTCAGCACAGGGGCCGTGGTGCCTCGTGACTCAGGTGCCCTCTTTTTCACAACACAATTGTTTTACACAGCTCTTTCCTCCAACTCCTTTCCTCAGCTGCTGCTAATGAGTCCGTGTGCCTCTTCTTGCTGCATCCTCACTGCCAGCTGTCCTTCCTCCCAGGGCTTGCCTCGGCCATACCACGCTGATGTGAGCTCTGCTGTCTGCAAAACCCTCTGACCCAGTGCCCCACCTATAAAATGAGTATCTCATAAACCACTTTAGCAGCTACAGTATTAATCACCATCTTTACACATGGCTATTGCTATGATAGCTGTACTTCCAGTTGTTAGTTTTTTGTCTATCGATAGTGGATACTTAAAGTATATGTTAAGTGAGTTAAAAACACAATGACAATGTCTCAGTACAGTGCTGATTTATTTCTGCCGGTGGAACAGTGGAATTAATTAGTAACTCCACCATATTTGAGTGACACAAATTTACTAAATTACTCAAATTATACAAGCGGAAATAAAAATTACACCCACCCATAGTGAATACACAGGAGATGGCAAAACTTGCATGTGAGGACAGGTAAGTTTTACACATTAGGTTGATGCAATTTTTGTATGAAATCTGTACCCATTCAAAAATAAATTCACTCATATTGCCTTTTGTAATTCTATTTTTCAGAGAACTCAGTTTATATATGTCATGCCTGACTTTTAACACTTCAAAAGAAACTCAACAATGCCATAGAAAGTCTGCTTCAATGATGCTCATATGCGAAGGAGCTGTAATGTGGAGCGAGGCTTCAATCTTTTGAAGCTCCTGTTGAGATGCCTGAGGAAGACCACAGGGGCCCTTTTATACTCTTCTGGCAAGGTCTACAAGATTGATGTTTTATGCTGTATGCTTCACAATATTGCTGTGCATAAAACCATTCCAGTAATTCTTGATTACATCTACTAGTGGGAACCTGAGGGTAATGTGGTGACATGAGTCAGTAATCTGGCCAGCTTAGCTGCACCCAGCATAATGTGACATTATTTTGCCTTGAAAGGGCTGCCACAGGTATATTGTGTAGCAGATGTTATTGCTGTGCCTATCACAAGTCAGAACAGGTATGGTCACAGTTGATGGGGTGTGGGGCAATAGGGGTCTTACGGGGCACTGATGTTGGTACTTGGGACAAGACTCTGAATAATGTTGTAAACGGTGTGTCCTCAGGAAGCAGCTTATGGTGCTGGCTACACAAACCTGATGGGCCAAGCAGGTTTTGAAGATTCTCATCATTGGCAGGAGCACTCCTGCCTCTAAAGGCTTTAGATCTACTTTCCCCAGGGAGAGTGGACAGCGTTATCGAGAATTTTCACTGGTGTTGGATTGAGCATTCACCATAGCCACAATTCTGCCCACCTGTCATTTCTCTGACTCAGTGTTGTTGTCTGGGCCAGGACTATAAACTACTGGGGATCAATCTGAATTGCCTCTTTCAAAATCACAGTTAATTCACTTTCTGAGAATATGGGGGCTCTTGTTCCAGCCATTTTTTATATTTTTGACACTCTGAAGCTGTGCTGCTGGTGCTATATTTTATGTGTTTTGAGTGGTTTGGTGGCTTGAGGAGTGTCTTTTGTTGTCCCACTCTGACAAAGGACAGGATTAAATAGGGTGGGTGGATGCCTAGCATACGAATGTTGATGTAGTGATGACTGACAAGGAGGTTCGGGTACTGGCAACAGAGGACTGAAAATCAGTCAATGGTCGATCCTCCATCATGATGGGTGTCAGTGTGTCAGGGCAAACCTTAAATACTGTGGACAAATGTATGGCTAGGACCTGCCATGACAGAGGTCCAATGGTACATCTACCAAACTCAAGGTCAGTCCCTAAAACTTTATTTCAAATATATTTAAAAAGTAAACACATCTAGTTAACTTTTTGACTGTGAATTACTTAAACTGTAATTTAATGTGCTACAGAACATGTCTTTTTATTTATTAAAAAAAACTAATAAACTTAATTTGTTTCTAAAAGCATCTATGCAGAGTTAGGCTCCAAGATGCTGAAAGGCTTGCATTTGGATGGTGGTTTAATTTGGCAAAGGCTACCTCTGCAGCAATGAGTGTTCTTGGTGTCTGTATTTATACTCCTTACTATTTGCTCTGTTTTCCAATTTGTTAACTTTTAGGCTTTTGAATTTAATTTGTCAATTTGTTTACTTAGGAATCTTTTTTAGGTATTACACCTTGCATGGAACATGCTAATTAAACTGTTGGTTATGTTTGTAGGTTTGTTTAAATGATAATGTTTGGACATATAGGGGGTCATTCTGACCCTGGCGGTAATTACCGCCAGGGCGGAGGTTGGCGGTAGCACCGCCAACAGGCTGGCGGTGCTCCGCCGGGCATTCTGACCGCGGCGGTACAGCCGCGGGCAGAAGCGGAAAGCCGGCGGTGTACCGCCGACTTTCCGCTGCCCATGGGAATCCGCCATGGCGGCGCAGCTTGCTGCGCCGCCATGGGGATTCTGACACCCCATACCGCCATCCTGTTCCTGGCGGTTCGCCCGCCAGGAACAGGATGGCTGTATGGGGTGTCGAGGGGCCCCCGTAAGAGGGCCCCACAAAGATTTTCACTGTCTGCTTTGCAGACAGTGAAAATCGCGACGGGTGCCACTGCACCCGTCGCACCCCTTCAACTCCGCCGGCTCAATTCTGAGCCGGCTTCCTTGTTGACGGGGCTTTCCCGCTGGGCCGGCCGGCGGTCTTCTGGCGGTCGCCCGCCGGCCCCGCAGGAAAGCCAGAATGACCGCCGTGGTCTTTTGACCGCAGAGCGGTCTTTCGGCGTGAACCGCTTGGCGGGCGGCGACCGCCGACCGCCGCGGTCAGAATCACCCCCATAATATTTATTTTATATTTCAGTACATCTATGTTGTGTATATATTCTTTTTATGTTATTTAAAACAACGTTTTCACAATATTTTGACAGTTGATATTTTTGACCTTGATATTAAAATAGTTTTCTTACTAGTTTTTTTGGAGTGGATGTTTTTAGTACTTTCATGGGGGTTTCACAAAGTCAATACACTGATAATCTGTGATTGTAAAAACATATTTTAGAATTACAATGGGTTTGTGTTCATTATTGTGACATTTTACTGATGTCTACAATTGATCGAGAATAGTGGCATATGTACAAGTTAGCAGCAACTTTAGTGCTTTAACGTCATTGTTACCTCTGAAATCTCATGCCATCCCCAGCATCGATTTTCAGGACAGGAATCAAAGAGAAAGATACATGGCTCATAGTAGCATCTTTATTGTTGTTGTTCTGTGTGTAATACTCAGTAGGCATTTGTATGACATAATCAACTATCCCCAATGATATGAAAATTAATTAACTTTTTCTTTTATCACAAAGTGGCTGATGGATTTATATTGTCTGAACACATGTGAAAGGATGTGGACGGTGTGTTGGACCTTGCATCTTTGGAGTGGTTTCCCTTAACTTTTTGCCTTCAGACCTCCTGTTTTTGTTGACTTTGTATTTGCTGGCATTAGGATTCTGCACAGTTTACCACTGCTAACCAGTGCTAAAGTGCTTGTGCTCTTTCCCTAAACCGTATGACATTGGCTTATCCCCAACAGGCATTTTGAACTTACTAATAAGTCCCTAGTAGAGTTCATTGCCTGTGCCCAGGGCCTGTAAATTAAATGCCACTAGTGGGCCTGCAGCACTGATTGTGTCACCCACTTAAGTAGTGCTTTAAACATCTCTCAGGTCTGCCACTTCCAGGCCTGTGTGTACAGTTGTAAACTCCTATGTCGACCTGCCAAAGTCAACATTCTTGTGTAAACTGCTAAAATGCACTCCATAAATATGCAACCTTTACAGATGCTGGCAGATGCTGATAAGAAAATGTTTGGTGTGCAGCATTGGTGCCCAATCTGCCCCAACACAGTGATATACTGTGGTACTAGCTGGTGCCCAAAAGGTGCACCAGACCAAAGATGCACTACCAATAGGGATACACCACTGAAAACAACAATGTGAATCCAATTTATCAATCTTTGTCCAATTTTAATCAGTATTTTCTCATTTCATTTGTGACTTCTTCAATAGTTTTGCTAGACACAAAGGGGGTCATTATGACCCCGGCGGTCGGCGATAATGTGGCATTAGTACCGCCAACAGGCTGGCTGTACTTACCGCCACATTGTGACATTGGCGGGTTCGCTGAAGCCAACCCGCCAATATACCACTCCGACTGCCATTGCGGTAGCAGCCCCGGGCTGGAGATAACCATCTTCAGCCCGGCAGCCGCTATTGCGCAGCCTGCGGGATTAAAACCCCGCCTACCGCCATGGTTTTCAGGGCATTCATAATGCCAAAAAACCCATGGCGGTAGGCCCTATCAGTGAAGGGAATTCCTTCCCTGTCACTGATGGGAGGCCCCCACTCCCCTACCTCTCCAACCACTCCCCCACCCCTCCCTCCATCCACGCTCCCCCACTCACACACACACACAGACACACACTCATTCACACATACATACACGCATGCATACATCCAATCACACACTCATCCGCACATACTTCAAAACATAAATAAAGACACGCATTACGATTTCTATATATACACGCACTCACACTTCCATACATTCACGCACGCAATCAACACTCAACACACACCTGAATCATGCACACACATACATGCACACACCCCCACACACAACACCCCCACGCCCCCCATCAGAGACCCGACTTACCTATATCCAGGGCGTCTTCCGGCAGGAGATAGGATGGGATGCTGCTACCACCAGCAGCGCCCGCCAGCAGAACACCGCCAGGCTGTATTTTTTCTTATAATACGGCTGGCGGCTGTCAACTGCTGTGGCGCTGCTGGTGGTAGCAGTGCCACTTTACTGCCATCCGCCAGTATGGCCACAGCCAGATTTCTGCCCTTCTTGTGGCGGAAATCCAGCTGTGGTCATAGTATGGCAGACAGCTGGCTGCCGCAGCGACAGTCTTTTGGCAGCCGTCACCGCAGCAGTAGGCATTTTTTACCGCCAATGTTATAATGAGGGCCATATCCATTTTAATGCATCACTTCTTAAAAGATGCCACTCCATGCTTACTGATGCAGCATGTAATGGTCCACAATTCATTAAGTATTGGAATCACTATGTTTCTATCATAAAGATTGAAGAAAGCACTGAAGAAAGCATGAATGGAATGAGAAAATACTGATTAAAATTGGGCAAAGTGATAAAATTGGACTCAAATTGTTGATTTCAGTAGAGTGTGCCTATCAGTAGTGCATCTTAGGTCGGTGCACCTTTTGGGCACCAGCTAGTATGAAAGTCAACTTTCAGCCAGGCCCAAACCTTGCTTTTTCATACAAATGTAACCCTAAGGTAGCCCTAAAGAGCCTCAAGGACAGGGTGCAGTGTATTTAAAAGTTGGATATATACTTTTAAGTTTTACATGTTCTGGTAGGGAAAAACATTTAAATTTGTTTTTCACACTTGCAAGGTTTACCTCTCCCATATGTTAACAGTGGGATTACTTTATTACATCTTATAAGTGTAGCTCGCAATCTGGAAGAGATAGGTGTTTTGAGTTTAGTGTCTCTGGAATCACAATTTAAAATCACAAAATATTGTGAAGTTGGATTTTAAATTGCAATTGTGAAAATACCACTTTTAGAAAGTTGGCATTTTTTGTCTTAGCAATTTGGGGCCTGCTGCCTGTCTCTGATTATGTGTTGGCCGGGGACAGCTGGCGTTTGTGCATTCCCCACTAGACAGCTACACAAAAAGAGAGCTTAGGCGTAACTTGCCTGATGGTCCATCCAGGGCAGGACATAGCCTCACTTGCACCAAGTAGGCTGTGTCTTGTCCCCACACAAAGGACAGAATACCCCTCTGTTGTGAATTTGAAGCCAGGCAGGAAGGGCAGGACCTCTCTTTGAAGTCTCCCCACCTCAAAGGCACCACTGGATATAAGAACTGGACCTCAGACATAACAACGTCACTACACTTCTGGACCTGTGGATTCTCTGTCAGGAAGAAGGACTGCAGTGCTGCTGAAGGCTTGCCAATCTGCTTGCCTGCTGTTGGTTGGATTCCTCCTTTGCTATGCTGACCTGTGCCTACTGCACTCTTGCGTGGGAGTGAGTAAAACTGGACCGAAATATCACCAGCTGTGAACCCAGGGTGACTACAAGGGCTAGATGGCTGATCTGAAGTCTCAGGGACACAACAGACTTCCAACCATCTTGCTCTTGCACCTGACCAGATGTGAGCCTGTCCTGCTAAGTGGTGCCACCCTAGTCCTGGGCCCTTGGAAATGGACCTAATGTTTTTGCTCCAGCAGAACAGACGATTCATCTCCTGTATTGTCAGAACCGACGCATCACCTCTATTAGGTGCAAGGTCCCGCATCCCCGTTGATCACAGCTTCTACGACGAAGCCAGCACTCCACATTGCAGCCTTTGAGCACTTTGTAATCAACCCATTGCCTCAACGGAGCCAGAGCTCACATCCGAACTCCACCGCATCTCAACACCAACTCATTGCCATAATTGCATGGAGAACATTGACGCATTCCCTCTACTGCATGGGGAAAATCAATGTATCTCCTTGACGGTGAGGTTCGCAAGCAACACAATGCTCCACAACCAGGATTTAAGATAGTTTGGTTCAGTGGGCCAAACAGGATCCCTGCAGCTGACCCGCGCTTCATTGCGGTTGGCCTGAAGTTTTAACTTTATCCTGGTCCACTGCAACCAGGTAGCCCATTTTGGTGCTTTTGGCTTCTGAGCACTGTCTTACAGTTTATTCTTTAGAAATTCATAAATCAAGTTTTACTTATTGGATTTATGTTGTTTTGGTCTTGTTCTATTTACTAAATTAAGTTCTAGTTATCTACCCTGGTGTGGGATTTCTTTGTGGTGTTTTCACTATTTTACTGTTTGAAGTGTTCCACAAATATGTTACACAGTGCTTTCAAGTTGAGCTTGACTGTTCTGTGCCAAGCTACTAAAGGGTGAGCACAGGTTAATTTGGGGTTTGCTCTTGCCTTACTCTGACAAGAATTGTGGTTTCTGCTTGACCAGGACTCGCACCCCAATCAACCAACAGCCCATTTGCTCACAGGGTGGGAACAGGATGTCCTATATGAGAGAATGCAAGGGAAGTTCCTTGCAGCTTCCTCAGTTGTTCCCAAGCCTCAAAAGAATGGCTGAAACACTGTCAATCTCTGCAAACAGATCCCTACTATGTTGACATCATTTAAAAACAATGGCTTACATAAGTGAGTTGTGAGCTGTCTATGCTTTCTCAAATATTGTGATGGCTTCATACTGATGAACAGCTAGTAAGGAACTATGCACGTTAATTGCCCTGGATTCACGCATGTTCAAGCTAGCACAATGGACACTAATGTTTGCCTTCCCATATCTGCACTGTCAGGTAATTTGTGTAAGTGGTCATCTCCATCTAAACATTTGCATTTTTCTCTCTGACACAACAATGCAGGACAAATATGCCTGGCTTGGAGAATTCCATTTTGAACTAATAGTCTGTAGATGGTCAATACTTTCAATACAGAAAAGGGCAGGAAGTCAAGTCAGCGTTTCATTGAATAAAATGGCAATTGTATGGTTGCAGTGGCACTTTATTTTCTTGCTAGAACCTTGAAAGAGATTTACGTTCTTGCCAATGCCACAACTCATTTTTGTGAGATAGCCGCTTGTTGACCCAGAAGGACAAAGGGGTCAATGTACTGACCAGAAAGATTCTGCTTGCACAGGCAACCTCTTTCCTAATACTGGGGAGTAAACAAAGTACCAAAGGCTGAAAAAGCTATGTAGGCCTGGAAGAGAATCAGTGACCTATGAGACCTGGACATTATCTTCAACCAGGCTTTATGAAAAGAAAATCCATTTTGTCCGGGGAGCCTCGACAAGCCAACTATACTGGCTGAGTTGGAATTGATGACGTGGAAACCTAGGAACCACTTGCAATTGGACAGTTTGCTGTAGAACGAGGTTTGTGGGGGTCCTATTCAAATGGAAAGCATGGAATGATTTTTACGAGGCCAATACAGGACATCTAAACGTTTATTTTTTTCAGGTACTTTTTAAATAAGAAATCTTGTGGCTATGAGTGAGTGTAATTGCATTTTTAAAGCACAGACTAATAAGAAAATTCGTTTTTCCTACACGCCAGCCTTAGCTGGCATGTCTTTTTTTTGGTGCCAAAAACAACGCCACAGCTACCCACTCATGGATCTTTTTAGAACTACACCCAGCATATTACTTGGTTTAATTGTGTCTCCAAAAATTGGCTTTTCCTTCAAAACATTCCAATTCATATTTGAAATTACCCTGAAACCCAACATGAGATTTTCTTCTTTTTTTCTGACATTTCACTTATAAAGTTCTTACCTTTTCAACCAAATAATCTTCTGTATCCTTTATTTTTAACTGTACTGCTGTTCTGGTGCCCCATCACACACGATATGCATTCTGCTCCTTTAAGCCTTACTGCTTTCTCTAAAAAGCAAAGTTAATCCAGATATTTGTCAACGAAGTCAGTTTAGCTTATAGGAGCCAACTTGTTTGGACTTTGTGAGCGCATCAGTCTCAGCTCCAATTTACTATGTGACCTACCTCCTCCTTGGTCTACAGGATTCCTGCAATATGCACCCATATGCATCTTACATTGCCAGAAAATACTGAAAACCAAGAAAGCATCTGGCAGCATCGATCACCAACCCAAAGGCTTCAAAAAACATTTGACAGTTTAAACTTAAAAAATATTTTGAAAATAAAGGAGGAAACTGAGCATAACACATGCCTTTTAACAGGGCACAGACTCATAGCACCCATGAAATTGAAAAACAGTCTAGGAACAGCCCTCATCCTTTCACAGATTCTTAGACTCACATTGAACAAAATCAACAACACTTTTAAAAATAGCAATGGAAGAAACAATTGTCATCCAACAATGCTACTAAAAATAACAGCAAAGCCAAGAGACTCCAGTAATAAAGCATTATTGCAGTACAAAATGCCACTTTGCTTTCAGCAGGTCCTGGTGAGGGACTATCATTCGAGCATTCAGCTCTTCAATAACAAAACTAGCCAAATTAGGAAAAAGTTAAATGATTGCCTTCTATATCATCCTATACGTAAATCCTTAATCTGTCCAACATACAAAACCTGAAATAATCCAAATGGGGATAGTCCTGCAAACATGGTGGCATCCAAAATAATTTGAAGAAAAGGGGTGCATAGATCAATATAGGATGCTCGATATATGCCCTCACGTGAATGTTGGTGTCACCAAAGGAAGGAATGACAGCGATGCAGGGGTGCAGCTTCCCAGAAGGCGCATAGATATCCACTTCACTGAAAGGATGCATGGCAATGCAGCAGTTCTGGAAAACAGGCCTCAGGTTTGGCATCAGCGAAGAAAGGGTGCACATAAATACAGGGCTGTAGACACATGCCTAACATGGTGATGAAAGAGCGCATGGCAATGCAGAGGTCCAGGTAAATGGATCTCACATAGACTCTGAGATGCTTTCAGAGATAAATCATGGGTTGGACTGGGTAAGGATGGCATGCTTATTACCTGATGTGGTCCTCCTCACAGTAATTTTCCGAATGATGGACAAGGGCACTGTTTCAATAAAATAGGGCTCTACTTGTAGGACAGTCTTTCTCCACTTCTTCAGATGTAGCAGCAGCAAAGACTTTTCTTCAGTATTTGGAGTATAGCCTTTACTCCTCGTTGGACGAAAGCCAGAGGTCTTACCTCTGGTCTCAGCCTTCCACTAAGTAAGCCAAATGGGTAAGCTTATATTCCGTACAGTTACTGTTGGACTCCGCTCAACTAGCCACTCATACTAAATGTTAATCCCAAACGTTTTTGAATAGGTAATCATGCAGAGTGCATTTTACTTCAGGGGGCCACTGATCTATGGCAGCCAGTGTCATTGGGAACTGTCACTTTCAGGTGTGCTTTGGTTTCTAGTCTACCTCTGGCCCATCTGAGGTTGCTGCTGGAGTTTTGACTTCCAAGCAAACAGGACATAGAAGGGGGGAAGAGCAGGAAGCTTGTCCATTTGTTTAGCGGGCAGCCCTTGACATTGCCTTTGCCACAGTCATTGCTTAGGGATGTCATCTGGCAGACCAAAGGTTGAGAGGCTGTATCTTGCTTGGTCCTCTGCAGTTCTAAAGCACATAACATTACATGCACTCTCACAATGTGTTTGTCTGCTGCTCATAGGAATGGTGCATCTGGATGCAGCACCATCTTCACTTTTTGGTATGCTTTCCTTTAATGGGTGAAAATGCCTGTGTCATGAAATACTCCGCCTTGGCTGGTTTTAGATGTGAGTAGTGTTGTTGCAATCTGCCAGGAATAAAATAAAGTTTGAGATTGCTTCTCTTTAGTGGTTGTGCATGTGCAGTTGCTATTTGTGAGCAGGCCCTTTGATTAGGTTATAGCTCGTTGCTATGACAGATGCAGAAATGGCATTGCATAAGGGAAGTCTGGTGGTGATGTTGAATGTTCAATCAGATATGGCCACCTTGTTGTATGTCGGTTAATGGTCTGTGGCTTTCATAGGTAAGCATTGCCTTGCTTAAGGACACAAAGGTTCTTTGCATGGACAGTGTCAACTTGCTGGTTCTGTAGTTTGTACCTTCCCATAATATAGTGCTTTATTCACGCTGTGGTGCCGTGGCCACATGAGTCCAAGTGCAGTTAAAGATTGCCCTACCTTCAACCATAGGTCTCACTGAAGCATCAAAGGTCTATTTTTCTGGAATTGTACCATTTCCTATTTTGAATCTTATTGCTCGCGTTTTCCAGAGGTTCCGACTGGAATGAAAAACATTTTAACAAACTCTTGTCCCGTTTGCCAATTTTTCTTAATTTTTATGAACCTTAGTTTCAGTTTACTTTCCTTTCACAAAAGCTTAATTTGGCCCTTGTCTCAGTTGATATCACTATCCTACAACCACTCACATTGCATTTTTGAATAGAAGGCTACACAAGGTAATCCACAAGATGAAAACTGGCCTACCGGTGTAGACACACTTGTTCAAATAGAGTAGTAACATCAAGACTGTAACCTCTTCCTGTATCCTGTCAAATGTAAAAATAATATTATCTTTCTATTAATCAAAAAATGCTGGCCAAATCTCTATACACTTGCCTGCCCACCCTTCTCTCCTACTTCACAAGCTCTGGATCAAGTACACCTACCCCTCTTGCAATCTTACCACATTTATAAAAGAGGCAGGAAGTGCAAAATATATTATATTCCTGGGACTCACGCACGAATTTTTGAATTTTGCCTCAGATGTTCTGTTACTTTCACTGACCTCCACAGTTTCCTGAATCTCCCTCAGGGATTTCTGGTGAATGGCTAACAGAGTTTTATGATCTTAGGGACATTTTATTACCTGTTGAATTTCTGATGTTTTCCAGATCTCAGATGCAGATTACCATTCCTTTAATGGCTTGACAGGATTTCAGATCATAATCAAATCTTCAACCACCTGCCACTGTAGACTCTCTTAATAATTACCTGATTTCTTGTTGTGTTAGACCATTCTTGGACTTAGGTACACTGTTCCTAAGGAAAGTGATGAACACAGGTTCCACTCCGGTATACATAATATTCAAAAACGTTTGTCCATTCTTGGATTTAAGCAGACAGGCTAAGGAGAAAAGGCCAACTCTCATCAGCGCTTTTCTCGTAGCTTACCTCAGGATTACATACGACCATCCTATATTAGTACTTGCTATTTCTAGAATGTTCAAAGGTGTCTTATTGGATCAGATTGTCCAATTCTGATTGTCTCCTAATGGGTGTCTATAAAGGTGATGCAAAAATGCATTTTTCCACTTGCTAGACCTTTTTATTTATTTTTTATAACACCGGAAGGTATGTAATAGGTTGATGATTACTAAAGTCATGAATACATGTCATGCGATTTACTAACTGGTTCCTGACTGATGTAAATTGATAATTTTTTTACGCTGGGGTATAAAGATAACTTATTAAAGCATAAACCCTAATAAAAAAAGACAAAATTAGACCCTCCTCCCCGCCTTCCATGTTCTTACCAAATTAATATTCCAGATCAGATGAAATAAAGCAAATCAAAGGGGAATGAGAAGTGTTGAACATATGCTGAGAATGCACTCACATTCCTTAATACCTTAAAATTGCTACTAAGTTCTGGAATTGTCCTACTGTCGATCTGGTCTAATGTGATGGGAAAGAACATATATTGACGTCAACATTGATAACATGATCTCATTTGATTACATTTACAATTACATTTCATATAGAGTGTATGGTTGTGTAGAGGATAATCAATTAGGAACACTGATTCAACATGGCATAAAAACGTCTCTTGGTCCTATATTGTGGGTAGATGTGCTGTAAAAATATAATTAACATTCTCACATCCAAGCACCTTTCATTATCTTAGCAACTTAGTTACGAAATGCCATTGCATCAAAAATTAAATGTGGTGCATGTGAGAATATAATTATTACTGCAGACTGTGAAATTATTAAGAGGATCGATGAGTAGGGCCAGGACCATCAGACTCTTCATAAGAGTGAGTCCAAGCAATCAAATAAACTTACATGAGACAGAATTCCAAGTAAAAACATTAAAGGTTTATTCAAAATTAAGATCGTCACAGAAGGCAAGAAGTTGTTAATTATCAATAACAGCCAATGTCTCAATAGTAAATCAAAACTAAATAACATGACAGGAACGACATAAGGTCGACCTCCAAAGAAGGCAAATGGCCAGAACTAAGTGTAGTTAAAAAAGAGGGCCATCATAGAGTTTACCTCCAAAGGAAGGCTGGAAAAGACCAATATAGTAGCAATGTATCATTCTAGTAAGCCAATGAATATTTAACACATGCAATACGTTCAATACGTTCAATAAAATACATCTAGAAACACCTATTTCTACAGCATATTAATCAATGAGGTGTGCATAGTAACTGAAGGATATGACCTAACTTTTATGGAATACAGCAATACAATAGACAGTTCAACTAACTAATGGTGCCTGGGAAACACTCAAACAAAGAACCTTCAAAATTACAAAGACAGCAACATCCTGAACATGGTTTCTTTGAGAGAAATACAAATTAATACAATTTATTATTACAGTGACCATTGATAGGGTGTCTATTTCACTGATTTTCTAAAAGGGTAAATCAGGCAGAGAAACACATACACATGGAAAGGCTTGTTTACATAAAATAAAAGTGCACATTTCTTTCTGATAACATGAATGCATTGCAAATACAAGCTGGCTACAAACTAGTCATGCTAACCTAACCCTATATGAATTAAGCATAATTTTCTAATTAATAAAGGCACCCTTACATTATCATTGCCAATTATATAACACCTCACATGATGGAGGGCTGCACAATTGTTTTGAAAGCATTAAAAGGCACAGGTCAGCATTTTAATTTAGCTGTTATCCAGGCAGGTGCCTAACTGCTGCATATCTCACATATCAAAATAGAGCAGGGTTAGGCTAAATGAGATGCAAACTTTAGGCCTTACTACTGAGGAAGTATACAGTCAATAAACAATTTCAAGGGATTGTATACATTTCTATGCTTAGTTTCATGCACATAGAAAAGTCACTGACTTGCTGGAAAGCTGTAGTTTGAACACAATTTTTAGGTCAAATTCAATTAACCAAATTAATTAGGTAATTCATACTCCCATAAAGTACTATTTGTTATAAGTGTTTGCTGTTGCTTTTCATTCCACATTCGGCAAACGGACAATAGTCCTGATGTCACCCTCATTTTCAGGGCTTAGAATTCCCATTTCAGTTGGAAATCGAAGTTACAAGTGGATGCGGAATTCAAAGTTGTGTGGTAGTTCTGCATGTACAATTACCAGACCAATAGATTTTCCAGGGACATTGTAACAATGTGCACTATAAACTGGTGAAATATGTTTATTTAAAATAGTTTGGTAGTTGGGCGGTCCCTGCAGAAATTGGAATAGCGACGGCAATTTCCCCAGAAATTCCCCATTCCATATGGGATAACTCCTAATAATATAGTAATTTTGCAACCCAAAATAACCAACTACTATAGAATTGGTAATTTGTGGTGCAGAATGACCAGTGCTGAATTACAGTGCAACTTAGAATTCTTTAGGGAATTGATCATTCTAGTATGAACACAAGATTTGATGTGGTAGAAAATGTTGTACTGTCTCTCATGTCTCAGTGATCATCTATACGTGACAGTTTATGCATTATGTTAATCAAAATACTAATAGCTTGATTGTGATATGATGTACTGAGAAGCCATATTAGTGTGTATTTACCTTAGACTAGTCATCAAAGCCCATCTGGTTTAGAGGTTAAATTACACGTTTGAAGAATTCATCTATTGTGTTATATAATAGATTCTAAACTAATAGTCTGCATTAAATGATATTAGATTTCTGAGTAAAAGTGTTTTAAATTTGTATGCAAAAATAGAGAAATGCAGTTCTGCCCCATATTGACTGAAACTTATTAACAGAGTTATTTTGTTCAAAGTTCTTGTAACATGAATGCTAATAAAAGTTTAATAATGCTGAATTTATAGTTCATGTATTAAAAATGTTTTAGCTAAGTGAGCTAATGTGCTGTTTTAATTCACTTGCATTAGCCTAAGTGAGGTCTGCTAGGCCTTGTATGTGTGCCTGTCAGAAATGTCAGTCAACTTGCTAATGTGTACCTTTCTTCCAGATTTCATTCCCATGAGAATGCTAACTTGGGAATAGATGTATATTGTTTTTGTTTAGGAAGTCATCCTTGATGATGGAACAATTAGGACTGTGGACTGACAATATATGGAAATGTTGCAATCTTGCATGGAAGAGTACAGATGGACACCATTCTCATGACAAACCTGAGAGTTCACACCAATGTTTCATGCTGAAGTCACATGATCGATTTCTATTGGATGTTGCCCCTTCAACGTCATGTGGACTGATGGACTGACACATCATCTTGCCCTATGAACTTTAATCTACCTGTCCCCAGCTGGACTGTGGCCAGAACCAGCAGTCAGAAGGATCCTGGAGATGCTGAATCTTCACTTCCCCTTGCAGAATCAGTTTGTCTTCATTCTGCTTGCTGAACCCCTTGGACTCTGAGAGGTATTTTCTCTTTGTCCTTGCCCCTTTGAAATGCTTCACTGAGACTTAGAGATTTTCTCCTGACCCAATGAAGAAGACTCTTGACCAAGCTTCTGAAATGCTGACACATTCCTTTTTTACATACTTTATCCCTACTTTAGTTAGTGTCCTGTTGCCCATGATCTCCTTTTTTCAAATTCTTTTTGCCCTTTTTGTCCTCTTTGTCTGTTGCCCGCATGTGATCTACCCAGCACATGCTAATCCCAATTGACTAATCTTTAGTGTTTCCCCTTGACCAAACTAGCTGAACCTTGATGATTTGTTTTTGGTATAACAAGTAATTTTGCTGATGTTCTAAATCGTATCTGTAGTCTTGCTAATGTTAACTTATTTCCTTGCCTCAGTCAACCCTTGCTTATACTGTGTCTTTAAAACTTGGTCTTGAGAATTGTCTACACGACTTTAAACTAAGGTTGTAATAAAATCCCTAACGTTTTCCCTGTAGGAGGCTGGCCTGGCTTATAGTGGGTACCTGATGGTACTTACACCTTGTGCCAGGTCCAGTTATCCTGTATTAGTAGATTAGTAGTGTTCTAGCACCTTAGGCTGATAGAGGTAGCTACAGCAGAGCAGCTTAGGCTGAGCTATGAGACATGCAACGCTCCTACTATACCACTTATATCATATAGCACTATATCTCAAGAAACTCAATACTCAGAGTTACTACAAATAAAGGTACTTTATTTTAGTGACAATGTGCCAAAAATATCTACGAGGATATACTCCCTTAGGAGGTAAGTAAAATGCACAAAATATACACACAAACCAAAATCAGGCAGTACACAGGATTACTGTCTGGCGTGGGGAGGCAAGGACTTACCTCCACCAAATTTGGACAGAAGGACCACTGGACTGCCAGGGTCACTTAGATCCAGCTCCTGGGTTCCAGGGACCATGCTCGTCAAGATGAGAGGGGACCCAGAGGACCGGTGATGCAGAAGTTTAGTGCCTGCATTAGCAGGGGGAAGACTCCGTCGACCCACAGGAGATTTCTTCTTGGCTTCCAGTGCAGGGTGAAGGCAGACAGCCCTCAGGGCATGCACCACCAGGAAACAGTTGAGAAAGCCGGCAGGACTAGGCGCTACAATGTTGCTGGTAGTCGTCTTGCTACTTTGTTGCAGTTTTGCAGGTGTCCTGGAGCAGTCAGCGGTCGGTCCTTGGCAGAAGTCGAAGAGGGAGATGCAGAGGAACTCTGGTGATTTCTTGCATTCATTATTTGACAAGAAATCCACAGGAGAGACCCTAAATAGCCCTCAGAGGAGGATTGCCACCTAACCAGGTAAGCACCTATAAGGAGGGATCTCTGACGTCACCTGCTGGCACTGGCCACTCAGAGGCCTCCACTGTGCCCTCACACCTCTGCATTCAAGAAGGCAGAGGTCTGGGACACACTGGAGGAGCTCTGGGCACTGGTCACTCCCCTTTCCTTTGTCCAGTTTCACGCCAGAGCACGGGCTGGGGGATCCCTGAACCTGTGTAGACTGGCTTATGCAAGGAGGGCACCATCTGTGCCCTTCAAAGCATTTCCAGAGGCTGGGGGAGGCTACTCCTCCCCAGACCTTAACACCTATTTCCAAAGGGAGAGGGTGTAATACCCTCTCCCAGAGGAAATCCTTTGTTCTGTCTTCCTGGGACTGTGCTGCCCAGACCCCAGGAGGGCAGAAGCCTGTCTGTGGGTTGACAGCAGCTGTAGCTGCAGTGAAAACCCCAGAGAGCTAGTTTGGCAGTACCTGGGGTCCATGCTGGAGCCCCGGGGATGCATGGAATTTGCACCTCAATACCAGATTTGGCATGGGGGGACAATTCCATGATCTTAGACATGTTACATGTCCATATTTGGAGTTACCATTGTGAAGCTACAGATAGGCATTGACCTATACGTAGTGCACGTGTGTGATGGTGTCCCCACACTCACAAAGTCCGGGGAAATGGCCCTGAACAATGTGGGGGCACCTTGGCTAGTGCCAAGGTGCCCTCACACTTAGTAGCCTTGCACCTAACCTTCACCAAGTGAGGGTTAGACATATAGGTGACTTATAAGTTACTTCAGTGCAGTGTAAAGTGGCTGTGAAATAACGTGCATGTTATTTCACTCAGGCTGCAGTCGAACTCCTGTGTAAGAATTGTGTGAGCTCCCTATGGGTGGCAAAATAAATGGTGCAGCCCATAGGGATCTCCTGGAACCCCAATACCCTGGGTACCTAGGTACCATATACTAGGGAATTATAAGGGTGTTCAAGTGTGCCAATCAGAATTGGTAAAAATGGTCACTAGCCTGCAGTGACAATTTTAAAAGCATAAGCACTGAGGTTCTGGTTAGCAGAGTCTCAGTGACACAGCTAGGCACCACACAGGAAACACATTTAGGCCACAAACTATGAGTACTGGGGTCCTGGCTAGCAGGATCCCAGTGAGACATATAAAACACACTGACAAATAGGGTTTACACTATGAGCACTGAGGTCCTGGCTAGCAGGATCCCAGTGAGACAGTAAAAACACCCTGACATATACTCACAAACAGGCCACAAGTGGGGGTAACAAGGCTAGAAAGAGTCTGCCTTTCTACATTCCCCCAACTGGAGTTTTCCTTGCATGGCCACATTGGTCATATTGTTTAATTGATTTGGTTTGTATTGAAATTTGATGATTTCTTCTCCACATCCTTTTGCTGGGTCCAAAGATCCAGTGACTCCTGTGAAGGAAGAAATGCTCTAGCAAATCCATTTCATCAGCCAAAGCAGAAAATCAAAACAAGTATTCCTTCGAGAAACATGGTTGCATAAATAGTTAATAGTCATCATCAGCTTCAAGCTTAATTGGAGGTTCACCCTGAACCATATGTGTGGGGCACTTTAAATTAGGAGCTGGTTTTGCTAGCCCAGGTGTCTTAATAAAAATTATTAATGAGTGTTTATGTATTTTCAATAATAAGTTTGTGTAGAAAATATAATAATGTAGAAAAATAGTGCAAGCATTTGAAAATGTGATCACGAAGAATGGCCACCAATGTTAATGAAATGTACTAATCAATGATTAAATATTATGAAATGTCGAACATCTGTTAGACTAATGTAGCTTTATGTCACACTGAAGCTTATGAATTCAGCTTTAGCTTTAGCTTTATTAATTGTAGGTCTTAACTTAGCGAGTGCCTTGGCCTACTTGCCAGGCCTCATGTAAAAGCTGTTATTTCTTAGGGTTTAATGAAAAATGCTGACCAAGAGAAGTTAAACTATGAATGTCTATTGTATTGTTTAAATGTGCTCATAACGAAAGCTTTCCATGTGAACCGACTGCTAGAAGATGCTAATGCAACATTTTATGTGTAATGTGTGTGAGACTGACTTTCCCAGGACAAGAACAATGATGATACTGACTAGAGTAGAAGCTGCAACAATATTGTTACCTGACAAGTCGGATGATGAGGACATAGCAAGACGAACCAATCAAGAATATGAGAATGGAGAATTATTAGAATTCATAGATTAAGGATATTAGTTTTATTGGACAGAGTGTGAACATATGATTAACTGACCAATAGGGAATTAGTGGATAGTTTAGGTAACTATAATATAACAACACTGCACAGTGAGTAGACGGACATTCTGGCTTATTCTGCCCTTGCCTTTATACAGATTCATTGCCCATTTGCTTGCTGACCGAAAGGTCGATATTTCTTATGCGTCCTGACTAGAGAAGTGCTTATCTTTAATGCTTAAAGACTTTGCCCTTTAAAATTCTGATGCTGAAGCCTGATGCTTTGTTGATGGACTGCTGTCCTGAGGACTGATAGAGCGTTCCGTACTAATAATTTACCTGTATTTGGACGCTCTTTAGGCCGATGAATCTTTTGGCTAAGTGGGACTCTCCTCACCCGAGGTCAGTCAATTTTAATCAGAACAATAATCAATAACGAACATAAGCAATACCCTGATCTACATAACACTTAACAATTAATCCAGAATACATTCCGGCGAACCCTGACCTTTCAGTCAGGAATAACCACACCAGTTTATTCAAAGTTAGTGAATTTATTTCCCTATATTAACAAAGCTAGCACAATATAGATGTGTCTCAACACCAAATGATAAACGTAAATGAACATTAATAGCTGTCCATAACGACGAAACAGGTGCAATCTATGCAGCATTTGAATAACAAGGCATTCGATGATAGCAATGCAAATCACTAATAGTATAATCTGTAATGAGCTAATTGCATACATTTAGTCAGCATAACAAGGTCTCAAATTGCATCGTGCAACAAAAGGAATCCTCATCTAACCTCAAATTAGCATCGGCATGTGGGACTTCATGCAAAACCAATTTAGCAACATTAATTTAGAAAACTCCTAACTAGGGATCTTGTCAAAAATCAGCAGTTGGTTACCTAAAAGAAACAAAATGCAATTGTACAATTTCCTTTCATATTTACCAATTACAATCAGCATTCAAGGAAGTCTTCGTCTCACAGGTACCGTTTTCTCGATCAGCATGGGACGGGGCAAAGGGGCAGGGGTGGACGGGGCAATTGCCTCACGGCGGCAAAATAAAACTACTACTTCATGCAAAGGGATCAAAGTTAAAGTCTCTAGGGCAAGAATCATTTAAAGTCTCTTTCTCTCGATTAGAGAAAGCATCAAAGTCTCTTTCAAAATGGCGTCGCAGCAAGGTGGGCCATAATAGCTGCAATGTCCTGCAAAATGGCTGCAAAAGGCTGGTAACAGCAATAATGGCTGTAATGTCCGGGTAATGGCTACTTTCTTCTTGTGCACCTGGTTTAAATAGACAACAGTTCAAATCCAGTAGGGTCTTCCATTGGAGGGTTCATAGGTTGGCTTCAAATTGTCCAATCAAAAACAACAGTTCTCAAGCTTTTACTTAAGCATACATTATCCTTGGAGACGGGTACGCAAGTTGCAACATTTTATACCAATTAACTCATTTTCAGAGCTTCCATTGTCCGCACCTGCAGATTGACCTTGGAGCAAAGAGAAAAATGCCAGGCTGGCACGAAACCTTAAGATAAGCATGTGAACGATCTCAGTGGAAAAGTACAGCTTCTAGCAGAAATACACGTTTATTAGCACATTGGAAAAATACGAGCATCTAAATCGTGAGACCAGACAACTAGGCCGAAGCCTCCACTAAAGTTATGCTAAGCTAAAGCATTTCAAACAAGCAAATCATAGCACACGTTTACGATTATGTCGGATTAGTGCACTTCTAATACATTACGTTATATAAAGCACGCTTATAATGTTGGCAAACTACTCTGAGGGCACATTTTGTCCCCGTACAATCTTTATTAGTTCGGTTAAAGTCACACATGATTATTTCACACTACGTTTAAGCGCTAATAAATGTAAAACCTTCATTTCTGCTTCATCAATCCCTCCTCTGATGACTACTTGTCATCACACAAACTATTCCCACAAATTTTATTCCATTAAAATTCTGTCAGTTCTCTTTTCCTTTTAATTCCCCTAGTTTTCGCTTTGTATTCTTCTGCCATTCTTTTCATCATTTTCTCTTCCTTCCTTCTTTTAATTCTTTCCATAATCATTATTATTCCCCTTTTTATCCCCAAATTCCAAATATACAAATCAGTACTATCAATATTCCCTGTATTATTTTTAGTAATATTCCATTCCAAATTCCCCCAATCCAATTTCCCACTGAAGCAAGTCCTTTTCCAACCTTCTCCCACACTCCTGGTTCTTTCAATTCCTTCAAATCTGCACTCTCCTTTGTTAAATTTGCAAGCATAGTTTTAATTTTCACACTGTTGTCGGGAATATACGTGCAACAGTGGCGCGCACCAAGCATTTTGCAAACGCCGCCATCCTTTGCTAAAAGAATGTCTAAGGCAAGCCTATTTTGAAGAGTCATAGCTCTTTCCGCTGCAAGTTCAGCATCTATCAGGATTATAGCACCTGAAAACTTTGTCAACATGTTATCCACTATGGTAGACAACTTTCTTATTTTGATGGAATTCAACACAACTCCCAATGAAGGAATCATGGCTCCAAATATATCTCCTACCACAGCAGCTGCGGTCTCTCTTTTCTGGATACGATGGGATCCAGATGTCTTTGAAATCATCGATAGGTCATCCAGTTGATAAACCTTTGGGAACACTATACCCAAATAACATCTCCCCCACCATCCTTTCGGGAGACGATAATAGGCATTATACCCACAAATGTAATATACACCTGGAATGACAGGGTCAAGTCCGTCCATCATGAATGTCCATTTGGCCTTAAAGATAAACGTATGTTTACACTCACTCGCTCCTACGAAAATGTTATCATAATAAGATTCACCTCGATAGATACAAAATTTCCCTACATGCCAAGCATCTAAAGCTATTCTCCCTTGTGTTTTTATTGCGGCAAAATCATAATGATCTACTGAAGTCCTCTTACTTAGCTCCTTTTCTAATTTCGCATTCATTTGTGCCCTTCTATCATCTGTGCGATCTAAAAAGCTTATTTCTACTGCAGTGAGCGAGCAGGTAAGATTTTCCCTATGTGCGTGAGCCCTTTCAAAAGGTTGCATTGGCTCGAAAAATTCCCTCATTATTTTAGCATCCCAATCTTTAGCAATCTGGCTTAGCTGCGCTATTATAGGAACATATGCAAAGGTAACATCATAATTCGAGTAAAAATACTGTATGTTAGTTTGACCATAAAATCTAGACATTACTATACTACATGTAATCCCGTATGTAAGAGGCATGTGGTGATAAGTCACCCCTTCCTTTACTGATGTCGGTATCTGTGTACACACATAACAATCTTTCGCATCCATAGTCTCAACATATTCTGTTAGCAAGCGATAGAAAACATTATACGAAAGTTCCTTCTTATCATGCAAGTGTCTCTCATCTAATTCTAGTCTTTTCAATGCGGTTAGTTCAGTGACAGTAACAGGAGCAAAAGTAGAAGCATCAATTTTCTCATTCTCACCCTTTCCATGCATTGCAAGCACTATTGCCATTATTATTAGTACACATGCAATTATCAAGCCTATACACGCATATTTACAATATTTCATTCTACTGTTTTGTGTAGCCATGATCTGTATAGAATCAGAGAGCTAGAAGCACCTATAAAGAAACTATTTAGCAATTCAGTTACAAAGCTGAACGAGCGCAATGTTCACACAGTTTTCTTCAAGAGGCCAGTCACTTATCGGTTAGCAGCATTTGTCTCAATTCGGCAATAACTCAGTTCGGCAATAACTCAGTCCCTTTTTTTTTTTTTTTTTTTTCAAAGTTCAATCAATAACTCAGTCTTTTATCGGTTCAGCAAATGTCTCATCCGGTTTAGCAATGTCTCAGCTGGTTGTATCACATTAAATTGTAGCAAGCAATGTCATTTATCACCCTTTCAATCAACACTGTCCATAAAACTTTTCTTTTCTATTGGTATCTCTTCTTCTTCGTTCTCGAGGCTTAGTGATACAAATTCGTCAGTCCAATCGTCGTTGACTGCATATGCCCATTCTGGACCGGAATATCTCCTGTTCGGTATCCTTTTCCTTTTCAATTTTGCTTCTCTTTTCGATTCTGCCTCACTGGTACTTTCCTCTTTGGCCAAGTCTTTTCTTTCACTTGAGGTTGGTACCACGACAGACACTTCCTTTCTTTTCTCTTTCACTTTTGGCCTTTCTCCGTCGTTCAAATTTTCTCTAGTTCTTTGTTTTATTGGTGATATACTTAGTCTCCTCTTTGCACCATGTCCACTTAATGGACCTGCGATCTTTTCTGTGGAAGCTTGAACTGTTTCGTTCTGTTCTGCCTTGTCCCCTCCTTCTGGGGAATCAATCACGTTCTCTTTTTCTTTTTCTGTATCGTCTGCTTCTGGGAAAGCCCTCCTCTGATCAGGCTCTCCTGCTTCTTCACCTCTCTCGAGCCTTTCGTCACCGTTACTTTCGTCAGGCTCTTTATCACTTTCAGCTGCTTCAGGCTCTTTGTCACCTTCAGCTGCTTCAGGCTCTTTGCTACCCTCAGCTGCTTCAGGCTCTTTGTCACCTTCAGCTGCTTCGTCGCTGTCTGAGGTCTCTCCTTGGTCTTCCCCAAGTGAGTCGGTCGTTTCGTCCTCAGAAAATATTTCTCTCTCTTCTGTTCCTGCCTGTTCGCTTTCAGTTCTGTTTTGCTCTGTCTCAGCGCTCAGCACTGTTTTATCAGGCACTGGCAGTTTCAGCGCTTCAACTTCCTCATCTGTGGGACACAACACTTTCTTTGTGTGACTGGCGTGAATCCAGTTGGGAACTCCCGCACACTTCACAGCGGTAGTTGTCGTCAGGATCACTTGGAAAGGGCCTTTCCAACAGGGTTCCAGACACGACTTCCTTACGTGCTTCTTTACCACGACCCAGTCACCTGCTTTCAGTGTGTGTCCTGGACCTTGGATCGGTGGCAAGGTGGTCGCTTCCACCTGGTGAGAGAAAGAGCGAACCACGTCAGCCAGACCTTTGCAGTAGTCTAACACCATATTATCTGTAATATTCAAAAGCGCGTTTGCGGGAACTGCAGGAAGTCTCATGGCCCTGCCCATGAGAATTTTGTGCGGGGACAATCCAGTCTTTCTGTCAGGGGTGTTTCTCATTGACATTAACACCAAAGGCAATGTGTCAGGCCATTTCAAATTTGTCGATGCACATATTTTCGCCATTCTTGATTTCAGTGTACCATTCATCTGCTCCACCAGTCCTGATGCTTCAGGGCGATAGCTACAATGCAGTTTTTGCTCAATGTTCAGCGCTTCGCAAAGTAACTTTATCACCTCGTTATTGAAGTGACTTCCTCTATCTGATTCTAAAGAGATCGGGAATCCGAAACGTGGTATTAACTCCCTCAACAATAGCTTTGCAACTGTAAGGCTGTCATTTCTACGTGTGGGGTATGCTTCAATCCAGTGACTAAAAATGCACACAATCACCAACACATACTTCAAACCTCCATGCACAGGTATCTCAATGAAGTCCATCTGCATTCTACTAAACGGGCCACTCGCCTTACCAATGTGGCTCGCGTTCACAACCGTTCCCTTCCCTGGGTTCATCTGCTGGCAAATGACACATCGATGGCAAACTGCTTCTGCAGCCTGACGAAATCTGGGGTTAAACCAATCAGTTTTGAACAATCTTATCATGGCATCTCTCCCTAGGTGAGCCTGCCCATGATAGAACCGCGCAAGCTGCGATAAGAGACTATTTGGCAAAACAAATTTTCCCTCATTTGAAACCCATAACTCATCTGGTCTCTTTGTACATTGTGATTTAATCCAGGAATCTCTTTCATCCTCCCTGACGTTATTCTGTAATGCTTTTAGTTCACCTATTGTATCTACGACCTTTAAGGCAAATGCTTCAGCTGGTTCGAGTTCTGGTTCACTTATCGAATTCCATTCATCTCTGAGTAATATACAGTTCAAGGCACAAAATCTTGCGACTTGATCCGCATATGCATTTCCCAGAGAAACATAGTCCTGTCCTTTTGTATGAGCACTACACTTTACCACTGCAACTTCGGCTGGCATTTGAATAGCGTGTAACAATTCCCTTATTCTCTCCCCATTTTTCACTGGGGATCCTGAAGAAGTCAGGAAACCTCTCTGTGACCATAGTTGGCCAAAGTCGTGCACAATTCCAAACCCGTACTGACTATCAGTGTAAATGGTGACTTTCATCAATGCAGACAATTGGCATGCTCTTGTAAGGGCTACAAGTTCTGCTACTTGTGCAGAATAGACCCCTTGGAGCCAGGATGCTTCTAAGACACCTGTTACAGTACATACAGCATATCCTGCTTTCAAAATTCCCATCCCATCTCTTAGACATGAACCATCAACAAAAACAATTTGGTCATTTTCATCAAGCTTAGTATCCTTAATGTCAGGTCGAGGTTTTGTGCAAAATTCAGTCACCTGAAGGCAGTCATGCTCGACGTCTTCAGCGTTCTCAATTTCAGCATTTTCACCAGGAAGCAAGGTTGCTGGATTCAACGTAGTGCACCTTTTCAGCTGCACATTCGGTGAGCCCAGAATTATCGTTTCATACCTTGTGAGTCTTGCTCCAGTCATGTGTTGCGTTCGGGAGCGGGTCAAAAGTATCTCAACTGAGTGAGGGACCATGACTGTTACTGGGTGTCCCATCACTATTCCTTCACTCTGAGTGAGGCTGATACCAACTGTTGCTACGGCGCGCAAACACCCTGGAAGTGCTGCTGCGACCGGATCCAAAGTAGCTGAAAAATACGCTACTGGTCTGTTTATGCCACCATGGACTTGAGTCAAGACAGACAAAGAACATGCATCACGTTCATGACAAAACAATGTGAAAGGCTTTGTGTAATCAGGCATACCTAAAGCTGGAGCCCTACACATGCATTCCTTTAATTCAATAAAAGCATCCATCTCATCTCCTTTCAGCTCAATTTGATCCAAGGCATCCTTCTGGGTCAGTTTCAGTAAAGGCTTTGCTAGAGTTGAGAAGTTGGGAATCCACTGGCGACAGTAGCTTACCATTCCCAAGAACTTCCTCACCTCCCTCCTTGTCTTTGGTGGACTCATTTGAAGTACACTTGTTATTCTTTCCTTCATTATTCTCCGTGACCCTTTCTCTATCTGGTGACCCAAGTATTTCACTTTCTTCTGACAGAACTGCAACTTGGAAGGAGACACCTTGTGTCCATTCCTTCCCAAATGGTTCAACAGAGCAATGGTGTCGGCTGTGCAGCCACTTTCTGTCTTTGATGCAATCAGTAAGTCATCGATGTACTGTACTAGGGTTGACTCGGATGGCAATTCTAACGCTTCCAAGTCTTTCTTTAGAATCTGATTGAAAATTGACGGTGACTCAGAGAACCCTTGAGGAATTCGACACCAACTGTACACTCTGTCTAGGAATTTGAAACAAAAGAGGAATTGGCTGTCCTCATGAAGAGGCACAGAAAAGAATGCTTGTGACAAGTCGATGACTGAGAACCACTCGGCATCGCAAGGGACTTGAAACATTATCACAGCTGGATTTGGTACGACAGGGCAACATTTAATTATGATGTCATTTATTTTTCTCAAGTCCTGCACTATTCGGACCTTTCCACTCGGCTTTATTAGTCCCATGATTGGTGAATTACATGGACTGCTTAACACTTCTTTCAGTACTCCCTGCTTTACAAATTCGTCAATGAGTTGGGCAACTTTCATGAGGGTGTCTTGTGCCATGTGGTATTGTGGGGTCTGGGGAAAGGTTGCATTGGGCTTTACAGTCACTTTCACTGGTTCCACTCCTTTCACCAATCCCACCTCTTTCCCTGTCATATCCCACACTTCTTTTCCGACTGTTTCCCGTAATTCAGCTGGAATATCTTCTTCAGTTATCATCGGGAAAAGGCAAATCAGAGGATATTCTTCATCGACAGTTTCCATCTCTTCCCCCTCTACACTGTCCTCTTCTTCCCCATCACTGCTCGTCTGAATTTTAATTCCCTCGTTCGAACACATAATCGAACATCCCAATTTGCACAATAGGTCTCTCCCTAACAGTGCTATCGGGCTTGAGTCACATACCACAAATTTATGTAACCCTTGATAGTTACCAATGCTGACTGGTACCGGATCTGTAATTGGGTTTGTCAGGTGCCTGTTTGCTACTCCCACCACTTGAACTGTTCTCCCTGAGAGTGGCAAATTTGGTACTTCAATGCTCTTAACAGTTGAACGTGTGGCTCCTGTGTCAACCAAGAATGAGACACGATGACCCATTACTCTTCCCTCCACGTACGGACCCTTTTGATCAACTTCCAAGGATGCTGCAAGCACACAATCTCCTTCCTCTCCTGAACTTTCACTCTCCCATACATTGTTTATTCCACTCTCACTGTGTAATGGGAACTGTTGTACGGTGCCATTTGTATTCCTTACCTGACCCGAGACCTGTGGAGGAACCATCACTTGCTGCTGACTCATTGGTGCCAAAGGTATTTGCATTTGCTGATTAGGTACCATGGGAAACTGCTGTTGCATTGGCTGCATTTGCGTCATCTGCATACGGGGCATCTGCATCTGCTGCGGCTGCATAGGTTGTAATCCCTGCAACTGATTTATGGTCTGAAAATTTGGGTTTGGACCTCTTATTTTCGGTCCCCTCATTGTCTGAAATGCATTGACATCATTGTTTTGCTGACCAACACCTGCACCTTCCTGCACCACCATCGGGCACTCGCGTTTCCAATGACCGACGATTCCGCACACGTGACACGGCATCACCTTTTTCAATGCCTGCACACCATTCGGAGTCACAACAGTGTTCAAATCCGGACCATTATTTCCAAAACCTCCTCTGCCTCTGCCTCTCGCCTGTGGCTGAAACATCATATTTCCCTGCAACTGCGGCTGCGGTTGCGGTACCTGCTGTTGGAACCCTTGCAACCCTTGCAAACCTTGCAGACCTGTCTGAGCTGCTTTAAGTTGCATCATCATCACTTTCTCCTTCAACTTTTTCTGTTTCACTTCAATTTCGTCGCTACAGTATTTTGCATAATTCAACACCTCATCAATCGGTTTCGACTGCCAACAAATCAAATGCGACTTTATCATCTGACTTATCTCTGGTCTCAGCCCTTCCACAAATCTAAACACAAAATGAAGCATGTCCTTCGCCTCTATTGTTTCCGTGCCACTGTAGTTCTTGAACGCCTTCAACAACCTCTCATAGTAACTATGAATCGACTCTTTAGCCTCTTGGGCAGTTCGATCAATCTTCTGCCAATCCACATTTTTCGCGGCAACCTTCGTCTTCAAATGCTCAATCACCTTATAGTACAAGCTCATCACCATAGGTGATGGTGCACCCGTATCCCTGTCTCTCTCCGGTTCACTTGTCGGCCAACCTACAGCTCTTTTGCAATCCTCCCACAAATCTGCCGGAACCACAATCTCAAAGAGAGTGTTCAGGTCTTCCCAGAGACATTTTGCAAGCTTCACAAACCTATCAGTCTGTTGATACCATTCAATCGGTTTCTCTCTCAGCTTGGGAAAATCATCCGTAAAAGACTGAATGTCGCTTCTGTGCCACGGTACATGTATTAATTTTCCCCCTGCTGTCTCCCTCATTGGTAACATGGTTACTGCATCACTACTCTGCGGTCTTCTCTCGTTGAGCTCTGGGACACTGTCTTTCCTCTTTTCTTTTCTCTTTACCCATCTGCTTTCCCATTTGTCTAAGCACCTCCACACTTGCGCACTCTGCAGCAATTCTCTAAGGTGTGCCTTCATGCCTGCTGACCTCATGTGTTCAAAGTCTGTGGTCCCGAAATCCAATCTGTAGCTCCTGCTCAAGTGTTTCATCTTGTCTATATCAACCCCGTTTTTGTCAGCTATTTCTTGCAAGCTTCTATGTACCTTGTTCACTTCTCTCGTTATCCTGGGACATAGATACCTCAGCTCTTCTTCCGAATATGACTCTAATCTATTCACACCCATAGTCCCTTCCACCAATTCTTGTGCTTCCATGTTCAACCTGACCCTATTCAGATAGTCTTCTCCCTTCCCACTGGCTGAGCTTTGTGTGGAATTCAGACTGTTGAACCACTGTGTCAGCTGTTGCGCATTCAACCCCATCAGTGTAGCATTCACATCGACTGCCATTGATGGTTGCGGCAGCTTTTCAGTGTTCGATGACAGCGGTATCATCAGTGGGGGACTCGACCTCACCACTGTTGACTGAGCACATATGGGACTAAACTCCATCAAGGACCCAGATCCAGTTGGCAGAGCCGCCATCGGAGTTGTCTCTGGAGTGTTTTGAATGCACCTCCTTTCCATCCCGCTCTGCACCATTGATCCTTGACTGCTCATACCTGAATTAGGCTGAATGTACAAAGGTACCGGTGGACCTACAGTAATAGGTAGGGATATCGCATCTGCGTTCTGTCCATTCCCCATGTTCTGAGACATGTTCATTCCCACACTATGGGTCATCATTGCCGGCATGCCCATCTGACTCCCCGTCATCTGAACATGTGCGTTTCCCCCTTGCATCTGCTTTTGAGGCATCAAAAACTGAGTTGATTCAGCTTGTGCCAATGTTGGGTTGTGACCATTCTGTCCTCCCATTACGGTTGGATCTAGAATCATTCCCGTACTGTTGTCACTGCTGTAGTACCTTGGGACCTGCGGCTGATAATTTTCTGTTGGTTTCAACATGGGCACATCTGGATATATTCTCCTAACCTGCGGTATCTGCGGGGTGAACAGTAAACTCGGGTCCTTAGATCCCGATGATGCTCCTGAACTCTGAGTTCCACCGTTCTGTACCGATGCCGGAGGGGCAGAACTGGTACTTGGACCTTGTCCACTCTCTGCATAAGGTGGTGGACGGTCGTTCAGCAATTGCATTATTAACTCCTCATCCTCTAACTCCTCTTCTCTTCTCAACTTTTCCTCGTCCTCTCTATCCTTGGAACACCTCCTGTTTGTCTTACAGGTAGCTTTCTTACCTGTCTCCTCTTCTTCCTTAGTAATTGCGGGAAACAATTTTATCCCCTGCAATACATCTGACCTCCACACCTTCTGTGCATTATCCCACCTAGCGTCCGCTAGTGTCTTTTCTACCTTCCTTATCCTTGTCTCGAACTTATTTTGCTGTTGCTGTCTAGCCATCAGTTCCCAAATTGCTAGAGCCTCAAACTGTGCTGGCCTTGGAGGTACCTTCATGTCGTACATCGCAAATCTCAAATTCTCTAGGATCCTTATATTGAATGTCCCATGGATCGGGAACGCTACGCTCCCATGTTTCTCTGTCAGCTTGTGCCATTGCTTTAGCCAAAGGCACGGAGCTACCCCTTTTTTCCTCCATTACAATGTAAGCTGGTGTACCTTCGGGTGGCGTCTCTTCTCCTACGCTCGCTTTAATGTAAGACTCCCCCTTCATCGCACTCTTTAATGCTTTAAAAAATTTCATTTTCTCGTCTTTTATTTCACAAAGTTTGTAATCAATAGGTGACTTTAATTCCCGGAATACTCTTCGCTTGCCTTTCCCCTTCCAATCGAGCCCCACGGACTGCGTCCAATCCGTGCGCGACCCTTCTCTACAACCAACCTATCCCAGCGCGGCTCCTAGTGACGTCACACTCACACACTGCGGCTGACAAAGCCTTGCGGTTTGTCCTCCTTCACTCAGCTCCTCTCGTAACAACTTCTTGCATGTATCGCGAGCTACCAAAAAAATAATAATAAAACAGATCTGTCGGTTTACTACAGGAAGGGTAACACAATCGCTTCAGGACCTTAGGGATTTTTCACTAGCCTCGGCAGTTATTCCATCTTTCTCGGTCCCCACTTTTGCAAGCAAATCTGACCCGCAGACTGCTCTCAACTTGTCAGTGATCTATTCTAGTGCACTTAGAATTTTGTCAAAGCCCGAAGTCGAAGTTTCTTCCACTCCCTTAACACACGTACCGACTCGTTGACCACGCCCGATCAACCTACTAAACCGACCAGACCACAACATAAAACAAGTGTCTCATACACTTTTCAATATACTCCGGAGTCTCTTGACCTCGCAGGGCCCGTCTCAACAACAACAACCACGTGGACCTTTTTCTGCACAAAGCGCCACACGCACATGAAGTTCGACGACTTCCCTACTCTCACACTCGGAGTCGCACCTCCGCTATTTTTCTATGAAGTTCGACGACTTCCCTACTTCTACACTCGGAGTCGCACCTCCGCTATCCTCTAAAATCCTCGCAACCTTTTCACACAATCTGCGGCAATAAGCTGTGCAAGCGCAAAATCCTAACTTCACTCATACCATCACTAGTACCGCCAACGCTGATCCCACACCTCCATTCTCTTCATTCGCAAGCTCTGAGATCCCGGGAAAGTCGCGGTGGACCTAGCCCATCATCATTCTGTCAATCTGTTTTACCCAAGAAAAATCAAATTCAACTTCTCGAGTGGAGTCTCAAAGGGCGTAACCATTAATTCAACACCATGTACTTTAAGAGTGAGGGGTCCCAAAGGGCGAAACCGTCCTCTGCTACCATCTACTGATAGAGTGTTCCGTACTAATAATTTCCCTGTATTTGGACGCTCTTTAGGCCGATGAATCTTTTGGCTAAGTGGGACTCTCCTCACCCGAGGTCAGTCAATTTTAATCAGAACAATAATCAATAACGAACATAAGCAATACCCTGATCAACATAACACTTAACAATTAATCCAGAATACATTCCGGCGAACCCTGACCTTTCAGTCAGGAATAACCACACCAGTTTATTCAAAGTTAGTGAATTTATTTCCCTATATTAACAAAGCTAGCACAATATAGATGTGTCTCAACACCAAATGATAAACGTAAATGAACATTAATAGCTGTCCATAACGACGAAACAGGTGCAATCTATGCAGCATTTGAATAACAAGGCATTCGATGATAGCAATGCAAATCACTAATAGTATAATCTGTAATGAGCTAATTGCATACATTTAGTCAGCATAACAAGGTCTCAAATTGCATCGTGCAACAAAAGGAATCCTCATCTAACCTCAAATTAGCATCGGCATGTGGGACTTCATGCAAAACCAATTTAGCAACATTAATTTAGAAAACTCCTAACTAGGGATCTTGTCAAAAATCAGCAGTTGGTTACCTAAAAGAAACAAAATGCAATTGTACAATTTCCTTTCATATTTACCAATTACAATCAGCATTCAAGGAAGTCTTCGTCTCACAGGTACCGTTTTCTCGATCAGCATGGGACGGGGCAAAGGGGCAGGGGTGGATGGGGCAATTGCCTCACGGCGGCAAAATAAAACTACTACTTCATGCAAAGGGATCAAAGTTAAAGTCTCTAGGGCAAGAATCATTTAAAGTCTCTTTCTCTCGATTAGAGAAAGCATCAAAGTCTCTTTCAAAATGGCGTCGCAGCAAGGTGGGCCATAATAGCTGCAATGTCCTGCAAAATGGCTGCAAAAGGCTGGTAACAGCAATAATGGCTGTAATGTCCAGGTAATGGCTACTTTCTTCTTGTGCACCTGGTTTAAATAGACAACAGTTCAAATCCAGTAGGGTCTTCCATTGGAGGGTTCATAGGTTGGCTTCAAATTGTCCAATCAAAAACAACAGTTCTCAAGCTTTTACTTAAGCATACATTATCCTTGGAGACGGGTACGCAAGTTGCAACATTTTATACCAATTAACTCATTTTCAGAGCTTCCATTGTCCGCACCTGCAGATTGACCTTGGAGCAAAGAGAAAAATGCCAGGCTGGCACGAAACCTTAAGATAAGCATGTGAACGATCTCAGTGGAAAAGTACAGCTTCTAGCAGAAATACACGTTTATTAGCACATTGGAAAAATACGAGCATCTAAATCGTGAGACCAGACAACTAGGCCGAAGCCTCCACTAAAGTTATGCTAAGCTAAAGCATTTCAAACAAGCAAATCATAGCACACGTTTACGATTATGTCGGATTAGTGCACTTCTAATACATTACGTTATATAAAGCACGCTTATAATGTTGGCAAACTACTCTGAGGGCACATTTTGTCCCCGTACAATCTTTAATAGTTCGGTTAAAGTCACACATGATTATTTCACACTACGTTTAAGCGCTAATAAATGTAAAACCTTCATTTCTGCTTCATCAGGACGAAGACTGATTCTGCTTTGCTGATCCACCCTGAGGTTAGGTATATCCAGACTGTGATTATTATGCATATTTACTTTTTCTTTCTAGGTACCAACTGCACTGTTTTGATAGAGCCTTAGTTAGATGTTTTCCAAAATTTGTGCTACTAAATTGTTTTGCATGAAGCCCAACATGCTGATGCTAATCTGAGGTTAGTAAAGGATCCTCACTAATGAATTATGATAACAAGGACTAATGCTTGATACATTTCTCTGCTAAACTTCATGTACTTCATTTCATTGACACAGTTGACTTTGCTATTGATTTGCATCATAACCTTAGAATGTGTTGTAGTTCAAGCTTTGGACAACCAGTGTTGTTTCTATGTGTTTCACCTGATTTTTTAGATTAATCTACATGAGTTTAGCATTGTTAATATAGGGGAATAAATATTCTACACTTTTACTAAAGATGTGGTTATTCATGACTGAAAAGTCATAGTGTGCGATAATTACTGACTCCATTGATTAATGATTACTAATGATTATTGATTATTGATTATGTACTGGATTTATGGTAAGAACATCCTAATTGCGAGTCAAAAGATTCTCATGTCCCCTTGTAAATTTACTTATTAAGGTCAGGCACGCTAACAGTTTCAAGTATATGCAGTTAAAGACATTTACAGAGCGGTTTAGGAAAATTTGAAGCAGGAGAGTCAGACAGAATCAATAACACGAAACATGGAGTAGGCATTTAAATCGAGAGCAGCTTTATACCGGATGCAGTGGTACATTTTAAGGGATTCGCGCATTCTTTAATTGAGTGAAAGGGAGGTCACGAAAGTAGCCTACCGAAGGCCTGCCCACACCGCTACCTAGTTCTAAAAATAAGTAAATGCAGGCAGACTAGTGAAATGAGCGATGTGCTCTGAAACGGACTGACAAAGAAAAGATAAGGCCTCGCCTCTGTTTTCATATGCTGTCGCATTTTCAGGAATAATTGCAATTTGTATGCGTTTTCCTCCCTTTCTAGACAGTTGGGCTTCATTCTTGACATTCATTAGTGTTCCAAATCAGGCGGAATAAGACATACAGGAGAGACCGAGACCTCTCAAGTCAATAGTAAAGCGTTTAATTAGGTTCTCACATTGCATTTCCCCCATCTGCCCTCACCCACCTTGTATCCTACATGTGACATCTGTAATTAACCAATAGCCAAACCCAGTCAATGTAAACACTTTCTTCTTCCCTCCAACTGAAGAATATCGGAGAAGGTTTCTGCCTTTCAGATCAGACTCCAGCTACCTCGCATGTAGATATTTTTCCACAACTTCAACCATGTGTTGAGTGACAGATAGGAGACTTGCAGCGCTCTATTAAAACAAACAGCACACACCGCACTGACGCCCTTTACACCACTGGTGTAACACTCGTCTGCTCTGCATACATTTCAGTGCCAGGATACCATGCACCGCCCCTCCTCCCCCATCTGAGTTGTTCACTATATAAATGCATATAATATAACATAACTTTACTCTTATCACTTAGTACCACATTGGACATCGAGATAAATATATAAAGGCCTCCGATCACAAGTGAGGGAGATGGGCCTAAGGTGTTTACTGGACACAATAAATACTGGCACTACAAGGTGAGGTAGCTCTCGGGTGCGGTAAATACGTCTGATTCCAAATTCAAAGTTGGGAATGGAGCATGATGTAGATTTTAATGTCTACCACAGCAAATTCTGCATGTCCCAGAAATTATCAAGAGGTTCCAACCAGTAAATATTGGTAGTTGTGCCCTGCCGAAATTGCCTTTGGAAAGTCATGGGTGTGCAGAGTTTATTGCACCCAATAATTACCGGATGCAATAAACTTAGGCCGTGATTTAAGAGGGCCTAGCAGAACTTTAGCGCTGCCTTAGCGCACTTTTTTTTTATGCTAAGACTGTGCTAAGGTGGCCATTTTCCCCCCACCAGATTTACAAAGTGGCGCAGTGTATGCATTGCACAATTTTGTGACCCTTTGCACTACATCTTACCTGCGCTATTAGGGCGGCTGAAGAACTGGCGCACACAAATCTAAGAGTTTTCTTTGCGTCATTTTTTTCAGCACTTTTAACGCCTGCTAAGAGCAAGCGTTAAAAGGGGACACATTATTGTTTACAATGGGCCCCTATGTACTGTTCAGTATTAGCACCAAAATTGTGGTGCTAACCCTGAACAGTACATCAATAGCGTAAAAAATATGATGCTATTGCCCCCTACCCTGCGCCATGGTGCGCAGTATCTTAGATACGGCTAACATGGTGGCAGTAGGAGGGTGCTAAAGGGAGCAAGGAAAGTGGGCCTGCCCTGGGTGCAGAGCTACTTTCCTTAAATCTGCCCCTTAAAATGTTTATACCTGGTCAAGGTTCAGAATTTTAGAGCTCACTTCAATCCATTCTTTCTACTGTTAATCTACCCTGCCATCTCTTTCTTCCATCCATCGATCCAAAAATCTATGTATGTTCATCAGGTGCCATCGTGGAGTAATTCAATAAGTCCACTGTTCCCATCCATTTTCCTCTGTTGAGTTAGAGAATATATTGTTCTGTATGGATCACATGTTTAGCCATTAGTGTGAATGTTACATTCTGAGGGACATATTTAAGAAAAGTGTTGCTGCACACAGTGCAGCATCACTTTCTTGCGCCTCTTAGTGCCCTCTTAGCACCCCCATATTTAAAATACGGTGTGCCATGGCAGCAGTTAAGAGACTAGCGTCAGAAGTTTTGACTCTAGTACGGAGCTTTGCAGGATTAGCATAAAAAATTCTAACGCTAATACTGCAAAGCCCATTGAGGGCCATTGTAATCAATGGTGTGGCTCCTTTTAACGCCTGCTCTGAGTAGGCTTTAAAAGTGCTGAAAAAAATGACGCAAAGAAATCTCTTAGATTTCTTTGCACCATTTTTTCAGCACCCCTAACGGAGGAACGCCCCTTATGCATACATTATGCCTGACGCAGGCATAATGTAGCGCCAAGGGTTACAAAGTGGTGCAACACGTGAATTGTGCCACTTTGTAAATATAGCACAGTGATTTTGGTCTAGTTGGGCCACATTAGCATAAAAAAAATATGTTAATGTGGAGCAAGGAGGCGCTAAGGGCCCTTAAATATGCTCCTAAATGTGATAATTCACTACTGTGATGTAGCAACAGTAGGTTAATGACCTCGTACCCCACTGTTGCTATGTCAGGAAGGAATTCCAGGCTGCTCAGGCTGGGCTGTATGAAAGCCTGTTGGATTAGCACTGAAATACAGGGAGCACAACATCTGAAGGAGAGGGAAGGCACAGACAGTGCCGGAGTGGATGACAAGAGATCAGGTATTTTTTTAGGTCGAGCCTAGGTAGTGCTCATGTGCTGTCTTCAAGACCTGCTCTATTCCCTTGGAGGACTTTCATCCAGCTCCTGCTTACAATAGGTTGATTGCAGTGTAGCTGTTCTTTGCTGCCTCCTAACTGGTTCATGCAGCCGATTTCTCACTTCCGCTCTTAGCTAAGGAGCACGGGCCAAGTACTATATCCTTGCATATTAGGCATTTATCTGTTCCTTTGGTCGGACTACTTTTTTTTCACTTGCCTGCTTGTGATTTCACTCGCTCCAAGGGCTCCCGTAGCTCTTTGCATTTTATTACATAGTTCACTTAATCGCCCCATGCCATGCCCTCTTCTCCTGCCCATCACACGTTCCTTCCACAAGCATGCCCATTTAGTTTCTCTTGTTTTTAGTTGCTTTCCGACCGGAATGTAACTGGTGCTCCAATACCTTCAGATCGAGTTTGCGCTTATATAAAGCAGCAAAAAACAATGATAGCAGAAATTAGACAGATCTATGCTTCTGTTCCCTGTTCGTAGCATTTTTTTAATGTATTTTTTTAGTTATTTAAATTATTTGCTTATCATTATCTTCAGAGTGATTCTTTCAAGTTCTGTAATTACACATGTAGCGGTGATGCACACATCAATGGATGCGTGCTTGCAGATCATTCCTCTAATGGGAACTCCCACACAGTATATTTGTGTAGAACTAGACACCAACTCAGATGGAGATTGTAAACATCCTATCATGGGTGAACGAGCAGCTAAGGACCTCCTCCTGGGTGTTTTGAGCTGAGCAGAACAAAAGCTGGCATTGGAACATTACTTTTCTCCGTGACGTATTCATAAAAGTCATTTATGTAACACATCATGGATTGTTTTGGGCTTGGTAGCAGTAGAAGAAACTGAGCTGTGTGGAACCCTGCTGAGGACGACAAACTGTTTCTTTCTTTTGTGTCTAAGATGCTCTGGCAATAGAATTGTTGTCTGTTGTCTATCTCTATGTGTGTGTCGGGGAGCCTGAAGTGTCTGCCAACAGGGACCGTATTCAAAGAAGTGGAGGAAGCACCAGGGGCTGAGAGCTGGGCGGCGGTGAGGCAGGCTAAAATGTGACAGACTTCAGCTGCACTCCTTGGATCCCCTTACCTTGCTGCAAACACATTATTTCTGTTCTCACCTTGTTTTATTACTGTGAGCTCCTGTTGTCACATGTTTTCACCATGTTCACTCACCCTCCCCCAATATGCTGATGTCAAAAGATCCACTTGCCATGCCATGTTATCACAGTGCCAGCCCCAGTGTTGCTATCCTGTGCTTTCACGCTCCACCCTTTTCTTTGACTCTGTGCCATCAGATGGCGCTTAGCTGTTTCACGTCGCCACCCAGGTTTGCAGCTTTACTCTGATTGCAATCTCTCAGAACTGCGAGAGGAGAGCAAAATAAGTAAAGTGGTGTGATCGCTGGCCCCTGGGCAGCAGCTGCTGCACAACTGAACCACGGGGTGCAGATGCTCAGAGACAGCTGTTCGCTTTAACTGACATCTGGGCATATCCCATGGAGCCTCAAACCGAAACAAGGGCCGTGACCCCTAGCATTGGGGACCTTCACAAGAGGGTGGGCGAGGCTTAGCAGTCTGTCAATCAGCTATAGATGTTTGTAAAATGTCTGCGCTCTCAGGGGGTCTGTGCCGGTGTTCATCCATCCTGCAAGGACTTCTTTCTTTGAAACTGGAAGTGGCTAAATTTGAAAGCAGTAATCCATTGCTATCTTGGAATGTATTTATGCCTTCCATCTCAGTTACATAGTAAAATTGAGGGCATCACATTGGGCCTGATTCTGTGTCCTTCTTTTGGAATAACATCAAGAGGTAATAGTCCAGGCATTTTTCTTTTGTCTATTAGCTTTTCTTTGGTATGGAGAGAGATGTAAAATCAATATTAATGTAACCATTTTTGGGTGCCCTGGTTATGTCACGGTACAAGAAGCATATGTCTTTCTTATACATATGCATAATGTCCATTAGGACATGTATTGTTTGATGTTTCCTGAGTAAACTGGAGGTATACACCCTTCATTCCTTCACTTTGATACAGTGTGCATGGTCTTGCGCGCTTTTATGTGTTTTGTTTTTAAATAATCCTTTTGAAGGGGCACTATCAGGATAATTTGTTCCATGATAACGTTCTGAGTATGTTAGGCTAGAACATTGCAAACCAAAACACATAGAAAAAAGACATTGTCATTTACAATGCCAATAGCTCTAACTCTGGCAAATGTAAGACCAATTGCATTGCAAATGCTTGTTGATAATTTGGGACAGGCCATGTTATGCCTGGCTCCTCCATTAATCCTCTTCTCCTGCGTAGCAGTCGAAAGCAAGGGTAGATGATTTTGGGGGCTATGCATAACATACAATTATAGATGGGTAAAAAGTGAATTACAGGGACGCTTTTCACCTAGGAGTCCTTAGTGACATCATGGATGTAGGAAGGTGGAGTATTATGTAGTGAGTCTGATTAGGTTTTACTATGTGACAATCACACAGTCCCCCAAATAGAGTCCTTTGGATTCACACTAATACATCCCTAGTTCAGTCCAGAGTGTGGAACATGTGTTAAGCATTTCAGAGTACAACCTGGACAATTAAAGACATAACTCGAAAGAAATCTGACACTAATTTATAAAAATAGAGCAGAATTTTAAATATATTTAGATATCAAAATGAACACAATTAGATCAATATAATAGGAGTTACGCATTTTAGAAGGAAAAATAAATCAGTGCATTTCACTATTGTCAAACTTTAACATAGTCGTCAATGGAGAAAACAGCTAGTGACAATCGGTCACTTACAGGTCGAGTCCAGTGGAAACTAATGGGGTTTAAGGTGCTGCAGATCCCAGGAGCAAGACACCACAGTCAGTGGAACTTTACCTGGCTTATAGGGCCCGGGTACAGAGGTGTCCCTTGGTGCTGAAGTGAGAGCTGCAATAGTGCTGCTTTTACTACTTAGACAGTGCTGGTGGAGAAACAGATGCAGAAACTCAACAATGGAGCCACTGAGGTGGGTGGGTGGTTGAAGATGCTGTGGAGTTCCTTTGTGGTGCAGCATCAAACACAGGTAGTGGTAGCCTGACTGGCAACCAACAAGCCTTGGCAATGGCAAACACTGCATGCGTTTACTTCGACTTCCTGGAGTCCAGGGGAAAACAATAGCCACCTGAAACTTGCAGGATTTTAGGACTACATTTCCCATAATGCACAAGACCATTTACTTTTGGGTGGGCCGTTGGCAGGCCTTATGGCTAGTGATTCTTTAATTCCAGGAGTGTGTTGTACCTGTGGACCACAGGGGACTGGTACTTCTAATCCAAGGGAGTTCTGGAGTTGCCATTGGTGCTTAGAGAAGTTCATCTTGCCTTTGGAACCGGGCTCTCGTCCGGGAAGAGTTGCAGTTGTGCAGTTGCAGGGTGGGTGCCACAAAAGCAAGGTATCACACATTTGGTTTGTGCAGGCCCTGAAGCTGCAGACTTGGCTCTCTTCTTTATCCTTGGTTTTAAGGTGAATCAGATGTGAGGTTCTGGTGCCAAGAGTGCCCCTGAAATCCTAGATATAGGGGTGTTAAAAGGTGTGGGTGCAAGTAGCTAATGGGCTACTAGCCACAGAGGCTAATCTGCTGCTGAGTTGACCACATCTGGGGTGTGTGCCACCTTTTCTACTGAGAACCCGCTATTCAAAATTGCTGAACACATCCTTGGCTGTACAGACCAGATAACCCACCATAGGGGTGAGGATAGCCATCTAGGAGTCTACTCCTCCTGACTACCTAATTTTCCCACATGTCTGGGTGCAAATGTGCCTGGTGGTGGGGGATGGCTTAGTCCTCCTTTGGGAGTCAGCCTAATTGCATATCAGAGGCAGTGTGGGCTTTGAAGCTCACAGCAATGATGTGGCACTTCACTAGCCATCCTGTTAAGGAGGGAGGTGACACCTCCTGCCCAGGCATACCTTTGTTTCTGATTTCTTGGATTCTGGGAGTGTTCACATCTCCTGGTCAGGGGTCAGATTTCGTCACTGACAGCTGCAGCTGCCAGGCAAGGTAAGTGGAAGGCTGGGGCAACCACCTGGGCAATCTCTAAGGTAGCCCCCAGCGTGCATGCCACATTTAACCTGGAATAAAGTCAGATTTAATGACACAAGTTGTTTGATACCAAAGAGTACATATTTCAGAGAGGCCATAATGGACTTGGCAACTTCAGGATGCACAAATGCCAGCCCATATGAGCCTACAGGCCTCTGACCACTTATACTAGTCACTAATGGAAAGATACTACTATAGGGACATAAAAGCTTGCACTTATATGTCCACACCTCTAATATAATGCACCCTGCCTCCTTGGCTTACGAGGCTTTCTTTAGGGGTTACTGCCATATATTATAAATAGTGATTTGACCTTGTCACACATGGTGAGGGCAGCATTGAACTGGAGCAGTTTGTACTGTTCCTTCAGTCTGCAAGGGCAGGCCTGCTGTCATATGTTTACTTGCATCACTCAGGGTGGCACAAGCAGTGCTTCAGTCCCTGCTGACCCTTTGGTATCACTGGTACTATTTATCAGGATCTTATAAGGGGTTAAAGCCTTTGCCAATTTGAGACACCAATTTGCATACAACATATTTAGGGAGAAGCACTGGAGCCTGGTTAACAGACTCCAGTGCACTTTCAGAGTCATGACCATCAGCATTGGGGCACAAAGTGTGGGGGTGACCATACAAAAAGGACAATTTCCCACAACAGACCACTCAAGCTTCACTCCTGTTGTATATTTCATGTCATTCAGAATTCCTCTGTGAAAAACATCCCCCTAATTCACTGTTAACCAGCTAGAATTCTATAAATAGTTTATGTGTGAAGGTGTCTGATGTCTGATCGCCAGAGGAAATAAGAATTTGCTCTCATCTCTAATCTCTCCAGCCTGGACAACATTATTAAGAATGTGATAGCGCCTTCCTATCAAAGAATGTATATTTAATCTTAAATACAATTTATACGATAGGAATTTGTAAAATATTATGCTAAGCTTGAAGAATCAAAGGTAAAATATTTTCATGACACCTACTTCCCAAACTGTACATTGTGTGCCAGGACCAGGAAACACTGACCTGAATTGTTCTAGGAGTCTGCAGGAGTGAAGTCAAAACCACAAATCCCCAGGTAGGCTGGCACCATTCCCACGGCACTAACAAGTGTGTAGAGGGAGCAGCCACCAAGAGAAAGGGGACTGGGAAAGCGAAAAAGAAGAGTATCACACGACTTTTTCTATGAACTGGGTGGGTGTTATCTGACATCGTTGGTCGCCGCTCACCATGGGTGCACCTTTAGTGAAGCTGAGGATCCCTTCTGTTAAAAGGGAGTAGAGGAAAGGTTATATTCCCTAACTAGTACCCTGTTCTCCCAGGTTCCACTAGATCTCATCTTTCTGGTTGTGTACCTTGTCGCTATGAGGAATGGAGTATTGAGGCTTCTCATGACTTCTTCTGTAGTGGTGTATCAGTTAAGTTCAGTTAAGTAGCATGGCTGATAATCATGGGATCTCCCTCACAAATTAGGGTCTGTGGTTTTGTTATGCCCTAAAGACACAAAGAGTGAGGAAGCCCCAAGATTAGTTACACAAACCATACAAGTGTATGTTTCTTTTTAATCAGTTACCTCTTTTGTGCTCTTCACCTTGTCTTGCCAGTTCTTAAAGTTCAGAGCAGCACCTTGCCGTCAGGGCCTCTTAGTTCTTCTCTTCTGGCTTAATTGCTTTGATCTTTTCATCGTGAATGTCTTTGGCTGCTTCTCTAATCTAAATACTGAAAAAATAAGTCAGCTTACTATAGTCCAACAAGCATTTTATGAAGCTGTTGTGCTCTTTTTCATGGCTAGCACAAGCGTGTGATAATTCACCTTACCATGCAAGTAATGACTGTCACTTCTGTTTTCCTTGTGGATGATTGCCTTAAGCAGAAAATGTCAACTCTGAATGTCATGACAGAAGATAAAAGCCACAACAGAGTCCAGTCTGCAGGATAAGGTAAGTGGTGTCATGTCTTGAAAAACCATGCAGGACCTTGGGAAAAACAGACTCTTTTCTAGGGAAGTCTAAAAGCCAAGCAGTTGGCACATGCTGGAGCACAACATTAGTAGGCAGGATCTCCAAGGGCTGTAGGAAGGAAGCCAGAATTAAAGGGGCAATGGCTCTAGGAAGGGCGGGTAAAATTAAAAGGGCAATGACAGTGTGGGGACATAGAGCCTGTACATCAGGAACAAGAGTATGAGGAGTTGTGAGGGTCAAGGTAACAGTAGGAAGAGTGCGTACTGAATCTGCGGTGACAGGCGACGTAACCAGGCAGCACAGACAGCGCAGGCAGAGCAAGAGACAACATTGTGCAACTGCACCTGGACGCCGTATAGACAGTTGTCGTAAATTGGTGATTTGGAAATAACATTGATTGTTATTTTAATAATAGCACAATTTGCTGGGCCTGATCATCAGGCTGCTGCTACTGCAGAGGTCAAAAGGCCAGATGTCCAAAGCAAAAAAAATAGGGAGAATATAGAAAAACACATGAACTTCCTTACAGAATGCATGTGTTGTGTCTGTACGTCTGTGTACCCACACATTTCGCTTGTGTATTTTCCTGCATACGTATGTTGTCTGTGTTTCTCTTTGTATGTGGGTTTGTGTACTTATGCAAAAGTAAACGTTATGGTCAAGAAAGGGGGAAGTATTCCTAGACTTCCACAGTGAATTATTGATTAAGCAATTATGCATGTCCAATCTATGTTGCTTCAAATGTGCTTTATTGCTTTCGTAATTCTTTTTGAAAGATTTTCAGCAGTATGTATTATACATTTTTGCAATAAGAAAGTATTGTTTTACTTGTGGTGGTAGGTGCTCCTGATAATAAAAACACAGTGAAAGTGAATATTGTGCGAAGAAGTGATGGTGATATATACAATATGTACAGAAGGTGGTTTAAGAATAAGATGGACATCTAACGGCTCCGTCAATCCAGGAAGCCCTGAAGTCACATAAAATGTCTTTACAATTTTAATCCACATTCAAAATCATGTTGATGTTTCGACCCCATTTGTAGACATAAATCAATACTGGGTCATCATCAGGACTGGGGATATTCTGTTCGGTAGCACCTAAAGGTAATGTAATTATCCATATTAATAAAGGGGCTATTTAATGAGTCCAAATCCTTAACGAGGTGGGGCTGAAGGTAAGCACTCACCTATGGATTCCAGTGAGGGACCAGGTTCTTCTAATCATATACGTCTTCCTGGTGGGAACATGATATGTATATTTGTACCCTATATATTAACGTGTAGTGATAATTAAAACATCATGAGAATGTAGATGATTGCTTACAAATCTATGGTTCACTGTAAAACATATTTGAAGTGCTGAAGCCTGGTCAGAGGCTGTCTATTCAGCATGTGCAGTTTAAATCAATCTTAAATCAGCGGAGCAAAAATGGGGGCTGGAGGCTCATGGTATCTACAATGATAAAAATAAAAAAGATGATGCATTACACACTGCCGGCGGACCACAAGTGGAATTGCTCTCCCCTGATTGGTCCCCAACCGGACCAATGGCAGGAGCGTTTGCTCCGTGTAAAATGGATGCCTCCTTTTAAGCCGCTTCGTGGGCACAACGCACGGCATGCAATTCTTGTGAAATACTCGATCCCGGCTACAGAAGTATGTGCAAGCTGACTAAAAAGATTAAAAAGACAAGTAAGTGTCCCCACAGACAGCCTAACAGAACTCCTTAAGAGATTTACACTAAGGCTCCTTCTCCTAATCATCTTTTTTATTTTTATTATTGTAGATACTGTGAGCCTCCAGCCCCCATTTTTGCTCGGCTGATTTAAGATTGATTTACACTGCACATACTGAATAGACAGACTCTGACCAGGCTTCAGCACTTCAACGATAATTTACAGTGAACCATAGATTTGTAAGCAATCATCTACTTTCTTATGATGTTTTAATTATCACTACACGTTAATATATAGGGTACAAATATACATATCATGTTCCCACCAGGAAGACGTATCTGATTAGAAGACCCTGATCCCTCACTGGCCTCCATAGGTGAGTGCTTACCTTCAGCCCCACCTCGTTAAGGATTTGGACTGATTAAATAGCCCCTTTATTAATATGGATATTTACAGTACCTTTAGGTGCCACCGAACAGAATATCCCCAGTCCTGATGATGACCCGCTATTGATTTATGTCTACAAATGGGGTCGAAACGTCGACATGATTTTGAATGTGGATTAAAATTTTAAATACATTTTATGTGACTTCAGGGCTTCCTGGATGGACGGAGCCGTTAGAAGTCTATATTATTCTTAAACCACCTTCTGTACATATTGTATATATCACCATCATTTCGGCACACGATATTCACTTTCACTGTGTTTTTATTATCAAGATTACCTACCACCACAAGTAAAAAAAAAAAAATCTTGTTTCAAAAATGTATAATACATACTGCTGAAAATCTTTCAAAAAGAATTACGAAAGCACATACATAATTGCTTAATCAATAATTCACTGTGGAAGTCTAGGAATACTTCCCCCTTTCTTGACCATAACATTTACTTTTGTTCATTACCCTGGTCACAAGGGTTAGAGGGTATTGCCTTGTTGTCCTTTACTACTGTGTACTTATACAGGCATGTTGTCATTTTTCCCTTGTGTGTATGTGTGCCTCTAAGCGCTCTTTGTTCTTTGTGTTTTTTTTACATTGTCATGCGTGCCTATAGTGTTGTAAATGTTTTCTGTGTCTTGTGCATCCTCTAAAAGATTGCGTTAAATCCAACAGCCTGTTGTAGATGTATTTTAAATGATAAAACAACGTGCATTGTCAGTGTCTTTGAACAGTTGTCTATGGCAATTTCACTTTGTCATTTTACTGGAATAATAACTAACATTGTTGCCTCTAAATAGTAAATGTATACATACAACAGGGAACGAGTTATTATGTAATTATTAGCAATATATTATTTCTAAGTAGAACAAAACTCTGAAAAAATCATACTATTTCATCTCCTGCGACTTGGGGAGCGGGGCTAACAACAAAAATTATTCCAGTAAGAATAGCAATACAATTTACATTTTAGAGAACGTAAAAAATAAGGTATAGTCGTGGCGGTGAAAGAACTGAGAACGGCAGAGCATAGCAATGTTATATCGCTTCATTTTCTTCATCAGTGCATTCCACAGCCCCCGTACCATAAACCGCACTGGTGTCTACGAACTGATCCCAAAATAGCTAATTATAGGCTGAAATCGGACAGGGAAAAGGCGTGACAAATGGCCCACGATGCAAACTACGGCAGTGGGGGTGTGCCTGCTTTAATTAATTATTTCGTTCCACTACAGACTAATTATCTTGCCCGATCTGATGAGGTCGTGAAAATTGCACTAATGCGGAAGAAACGTCAAGGATGGCCGGGCACACCCTCTTCTGCAGCTGACAGGAAGGAGCGCTAGAGAAGAAGTATTGGCAAAGACAGTAGGTCTGGCTTTGGCTGCTAACATTTTCTGTGGTGAATGTTTTTTGTATGAAGACACGTGGCACACAAGGGGCACGGAAGCAGTGTTGGTGGAGCTGCGGGCCCCTCCCTATGTTGAATGCGCACTGTGTAAAAGTCAAAATGGCTAATTTTTTTGTTACGTTAAACGCATACTAACTAGTAGTTCCTGGCACTGAAGGGAAGTAGTTATTTTGTGAACGCGCTTTTTGTGAAAGAGCAGGATGCCCTCACTCAGAGTAAAGTTAGCTAATGGCTGAAGTGGGCTTGCCGTGAGCTCCATGTTGTATGCTGAAGCAAAATATGACTGCCATTACAGCAGGGAAATGGGCGTAGAGGACTGGCTGAAAGGCCCTGTAAAATGTATGTCACCTATATAAAACTTACCACAAAAAGTCTTGGCTAACTCCATATCTGAAAAGTATGAAACCTTTTCCAGGGCCAAGATCGCATGTGTGCCGGTAAAATGGTCTTTGAAAGTACATGCCTGAAGAATAAGTGCAGGGCATCATTAATGTTCGGTAAAAAATCAGTTTGCATAGCTCACAACCAGAGACTCCCAGGCAAAGAAATATTTGGCGCGATCTGTCTTTTTTGACAATCACAGCTGTGTATATTTCAGAACATGCAGAACATGTATGGCACCATCGCATAGCCAGTACTTTAACCAACTGCGTGCTGAGCTCTGGGACTTGTAGTTGACGTGTAACATTGTAAGCAAGTGGGTGGTAATGCTTCCGCTTTCCCAGCTTGAGCAGTGGTATCACTGGACGGATTAAATTAATTTATTTTTATGGCTCTTCATAACTTTGAGATGTGACTCCCAGGTTGCAAGGCAGAAGCAAATAACTCTGCCAGACGGTGGTGTAACACTAAATGATGGCGCCCCTCTGCAGAATGTGATCAGGGGATCTAAGTCGCCCATGTCACAGATACACACTGGGCATGTGCTGACTAGTGGACCCCTACAGGGATGGGAACATATTGCAGTGTTGAGAGCCCCCTGCTCAGCAGCGTCTGCAGGGAACTACGTGTCGCCCTTGCTGCAAGAAACAAAACACCATGACTCAGTTGTGTAGAAAAGGACAGCGTAGCAAAGGAGCCAAACATAATTACAGGGAGAAATTGTGAGAATTGCAATGAAAATGTGATTTTAAACTGAAGTGAGAGCACAGAAGAAGGAAAGAGAACGCGGGTCCTGCACCGGTTCTCATGATCTGTCTTGCATAAAATAAAAAACGAAGAAATGCTGCATTTGAAGTAAAAAAAGTCTGCTCTGGAAGGTGCCATAAAAAAAGACATGATGGGCCCAGTGTGCCAATAACCCACATCCCGAGGCCCTTTCCAGCGGAGCACGTGTTCATCGCCCAGTTTTCATTCTGTTCCTGGTGATAAAGAGGCTGGCTACCGCTGTGAAAATGACTATCATCCCTCTCACCACACGCGCTCTCTTGGCTTGAAAGCGAACCTGGGACTTAATGGCTTGCACAGATTTTTTTTTTCCCTTACTTAAAAGGGAATTCTTTTAAATTGACAACAAACGATTCGCTGTAGGTGATGGAGGCAATGCCGAGCCCAATCTTTCGCGAGGCGGGTCAGAGCATCGTGCTTAGATTATGAAATGTCCATGACATCTCATGCAAGAGGCTGAGGCTGGCATTGAGCCAACAATGGACTGCGAATCAAAAAATCTACATGCTCAGGACAGCTGTTTCACATTGATTTTATTTAGTATTTTGCCAGGACATTACAAGCACAATCTCTTGTTTACTATTGTTTCTATGGTCGCTGTTTAGATCAATAATCAAGAATCCGCCAAACAATAGCAGGTGTTTCTCTTCGTGTGAGCAAACACGGACAGGACGAGATTTGTGGAGTGTTAGTGGAGTAAATCTGTTCCGTACGTTAGTTTAAGGGCCTCCTGCGTTTTCAAACTCATACCTGCTCGCTTTAAATAACCAGAATCAGAAACCTTTTAAGGCTTTTTTTAAAAAAGTATTGTCTTGCAGATTGAGGCCTGGTACTCGCTTTAGTGGTTTCTAGTGCTCTCGGAACAGCTGTCTGTGTGCCAGTGAAATGCGTCTTGTTTGTCAGAGAAGGAAAGTTACACATATATGTCAAAAGTTGTGTATTAATAGCGGTTGCGCTGCAAATGTATTGCAATAGGATATTACTTTATGTTAAAAAAAAAGACATTCACTGAAAAAACAAAGGTTAAAGTGGAGTTATAAAGGTCTTCTAACAATAAAACAACTATAGTTTAAAACCAAAAAACAGTGAAATTCACCAGTTCTATATAAGGGACATAACTGACCTGAGTACAAATTGCACCACTGTAGATTTTATGTCATCAGTGATGTGTGGGCTAATAGCAGTTCACCACAGTGCAGCACTTTATTATAAAGGACCTATGTATAACTCCACCTTTAACCTTCTTTTCAATTACTCATACACACACATATATATATATATATATATATATATTTCACTTAAAGAACCAAAGGTTACAGGCAGATTATAGTTAGGCTCACATTTTAAATATACCAAACCATAGAAATTCACCAGCTAGAGTTAGAGTTATCTAAAGTAGCCCCCAACCCCTGTGCTTGATTTCAGCACAGGGGGATAAATATGGCGTGAAGGCCATATTGTCATTTTCAGCACAGGAATGCCCACCTTGCATCTCATTGATGCAAGGTAGGTTTCCATGTTCAGAAAAGGACTTTAACTCCATAACTTTGGTGCTAGACAGGTCTACCACCAAAGTATAAATATGGAGTTAGGTTTGCGCTGAATTAGCGTAATAAAAAATGACGCTAATTCAGCGAAAACCAAGTATAAATTTGCCCCTAGATCTTAACTATAATTACCTCCTGGTGACCAACAGTAGGTAAGATATATGTGTGTGTATGTTTTGTGTGTGTGTGTGTGTTTATATATATCTATATCAAAACAATATTTAAAAGTTGCCTGTGAGCCAGCGTGTTGTTTGTCAGAGAAAGAAAATTACACGTGTATGCAGAAATCACCATATTACTTTATTTTAAAACATAGACATTCACTAAAAAAAGGTTAAAGTGGAGTCATAAGTAGGTCTTCTAATAATAAAATTACTATAGTTTTAAAACCCAAAAAGCACACAATATATCAAAGCATCCTGTTTGCCACTGAAATGCGTGTTGTTTGTTAGAGAAGGAAAATTACACGTGTATGCAGAAGTCATGGATGATGGCAGTTTGTCGAAATAAGATATTACTTTATGTTAAAAAATAGACATTCACTGAAAAAAGCAAAAGTTAAAGTGAAGTCATAAGTAGGTCTTCTAATAACAAAATAACTATGGCTTTAAAACCATAAAACACTGACAAATTCCCAGTTATATATAACTGATAAAACTGACCTAAATGTAACTTGCACCACTGTGGATTTTATATGTCATCAGTGACATAATGTGTGAGGTCATAAAAAGTGCACCTTAGTAAAGAAAGTTATTATAAAATACCTATGTATAACTCCACCTTTAACCTTCTTTTCAATTACATACACATATGTATGTGTATATATACACACATTTATTTATATATATATATATATATATATATATATATATATATATATATATATATATATATATATATATATATATATTTATTTGTATATATACATGTATATAGTGTATATTGATATATATATTCTCTAAAAAAACAAAGGTTAAAGGGACGTTATGTTTAGGTTCAGATTTTACAGACGCACCAAACCATAGAAATGTAGCAATTATAGTTACAGTTATCTCATTTAACTATAACTCGTGGTTTAAGGTATCTATAATTCTCGCCCCTCCCATCCACAGTTTTTCTCATCAATAATTTTACATAACCGCAACACAAAATAAAATGATGGACGGAGTGTTGAAACTTTTCAAATCAGTCTTGACACTGCTCCCCTTGGGAACAGTCCAGTCTGAACTGTGAATCCAGGCCCTCCCATGCTGCACTACTGTCCTGCTTGCCCTGTCTGGTGTTTTGTGCTGCTGCAACCCCTAACACCTTCCCTGTAAGGTTATTATGGTGCCCCTGCCCATCTCCCTCATTCTCTCTTTTATCCAAGTCCATGTCCCAACCCCCTGCCCTCAGTGATCCAATGTACCTTACTTGCCAACATTTTGAACTTAGTAAGAGGGAGACTTTGAAAAAAAACCTGGGGTTTGCTTTTCCCCATTGACTTACATTGAAAAATGTGCACTATGGTGCAAGGATGCCAGCACTGACTCTAGGCAGCTACATTTAGCACCAGTGATAGGCAGCTAAATTCGCACCAGCCCTAGGAAAAACAAAGAGGTGCACCAAATTGTCTTAAATATGGTGCATCCTTGTATTTCTGAAGTGACGCAGTGCAGCGCTGCCAAATGTTTCTCAGCGCAGTGCTGCACCACTTTGGTGTAAATAAGCCCAAAGTGTTTTGCACATGTCTGTCATTGGGGTATACTTGGGCTACATTTGGGCTCTTTCTTCTCTGGTGGCCATCTTGGGAGACTTATTTGTCATGAAGCTCCCTAATGTCCTCATTAGTTGTAATATGCACAGTAGGGAATGCTTTCACTTTTCCACTTCAATTCCAGAAAGATGTCAGTCAGGTGTGCCATGTGTTAGGCATAAATTCAGAATGTGAATGTTTCAGTCTACATGTCAGAATGTTTTAATGAAAAAGAAGAGAAAGATATTTGACAAGTCGCTTAAAACATGTTCTAATTTTTTCTTTCTACAGCATTAACCATATTTTCTGAGACAAAATGGAACCCCTCATTTTGTTGCTTTCCAAATTAAGGGGGTCATTATGACCCTGGCAGTACTGCACCACCACGCCGGTGGTGGCGGCCAGACCACTGACAGCGTGGCTGTGCAGGACGGCCACATTTGTACATTGTATTGCAGCCAGTTCACCATCTGTACTGCCAGGGTGGTAGGACTGCCTGGCCGAAGGTAGACCACCTTCGACCCGGCGGTCCACCAAACACCGCCCGCTGTATTATGTGCATTCTTACCTCCAGGAATTCTGTGGTGGCAGCTCCGCCACAGAATCCCTGGTGGTAACAATGCTGTCAGCAGGCATGCTCATTCCTGTCGCCATTGCAGGACTCCCCAACCCCCGCTCCACCATGTAGGACCCTCCCAACACCCCCTGACCCCATCTGCAGCCCCCACCCCCATCCCCATTCCAACACCCCTCCACCCCCCTCCATTCACACAAACACACACCCCCATTCACGCACACAACACTCAACACCCCACTCCTCCTCCCCTGTGGGTCGATCACCTTACCTGGTGGTCGCGGTGGTCGTCCGGGAGAGAATGGGTACCATGGCGTTTGCTCTGTCACCATTGCCCGTCCAACACAACACCGCCACGCCTACTACTAAGTCGTAATAGGCGTGGTGGCTTGTGTTGACGTGGCGGTGCTAGCGGAGCAACCTCCACTGCACCGCCAACCGCCAGTATGGCTGCTGGTAGCTCTCTGCCCAAATTATGGCGGTGAGCCACCAGCAGTCATAATATGGCAGTCAGATGACCGCCATCACAGGCGGTCTTGTGGGTGGCGGGACTTCGGCGGTCTACAAATAAAAATGAGGGCCTAAGTGTTTTAAGTTTTACCAGTTTGATTCAATCAAGATGGCTTCATGTGTGCCACACTTTTGTCATAAGTAAGACTGTTCTAGTTGCTGGTTACCAGTAGGTAGTTATAGGAGGGACCATGTTTCCAATGAAAAAGCGTTCTTTGACTTGCCTATATCTTTGGCACCGTTTGACAAATCTTGAAAGTTTTTTTTACAAAAGTGTCCCAGTGATTCTTGTTGCACATGGAAAGTTTTAGGCTGATCCGTCAAGCTGGGCTGAGAAACATGGGGGAGTCAAAAAACGTCTATTTACCATGATAATTCCTATAGGAGCATTGAGCATGACTACAGCCCGAACAACTGGACAGAATTAAACCAAATTTGGCAGAAAGCTAGCTGTCCACATGCAGATTACGCTTTTTGTTATTTGGTGTAAATCTGTTCAGTAGTTTGAGAGAAATTAAAGGGAAAATAAATTTGTATCTCTAGGGCAGCGAATCCTCCCTGATGACTTCCACAATAATGATGAGCTCGTGTGGTGAAATGCACAGCTGTGATTGTCTGTCAACACTTCAACTAGGAAGTGTTGGCAGCCATCTTGGGAGCAGAGTCCCTCCAAAAAAGTGAAAAAAAATAAAAGGGAGCAGGGTTGGAATACTCTGACACCCCATCCTTGTTCTTGGAGTCCCAGAGGGACCAGGGCAAGGGAAAAAAAGTATTTTTTAAAAATGTTTGCTGCAAAGTCAAGAAATTCATGTATTTGCAGCAATAAAAATTAAAAAGAACAAGCGTGGGCTCCCGTACCTTTTTTTTTAAGCCCCTGGGTAGGCCAGGTCCCAGGGGCATACTAACAAATGAGGAAGGGGGCACACAGGTCTCCCCTCCTGGCTTATTTTTGCCCGAAGAACTGTCAACTCTCTGGAGCTTTTGAATGAAAGCAAGTAATCAAATGCGGGGGGGTGCCCGGCCTTCTGCAGCCACAGGGACTGCCACCTCCCCAGGGCAGAAAATATAAGCAAATGCAAGGAAGGCATCTGCCCCCCGTAGCCCTGGGAACCACCACCTTCCCGGGGCAGAATAGTAAATTGATGTGTGGGATGCGTGACCCTCGCAGCCCCGGGGATGGCCACCTTCCTGGGGTAGAGTAGTAAATTGATGCAGGTATGCCCCCTGACCTCACGCAGCCCTGGGGACTGGCACCTCCCTGGGGCTATTAATTTAAATTAAGGGGGGGCGTGTGCCCCCCTCCACCCCAGGGACCACCACCTCCCTGGGGCTTCTTGAAAAAATAATCAACAGGGGTCTGTTTCAGACCCCCTGCCCTGGGGACTGCCAACTCTCTGGGACTAAATTGTGAAATTGGAGGGGGACCGCGCAGCCACCCTTGTGCAGCCTGCGATAGCCCTTGGGACCACCACCCCACAAGGCCAGCTCCTGCTATGTCCCAAGGTGCCCAGCCCCAGGAAACAGCTGTTTGCTGTGGCTTGGCGGGAACTCTGACAGCTCCCACCAAGTGAGAGCAAACAGTCCACTCAGAGATCTGTCAAACAGCTCTCCCTCTCTGCGAACAGAGGTTTCCTCTGTTTCCCTGCCCACAGAGATGCAGGCAGGGAAACAGAGAAAACATTGCTTGCCCAGCTTTAGCAGCTCCCTATCTGTGACAGCAATGCTGGTTCTCACAGGTGGTGGGGAGCTGGCTGGGACTGCAGAGGCCTTCAGGCTCCACCTGCGGTTCCCAACATTGTCACTGGGTGACCTGATGGGAACACAGGTCACATGGCCAGTATCATCCTGGGGGGGAGGTTCTGAGGCTCCCCATCCCAAACAAATTAAATGTTTGGGCTGGGCCAAGGGGGATGGGGGTTCCTGCGGCCGAGATCAGCCTTGGGAGGGGGGCTGTGTAGCCCACATTCCCAAAAAAATAAAATGTTTGGCCCTCCCCAGGGCATGGGGTGCCCAGGGCCAAGACTGGCCTGTGGAGGAGGACCACATGGCCCCCATCGCCAAAAATGTAAATGTTTGGGTAGGGCCCCGGGGATGGGTTTCCCAGGGCGAAAAATGGCCAGGGGAGGCGGGCGACGCAGCCTCCTCCCACCAAACAAAAATATTTTAGAAGGCTGGGTCGTGGGGGATCGGCACTCCGTGGCTGAAATCAGCCGAGGGAGGGAGGTTACATGGATCTGCAGCCAGCTTCAGCTGCGCATGGCCAAAGGCTGTGTGCAGCGTGGGGTTGGGGGGGGCCAACCACTGTCACGCACGGCCAAAGGCCGCGTACGGCGGTGGTTGGATTAACGAATAATAACAAAAATTATTTTACGTTAAAAAAATAGAAATTCACTGGAAAAAACAAAGGTTGTAGGAACGTTAGAGTTAGGAAAAAGAATAAAAAAAAGATAGATATTCACTCAAAAAAACAAAGGTTACAGGGATGTTAAATGGAAATAAAATAAATGGGGGCTGGGGAGAGACACCCTTCCCAGAGGAGCTCCTCCAGGTAAAATAAAACACTTTTTAAAATGATTTGTTTGCCAGAAGATCCCGATATTCGCATATTTGTGGCAAAGTTATTTTTAAAAAACAAGCGCTGCTTTTTTTTGGCTCCCGGATGGGCCAGGTCCCGCCCCTCCCACAGCTCCGGGGACCACCACCTCCCCAGAGCTTTTATTTTTTTATATGTGGGGGGGATAAAGCCCCCCCACTGACCTGAGGACCCCCACCTCCCTAGGGCTTTCATTTTAAAATATGGGAGGCCCAGAGCCCCTCACTTACCAGGGGACCACCATCTTCTCAGGGCTTCCAGTTAAATATATGCAAGGGGCCTGCGGCTATCCACGTCCCAGGGACCACCACTACAGGGTCTTTGCTTTAAATATATGTGGAAGCGCAGGGCCTTCCTCATACCCCGGGGCCACCACCCCTCCAGGCAAAGCTTGAAAAAAGTGAGGGGGGTCCCTATGGGACCCCCCACTGCCCTGGGGACCACCACCCCCCAGATCTTCTAGTTAAATATATGCAGGGGCCCCCAGCCCCCCATGTCCTGGGGACCACCCAAAAATTATTATATTAAAAAATATATACATTTTTGATTTTAAATTGGAAATAAAAAACTCTTACTAAGTATATCAGACATCAAAGACTAAAAAACTCTATCTCTTTCCCTCTCACTTTCTTTTGCTCTCTCTTACTGTCTTTTAATCAATTCTCCCACTCACACACCCACTCAGACAATTACGCATCCACTCACAGTCCCACTCAGACACTAATGCACCCACTCACAGACTGAATCAGACAATCACGCACCCACTCACAGACCCACTCAGACCCTCATGCACTCACTCAGAGCCCCAGTCAGACCCTCATGCATCCACCCAGATAGTTACACATCCACTCACTCACTCACCCACTCAGACCATCAAACACCCACTCACAGACCCACTGACACCCTGACTTGTGCCCTAAGGTAACTATAACGTGCACCTTTGCCATGCACAGCTAATTACTCCACATATTATATCATTTATGGCATATTTCTATGCCACCTTTCATATTCTTACTGCAACATTTGTAATAAAATTATTAATGAGACAACTGTGCAGGGTGAAGGTGTGAGTTATAGTTCCATAGGGCACAAGTTTTAGTTACGTGAAATAGCTCTGACCATAACTACTGAATTTTAATGGTTTTGTACGAGTACATTCTGAGCCTAACTATAATGTTCCTGTAACCTTTGGTTTTTTCACAGAATATATATATATATATATATATATATTTAAAAATTACTAAATGGATTTACACCAATTCACAAAAAACACACTTTTGGACCAAGAGCTAGCTTTCTGCCAGATTTTATGCTAATGTGGCCCGATGAGGCCAAAATCACCGTACCAAATTTACAAAGTGGCGCAATGCATGCCTTGTGCCACTTTATAATCCTTTGTGCTACATTATGCCTGTACCAGACATAGGTGCTCATTACAACTCTGGTGGATGGCGGTAAAATGGAAGAAAGTACTGCCAACTGGTTGGCGGTACTTTTCCCCATAATATGACATTGGCGGTTTGGCCCAAGCCATACCGCCAATGTACCACACCATCCACCACGGCTGTAACGACTGCCGGGCTGGAGACTACAGTCTCCAGCCTGGCGGCTGTCACTAGCCTGCCCGCGGGCCTATGAACTCACCTACCGCCATGGTTTTTGTGCCAATCTTACCGCAAAGAAAACCATGGCAGTAGACACTATCAGTGACAGGGAATCCCTTCCCTGTCACTGATAGGAGTCTTACCCGCCCCCCACCCCCTTCCCTGGTTTCCACCCCACCACCTCATCCCACTCCAGACTCCCCCACGACATACACACACACCTTCACGCAACATTGAACACATGCATTTACACACTCATAAACACATTCATCCACGCATGCATACATCCACTCACAAACACATCCACACACATTGACATACATACATGCACACAACACAACATTCACCCACTCACACATCCATACATGCACACACAGACAACACGCATCTCACACCCGCATACAGGCACGCACAGACATACACACACACCCTCACACACACACACAGCACCCCCCACCCGCCTCCCCTGTCGGATCACGACTTACCTGATTGCAGGGGGTCCTCCGGCAGGAGATGGGACGGGGCGCTGCAGCCAGCAGCCACATCCGCCAGCAGAACACTGCCAGGCCATATCATGTTTCCTGATACAGTCTGCAGCAGTCTACTACATTACTGCCATCCGCCACCATGGCCGCAGCCGGATTTCCACCATCCTTCTGGCGGAATTCTGGCTACGGTCATAATTTGGCAGACAATGGTTCCCCCATTAGGGTGGCTGAAAAAATGGCACAAAGAAATCTAAGAGATTTCTTTGTGCCATGTTTTTCAGCATTTTTAACACCTGCTCAGAGCAGCCATTAAAAGTAGGCACACCATTGTTTACAATGGGCCTCAATGGGCTTTGCAGGATTAGCATCAACATTTTTGACGCCAATCCTGCAAAACTCCGAACAAGCGTAAAAAATTCTGACGCTAGTTCCCTGACTGCCGCCATGGTGCGCCGTATCTTAGATACAGGGCAAACATGGCGGTGTTAGAGGGGTGCTAAGGGTCAAGAAAAGTGGTGCTCCACTGCTTTTCATAACTCTGCACCTTGGTGTAATACCATTCAGCAGTTTGGGTTGTAGTTGTGTTCAAAATCCCATTGTGGGAAATTGCATGGGGAAAACACTTTTTGGTACCTCCCTTTTTTCTCGGCCCTTGATTGACAACTCACCCCAACACATTCAAGACAGCAGCTGAAGTGAGTGGAAAACTAGTTCTGAAACGCCCGCCACTAGGTAACAAATATATATATATATATATATATATATATATATATATATATATATATATATATATGTATATATATATATATATATACATAAATATAAATATATATATATATATATATATGTGTTCACTGAAATTGTAATTACTATACTTTATTCCAAACCCCGCCACACCTGGCCTTCAGGCGTGCACAGCAGGAGTTGGTCAAAAGACCTGACCTGCAGTCAAGCCTTGCAGCCAAGCCCTTATAACTACCCAACCATGTGCTGCACACGTCCTTTGGGCGTGGGCAGCGCAGGTTGGCCACAGGGCCTGTCTCTGTCCGAGGATCTGTGAGTGGGTGCGTGAGTGTTTGGTGGGTCTGAAAGTTGGTGTGTGAGTCTGAGTGGGTGCATGAGTGTCTGAGTGGCTGTGTGAGTGGGCCCATGAGTCTGTGAGTGCACTTATGAATGAATGAACTGGTGTATGAATAAATCCTTGGTTTATCTTTCAAATTTTTCCATATTCGCGAATAATTTGTGAAAAGTTGTGAATTTTCACGATATTGTGCATGGTGACACAAAATTGTTTTAAAACCATAATTTGCCCCTACAACACCCTTATATCACACTCCTGGGGTCAAGGTACCTTCACCCGACCTCTTATGCCACTTTCAAATTTAGATTTTCACCCTTGGGGGACCTCGGGGACCATGTCTTATGGAATAAAATGGCAGCCAAAACTTTCTAGTCAGGTCGCAGTCAGCCAATTGCAACCCTTTTTTTCATGCATATTTGTGAAAAATTCACAAATTTTGCAAATTATTTGCGAAATATTTGTGAAGGTGTTGCAGCCAGAGATAAACACATTTAGTTTCCCTTTAATATCTCAAAACCTACTGAACATATTTACACCAAATAAGCGAAAGCGTAATCTGCGTACGGGAAGCTAGCTTCCTGCCAAATTTGGTGTAATTCCGTCCAGCGGTTCGGGCTGTAGGAATGTCCAAAGGTCCTAGGGAAATTAACAATGGACACTCAGCTTTAATCAATCCCCATTTTTCTCTGCCCCTTCTTGACAGACACCCCGAAACTTTCAGTGCCTAAGAAGAGTCACCGCAAGCCTTTTTTGGGAAAATTTTGTGAAGTTTCGTCAAACAGTCACAAAGATATAGGCATATAGGCACATTAAAATACATTTCTTCTATGGAAACATGGATTTAACTATAACTAGTGCCAACCTCCACTAGGTTTTATATATATATATATATATATATATATATATATATATATATATATATATATATTGTTTCCCGCTTCATTTTTCTCTCAAAATAGTCCCAGAGCAGCGAGCAAACTGCCAGTGCTGACATCAGAGATGGACCCTTTCTCCATGTATAATCATATAGTAAAAAAAAGCAGCACTCCATGAACCTTGTTTATCCTCAATATTTAATCAGACAATGCCACTAATCCACACACCAAAGCATTTGAACTCTGAGTCTTGCTCATGATAAATAAATATATGGAAATCTCTTAGATTTCTTTGTGCCATTTTTTCAGCCACCCTAATGGGGGAACCATTGTCTGCCAAATTATGACCGTAGCCAGAATTCCGCCAGAAGGATGGTGGAAATCCGGCTGCGGCCATGGTGGCGGATGGCAGTAATGCACAAGGGCCAAGGTGATAGTGCAAGCACAGTAATAGAGGAAAACACACCCATTGCACAAGATGGCACACACAGATATAATAACAATGCATTTACACCCCAACAGGACCCCTACCCAACGTCACCGGACAGGAGTACCCCCACAGAAGAGGCCCGCAGTGATGACAGCAGCTCTGCACGCCTGGATCAAGATGACCAGCCCGGCCCATCATGGACCTCTGGACAGTCGGTTACCCTGCCACAGTCCCAACACACCACAGAACCTCCCGCCTCAGGAAACACCACCACAGCACCCACCCAGCGGGCCCATGCCACTGTCCCCAGGGCACATCAATCAGCAGTGTGTCCACCACTACAGGGACCCCATGCAAACCCACTAAACCAAGACAATCAGGGACCTGGGGTCAGTGGCAGAGGGCACATGGTTCAGGGGACAGAGGCACAGGACAACAGGGAAGATGGGAGGACTGCTGTGTGACAGGGAGAGGACAGGCCTAGGGAACCCACTCTCCATGAGGCACTCTCAAACATCATGGGATCATACCACCATTCCCAGGAGACCATGGGCACGGTACTGGCCAAGTTTCAGGAGACCCATCGGCTGAAGGAGGGACACTACATGGGGATCAGGGAGGACTTGAAGTCCATTAACACCACCCTGGTCACCATTGCAGGGGTGCTGGCAGAAGGGCCAACACCATGAGGGAGACAGTGGCATACCACCGGGCCACTGACACTAGCCCAACCGATGGACAGCCTTCCACGTCCGCCGGCACTAGTTGACAGGAGGCCCCACCACAGGACCAACAGGCCACCAGCACCCCACCTCCTGCAGAAGGAGAACCACCCCACAAACGGTCCCTGCGATCCAGGCAGAATTACAGAGAACATTGCTAAGACCCCCGCCAGGACATAAGACTCTCCTGAATGTCACCCTCCTGTCCCACTCTGTCACCCTGTCCATCCTTGAACTGACATTGCTCCCCTTCCTCTGCCCCATTGGACAATGCACCTGTGATACTAAGAGACTGGACTCTATTATAGACCTTCCTCCACCATCATCCAAGCCCTTTCCACATACCCCTATACACATTAGCCCATAAATAAACACCCTTAAATCACAAACCAATCTGGAGTCAGTCTGTTCTTTCACAAATGTATAGTTTCAACATCATCCACAAATATCAATGTAAATGTTCATTTGCTCATACCACTGTATGACAGTTGTTGGGCAGCAGCGAATATAGCAGAAGGCAGACTGAGGTACCCAGATCTGTGAAATGGAAAGCCAAAGTGAACTGTCAGTGTCCATAGACAGAGGTTAAGAGGCTGACTTATGCAATGTCCCGCAGTAGTGAGATATGAGACGAGCAGAGCCAGTCTCTTACCTGTGTGTCACTGGAAGTACTGCATGATGATGTTAGTTCGGTTGTCAATATCTTCTTCCTCTGCCTCCTCTTCCTCACTGTCCACAGGCTCCACAGCTGCCACAAGACCATCATCAGGCCCATCGTCCTGCAGAAAAGGTACCTAGCATCGCAATGCCAGGTTGTGCAACATGCAGCATGCCACAATTATCTGGCACACCTTCTTCGGTGAGTAGTATAGGGAGCCACCTATTAGATGGAGGCACCGGAATTTGGCCTTCGGGAGACCGAATGTCCTCTCAATAATCTGCCTAGTTCACCCATGTGCCTCATTGCAGCGTTCCTCTGCCCTTGACCTGGCATTCCTCACTGGGGTCAGTAGCCATGAAAGGTTGGGGTAACTAGAGTCACCTGCAAATGTCGAGGCATATCTGTTAGACACACACTAACCATTAGGGACAACCCCATAACCAGACACCTATTCATACTGTGAGGGGGCCATGGGCTCACCTATTAGCCACACGCGGTGCCTCTGGAGTTGGCCCATTACATAAGGGATACTGCTATTCCTCAAAATGTAAGCATCATACACAGAGCCAGGATACTTGGCATTCACATGAGAGATGTACTGGTCTGCCAAACACACCATCTGCACATTCATAGAATGGTAGCTTTTTCTATTTCCGTACACTTGTTCATTTCTGCAGGGTGGAACAAATGCCACATGCGTACCATCAATGGCACCTATGATGTTGGGGATATGTCCCAGGGCATAAAAGTCAGCCTTCAATGTGGGCAAATCCTCTACCTGGGAGAAAACGATGTAGCTGCGCATGTGCTTCAGCAGGGCTGACAACACTCTTGTTAACACGTTAGAAAACATTGGCTGAGACATCCTTGATGCCATGGCCACTGTAGTTTGAAAGGAGCCACTTGCCAGGAAATGGAGCACTGACCAGACCTGCACTAGAGGGGGTATTCCTGTGGGATGGCGGATAGCTGACATCAGGTCTGGCTCCAATTGTGCACACAAGTCTTGGATTGTGCAACGATCAAGTCTGTAGGTGATAATGATGGCAACTGACCCACTTGAGAGACTTGAGAGACGGGCAACCCACCCACTTGAGAAACTTGAGAGACTGTGGCTTTGCACTCCCCAGGACCAAGCAGTGGGCAACCCACCCACTTGAGAGACTGTGGCTTTGCACTCCCCAGGACCAGGCAGTGGGCAACCCACCCACTTGAGAGGCTTGAGAGACTGTGGCTTTGCACTCCCGAGGACCAAGCAGTGGGCAACCCACCTACTTGAGAGACTTGAGAAACTGTGGCTTTTCACTCCCCAGGACAAAGCAGTGGGCATGGAGACCCCTCGAGGAGCAGTGGCGTCGGATCATCATCCGGCTGAGGTGCCCCCCTCCGCTTTCCCCTGAGGTGCCTGTTATTTTTTTCGACCTGATGCCCCTGCAGTGTTCTCTCCGTTTTGAGGCAGGTGTTATGTGTGAGCTTCGCCCATGATTTTTTTGCCCACTGGGCCATGGATATCTGCAAAGGACAGTATACGGCCTTCTGTACATATTGTAAATATTTGTATATACTGGTTTTTACAATTGTTTGCTTTATCTGCCTATTTCTAATATATATGAAAGATTTAACTTAGTTCCTTTTGTCCTTGCGTTCTTCCACGGGTGTTACGGGGTGTATATGTAATGTTGTTGCATGTATTTGTGTGTATTGTGTTGTGGGTGAGGGTGGGGGGGATGTTGCATTCTGCATTTGTGTGTCACTATCTTTTGCCTCCTCCCCTCCCCTGTGTGCTAGGTGCAGTACTCACCGTCGTCGTCACCACCTTCTTTCCACTTTGTCGTGTATTAATAGATGCAGCAACATGGGCAGGACCTGTAACTCGGGCTCCATGGCGTCCTGGTTCTTCATTGATTGTCGAGAGGTGAGTGGTTGTCCTTCTGTGTTCTGTTTCTGCCATGCTTTTGATGGTGTTGGTACCGCCCTGGAAAAGCTGGCGGATTGGTGCCTCGTAAAAGTGTGGGCGGTGCATTCTCTTCTGCCTGTCTGTTGGCGGTGACCGCCGCGGTGTTTGTTGCTACCGCTGTGGCAGTCAGAGGGGGTCATTCTGACCCCGGCGGTCTCAGACCGCCGGGGCCAGGGTCGGCGGGAGCACCGCCGACAGACCGGCGGTGCCCCGCAGGGCATTCTGACCGCGGCGCTTTGGCCGCGGTCAGTGCAGGAAAACCGGCGGTCTCCCGCCGGTTTTCCGCTGCCCGTCAGAATCCTCCAAGGCGGCGCAGCATGCTGCGCTGCCTTGGGGATTCTGACACCCCCTACCGCCATCCTGTTCCTGGCGGTTCGCCCGCCAGGAACAGGATGGCGGTAGGGGGTGTCGCGGGGCCCCTGGGCCAATGGCATGGGCACTGCAGGGGCCCCCGTAAGAGGGCCCCGCTTGTATTTCACTGTCTGCATAGCAGACAGTGAAATACGCGACGGGTGCAGTAGCACCCGTCGCACCTTCCCACTCCGCCGGCTCGATTACGAGCCGGCTTCATGGTGGGAAGGTCGTTTTCCCCTGGGCTGGCGGGCGGCCTTTTGAAGGCCGCCCGCCAGCCCAGGGGAAAACTCAAAATACCCGCTGCGGTCTTCCGACCGCAGTACGGTATTTTGGCGGCTCCCGCCGGGCTCGCGGTGACCGCGCCCGGCGGGAGTCAGAATGACCCCCAGAGTGTTAAAGTGGCTATCTGTGTTGGCGATTTCCGCCATGGTCATGATTCAAATTTTTTATCCGCCGGGCTGTTAGCGGTATTACTGCCACTTTAACACCGACCGCCAGGATTGTAATGAGGGCCAAAGTGTCTTAAGTCTTTTTAAAAGCAAACAAAGGGGGTTATTCTAACTTTGGAGGAGTGTTAATCCGTCCCAAAAGTGACGGTAAAGTGACGGATATACCACCAGCCGTATTACGAGTTCCATAGGATATAATGGACTCGTAATACGGCTGGTGGTAAATCCGTCACTTTTCCGTCACTTTTGGGACGGATTAACACCTCCTCCAAAGTTAGAATAACCCCCAAAGTCTCTTTCAAGCACAAAGTACCTGGTTTGCGTGAAAAAAATCTCTGCAAAGGGGCAGCAGAGGAGGAGAAGTGTGGAAATAAAGGGGTGTGCGTCGATTTTTCAGGCCGCACACGGCAATACGTTGTTTAGTTTCCACGCAGGGACGGATCTGTGTCAATTTCCTGCACTCAGTAGTGGACCCTCTTCGGGCTGCGGAGTTTTCAGACACCCGGGAACGGTGTGTGGATTTCCTGCGCTGGCAGGATGAAGTCACAGGATCTGCATCGATCCAGTGGGCGTTGTGTCAAATTTTCTACTGCAAGGCAGGAGCTGCGTTGATTCCTCTCTGGAAGTCGGGTTGCACTGTTCCAGCTCACCTATGCGTCGATCCATTAGGCCGTGCGTCAAATTTCCGGTCGCTACGCTAACGCTGCGTCGATCTTCTCCTTGCGAAGTCGGGCTGCGTCGTTCCAGTTCGGCATGTGTGAAATTTTCACCGCGGTGCAGGCTCTGCGTTGTTTCGGGCAGGGTGTGCATCGAATTTCTCCGCACAAGGAGTCCTTCTTTAGGAGATGAAGTCTTTTTGTTCCTGAGACTTCAGGGAACAGGAGGCAAACTCTATCCAAGCCCTTGGAGAGCACTTCTTCACCTCAGCCAGAGAGCAGCAGGGCTGTAGGGCAACAGCAAGGCAGCAGTCCTTCACAGAAAGCAGTCAGGTGAGTCCTTTGGGCAGCCAGGTAGTTCTTCTTGGCAGGATGCAGGTTCTGGTTACAAGTTTCTTCTCCAGGAAGTGTCTGAGTTGGTATGGGCAGAGTCCCTTTTTATATACCTAAATGTGCCTTTGAAGTGGGGGAGACTTCAAAGAGTGGCTTAGAAGTGCACCAGGTCCCCTTTCAGTTCAATCCTGTCTGCCAGGGTCCCAGTAGTGGGTGTGGCAGTCCTTTGTGTGAGAGCAGGACCTCGACCCTCCGAGCCCAGGAAGACCCATTAAAAATGCAGATGTATGCAAGTGAGGCTGAGTATCCTGTGTTTGGGGTGTGTCTGAGTGAATGCACAAGGAGCTGTCAACTAAACCCAGCCAGATGTGGATTGTAAGGCACAGAAAGATTTAAGTGCAGAGAAATTCTCACTTTCTAAAAAAGGCATTTCTAAAATAGTAAAATGAAATCCAACTTCACCAGTCAGCAGGATTTAATGTCACCATTCTGGACATGCAAAATATGACCTTCCTACTCCTTTCAGATCGGCAGCTACCACTCAAACAATGTATGAGGGCATCCCCAATGTCAGCCTATGAAGGGAGCAGGCCTCACAGCAGTGTAAAAACAAATTTAGGAGTTTTACACTACCAGGACATGTAAACTACATAGGTACATGGCCTGCCTTTTGCCTCCACAGCACTCTGCCCTATGGGTTACCTAGGGCATACCTTAGGGGTGTCTTATATATAGAAAAAGGGGAGTTTTAGGCTTGGCAAGTACTTTTAAATGCCAAGTCGAATTGGCAGTGAAACTGCACACACAGGCCTTACAATGGCAGGCCTGAGACAAGGTTAAGGGGCTACTTAAGTGGGTGGCACAATCAGTGCTGCATGCCCACTAGTAGCATTTAATCTACAGGCCCTTGGAACACATAGTGCACTCTGCTAGGGACTTATAAGTAAATTAAATAGTCCAATTGGGTATGATCTAATGTTACCATGTTTAAAGGGAGAGAGCATATGCACTTTAGCACTGGTTAGCAGTGGTAAAGTGGGCAGAGTCTTAAAGCCAGCAAAAACAGTATATAAAAAGTGGAGGGAGGCACGCAAAAAGTTAGGGGTGACCACCCCAAGGCTGTCAGGTCTAACATGTGTCCCCTCCAGCTGAAAGTAGGGAGAGCTTCCCAACCTCCTCGGAGGTCTCATCCACCACCGAGGGAACATCTGAGGCAGGTTTCCTGCACCTCTTGCCCTTCCTCTTTGCAGCTGTCTGGGCCATTGTTCCAGGTCCAGACGCCCTTGACTCCCTTCCCGGGCGGCCATGGACCTTGTGGTCATGCAGACCCACTCAGGCAAACCTAACATCTCCAGGTGAGATCCGAGCTCTACTTCCTTCCAGGCAGTATGCTCATGATCATTGCCTAACAGACAATCTACAGGCATGGCAGGACTCACAGCTGCTTTCAGAGTACCAGAGACCCCCCACACTCAAAGGGAACCAGAGAAACTAGTAGGAGACTCTCACAATTGTCAGCGACTATGACTTGGTGGAATGTATTAGGGACTATCTGCTCAGATGACACCAGCTGACTTGTGACAACAGTCATACTGGCTCCTGTGTCACTCAGAGCCTCCATCCTTTGCCCATCAATGGTGACCCACTGCCTACCCTTCGAAGTATTTTCTGGCATATGGGCTTTAGGCACCATCTCTCTCCCAGGGACACTAGGGAAAGCACTGCCTGTCCCACAAAGCTAACTGGGACTCTCTCCCCCTCCGAGCGCTACACTAGGCAACCCAGTTGTCTGTCCAGTGGTGGACTGTGCTCTCTTGGAACACTGGGAGTCACCCTTAGAGTGTCCATGCTGGTAGCACTCTGAGCATTTGGGGATGAATTTCCCTAATGTTCTATCAAAGTACCCTGGCTTCTTCCCAAATCTAGAACAGGAATGGTTACTACCCCCCCTCTTGGGAATTCTTTTGGGCCCTTTTGAGAACTCCTTATCTTTAAGTTTTTCTCCCCTCCTTTCTTCTGTTGGGAACCCTGACCACCTTTGTGGATGCCCCCGCCCCCCAGATGCCTTCTCTTCCTTCTCAGAAAGCTTCCTGGGATCACTCAGCTAGCTATCTACTAAGTGCTGATGCAACTCTGTAAAAGAAATACTGAGCATGTGCTCTCTCAGAATCAAGTCAAATAACCCTTTGTAATCATCTACTTTGGTGCCCCGCACCCATCCATCCAGTGCCTTATTGGAGAAATCATAACAATCTACACAAGTTTGTGTTAAAAGTTTGGTGCTGTCCCTGAACCTCTGACGGAATTTCTCAGGGGTCAGCCCAAACTTGACCAATAAAACGGCTTTCATGGGTGCATTGACATATCTATCTTGAGGAGCCAGTGTAAGAAGTGTGTCCCTCCCAACTGCTGGTACATAAAACCACAAAACTGCCCCCAATGCTCATCAGAGGTTCCATGGGCCCTTAGTGCAACTTCATGGGCAGCCAGGCACTTGTCAAAGTCATCTCCCACCACAAAACTTGGCACCACATTCCTGGGTATACAAACCTTTTTCTCCCCAACAGGTCCTGCATGTACGCTGCAACCATCACTGCTGGACTCATACTGTCTCGCCTCGATCTACAGCTTCTTGAGACTCCGTTCATGAGCCAAGAAAAGTATTTCTCAGCCTAGGCTCTCTCAGCTGCTTTCACTTCTCTCTCTGCCCTCCTTTCCTCCTGTTGAGCCTCAATTTTCAGCCTTGCCATTTGCAATTGAAATTCCCTCTCCTCTCTCCTTTCCTCTGCGGTCAGGCCTTGATCAGAGACACTGCTCCCTGGTTTGGCAGGGGGCACAATTGCAGTGGTAACATCATCCACTGATGGCTAAAAATCCTTTGGGGGGCATTTTCTGGCTCCTTCGCCTCAGCAACCTCCTCTGAATGGGTTTCTGCCCAGGCCCTCTGTGCCATTTGAAATTCCTTCTTTCTGGAGGCACCTTGGGTGGGTACTCCCATATACCTGCAGAACCCTTTCAGCTGTTCGAACGTATGGCCTTCATTATGACATTGGTGGTAAATCCCGCTTTCCGCCGTGCAAACACCGCCAACATACCACAGCGGCCACGGAATTGCGATACAGGTATTACAACCCACAGTTCAGGAATCCGCCATAATACAGACACCCACACAAGTCCGCCACACCAAAGGGCAGTGATAAACTGGCGATACCAAAACCTCCACTGTCACGCCAACAGGATTACGCCCACACTATCACGACCCACAAATCAACGCGGCGGTCTTTCAACCGCGGTAATCCATTGGTGGTAAACACCGCCGCGCTCAAAATACACACACATATACAAAACACAACCACATTGGACAAATCGAAATACACACACCTGATACACATACACACACCACACCCACACACCCAATCCAATATAAAGCACACACCCACAAACCCTTACTACCAGAATTTTGAAAGCACGCCAGAGAGAGACACTACCTAAAACAACACCAGCATCCACAGACACACAACATATCACTTACACAACATCCACGCACCTCAAACAACACACAACAACACATCCCCTCACACATCACAACCGACACCACCTCACACATCACTCACACCACATCATGGCACCTCAACGACATCCCAGGTTCTCTAAGGAAGAGCTCAGGGTCATGGTGGAGGAAATCGTCCGGGTAGAGCCACAGCTATTTGGATCACAGGTGCAGCAGCCTTCCATTACAAGGAAGATGGAGCTATGGCGCAGAATTGTCGACAGGGTAAACGCAGTGGGACAGCATCCAAGAACCAGGGATGACATCAGGAAGAGGTGTAACGACCTACGGGGGAAGGTGCGTTCCGTGGTCTCAAGACACCACATCGCGGTACAGCGGACTGGCAGCGGACCCCCACCTCCTCCCCCACAACTAACAACATGGGAGGAGCAGGTCTTGGAGATTCTGCATCCTGAGGGCCTCGCAGGAGTCGGTGGAGGAATGGACTCTAATAAGTCAAATCTTAACTTTCATATCCCCCAACCTACCTCATGGTATCACAGACCCCCACCCTCGCCCCCTCCCCTATCACTCCAACTCCTCACAAATATCCCAACATCACAAACCACACATCCCAACACCAAGCCCTGCATGCAGCAACAAAGCATGGACACCCATCACTAAAGCATGCCCACTGCACATACCCAGACAACCCCCTAAACCATCATCACACAAGGTCCTACACAGGAATGCTAGCACTGGGGTACACGGTCACCCACCCATTGCACACCATGACACACACAGATGCAATAATCATGCTTTTACACTCCTGCAGGACCACTACCCAACGTCACCAGACAGGAGGGTCCAGACATCTCCACCCCACCCACTGAAGAGGCCCACAGTGATGACAGCAGCTCTGTCCAACTGGATCCAGATGACCAGCCCGGACCATCATGGGCCTCGGGACAGTCGGTTCCCCACACCCAGTCACAGGCCACCACAGAGCTTCCACCCTCTGGTAACACCAGCACAGCACCCACCCAGCGGGCCTATACCTCCGTCCCCAGGACACGTCAATCAGCTGTGTGTCCACCACTACAGGGAACTCAGGATAACCCACCACCCCAACAACAACAGGGACCTGGGGGCAGTGGTAGTGGGCACACGGTCCAGGGGACGGAGGCACAGGAACACAGGGGAACTGGGAGGGCTGCTGTGCGACAGGGGGCGGACAGGCCAAGGGAACCCACTCTCCAAGAGGCCCTCTCCTCCATCATGGGAGCATACCAGGAATTGCATCTGTAGAGCCCAACAGCGCAACGTAGTGCAAGGGGCTGCTGTGTCTGTATTGTCCGCCAACGGTAGCGGTAAGCCATGCACTCAACCTGTCTTTCTTCTGTCGTCCCCCCAGTTTTTGTGGTCTCCCTGTTCTTGTGTGCATCAGCATCATCAGGCGGAGGTACAGTGGCACCAGAGCACGAGGGAGGTGCATCTCACATGGCCATGGAGGGCCACACCACGGACTCAGAATACACCAGTGGGACGGAGGGCGAGGGGAACACCACGGCGGTCACGGGATCTGCAACCAGCGACACAGACTCGTCCTCCGATGGGAGCTCCCTTGTGGTGGCGGCAACATCTGTGCCCCCCACTTCTACAGGTACAGCCGCCACCCCCCCTACCAGCACCGCCCTCCCAGCAGCCCCTCAGCGTGTGCCCCGTGCCCGCTCACCCAGGAGGGTGGGCATCACCTTCGCCCCAGGCACCTCAGCCCCTGCCCCTGTCACCTCTGCTGCCCTCAGTGAGGAGGCCATTGACCTCCTCAGGTCCCTCACTGTTGGGCAGTCTACCATTTTGAATGCCACCCAAGGTGTAGAAAGGGAATTGCAACACACTAATGCATTCCTGGAGGGCATTCATTCTGGTCAGGCGGCCCTTCATCGAACCCTGCAAACTCTGGCCTCAGCACTGATGGCAGCCATTGTCCCTGTCTCTAGCCTCCCCCCTCCAACTTCCTCCACCCGACCCAATCCTCTGCCTATCCCAAGCACACCATCAGACCAGCCTGCACACACCTCACCACACAAGGGAAGCTCAGGTAAACATAAGCACCACACATCCCACAGGCACTCACGCAAGCATCACACACATACAGACACACCAACATCCACTGCCTCCACTGTGTCCCCCTCCTCGTCGTCTCCCTCCTCCCTCCCAGTCTCGTCTACACTCACACCTGCATGCACTACCACTACAGCCACTACGTCCCACACCACCACACCCACCACCACACCCCGCTCACGTGCACTCACCACTCCCACTACCATTTACACGTCCCCTGTGTCCTCTCCCAGTGTGTCTGTGACGCCCCCTCCGAAGATGCACAAACGCAAGCACACACCCACCCAACAGTTATCAACCTCACGACAGCCTCCAGCCCATGCACCTGCACCCAAATCCACAAAACTTACACCTCCTACAACCACCACCTCTTCCTCCACTCCCAAATCCCCTCCATCTACCCATCCCAGTGTCTCCCAAAAACGTTTCCTGGCCCCCCTTAACCTATTTCCCACCACCACCACCCCCTCCAACTCATAGGTCCCGTACTAGCACCTCAGCCAAGAAATCTCTGGGACCAGTGGTGCCTGTTGTTACAGGTATGTGGAGTGCACCGGCCACCAGGCCAGCCAGTGTGGCACGGAGCCAGAGCACAGCCAGTCCCCCCCCTGTGAAGCACCAGAAGTTGGCAGTGCCCGGCGGGAGAGGGGAAAGACTCCAGCCAGCAAAGCCACTCACAAGGGTCCCGGGGGGAGTGTCCACTCAGCTGTGACTCCTCCCAAGGTGGGGAAGGGGCAGAAGAAATCTCCAAAGTCTGGGAGCAGCAGCACGGCGGAGAGGACCGCCATCATCCCAGGTGCCCAGGAGGCCACCGACAGCCCCATTGTCACTGGCCAGGAGGCCACCGCCAGAGTCACTGCCTAAGAGGCCAGCCCCATCGTCACTGGCCAGGAGGCCATCGCCAGAGTCACTGCCCAAGAGGCCAGCCCTATCGTCACTGGCCAGGAGGCCACCGCCAGAGTCACTGCCCAAGAGGCCAGCCCCATCGTCACAGGCCAGGAGGCCACCGCCAGAGTCACCGCCAGAGTCACTGCCCAAGAGGCCAGCCCCATCGTCACCGCCTGAGTCACTGCCCAAGAGGCCAGCCCCATCGTCACTGGCCAGGAGGCCACCGCCAGCCACAGCCCAGCTGGCCAGGAGGGTCCCGCAAGCCACAGCCCAGCTGACCCATGAAGGACCGCCAGCCACAGCCCTGCTGGGCAATTAAGGACCTCCTTGGCAAACAATGCTGAACAGGCCAGGGACCGCTGAACAGGGCAAAGACCGCCATGGAATGCACTGCTGAACAGGTCTGACACTGGCAACACAAGCACCGCTGAACAGGCCAGGGACCACTGAACAGGGCAAAGACCGCCATGGAATGCACCGCTGAACAGGTCTGACACTGGCAACACAAGCACCGCTGAACAGGCCAGGGACCGCTGAACAGGGCAAAGACCGCCATGGAATGCACCGCTAGCCCATTTGCGGCAGGGGCAGTGACGCAATTGGGACCGTCACGGGGTGTGTGCTGCACTCTGGGCACCAGTCCCCCTCCAGCACCAGTGGAGACTGTTATCCACTTGAGAGAATGTGGCTTTGCACTCCCCAGGATTGAACAGTGGGCAGCCCACCCACTGTAGAGACTTGAGAGACTGTGGCTTTGCACTCCCCAGGATGGAACAGTGGACAACCCACCCACTGTAGAGACTTGAGAGACTGTGGCTTTGCACTCCCCAGGATGTAACAGTGGGCAAACCAACCACTGGAGAGACTTGAGAGAATGTGGCTTTGCACTCCCCAGGATAAAGTAGTGGCCAACCCACCCACTGTAGAGACTTGAGAGACTGTGGCTTTGCACTCCCCAGGATGTAACAGGGGGCAACCCACCCACTGTAGAGACTTGAGAGACTGTGGCTTTGCACTCCCCAGGATTGAACAGTGAGCAACCCACCCACTGTAGAGACTTGAGAGACTGTGGCTTTGCAGTCCCCAGGATGGAACAGTGGGCAACCCACCCACTGTAGAGACTTGAGAGACTGTGGCTTTGCACTCCCCAGGATGGAACAGTGGGCAAGCCACCCACTGTAGAGACTTGAGAGACTGTGGCTTTGCACTCCCCAGGATGTAACAGTGGGCAACAACCACTGGAGAGACTTGAGAGACTGTGGCTTTGCACTCCCCAGTATAAAGCAGTGGGCAACCCACCCACTGTAGAGACTTGAGAGACTGTGGCTTTGCACTCCCCAGGATGTAACAGTGGGCAACCCACCCACTGTAGAGACTTGAGAGACTGTGGCTTTGCACTCCCCAGGATGTAACAGTGGGCAAACCAACAACTGGAGATACTTGAGAGACTGTGGCTTTGCACTCCCCATGATAATACAGTGGGCAACCCACCCACTGTAGAGACTTGAGAGACTGTGGCTTTGCACTCCCCAGGATACATCAATGGGCATGGAGCCCCCTCGTGGATCTGGCGTGGTGCACTCATCCGGCTGAGGTGCCCCTCTTCCCTTCCCCCTGAGGTGCCTGCTGTATTTCTATCTGATGCCCCAGTAGTGTTCTCTCCGTTTTGATCAGGTATCTTGTGTGGGCCTCGCCCATGCATTTTGGGCCCAGTGGTCCACGGACAATGAATGGTGCTTACCTGCACTACTAATCGTTGTGTATATTTTGTTTAATGTGTATATATATCTGTATATATTTGCTGACTGTATTTTGATATATTACAATGGTTCCACTAATTTCCTTTTGTCTTTGCATTCTTCCGGGGGGGTTGGGGGATGTTACTGTAATGTATAGATAAGCATTGGTGTGTGTGTTGTAGTGGGTGAGGGTCGGGGTGGGGGTTGGGATGTTGGTTGTGTGTGTCCCTGTGTTTTTGCCTCCCCTATGTCGTAGGTGCAGTACTCACGTGCTCTTCGCCACCGGCGTTGATGATCCTCGTATAGGAGCAGGAAGACTATCGCTGGCAGAATATGGAGTTCCAGCTCCACGGTGTCCTGATTCCTCGTGGGATGTGTAGAGGTGAGCGTTTTCCCTTTGAAATGGCTGTTTCCGCCGGATTTTTATCCGCGGTGAATCCACCCCGGAAAAGGTGGCTGATTGGTAGGTTGTTATACTGTGCGGTACATTGTCTTCCGCCTGTCTGTTGGCAGTGACCGCCGTGCTGTTTGTCTGTACCGCCGTGGCGGTCAGAGTGTTAAAGTGGCTGTCTTTGTTGGCGGTTTCCGCCCAACACCACACACCGCTCTCGTGCACTCACCACCTCCACTACCATTCACACATCCCCAGTGTCCTCTCCCAGTGTGTCAGTGAGCCCTCCTCCCAAAGTACACAACCGCAGGCACTCACCCACCCAACAGCCATCCACCTCACAACAGCCTCCAGCCGATGCACCTTCACCCAAATTCAGCAGACGTACACCTCCTACAACCACTACCTCTTCCTCCACTCCCAAACCCCCTCCATCTTTCCGTCCCAGTGTGTCTAAAAAACCTTTCCTGGCTAACATTGACTTCTTCCCTACACCTCCCCCCCCGTCCTTCCCCTAGTGCCAGGCTTTCCAGGTCCCAGCACAGCACCTCAGCCACCACATCCCCAGGCACAGTGGTGCCAGCAACTGCGGGGTCATGGAGAGCGCCAACCATCATGGCTGCCAGTGTGCCACAGAGCGAGGGCAAGGACATTCCGCCACCTGCCAAGGTTAAAAAGGTGCCCACATCCCGGAGGGAGAAGCCAAAAACACCTGCCACCAAGGGGTCAGCAAAAACAAAAGGGGATGGTGGCAAGACAACTGCACCACCATCAAAGGTGGGGAAGGGCCAAAAACAGAAGGGCAGGTCAGGAGAGGGCATGGTGGCACAGACTGAGGGACCAGTGTCACACCTTCTGTCCATGTCCACGCCAACCTGCAGGGCGGAGAACACCGCCACCTGCACCGCCACCAGCATCGCCACCTGCACCGCCTCCGGCACGTCTACAGCCACTTCGACAGTCCCCAGCCTCTTCCCTGGTGGGCAGCTGTTCGAGGCTGCAGGAGACATCCTGCTCTCTCACTCAGCTGGTGCTGACACATGCTCTGCCGTCACAGACCCCACCGCCAGCACCGCCGCCACAGACCCTGCAGCCAGCACCGCCGCCACAGACCCCGTAGCCAGCACCGCTGCCACAGACCCCGCCGCAAGCACTGCCACGACTGACACCGCCGCAAGTACCGCCAGCAGCCCCGCGACGTCCTCAGACAGTGGGACCACCGCAGACATGGCTACCATCCACAGTGGTCAGTCGGCCGAGGCTGGTGGTGAGTTCAAGGACCCTGGGCAGCTTCCGTGAAGCATCACTGTCTTCACAGTTGTCCCCTGCATATGGAATGCGAAGCCGCAGCAGTGTGTGGTATGTCTCTGCCTCCATGGCGTGTCATGCAATCTTTACCTCGGCAATCTCGTGGCACACACACCCTGGAGAGTGTATTGTTCTGGCCACACTGCACGTGGAGCACTCTGGGCACCATGCCCCCTCCAGAACCAGTGGAGAGATACATCCACTACCTCAGTCCTTGGCAGGCTGAAGCACTCTGGGCACCAAGCTCCCTCCAGAACCAGTGGAGAGATACATCCACTACCTCAGTCCTTGGCAGGATGAAGCACTCTGGGCACAAAGCCCCCTCCAGAACCAGTGGAGAGATACATCCACTACCTCAGTCCTTGGCAGGATGAAGCACTCTGGGCACCAAGCCCCCTCCAGAACCAGTGGAGAGATACATCCACTACCTCAGTCCTTGGCAGGATGAAGCACTCTGGGCACAAAGCCCCCTTCAGAACCAGTGGAGAGATACATCCACTACCTCAGTCCTTGGCAGGATGAAGCACTCTGGGCTCCATGCCTCATCCAGAACCAGTGGATAATCACATCCACTACCTCAGTCCTTGGCAGGATGAAGCACTCTGGGCACAAAGCCCCCTCCAGAACCAGTGGCGAGATACATCCACTACCTTAGTCCTTGGCAGGATGAAGCACTCTGGGCTCCATGCCTCATCCAGAACCAGTGGATAATCACATACACTACCTCAGTTCTTGGCAAGATGAAGCACTCTGGGCACAAAGCCCCCTTCAGAACCAGTGTAGAGATACATCCACTACCTCAGTTCTTGGCAGGATGAAGCACTATGGGCACAAAGCCCCCTCCAGAACCAGTGGAGACTGTTATCCACTTGAGAGACTGTGGCTTTGCACTCCCCAGGATACAGCAGTGGGCAAACCACCCACTGGAAAGACTTGAGAGACTGTGGCTTTGCACTCCCCAGGATACAGCAGTGGCAAACCACCCACTTGAGAGACTTGAGAGACTGTGGCTTTGCACTCCCCAGGATAAAGCAGTGGGCAAACCACCCACTGGAAAGACTTGAGAGACTGCGGCTTTGCACTCCCCAGGATACAGAAGTGGGCAAACCACCCACTTGAGAGACTTGAGAGACTGTGGCTTTGCACTCCCCAGGATAAAGCAGTGGGCAAACCACCCACTGGAAAGACTTAAGAGACTGTGGCTTTACACTCCCCAGGACCATACTGTGGGCATGGAGCCCCCTCGTGGAGCAGTGGCATCGTGCGTTCATCTGGCTGAGGTGCTCCCCCTCCTCCTCCCCCTGAGGTGCCTGTATATTTTCTATCTGATGCCCTTCCAGTGTTCTCTCTGTTTGGAGTCAGGTATCATGTGTGGGCCTTGCCCATGCATTTTGGGCCTAGTGGTCCACGGACAATGATTGGTGCACTGTGAGCGGTGGGTGTGGTGAAGGGGTGATAGAGGACACAAACACGGACGGTTGACTACCCTTTTCAGGGGTTTACGTGCTTTTATTATGTTTGGCGGTATTACTGGGGAATACTAAAATAGTCTCTTAGTATCTCAGGGTTCTTAGGATCCTTTTCCCTTTTCTTCTCTTCCTGCTCTGGTCCTTGTCCGTCTCAAATGGGTTTGTTTATTCCTTCCCTCTCTTTCCTTTTCAGGTGGCGTGTTCCGATATCCTGGTGGCAGGTTTCCTCGAAAGAAAACAAGGTGGCAGCCGGTAAGTGGGGAAGGATAAGTACTTGATTATTTCTATATATAGGGGTACGTGAGAGGAGGTGAAATACGTGAGGGGGGGGTGATGGAGGGGTTATTCTATTCCTTTAGTGGGGAGGTGAGTGGGACTCTTTTCCCTAGTGCCAGCCCAACCTATATGGTGCTCAGGGAACTTATCCCAGCTTAGACGCTCCCCCTTTAAAATAGTCACCCTGTCTCCCTTCCACCCCTTTCCACCCCTTTTTAGTCCTCCCCTCACCTCCTGCCCCTTCCCTTCCCGGGTCCCTCTTACGGCCCTTTACTAGAGCACGTACCTTGTCCAGCCACGACCCTCCTGGGCCGTGGCAGGCTGTTGCGTCCTCCGTCTCCTCTCGGTGGGGCTCTTCAGACTTCTCTTCCTCCTCGTTTCCTTGGTGTCTCGGGTTGGCGCTTCTCCTCGCCTCTCCTTCACGCTCCGATTCGGCGCTTCTCCCTATTTCGTCCTGGTGATCTGTCTCGGCGTCTCTCTCCTCCTCGCTCTTCTCTCCGGTCTCTTCCTCTGCCTCCTGATCGCGTCCCGCGGAGCCGCCCCGTCCTGTTGCTCCGAGTCCCTCTTCAGTGTCGGCCACCCGGAACTCCGGGGCCGACTTCCGTCTCCTCCCCCACGCGTCTCCATGACGACGGGGTTGGAGACTGGCCGAGGAGCGCCATGATCCGGACTCTTGCGGCGCCGCCCTCCTACATGCACTATTTGGACTTGTGTATTTGGTGTACATAATTGTATATACTGGATTTAGAATTTTGATAATGTTATTTCACATGATTACATTCGTTCAAATCAATTCCTTTTGTCCTTCCGTTCTTCCAAGGGGTGGGGGGGTGTATATGTAATGTTGCTGCATGTATTTGTGTGTATGGTGTGGGTGAGGGTGGGGGTGGGGGTGTTGCGTGTTGCATGTGTGTGTCACTCTCTTTTTCCTCCCCCCTCCCCTGTGTTGTAGGTGCAGTACTCACCGTGGTCATCACCACCGTCGTTGGAGCTCCTGATAGAGGAGCAGGAAGACCATCATCGGCAGTATCTGCAAATCAGGCTCCATGCCGTCCTGTTTCCTCGTGGGGTGTGGAAAGGTGAGTGTTTTTCCTTCTGTGCACTGTTTCCGCCGTGTTTTTGTTCGCATTGGTTCCACCCCGGAAAAGGTGGCGGATAGACCTGTTGTGATAGGGTGGGCGGTACATTGTCTACCGCCTGTCTGTTGGCGGTGTCCGCCGCGCTGTTTGTTTGTACCGCTATGGCGGTCGGAGTGTTAAAGTGGCTGTCTATGTCGTAATCCCATTTTTTTCTCCGCTGGACTGTTTGCGGTATTACCACCGCTTTAACACCGACCGCCAGGGTTGCAATGAGGGCCAAAGTGTCTTAAGTCTTTTTCAAAGCAAACAAAGGGGGTCATTCTGACCCCGGCGGTCCGAGACTGCCGGGGCCAGGGTCGGCGGGAGCACCGCCGACAGACCGGCGGTGCCCCGCAGGGCATTCTGACCGCGGCGGTTCGGCCGCGGTCAGATGCGGGAAACCGGCAGTCTCCCGCCGGTTTCCCGCTGCCCTGCAGAATCCTCCATGGCGGCGGAGCGCGCTCCGCCGCCATGGGGATTCTGACACCCCCTCCCGCCATCCTGTTCCTGGCGGGTCTCCCGCCAGGAACAGGATGGCGGTAGGGGGTGCCGCGGGGCCCCTGGGGGCCCCTGCAGTGCCCATGCCAATGGCATGGGCACTGCAGGGGCCCCCGTAAGAGGGCCCCACAAAGTATTTCAGTGTCTGCTATGCAGACACTGAAATACGCGACGGGTGTCACTGCACCTGTCGCACCTTCCCACTACGCCGGCTCAATTCTCAGCCTGCGTCCTCGTGGGAAGGTTGATTTGCCCTGGGCTGGCGGGCGGCCTTTTGGCAGCCGCCCGCCAGCCCAGGGCAAATCCCAAAATACCCTCAGCGGTCTTTCGACCGCGGAGCGGTATTTTGGTGGGGGAACTTTGGCGGGCGGCGGAGAATCAGGCCCAAAGTCTCTTTCAAGCACAAAGTACCTGGTACACCTGAAAAATCTCCGCAATGGGGCCGCAGAGGAGGAGAAGCGTGAAAATAAAGGGGTGTGTGTCGATTTCTCGAGCCGCACACGGCGATGCATTGTTTAGTTTCCACACAGGGATAGCTGTGCGTCAATTTCCTGCTTTCGGTCGTAGATCATCTTCTGGTTGCGGGGTTTTCAGACGCCCTGGGGACGATCTGTGAATTTCCTGCGCTGGTAGGACGAAGTGACAGGAGCTGCGTCGATCCAGTGGGCGTGGTGTCAACTTTTCTACCGCACGGCAGGCGCTGCGTCGATACTTCTCTGGAAGTCGGGCTGCTTCATTCCAGTTTGGCTATGCATCGATCTAGTGGGCCGTGCGTTGAATTTCCATTCACTAAGCTGGCGCAGCATCGATCTTCTTGTCATGAAGTCAGGCTGCGTCGTTCCGGTTCAGCATGCAGTGAAAGTCAGGCTGTGCGTCGAATTATCGCAGCACAAGAAGTCCTTCTTGAAGAGATGAAGTCTTTTTGGTCCTGAGACTTCAGGGAACAGGAGGCAAGGTCTATCCAAGCCTTTGGAGAGCACTTCTTCACCTCAGCCAGAGAGCAGCAGGGCAGCAGGGCAACAGCAACGCAGCAGTCCTTCACAGAAAGCAGTCAGGTGAGTCCATTTGGCAGCCAGGTAGTTCTTCTTGGCAGGATGCAGGTTCTGGTTACAAGTTTCTTCTCCAGGAAGTGTCTGAGTTGGTGGGGCAGAGGCCCTGTTTATATACCCAAATGTGTCTTTGAAGTGGGGGAGACTTCAAAGAGTGGCTTAGAAGTGCACCATGTCCCCTATCAGTTCAATCCTGTCTGCCAGGGTCCCAGTAGGGGGTGTGGCAGTCCTTTGTGTGAGAGCAGGCCCTCGACCCTCCCAGCCCAGGAAGACCCATTCAAAATGCAGATGTATGCAAGTGAGGCTGAGTATCAAGTGCTTGGGGTGTGTCTGAGTGAATGCACAAGGAGCTGTCAACTAAACCCAGCCAGACGTGGATTGTAAGGCACAGAAAGATTTAAGTGCAGAAAAATGCTCACTTTCTAAAAGTGGCATTTCTAAAATAGTAATATTAAATCCAACTTGACCAGTCAGCAGGATTTAATGTCACTATTCTGGCCATACTAAATATGACCTTCCTACCTCTTTCAGACCAGCAGCTACCACTCAAACAATGTATGAGTGCAGCCCAATGTTAGTCTATGAAGGGAGCAGGCCTCACAGCAGTGTAAAACAAATTTAGGAGTTTTACACTACCAGGACATGTAAACTACATAGGTACATGTCCTGCCGTTTGTCTACACAGCACCCTGCCCTATGGGTTACCTAGGGCATAGTAGAAAAAGGGGAGTTTTAGGCTTGACAAGTACTTTTAAATGCCAACTCGAATTGGCATTGAAACTGCACACACGGGCCTTACAATGGCAGGCCCGAGACAAGGTTAAGGGGCTACTTAAGTGGGTGGCACAATCAGTGCTGCAGGCCCACTAGTAGCATTTAATCTACAGGCCCTTGGCACACATAGTGCACTCTACTAGGGACTTATAAATAAATTAAATAGTCCAATTGGGTATGATCCAATGTTACCATGTTTAAAGGGAGAGAGCATATGCACTTTAGCACTGGTTAGCAGTGGTAAAGTGTGCAGAGTCTAAAAACCAGCAAAAACAGTATCTAAAAAGTGGAGGGAGGCAGACAAAAAGTTAGGGGTGACCACCCTTAGGCTGTCAGGTCTAACAGCATATACCTGATTTGTACATTTAATTTACATGTAAGTCCCTATAAAATGGTACAACATGTACTCAGGGCCTGTAAGTTAAATGCTAATAGTGGGACAGCAGCACTCATTGTGCCACCACTTAAGTACCCTTTTAAAACTTGTCTCAGGCCTGGCACTGCAGCCTGTAGTAGAGTTTTAAATTTAAACTGCCTTTTCGACCTGGCAAAATAGTCTTTTTGTCAAGCTTAAACCTTCCTTTCTAATACACTGAATTCATCCCTAAGGTAGGCCGTAAAGGCTCATATGACAGAATGCATTGTATTTTAAAGTAGATCATATATACATACCTTTTACATGTCCTGGCAGTGAAAAACTTGTTTTTAACTACTTTTCCACTGACTAACAGTGGGTTACCTTATTACATTTATTAAATGATAACTTTTAATTAGACGCAAGTAGAAACATTGTGTTTACACTTCAATAAATTGCCATTTTAAATCCTTTTTGATGGTAAAGTCAGATTTTTAAGTCACAATCCTGAAAATGCCACTTTTAAAAAGCTGTAATTTTCTTGTCATAAGCATTTGTGCCTTCTGCCAGTGTCCTGGGTTACATGATTGTGAATGGCTGTGCTGTTAGGATTGTATATTCCTTACAGACAGTGACACAAAGGTAATTAGGTGTGGGCAAGATATGCCCCACTTACATTTCAAAGGGCTTTACCTCCAACCCACACAAAAGAATTTGAAATTTTGGAACCTTGACAGTGGAAGGGAAGACATTTCTAGAACCAGGTGTGGGGTCAATATAGGAACTACCCCAATTTCAAAGGCTAGCACCAAGTGTAAATATTGAACCTCCTGAGCCACTCATCAGTACACTCCTGGACCTGTGGACATTACAGAAAAAAGACAACCTTGTCCCACAAAAGGCTCTTCTGCTGCTGGAGGACTGGCGTTTCCCAGAGGACAATCCTGCAGCTTGACACCTGTTCTGCTCTCTGTGAAGGAAGATTGGATCTGCTCCCTTAGTAAAATCCTGATGTTTTGGTCTCTTCCTGACCATGTAAAGGACTGTCTATGCATAGAAACTGCGATCCACAACGACTGTCAATGTGAAGCTCTAGAGAACCCAATTCTTCAAGCTACAGTGACTGTCTGGGATGACCAGCAATGTGTGATCTGCACTTCCCGCTACAGCAACGACAGCCCGCAGTGACTGCCAACACAAAGCCCCAGCAATAGCCATCTGCAATGCCTGACCAGATCTTTCTTCTACAGTAACAATAGCCCATGCCACCTAGCCTATTACAGCAACAAACATTTGCAGAGTTCTCCCTTCTCCTTGTGGCCTCCTCTACCACAACCCTATCTCTTTGCACTGAACTTTCAGAAAATACATTTTTCAGCTGGACTAACCTGGTCCCTGGACCCAACCAGTGATTCATCATGGTCGGCCTGAACTTTTGACTTTCCCATAGTCTTGCATGACCAGATGACCTTTAGTGGCGCTTTATGCTTTTGGGTGCTATATCTATCTAAAACTCTGAAAATGGACATCTCCTGTTCCGCTGATTAGATTTTTCAACATTTTGGTATCATTTTATTTATTAAAATGTACCCTTTTTTAATTTGGTTTGGGATTTTAATTGTGTTGTGTTTTCCCTTTATTACTGTTTGTGTGCTGCATAAATATATTATACTCTGCCTCTAAGTTAATCCTGATTGATTTGTGCCAAGCTACCAGAGGCTTAAGAACAGGTTAATTTATTGACTGATGTGGCTCATCCTGACAAAGACTGTGGTTTTTGAGTGCGGCTCCCACCCCCCTCAACCAATAACCTGATTTCTTACACTGGGCAAATATATTATTCCACTGTGCTTCCTTTTTTCCTTATTGCATTTGAGAGCACTTTGAAATATATGAGTTCAGGGTGTGTGCTATACAAGCACCTCTCTTGTGTCTGATTTAAAATAGGCTATAATGTCAGTCCACGTAAACACCTTTTTCACACAAAGGGTGCACATGGCTGACTTACCTCCTAATTCATTAATGGCATGGTGGGTGGTCCTAGGACATGAATATCTTTAAGTTTAAGTTCAGATTTGAAAACTGACACTTTTGATAAATGTCTTTCAATGCAGCTGTATAATCTTATGTATTCAAGTGAAATCCTTCTACATTCTAAATAAATTAACTTTTTGAGTTTTGAAAAGTCTTTATCATATTTTCATGTAGTGTTTGTTGCACAGTTTGTGTGCTAAACATTTGCAGGGCCTGGTTAGTGCATGAGCAGAGCCTACCCACGCCCTCAGCTCTCCCCGTTAATTTATTTCTTGAGAGATCCAATGAAAGTACTATTTTCTTCTGTTGTGAGGACCAACAAAGTCAGTCACATGTTTTGTGGTATTCACAAATATGTACAATGCCCAGGTTGCAGCTATCACTAGTGCAGTAGATATAGTGGCCCAGGACCCTAGAAATTTAAGGGACCACTTACTAACTTATGCCTACTACCCCTCCTGGGGTATAGGCCAACACCATGACTCTCCAGCCACCTCTGTCCTGGGCTTTTCTTTCAATCTGACTCCATGTGTAGTCCATATCCTTGCAGTCAGCCTCAAGATCTCAGCACCAGCTATTTCTTGACCTTACTCTTTTTCTTTTCTCTTGAGGGTTCCAGGTCAGGGCTTACATGGTGATGTTTGATGTGTGCTTACAGAGAGTGTGACTGACCATCCCCAAAGTCTTTTCATGATTTCTTCATGAGCAGGGAGTTGGAAAGTCTGCTGCCATAGATCGTTGTTGCTGATGGTGTTTCGCCAGCAGATTCTCAGGATTGTTTTCAGACAGGTGTTGTTGGAGGTGGTCACTGTTGTCCTCCAAGTTTCTGCTCCATACAGAATGGCAGATTTTATGTTGGTGTTAAATAGCCTGATCTTTGTTTGCAGCATTAGGTCCTTGGAACTCCAGATCTTCTTTAGCTGAATGAAGGCAACCCTTGCTTTTCCAATTCATGCCTTGAACCAAATACCCCATGCAATAACCCTACAGTGGATAAATGTTACAGAGTTAAAACTGAACTTGAAGACATGGGTAAAGGCAATTTGGGTTTAGGATCTTTGGGACATTTCCTCAAGAGTGAATTCATCTATTTAAGCAAAGAAGCTGCAAGGATGGTTTGAGAGGTGAATGCAAAGATGTAGTCACTATCAAATGAGTGTGGGTAGGCTCTGACTAAGAGAATTAAATTAAGCAAAAATTCCTCTGAAGACTACCAGTGACAGGGATTTAAGGCAGCTGAAATCAAAAGGTTTAAGGATGCATGTGAAGTAATTGATCAAATGCATCAGAGAACAGAATGACTTGGAAAGGTTCAGGGAACAATGGTCAAAAAAAGTAAAGTAGAAGGTGAGATGGAAAATGGGAACAATAGAGAAAGAGATGATACAGGGGATACAGTAAAGGTGTACACTTTGAAAGAGGTACAGGTAGGAACTTATGTGCATGTTCTGTGGTCTTGAACAGATCTGTTTCACTTCATAAATACACTCCCTAATTTGAGGGAAAATCCTGATGACTTGTACATCCAAATAGATCAGATCATAACCATTTCAAAGATTTTGTGGCAGGACTTGAATATGTTGTTTGAAGTGGCAGATCCTAAGGATTTATGAGCAGCATGCAAGAGAGCAGTAGACTGGCTGTCAAAGAACTTTCAAGAGTAGCAAACACAAATACACCATCGCTGGTAGTGAAAACCGAATATGATGCAGTCATCGCCCATCTTAGAACAAACGTTTCTCAGAAAGAAATGAATTGGCTCAAGACTTTCATAACCCAGCAAGAAACCAAAATGTTGGTTCATGCTTATTTTGAGTGACTGATGAAGTTGTATAGAGGACGCAGTGGTATGAATGATCCTTTTGGTGAAAACATTGCAGGGTTCTTTATGCCCTTTGTATATGGAGTCAGACCTGAGGTCAGTTCACAGATAATACAGAGTATGCTTTGCTGGCAGTAAAAACTGTTAGATGAGCTCCTGCATCATGTAAAGTATTTTAGAAACTCTCCAGAGGCTAGACGAAAGGGAATGAAGGAGAGATTTATGATTACTCTTATAGCATGGCACAGAACAGACAGGCTTACCTTAGCGGCAATGTGCGAAGCATTTATGCAGTATTTCAAACAGTATTACAGTGAAAATACAACACAAACCCCCAACAAATTAGAAAAGTAGAGTACATTTTAATAAATAAATCAGGACCAAAATGACATAAATCCAGTCAGTAGAATCTGAGATATTCAATTTTAAAGATTTCAGTGAACCAAAGAACCACAAAGAGCGATTTGGGGATATATGGTTGAGCCTGATGGGACAAGATCACAAGTTAAGGCCAACCGTGATAGAGTGCAGACCCGCTACAGGGACGCAGTTAGGGCTTCTGAACAAGGGTATCTTAAATCCTTGCTGTGGAGTGTTGCAAGGTTCCATTTAGAGGATGCATCATGCAGCTGAGGCAATGCGAGGTCCAGGATTAGACATACTTCTGGTTCTGTGGAGCTGCTAGGCTGCAATGCAGAATCCTGCATCAACATCGAGGAGACCGTCAACAAGGGTAGTTTGTGCTGCAAAGTCCTATGTCGAGGATGTGTCACTCACCAGCTGGTTGAAGAGACAGTTGGGCTCGCGATGCAAAGTCCTGCATCATCGTCAAGGCTGCTGTCAATGAGACGCTTGCAATGTGAGTACCTACGTTGGGGATGTGCAGCTCAGCGGTGGGTCCAACAAGGCTGTGGGCTACAAGGTTGATGCAGAGTTCTTCTGCTGTAAGAATCATTGTAACTGAAGGGATGTGTCAGTTCTGCTTGGGATTACACCACAGAGGAGATGCATTGGTTCTATGAGCTGGCAAAGCAGTTTTAGGCCCACTTCCAAGGGTCCAGGGCTGTGGTGTAACCACATGGCTGGATAGAACTCACAGATGCAGAGTCCATGTGCTGGTTACAAGGGATTAGCCCTTTAGTAACTCTGGTGGTCCTAGGTACAGGGGCCAGGTCTAGTCCTTGTCACCTAAGCTAGAGGGCAGCTGGTCAGCACAGCAGGCAGCAGTCCTTTTAGCAGCACAGTAGTCATTCTTCCTGGCAGAGTCTTCCATGGGTCCAGAAGTCATGAGAAGTTAGTGTCTAAGTTCCAACATTTATAGCTGATGCCTCCTTTTCAAGTGAGAGAAGCTTCTAGGGGATTCCCTTTGAAGTACACACGCTTCCTGTTTCCCCTGTCCAGGCTCCAGACTAACTACAGGGGATGCTAGTGATGGCCAATCCAGGTATACCTAAGCTCTCTAATGTGTTTGGCTGTCTAGGTGGAATACACAAAGGCTAACTGCTGATGACACCCAGACATGTGACCCAAAGACATCTTCAAGCACTAAATGGCTAGGGCAGGAATATGTCAACTTTCTAAAAGTGGCATTTTCAAAATTATAAATCAAAATCTGACTTTACCATAAAATATGCCTTTTCATTACAATGCCAAAGACACTAAGCATGAACTTTGCATATGCACCAATTTGGAAGTTACAGCTTAATAAATGTAATAAGGTGCTTCCAATGCTGCCCTCTGGAATAAGTATGCCTGGCATTAGTGAAAAACAAATTTCATTTTCACTATCAGGACAAGTAAAACTTAAAATTACATGTCCTACATTTTAAATATATTGCACCCTGCCCTGTAGGTTGTTTAAGGTCTACCCTCGGGGTGCCTTATATGTTTTAAAAAGGTAGGTTTGAGCCTGGCAAAAGGGTTGTTTTTGCCAGGTCAAAATGGCAGGTTAAAACTGCACACACAGGCTGCAATGGCACACCTGAGACATTTCTAAAAGGGCTACTTGAGTGGGTGGCACAGCAAGTGCTGCAGGCCCACTAGTAGTATTTATTTTTATAGGCCCTGGTTACATGTAATACCAACTTACTAGGGACTTAAGGTACTATCTAATATTACCATGTTTAAGGAATGAGCACGTGCTCTTTAGCACTGGTTAGCAGTGATAAAGTGCACAGAGTCCCAAGGCCAACAAAAACAAAGAATAGAGAGGAGTAACTCAAAATGTTTGGAGGAAGATCACCGCAAGGCTGACAGATTTAACAGAACTGCTATGCCTTATAGAGGGACTGTGCAAGGGTATGGAAGAGGACGAGGGAGTGTGAATAGTACAAACATTAATGCTTTGAAGAAAGTTACCTTATGTCACATGTGCAACAAAGTTGGACACTGGGAGACGGAATGCTGTTTTAATGCCTCATAGAGGGACTGTGCAAGGGTATGGAAGAGGACAAGGGAGTGTAAATAGTATAAACATTAATGTTTTGAAGAAAGTTAATCCATGTCACATGTGCAACAAGTTTGGACACTGGGAGACGGAGTGCTGTTTTAACCCTGATAGGGTGCAAATTGATTCTCAAGTACTAAAACTCATGATTCAGGAGGAAGTCTTTCTGTTGCTAAAGGCCTCAATTAACCCAAAATATCCAAAGTCAGGGTTGCCCCAAGCTTCTTTCACACACATTCAGATGCATAGTGGAACTCCCCATTTCCTGTCCAGTCTCAGAAATCAGTAAGTTTCATTTCTGAATCAGGCTTCACAAGTCCCTATCACGTTTGAAAATTCCTTTGCATTTGAACAGAACCAATGATGGTGCCTGAGGTAGGAGGAGAATTGCATGTTTGATACTGTTCTAGAAATGGATCAGAGTGGCCCGTTTGTGGAAGGAGTAGTTAATAGTTCTGTTTGGTTGACACTGGAACCACTCAACTGTGTGGACAGTTGAGGTCTCAAACCTATCTTTCTCTGGGAAAAACATCCATGTTGTAGGCATTTTGAATCAGCAACATACAAATACAGTTTCAGCACCTGTTCCAGTAAAGATAGGAACTATCATAGATCAGCACCAGTTTGTTATATCTGACTCAAGCTCTGTAAATCTTGAAAGTGACCTTTTATGTAAACTCAACTGTTTGATATATTGCATGCCTGAGGGAAATGAATTAGAGACCCTTGCAGTTTGAATGTACCCCATTTTCACTAAGGAAGATTTGCCCCTTGATATAAATGAGACAGTCAGAGAGGAAGTTTGGTATTTCACATGGAAGGACATAGGCTTAATCAAGGATGCTTCCCCTTTCAAAAATCACCCTTAGATCTGACACAGTTTTACCCTAAACATGCCCTTACAAATTGATACTAGAAGCCATGCTTGGAATAAACCCAATCACTGAGAATAAATAAAAAATGGAGAATAGTGCAGGACCTTAGAAAGACAAACTAAATAGTCTTTCCATCAGAGAAGCAGGTCAGTCCAATGCTATATCAGTGTGTGATAGATGTGAGTGTATGATGGTGTACTGAACTGGTGAACTGAGAGGATGGGAATGTTTGTGTACTTGCTATAACTGAAGTGTTTTGTCCACTTGTGTTGGCATGGTGCATGTGGACTTAACTTTTTCCTTTGTCTGTGTCATCCATGCATGTCAATGCCCATCAAAAGAAGGGGATGGTGTGCCATCATAAAGCAAGTGTGGCACCTGGGGCTCCACAACTGGTGGAGCACCCACTGTAGGAAGCGCTGAGAGGACGTCTCCTGGGCCCGGAAGACCACAGAGGCCCAGCTGGGGATGTCCTCCCATTGAGGGAGGGGGGCCCATCAGATCTTGAACCCCCTAATGGCCACAGTTTGATGGTTGCCTACCCTGAGGTGGATGGACATTTGAGGGCAACACAGCAGCCGCAAGGGGGTGAGTACTGACTACACATATGTACCTGCCTCTTCCAGTTAAGTGTATGATGTCTAAGGTGGTCATTCCAACCCTGGCGGTCAGTGTTAAAGCGGCGGCAAAACCGCCAACAGGCTGGCGGTAAAAAAAATTGAATTCCGACCGATGCGGTAACCGCCAACAGAGACCGCCACATTAACACACCGCCCGCCACGGCGGTACAAACAAACAGCGCGGCGGTCCCCGCCAACAGACAGGCGGGAGTCAATGTACCGCCCACAGTATCACAACCTACCAATCCGCCACCTTTTCCGGGGCAATAGCCCCGCCGATAAAAACACAGTGGAAACAGCCATTTCGAAGGGAAAACGCTCACCTCCATACACCCCACGAGGAATCAGGACAGCATGGAACCCAAACTCCACATACTCCCAGCGATAGTCTTCCTGCTCCTCTACCAGGAGCACGAACGCCGGTGCAGAAGACAACGGTGAGTACTGCACCTACGACACAGGGGAGGAAAAAAATTACGGGGACACACATACGCGACACACCCACCCCCACCCTCACCCACTACAACACACACATCAATGCATATCAATACATCACAGTTACACCCCCCAACCCCCCCGGAAGAATGCAAAGACAAAGGGAAATGATTCTAAACATTGAAATATATTGCAATACTGCCAAAAAAATATATATACACATCAAAAACTCTTATATACAGAAATGTACAAGTCCGAGCATTGTAGCAGGCATTGTCCGTGGACCACTGGGCCCAAATCACATGGGCAAAGCCCACACAGGATACCTGACTCTAACGGAGAGAACACTGCAGGGGCATCAGATAGCAAAACTACAGGCACCTCAGGGGGAAAGGAAGGGGGGCCACCTCAGCCAGATGAGTGCACGACGCCAGATCCACGAGGGGCCTCCATGCCCACTGCTCAATCCTGGGGAGTGCAAAGCCACAGTCTCACAAGTCTATACAGTGGGTGGGCTGCCCACTGCTCAATCCTGGGGAGTGCAAAGCCACAGTCTCACAAGTGGATAACAGTCTCCACTGTTTCTGGAGGGGGCCTGGTGCCCAGAGTGCCTCGTGCAGCCCTGCCTGACACAGATGCGGCCCAGCCCCTGCCGCTCATGGGCCAGCAGTGCCTGCGATGGAGTGGCCAGTGCAGCGGTGCTTGAGACGGCGGTGCCCTGTTCAGCGGTACTTGAGACGGCGGTGCCCAGTGTAGCGGTGCTTGAGATGAAGGGCCCAGTTCAGCGGTGCTTGAGATGAAGGGCCCAGTTCAGCGGTGCTTGAGACGGCGGTGCCCAGTTCAGCGGTGCTTGAGACGGCGGTGCCCAGTGTAGCGGTGCTTGAGATGAAGGGCCCAGTTCAGCGGTGCTTGAGATGGAGGGCCCAGTTCAGCGGTGCTTGAGATGAAGGGCCCAGTTCAGCGGTGCTTGAGACGGCAGTGCCCAGTGTAGCGGTGCTTGAGATGAAGGGCCCAGTTCAGCGGTGCTTGAGACGGCAGTGCCCAGAGTAGCGGTGCTTGAGATGAAGGGCCCAGTTCAGCGGTGCTTGAGACGGCGGTGCCCAGTGTAGCGGTGCTTGAGATGAAGGGCCCAGTGTAGCGGTGCTTGAGATGAAGGGCCCAGTTCAGCGGTGCTTGAGACGGCGGTGCCCAGTGTAGCGGTGCTTGAGATGAAGGGCCCAGTTCAGCGGTGCTTGAGACGGCGGTGCCCAGTGTATCGGTGCTTGAGATGAAGGGCCCAGTTCAGCGGTGCTTGAGACGGCGGTGCCCAGTGTAGCGGTGCTTGAGATGAAGGGCCCAGTGTAGCGGTGCTTGAGATGAAGGGCCCAGTTCAGCGGTGCTTGAGACGGTGGTGCCCAGTGTAGCGGTGCTTGAGATGAAGGGCCCAGTTCATCGGTGCTTGAGACGGCGGTGCCCAGTGTAGTGGTGCTTGAGATGAAGGGCCCATTTCAGCGGTGCTTGAGACGGAGGTGCCCAATGTAGCGGTGCTTGAGATGAAGGGCCCAATGTAGCGGTGCTTGAGATGAAGGGCACAGTTCAGCGGTGCTTGAGACGGCAGTGCCCAGTGTAGCGGTGCTTGAGATGAAGGGCCCAGTGTAGCGGTGCTTGAGATGAAGGGCCCAGTTCAGCGGTGCTTGAGACGGCGGTGCCCAGTGTAGCGGTGCTTGAGATGAAGGGCCCAGTTCAGCGGTGCTTGAGATGAAGGGCCCAGTTCAGGGGTGCTTGAGACGGCGGTGCCTAGTTCAGCGGTGCTTGAGATGAAGGGCCCAGTGCAGCGGTGCTTGAGATGAAGGGCCCAGTTCAGCGGTGCTTGAGACGGCGGTGCCCAGTTCAGCGGTTCCGACCATGGCGGGGAGGTCATTTGCCACCTGTCCTGTGGCTGGCGGGGCCCTCCTGCCCATCTGTCCTGTGGCTGGCGAGGCCCTCCTGGGCAGCTGTGCCGGGCCTGTTGGTGGCCTCCTGCCCACCTGGGATGGGGCTGGCGGGGCCCTCCTGGCCAGCTGGGCTGATGGCGGTGTTGTCGGGCGTGCTGCCCTTCCCAGCCTTCCCTGATTGCCTGTGGCCCTTCCCCACCTTGGGCGGTGTGCCAGCTGTCTCCACACTCCCTGCCGGAGCCCTGGTAGGGGTTTAAGTCCCCGGTGTTTTCAACCTCTCCCGCCGGCCACTGCCTATCTTGGGATGTTTCTCCGGGGGTGGGCTGCCCGTGCCTTGGCTTCGCACCAAACTGGCTGCCCTGGTGGGTGGGGCACTCCACTGTCCATGGCAGACTGTGATGACAGGGGCCGGTTTTGTCGTGGCTGAGGTGCTGACTGTAGTCCTATGACATGGACGGGGTGGGGGAGTTGGTGGAAAGAAGTTGAGTTTAGACAGGAAAAACTTTTTTGGAGCAGTGGGACGGGTAGGTGTAGTGGGTATGGGAGTGGAGGAAGAGGTTGTGGTTGTAGGAGTTGTAAGTCTGGTGGCTTTGGGTGCAGGTGCTTGGGCTGGAGACTGTCGTGAGGTGGATGACTGTTGGATGGGTGGCTGCCTGCGTTTGTGTATCTTGGAAGAGGGGGTCACAGACACACTGGGAGAGGACACAAGGGACGTGTAAATGGCAGTGGGGGTAGTGACTGCACGTGTGCGGGGGGTTCTGGTGTGTGTGCTACTGAGGGACATAGTGGCTGAAGATGTTGTGCATGCAGGTGTGAAGGGAGAGGTGACAGGGAGGGAGGAGGGAGACATAGAGGAGGGGGACACAGTGGAGGCAGTGGGTGTTGGTATGTCTGTATGTGGATGTTGCTTGTCTGACTGCCTGTGGGATGTGTGGTGCTTATGTCTGGCTGAGCTTCCCTTGGGTGTTGAGGTGTGTGCAGGCTGGTCTGATGGTGTGTCTGGGATAGGCAGAGGTACAGGTGATAGGGTATGGGTGGAGGAAGTTGGAGGGGCGAGGCTAGAGACAGGGACAATGCTGCCATCAGTGCCGAGGCCAGAGTCTGGAACGATTGCTGAAGGGCCGCCTGACCAGAATGAATGCCCTCCAGGTATGCATTACTCTGGTGCACCTCCCTTTCTACACCCTGGATGGCATTCAAAATGGTAGACTGCCCAACAGTGAGCGTCCTCAGGAGGTCAATGAACTCCTCACTGAGGGCAGCAGGGGTGACTGGGGCAGGGCCTGAGGTGCCTGGGGCGAAGGAGATGCCCACCTTCCTGGGTGAGCGGGCACGGGCCAAACGCTGAGGGGCTGCTGGGATGGCGGGGCTGGTGCGGTGGGTGGCGGCTGTACCTGTTGTTGCGGGGGGCACAGATGTTCCCGCCACCACAAGGGAGCTCCCTTCAGAGGACGAGTCGGTGTCACTGATGTCTGCCCGAGTCCCCGCTGTGGAGCTCCCCTCGCCCTCCGTCCCACTGGTGAATTCGGAGTCCGTTGTGTGGCCCTCCATGGCCATGTGGGATGCAGCTCCCTCGTGCTCCGATGCCACTTCTCCTCCGCCTGATGATGCTAATGCACACATGAACAGGAAGACCACAAAAAAGGGGGGGGGGGACAGAATATAGACATGTTGAGTGCATGCATTGGCAACACCGTTGGCGGACAGGACAGACACAGAAGCCCCCTGCACTACGCCACGCACTTGGGGTCGACTACTCAATCCCTGGAACATTGCCTACAAGCCAATGGACGACATCTGCACACATAGATGACACAGGGCCATGAATAGCTGTACTTGGCACCCTACAGAGGTGGGGGGCGGGGGCACAGGACCATGCCTTACGGAGGGGCCTAGCCTACAGAAATCGGCCTGGCCTAGGGATACCCACAGCCCTCCTCCCACACCCAGACACCTCCACTGCACGCAAAGTCAGCAGAATGAGAGTGTACTCACCCCCTTGTGTCTGCTGTGATGCCCTCACACGCCCATCCAAATCGGGGTAGGCCACCGCCAGGATCCGGGACATCAGGGGGGTCAAAGTCTGACTGGCACCCCTCCCACGTTGGGAGGCCATCCCCAGCTGAGCCTCCGCCGTCTTCCTGCTCCAGCGGCAGATGTCCTCCCATCTCTTCCGGCAGTGGGTGCCCCGTCTGTGGTGGACCCCCAGGGTCCGGACGTCCTTGGCGATGGCACGCCAAATATCGATCTTCTGGTGGGCGCTGACCTATATGAAATGTACAGGGGGAGAAGAATAGTCATTACCTTCTGCACCCTCAATGTGAGTGGCCCCCCATCCCTACCCTTGCCATGTGGCACATGCTCTCCCCGTCGTTTGATGCATGCCTCAATCGTTCCCCTCCCCCCCTTCTTTCATCCACCCCACTCGCCACAGGCATAGCCCATAAAGCATGCTCCCAGTGTATTTACCTGTTTGTCTGGAGGACCGTAGAGTAGCGCGTACTGGGGGAGGACCCCATCCACAAGTTTATCCAACTCCTCCGCAGTGAAGGCAGGGGCCCTTTCCCCAGTCGCATGAGCCATTGTCTCTTCCAGACCGAGGTCACAGCAGCACTTGCAGTGTAGGTCCTCTCCTGTCGAAGATCAGGTATCGAGTGATTAAGCAGAGAGAAAATGGCGGTCACGGCCGCGGCGGTGCGTACCGCAACCGCCGGCGCACATCGTCATTGGCTCCTGAGACCCATAGGGTTCAATGTTAACCAATGCTGCATTGCGCCGCGGTCTTCGACCACCTACCGCCACGGTGTGCAACGCCAGAGCAGTTACCTCACATCCCATTGTCGCACTTTACAGGTCAGGCATCCGCCATTTCAGGGGCCCACATGGCTTACTTTTTACTGCGTCACACATACCTAGGCCTTGCATCAACACTCATACAAGCCATTCTATGGATTAAGAATCGTGTTCTGTGCAAGGTGTGGTTACGTACCTGTGGGTTGATTGACTCTGTACTCGCTGTTGTCCCTCATAGGCACCGTCCGCTGGGACATGTGAGGAGATGGAGGCATCCTCCGGTGTACAGACCGCTGGTGGACCTGTCGACAATGGAGGAGAGACATGTCATACTGACATACAAGCTTGACCGTGCCACTATTCAGGAACTGTGTGCCCAGCTGGAGCCAGACCTGCTGTCAGCTATCCGCCAACCCACAGGAATCCCCCCTCAAGTGCAGGTGCTGTCAGTGCTCAATTTCCTAGCAAGTGGGTCATTTCAAACAACAGTGGCCATATCATCAGGGATGTCCCAGCCTATGTTTTCCAAGGTGTTGTCCAGAGTGTTGTCTGCCCTGCTGAAACACATGCAGAGCTACATCGTTTTCCCTGAGGTGGGGGATTTGCCTACAGTGAAGGGTGATTTCTATGCCCTTGGACATATCCCCAACATCATAGGTGCCATTGATGGGACCCATGTGGCTTTGGTCCCCCCCCCCCACAGGAGTGAACAGGTGTACAGAAACAGGAAGAGTTATCATTCCATGAATGTCCAGATGGTATGTTTGGCAGACCAGTACATCTCCCATTTTAATGCCAAGTTCCCTGGCTCAGTGCATGACGTGTACATCATGCGGAATAGCAGCATCCCTTACGTGATGGGGCAACTCCAGAGGCACCGTGTGTGGCTAATTGGTGACTCTGGTTACCCGAACCTGTCATGGCTACTGACCCCGGTGAGGAATCCCAGGACAAAGGCAGAGGAACGCTACAATGAGGCCCATGGGCGAACTAGGAGGGTGATCGAGCAGACCTTCGGCCTCCTGAAGGCCAGGTTCCGCTGCCTCCATATGACAGGTAGATCCCTATTCTACTCACCAAAGAAGGTGTGCCAGATCATCGTGGCCTGCTGTATGCTTCACAACCTGGCTTTGCGACGACAGGTGCCTTTTCTGCAGGAGGATGGTCCAGATGGTGGTGTTGTAGCAGCTGTGGAGCCTGTGGAGAGTGAAGACGAGGAAGCAGAAGAAGACGACATAGACAACAGGAACACAGTAATACAGCAATATTTCCAATGACACACAGGTAAGAATACACACCGGCATACTACATGTACTTAAACACTACTACCTCTCTACTGTCTGTCCTTTTCACCCAGTGTATGGTAACTGAGTTGTGACTTTCCCTTCCGATTTCAGAGATGTGGGCCCCACTGTGTGACATCTGCTTTGTTTCCCCATGGACTACAGCTGTGTGACATTGGTATGTTGGCATCACAATGTAAATAAGCATTTTGGCACGGTAATGTCTAATACATTTGTTCAAAATCACAGCCAGACTCCTGATTGTTTTGTGCAATAACTGTGTTTATTACAGTGCTCTATATTGGTGGGTGGTTGCAAATTGGTGAGGGGTGATGGTGGAGGAATGTCCATGGCAGAGTCCAGACTATTAGTATCACAGGTGCATTGTCCAAATGCCTGTGGAAAGTGGAGCTGGGGCAGTTTACGGATGGACAGGGTGACAATGTGGGACAGTGGGATGACAATCAGGGAGGTATCCTTTCCTGGCGGGGGTCTTGGCATCTTACTCTGTCTTCTTCCTGGATCTCAGGGACCGCTTGCGGGGTGGTTCTCCTTCTGCAGGGGGTGGGGTGCTGGTGGCCTGTTGGTCCTGTGGCGGGGCCTCCTGTCCACTAGCGCCGGCGGAGGTGGTAGGCAGTTCTTGGTCCATGCTAGTGTCAGGGGCCCTTTGTGGTTCCACAGTGTCCCGCAATGTGGTGACTACCAGATTCAGAACCCCTACGATGGTGCCCAGGGCGGAACTGATGGTTTGTAGTTCCTCCCTGAACCCCAAATACTGCTCCTCCTGCAGGAGCTGGGTCTCCTGAAACCTGGCCAGTACCGTCGCCATCGTCTCCTGGGAATGATGGTACGCTCCCATGATGTTGGAGAGGGCCTCAGGGAGAGTGGGTTCCCTGGGCCTGCCCCCCCCCTGTCACACAGCAGCCCTCCCAGTTCCCCTGTTTCCCTGGGCCTCTGTCCCCTGGACCGTGTGCTCACTGCCCCCAGGTCCCTGTTGTTGTTGGGGTGATGGGTTAACCTGGGTGCCCTGTAGTGGTGGACACACCGCTGATGGACGTGTCCTGGGGACAGAGGTATGGGCCCGCTGGGTGGGTGCTATGCTGGTGTTCCCAGAGGGGGGAAGGTCTGCTGTGGCCTGTGGCTGTCTGAGGGGAACCGACTGTCCCGAGGTCCCCGATGGGCCGGGCTGGTCATCTAGATCCAGGTCGACAGAGCTGCTGTCATCACTGTGGGCCTCTTCTGGGGGTGGAGTGGACATTTGTGGACCCTCCTGCGCGGTGACGTGGCGTTCGGGTCCTGCAGGGGTATAAAACCATGATTATTGCATCTGTGTGTGCCATGGTGTGCAATGGGTGGGTGCCCGTGTACCCCAGTGCTTGCATTCCTGTGTGGGGGCTTTTGTGACAGTGGTTTGTGGGGGGGGATGGGTATGTGCAGTGGCCATGCTTTGGTGATGGGTGTCCATGCTTTGTGGTCGCATGTAGGGCTTGGTGTTGGGATGGGTGGGTTGTGATGGTGAGACATTTGCAAGGAGTAGGAGTGATGGGGGTGAGGGTGAGGGTGGGGGTATGAGTTGGCATGCTGGTGGGGTGGGGGGGATGAAGTAGTGAAGATGAGACTTACCAGAGTCCATTCCTCCAGATACTCCGCCGAGTCCCTCAAGATACAGGATCGCCAAGACCTGCTCCTCCCATGTTGTAAATTCTGAGGGAGGAGGTGGGGGTCCGCCGCCAGTCCTCTGCACTGCAAGGCGGTGTCTGGATACCACGGAACGCACCTTCCCCCGGAGGTCGTTCCACCGCTTCCTGATGTCATCCCTATTTCTTGGATGCTGTCCCACAGCGTTGACCCTGTCGACTATTCTGCTCCATAGCTCCATCTTCCTGGCAATGGACATCTGCTGCACCTGTGTTCCGAAAAGCTGTGGCTCTACCCGTACGATTTCCTCCACCATGACCCTGAGTTCATCCTCAGAAAACCTGGGGTGTCTTTGCGGTGCCATGGGGTGGTGTAGGTGATGTGTGGGGTGGATTGTGTGGTGCTAAGTGTGGTGATGTGTATTGGTGTGTTGTGTGAAGTGCGTGGTAATATTGCTGGGTGATGGTAATATGCGCGTCTGGGTGCTCGGTTCTCTATTTCTCTGTGCGTGGTCCCGATTTTTTAGGAGTGGGGGTTTGTGGGTGATGTGGGTGTGTGTTTTATATTTAATTGGGTGTGTGGGAGTGGTGTGCGTATGTGTATCAGGTGTGTGTATTTGGAATTGTCCAATGTGGCTATGTTTTGTATGAGTGTGTGTATTTTGAGCGCGGCGGTGTGTACTGCCAATGGAATACCGCGTTTGAAAGACCGCCGCGTGGATTCATGTGTCGGGATAGTGTGGGCGTATTTCTGTTGGCGTGACGGTGTCGGTTTGGTTATCGCCAGTTTCTCGCTGGCCTTTGGTGTGGCGGACTTTTGTGGGTGTCTGTATTTTGGCGGGTTGCGTGTTGTGGGTCAGAATGACCGTGGCGGTTTACCGCGGCCGCGGCGGTATGTTGGCGGTCTTCTGACAGCGGTATGCACCTTTTACCGCCAATGTTGGAATGACCCCCTAAGTATCTTAGCTGTGACAATGTGGTAAGTGTACATGTTAAGGGTCTTCTAGGAAGACATAGTATTTCAGTTGCCAACATTTTTACACAGATTTGGACATTGTATTGTGTATAGGGAGATATTACTCACCTATGTTGTTCAAATTGTATGACAGCATATGGTGATGCATATGTGACTTTGTCATATGTGTACCTCTACACTGCTGGCATATGTGTAACCTGCTGTGTCATCCTTCCCATCTACTGATCCACAGTGCATATACCCAATTGGTAAGTTGTCCATCTCTTTGGTCCACTGGATCTAGCCCTGTGTGCAACACAGGGTCTGACAGATGAGTAACAGGGCAAAAGATTCTTGTTCCTTTAAATAGAAGGAAACTTCATGTGAGGGTGTTATCCCAATCAGGAAATTGATACGGCATACGTACTACACTCCCTGTGTTGTTATGTCGAAACTATACATTAGCAAATGTGATGTTTCATTAGGGTGGACATCCTATGTGATGGAAAGAATGATGGTAATGATACATTAACAGTACAGGATATGTCATTGGCATGTGTATTCAGACAATTCGTACCATATGCATGGTATTGAGATGGTACGTGGCTAGCATGCTGATCCCTTAGGCCATTTATTTTGTGCGTGCTACATAGTGCAGAAACGTACGCGTATGGGTGCAACATATACTGTTTTAAGCCTACACCTGTGTTAATTTGTACTTTGTGTCTTTTTTATGTTGAGGGCTCTACTTTGCAATACCACTGAGCTGGTCAGTGAACTGCTCTGCCTCCTGTGGTCCACTGTCAGGTGTTCAAGGCCCTCCTCCACCGCAGGCTTTTGCCTGCGCCTCATCCCTGGTGTCTAGTGGTAGAGCTCTGCTTTTCTACTAGTCTGCCTCTCTCCTCCTTTTCTCTGTTTCACTCCCTGTGTGCTTTGTCTTCCGTGTCTGCCCCCTCTGTGCCCCTTTTGCCGTTCATTTTTCACAGTGCTCCTTTCTAGACTTTTTGACTTTGCTTACACTCTCTCTTTGCTTTTTCCCTCCACTCCGCTCTCTCTTTCTTACTCTCGCTCTCCCCCCTCTCTCTCTCCCGCCGCTGCTTCCCCCGTGGCCCACCCCCTTCTTTGTACAATTTTTTGCCCCCTCTCCTGCCTCCCAGCTGTCCTCTCCCCCTCACCTCCCTACTTAATGGTGGCTGCTGTGCGGCTGCACCGCCGGCATGCCAAAGGCGTGCCAAAGGCAGGCCCGTCTTCGCCTAGATCGTGCCCGGCACCGAACCCCTGGCTCTCATCCCTCTACCACCGCCGCGCATTTCTTCATTACGCCGCCACCACCCTCCGTGCCCTCAACACCGGCCGTTCTCCCGCCTGCCTTCAAGCCTTCTCGCAGATCACCCACAGACCCTTCTCCTGCCGGAACTGCACCTTCGTCAGCCTCCACGCCAAAGACCCACCCACTAAGGCAGGATGCAACCATCTCAGATGTATCCTTCTCAACACCCGCTCCATCCACAAACACGCAGTAGAGCTATGGAATCTACTCGACTCCGCTTCCTCAGATGTCGCGTTCCTGACCGAGACCTGGATGAACCACTCCTCAGCGCATGACATCGCCACAGCCATCCCAGACGGCTATGAGATGACCCGCAGGTACCGCTCCAACAAACTAGGAGGAGGCATTGCCATCGTCCACAAGAACACCCTCAGGATCACAACCAGCACCAAAGACACCCTCAGCACCGCAAAGAACTGCACTTCCAGATCCACACCGACCCAAACACCACCCTCCGAGGGACCCTTGTCTACAGGCCCTCAGGCCCCCGACAGCAGTTTATCGACTCCATCACTGACGTCATCAGCATGCACGCTCTTGCATCCACTGACTACATACTCCTTGGGAACTTAAACTTCCACATCGAGAGCACCAACGACAACTACCGCGCCACCCAGCTCGACAACCTCTCCAGCCTTGGCCTCAAACAGCACGTCACAACATGGACCCACTCCGCAGGACACACTCTCGACCCCATTTTTTCCACCAGCAATCACGTCTCCTTCAGCCACACTGCCGAACTCCACTGGACAGATCACCACTGCATCCATTTCTCCTACAAGAAACCCACATACATACCACCACCCACAACGGATTCTCCACCACAGTTGGAACAAGGTCACCAAAGACCAACTAATCACAACCCTCTCCCGGAACCCACCCATCGACACCACCGACACTGACACAGCTGCCCGCAGCTTCCGGCATTGGATTGACACCTGTGCCAACACTTAAGTTTCGCCCGATCAAGAATCCCTCAAACAGACGCACCGACAAAAAGGCCTTCTGGTTTACCGCCGACCTCCACGAATCTAAGCAGACCTGCCGAAGACTCGAAAAGAAGTGGCACCAAGATCAGACACTGGACAACCACACAGCCTTCAAAAACACCATCCGCTGACACCACCAACTCATCCGAACCACAAAGAGAACTGCCTTCAAAGACCGAATCAACAAGAATGCACACAGCCACAAGGAGCTCTTCAACATTGTGAAGGAACTCTCCAACCTCAGGTCTAATGCCAATGACATCCCCCCACCTCAAGACCTCTGCAACTACCTAGCCTCCTACTTCCACCACAAGATTGCAGACATCCACGACAGCTTCAGCACTCAGACTCCCCCGGCAACCACCAACACCACAGACTCACCATCGACCAGCCTCCTACTCTCCTGGACCCCTATCAATGACAACAACACCATCGAAATTATGAACACCATCCACTCCGGCTCCCCATCCGACCCCGGCCCTCAACACATCCTCAACAAAGCAAGCTCCGTCATCGCGCCCCAACTACAGAAGATCATCAACAGCTCCTTTGAGTCCGACACCTTCCAGGAGAGCTGGAAACACGGCGAGATCAATGCCCTCCTCAAAAAACCCAAGGCAAACCCAAAGGACCTCAAGAACTTCCGGCCTATCTCCCTGCTCCTCTTCCCAGCAAAAGTAATCGAGAAGGCTGTCAACAGACAACTGACCCGCTTCCTCGAGGAGAACAGCACCCTCGACCCCTCCCAATCTGGATTCCGCAGCAACCACAGTACGGAAACTGCCCTCATCGCCGCAACCGTCGACATCAGAACCATACTGGACAACAGTGAAACCATGGCCCTCATCCTACTGGACCTCTCAGCCGAGTTCGACACCGTCTGCCACCACACCCTACCCACAGGCCTCTGCAATGCAGGAATCCACAACAAAGCCCTGGACTGGGTCACTTCCTTTCTCACCGGCAGAACCCAAAGAGTCCGCCTCCCCCATTTTGCTCTGAAGCCACCAAAATCGTCTGCGGCGTACCCCAGGGTTCGTCCCTCAGCCCTACCCTCTTCAACGTCTACATGGCCCCACTCGCTAACATCGCCCGATCTCACAACCTTAGCATAATTTCATACGCCAACGACACACAGCTCATCCTCTCCCTCACCAAGGACTCCGCCAAGACCAACCTCCACGAAGGAATGAAGGCCATCACCGAATGGATGAAGAACAGCTGCCTCAAACTAAATTCTGACAAGACGAAAGTCCTCATCTTTGGCTCCATCCCTCCGCATGGGATGACTCCTCGTGGCCTGCCACTCTCGGATCTGCTCCGACTCCCAATGACCACGCACCCAACCTAGGATTCATCTTGGACTCCTCATTATCCATGACCCAGCAAGTCAACGTCATCTCCTCCTTCTGCTTCAACACCCTCCACATGCTCCGAAAGATCTGCAAATGGATCCCCACCGCAACCAAAAGAAAAGTCACCCAAACCCTCGTAAGCAGCAAACTGGACTACGGCAATGCCCTCTAGGCAGAAACCACAGCAAAACTCCAGAAGAGGCTGCAACGCATCCAGAATGCCTCTGCATGCCTCATCCTAGAAATCCCCCGCCACTACCACATCACAAGCCATCTGAGAGACCTGAACTGGTTGCCCGTCAACAAGAGAATCACCTTCAAACTCCTCACCCACGCTCAGAAAGCACTGCACAACACCGGACCAGAATACCTCAACAGACGGCTCACCTTATACACCCAGACCCAGCATCTCCGCTCCGCCGACCTAGCCCTCGCAGCTGTCCCAAGCATCTGCAGAACTACAACCGGCGGCAGATCATTCTTGCACTTCACCGCCTAGACGTGGAACAGTCTTCCCACCCACCTGCGTCTGACCAAAGACCTCCTTACCTTCAGGAGACTTCTCAAGACCTGGCTGTTCGGGCAGTAGCTGCTCCTCTCCCCCTTTCTCCCTCACCCTCTCAGCGCCTTCAGACCCTCACGGGTAAGTAGTGCGCTTTACTAATTCCTTGATTGATTAATTGATACTTTGCCACGCTTACTTTTGCTAATCTGAGGCTTTTGTGATGCATTTTGTAATAGATCAGCAAATTTCAGCCTAACTGCATAGTGTAGCAGGTGTCCTAGTTGGCATTGACATATTGGTGTAATGGGAAAAGTTGTCAGTCAATTTACTGAACTCTAGTTGTATGTTCAAACATGGTTACATTAGAAGCTGCTTATGTCAGTGTGACTTTAGTACCAAGAAGTCAGGTTACACATGTCTGGACAGTTGGTAGTGTTGTAGATTCTTATTCTGTTGTCATGTAGGGAATTTTACTCAGCATGAATAGTGGAAAAGTATGTGGCCTTTATGCACATGATTGGTGTCCATTGTATTGAAGGTTTTGTTATGCTCCCTGTGGCTGTCTGTGGATGTATGTGGGTGCTAGGTAGGCCCCTATTGCTGGACATAACTTTGTTGTCTATGTGTCAATGATTAAGATTAGGGGATCAAGAAACTCTATCTAAAAACTTTTTATGACTTTTGATGTATGTTTTACTGACATGGTAGGTAATTTTATGAACCTCACTATTTGAGTATGCTACATGTAGTGATCTCATCTGAGGTATTTGTCATTGTGAATGTTATGGACAGAGTCACATGTTAGTTAGGTGATTGCAAAGCCACTTGCTGTATTGTGGTTGAAGTGAAATGAGTTAACTTTCATGAAACATAAATACTGGTGATGGGCTGGGCAAGTGTGGATTAGGGATAATGATGCAGTGATCAGATGGCTGACTTATGTTGTTGGTGAGACTGTTGTCACATAGGATAGTTGGAAGTATTTTCTTGTGACATGATGTAAGCTCTAAATGGTTCCTACCTGGGGCTTTCTCATACATAGATTTGATTTTACTGTTGTGAATGGTGTAATGTATGGGTATGTTAAGAAAGTGATGACCCTCTGTTTCTCTGCAACAGCATCAGCAGGTGAAGGAGACAGGGCCCAGCTGAGAGGGGAAGCTGCTGGCCACGGGACCCGAAGTGCTGATACCACTGACACCGAGGGACCCAGTGCCTTGTAGGGTGTGGGAAGTGCCACAGAGGAGACAGGATCCAGTTCATCATCTTCGGAAACCTCCTCCAGTGGACACTCCAAGGTGGTGGCGGACCCATCTTGGACCACCCCAGCACCATCTCCCTCCGCCACCCAACTTTCTATCACCGCCCTCCCGGTAGCTTCCTACCCAGTTGGTCATGCCCGCTCACCCAACAGGGTGGCCGTCTCCTTTGCTGCAGGCACCTCTGCCCCAGCCTCTGTCAGCCTTGCTGCCGTCAGTGAGGAGGCTATTGACCTCCTGAGGTCGTTCTCTGGGGCAGGTGACTATTGTGAATTCCATCCAGGGACTTGCACCTCAGTAACAACAGAGTAATGCGTTCCTGGAGGGTCTTACCAACGCATTGGCTGGCCCATGGAGATCCTTTCAGGCTCTGGCCTCCACACTGATGGCAGCCAGTCATCCTTTGTCTCCTGTCCCCCCTCCACGTTCCTCTTTCGAATCCCAAACCCCTCTTCCCTGCCCCAGCCAAGGCACCCAGATAGACAAGCCTGAATCCACCTCAACATCAAAGGGTGGCTCAGACAAACATAATCACCACAAAACACACCACCAGCATGCGCACAAGCAACATACACCTGCACACACAGCAACTGTCACAACCTGCCCTGACACCCCCAACATCACTGACAGCACACCTGACAGTCCTGCAGACACCACACCAACATTCACAGATCTAGCCACTACAACTATCCTACCCACAGACAGCACCACAGCAGACCCTCAGACATCCACCCTAGTCACCACACCTACAGACACTACAACCACAAACACACCTACATGCAGCACACCCACCATACCTTCAGTCACCACCCCAACAGACAGTCACCCACCCAAAATGTCATCCCCCAGCACCTCCACCCCCTCCTCTGAAGACACTTAAACACCCTCATTTACCCACCCAGCAGACACCTACCACCCACAAGCATACCTTGCACAAACATGCACCCAAGAAATCCAAATCAACACCTCAGACAACCACTCCCTCTCCCTCCACAACCAAACACTTTTGCCATGACCATCCCCATGTGCCTAAAAAAGTGCTCCTTTCAGAGTTTGCCCTTATCCCTACTCCTCTTCCACCCCGTGATACCTCTAAATGGCCTGTGTCCCTCCTCAAGTGCGACCCTTCCACCTTCAAGACCTCCACTGCCCCCCTGCAAGTACCCATGCCCCTCCTCTGCCAAGAAGTCGACCCCTCCACTAAAAAGCCAACCCTCCCCTAAACCTAAGACCAAGCCCAAACCCCTCCTCCCAAGCCAGATCCCAAATGCCCCCCTCTAAAACCTAACCTCCCCGCGGCCCCCCACCAGATAACCCCTGAGGTGCCAGCCTGCCCGCTTGATGCCCCCACATGTGAAGGTTACATGGCAGTCAGGAGTCAAGTTCGGGGCACACATATGTGCACTGTGTGCATTCCAGACTGTTGACTGAGGACTGGCCTATGGCCTTTGTTTTTCAATTGTTTGAAAAAGTAATAATAATTTGAACCGACCTGTGGTTGGTTTAGTGGTTATATCTTTGTCATGCATTTCTTACCCTAGTATGGAGTTGTTCCGGGCTGACAGTTGTGTGTGTGTATGTATGTGTGTTGCATTTGCGCTACATGTGTTGTTTTGGCAGTATGTGAGGTTGTGTGCAGTGCTTTTGTCTGAAAGTGGTAGGTTGTGTGTTGTGTGATAGACATTTGTATGTTCAACAGTTTTTGTTGTGTTGATATTGTGTGTTGTTTGTTTTGAGAAATGTTTGTTGGTGTGTTGTGTGGCTTTGTGTGCTTTGACTGTGTGCGTGTTATGTGTATGAAATGTTAGATACGGTGTTGTTTGTAAGTCGATCGGTAAGTAGTGTGATTGTGTATTTGTATGTATAGTGTTGCCAGTTGGTGTTATGTTGTGATGTATGTGTGATGTGTGCCCAGGTAGTGTATCCTGTGGGTTCTGCCAAGAGACTGGAGATGGTGCAGTTGTGTTGTGGTTGTGACATGTTGTGTTGTTGTGTGGTACTGTGTGAGTATGGCCCTGTGCAGTGTTTCCATGTGGATCTGTGTGTGTTTGTGACATGGGTATGTGTGTGTGAGTGTGTGTGGTGGCCGTGGCGTGTTTGCTTTGTATATGCAAGTGTGTGTGTGGCTGTATGTGAGTGTGCATGTTAGTGTGCTGTTGTGTGTGAGTGTCGCCCTCGCACACTTTCCTGAATGTATGTTGTGTGAGTGTACAAAAATTGACAATATACAACAGTAACAAGTAAGAGTGTGTACTTACAGTTGCTGTCATCGTCTTTGCTGATTCTGAAGTCTTTGGGTGAGCACGAGCAGCGGGAAGACAACTAGTTCAGGTTCCATGGTGGCTCTGGACGAGTATGGCTTCCTGAAGGTGAGTGTCTCCTTTTATGTAATTGGTTTCCGTCTGGGTTTCTGTGGTGGTGTGAACTTGGCGGAAACCTTGGGTGTGTGCAACCTCATAATCTGTCTGGTCAAAACATGGTCTTCGCCGGCCTCCAGGTGGCTACCGTCATCCTTGGCAGCCAGACCGTAGTGGCAGTGTTGGCGGTGTATTGGCTGTATTCTGTTGAGAATACCGTCATGGCCAAACTTTTGAGGTCTTCTCCACCAGCCTGTTGGTGGTATGACCGCCACCGCCAACATAGTGGTCCTGAGACCACCCAACTCGTAATGAGGCCCTATGTGTGGGGCAAGTCAGATTATTTTCAGCTGCTACACAATCGGGTAAGGAGTTGATATGCCACCTTAGGCCTAAGTTTGAGCATACAAATAACTCAAATGAAAGACTTCACATATATCTGAGATTGAGCAAGCACCGTTTTTGGGCAGATGATCAATGATATTTTAAGTGCATTATTATTTTCAGTAGGAGTAGCGTTAAATAACGTGAGGATCAGAACGCTGTCAACTCTGGTAAATAGACTAGCCACAAACACAGTTGGAGCTATAACTGTTATTAAAAAAAGATATGCTTGCAATCAGAGCTTCTATGATAATGCAAAATCGCCTTATGCTTGACATGTTTTTCGCAAAGTAAGGAGTTTGCAATGTATCTCATGCAAGGGAATGAAGTGCGTACATTCTCAAGGTAGATAACCAGCTTTAAAGCTACTTTACAAACCTTACTAACATAACTCTTGAGTTAAAGGAACTAGAAGAAACGGGTGCTTGGGAAGTACTATGTTTAGTCTTCAGTTAAATTGGGAAGGGATTTGCCAAATAGGTGAATGGTTAGGAAGAATAGTAGGAGTAAAACTGAAATTTCTTCTAACGCCTCTGTTAGCAGTGCTAAAAGGTGTTACATGCATGTTTCTTTTCTTTAAATTCTGCAAGAGAATTTCATCAAGTGGTGAGATAAATTGTGGGAAAAAAACATTCATCAACGGCTGAAAGGAAACAAGGAGCTTATGTCGAACTTGAGAACTTACAGCTGACTTTTATGATGACATGAAAGAATTGAAAGAATCTAAATGAAAGAACCCGAAAATAATGATGACGGTCCTCTAATGACGATAATGGATGACGTGATGATTTAAAGAATCATCAATGGAGTAGTTGTGAGAGCAGATTGTTTGAAATTGAGGGACATATTTAAGAGCCCCTAGCACCACTGGAGAAGACTTTTCGTGACGCTCCGGTGGGACTATGCCCTGCGCCGTATTTACAAGGTGCCATTAAGCCACTTTTTGTGGCTTAACAGCACCGTTTAAATATGGCCCCTTCACACACAGCAATTTGCGTGGAAGGGGCATGCAATGAGTGTTGCTGTGGGCATGCCACAGCAACACCCATTACATTTTGACGCTGCCTCAGATTTACGAGTTTTGGTAAACCTGAGGCAGCGCCAAAATCTAACGCCACCCCACATGTGACGGTAGAGCTAAAAATGATGAGAAATGCTTTCATTTCTCCTTGTTTTTTGCTCTTTCTATGTGTGCTGGATTTTGCAGCACACATAGAAGGAGCAAAGCACCATTTAAGATTGTTTTTGTGGAGGAAGGTATTCCTTCCTGCACAAAAACAATCTCCCCCTCAACGCAGCCAGCCTTGCATTATGGTGCAAGGGTGTCTGCGTTGCCGCACGTCAGCAAATTTAGCGCCGGTGCTGGGAGAAACTTTGGGTGCGCAGTATTCTCGTACATACAGCGCATCCCTGCATTTTGAAAATTACGGTGCACAAGGTTGCCAAATTTGGCGCAGCACCATGCATTGTCATTTTCTATTAAATATGGCCCTGAATGCTTGAAGCAGAAGAATGTACGTTTTAGCTGAACTAAGGACAACTTAGGCCTTGTAGTCCATTTTTACTGTGATGCTGCATTCTAATATATGCTCAACTGCTGCTTTGTTTCTATTTGTAATAAAGGATTTGTAGGCTTCATTAGACGATGGAGTGATTTTCCATAGCCAAGTAAACAGAGTGTATTTTCTTAAGAAGAGAGAGACTGTCCCATACTGAGTAGCATACTATGTAACATTTCATATGCTTTGCCTTATTTCTGTTTGTTAAGAACATGTGAACCATGACTCAATGTAATAATTGTATGAAGCTTTTGTCTGAAACACTATAAAAGAATGTGGTTTCTCCATGCTAAGAGACCCTTTCCTCAATCTTAAAAAGTGAATCTATGCCGTATTTCATTAAAATGTTGCTGAGTGCTTTGCTGTATTCCATAATTCTTTGTATGCTTATTGACTATTTTATTGATGGTCCAGCTTATGAATGTCTGTACTTTGCTTATTAGAGTAAACCTTTAAACTGGGATCCTTGTCTGTTGTTCTTAAGAGAAGTTCTTTTGTCTTGCATTCTGTGTTTCCATGTATTAAAATAAACAGAGACGGGTCTGGCAAAGAGTGCCAAAGTCTGATAGAGACCCCAAGGCTCCCAATCTGATGACAATGTGCTGATTAGAGCAAATTATGGTGTGGTTAAGCGCGCTGACAGATGTAAGAAATATCAGTTGTTTGTTTCCCTTGCGTGATAGGCGTTTTTGGGTATCTCTGGTTCATCTTTCTCTCCCTACAAATTTTTTGTTGGCCTTTGATGTGACCTGGAAAGTGAATCTGAATTTGATCTAGAAAAATCTAGATTTTCATTAGCAATTCCTTTCATTAGGTCATCTTCAATATCTGGCTCCACCTTCAATGAGCTGAACAAACTTGCTTAGGTAATACTATCAGATTTTAATTAAAATCGTTTTATAAATGTATCTACCTGAACATTATCATAGTTTCCACATTCTAATTAATTTAAATTGTTTCATGAATGAAATGCCCTCTTGATGTTTGACCATTTTTGCTCCCAATTTTTTGTTTTTTTTAAAACTAATCTTAAGCAGTTGGTAACATTTGTAGGCGATCAGATTTCACCTGCATGACTTTCTTCTTTAGTTGTTTATGTTCTCTCCTTGTATGTATTCAGCCCTTTGCCACCCAAGTCTCATTTTCTTTCAAAGCACATTCCTAGTGTTTCTTCGTATCTCCTTGATAATTCGGGATAATTAGGGAATGTGATGATTCCTAGTCCACAGTCCACAGACAATCATATTATTCATGAAATAGAAGGTGAGTAAAACTATTTCCCTCCACTTACTGACCTTTTAAAGGCTAAGCCTTTCCATCAATCTCAGTTTATCACACAGTAAATAAATCATCTCATTTGATGTGTTCAGAAAGATGGTGGGGTGTGGCCCGAATAAAGAAGATGGTGGTCGCAGCTCAGAGAGATCCTAAAGCAGATGGTGGTTGCATCTTAGAGAGATCCTCTAGGCCCCCACTCTTATCATTGATAATCAGTTCCCTGCAACTCGGATCCATTCTCTCTCTGCTGCTTGTGGACTGGGGAGTAACGGGTGGTGGGGCTTACCTGCAGCTGGCCACTCCTTGTTAAGTCTCTGTTTTGTCCCAGAGACGGAGGAGGAAGTAGTGGCAGGGACCAGAGTGAGGGACTTTGAAAAGGAAGTAGTAGAGCTGAGGGGGATGCCACAGTGCCTGGGGTAGCAAAAAGGCAATCCCCTTTTGATGACACAGCAGGGTTGGTGAGTGCAGCGAGGCCTGACCTACTTTCATACCTGTGGCCTGAATGCTGCCATAAGGGGGTTGGGATAGTCAGCATGAGGCCAGGTGGGGTGTGCCTAACTCTCTCAAGTGGTTGTTTCTCTGGTTGCCTAACCCCACCTGGTGAGACATTGGCATCGAATGGTGGACCCCCCTGCCATCTCATAGTGGGTGGCACACAACATAGAATATTTAGTGATGAGCCACTCAGATCACTGCCTGCTTCTGCTGCCACTGTGATGTGCCTATTGAGGACACAAATACCCCTGTGGCACCTGCAGTGCTTGACCATGGAGGACACCGCATTTTGGGGCACACTAAGCAATTAGATAAATCACAATTTCAAGGTCATTTTGGGTTCTTCCTCTATTCTGTTGGTCAAAGAGACAATTTCAAACCATTCAAACCATGTAGCTGTGGGATGTCCAATAGAACCTCTTCTAGGGTATGCTCTGCAGACTCAGCTGGACTGGACAGAGTGAGACATTCATCTTTTGGAATTACGTGGAATCGTGAATGTGGAGACCTGGTGCACCCTTGTCTGACCACAGAAGGAACATATTGGTTTGAGCAGTAGGTTAGCCCAACATGATTTTAGGGACTACATGCCACAGAGGCAAGCGCCGGGGGACTGGGCTGGATGTCTACTCAAAGGTCTCCTGAGGGTGGAGCACAACTGGTCTATGATAACCAACATCTACCATCCAGAGAGCCACTGTGTTTATAGGCAGGAAGGTATCACTGCAGTGTTTTCGGATTACTATAGAGCCCACTACAGCCCGTACAGGATGCTGGTGAGAACCAGCTGACTTATTTAATGATTGGCACACCTCTGACCATGTTAACCCCCAAAGGCAGACTCCAAATGGAGGGCCCTATCACAAAATGTTAGATATCCCTAGTGATTAGGCAGCCGGTGATGGGCAAGATGCCTGGCAGCAACAGATTTCTCCCTGGAGTTCTTCAATTGCTTTCAGACGGACCTTTTAAAAAAAAGAGCTCTGTCATAGTAAGCGGTGTGCACAGTGGGACAGCTGCCACATTATCATCACTGGAGGCCCTCATCATGATGATTCACAAACAGGGAGAGATCCTTTTAGATTGGAGTGCATATCGACTGTTGTCTTTTTTTATCCTGGACTTCAAAATCCTGGGTAAGATCATAGCTAATTCCATTCAATCACACTTACTGTTCCTAGTCCACCCAGAGTAGCTCAGGAGCACCTCATCAAATATCAAGCACCTCTTTCATATCTTAGACAGGCTATTGAAGAGCTGTCCCCAAGCAATGGCACTCCAGTTGGTCATGAAGAAGGCCTTTGATGGCTTATCCTGGTTGTTTTCTCTTTGCAGTGTTATATGGCATGTGGTTCTGGAAGGGGTAGCTGGCCTGGGTTTGGGTGATATACATGGCTCTGTTTGCATGACTGTAGGTTGGACAGTAGTACTCAAACCAGGGGCAAATTCACAGAAGCAGTCAACAAGGGTGCCCACTATCACTCCTGCTTTTTGCTGTGGCAATGAAGCCTCTTTTCATGCAGGATAAGAATGCAGGGTGGTGGACATTGTCTGTAAGTGGCGGGTCAAAAACACATCATTTCGTTATTTGCAGATGACATTCGGATTTACTTAAACAATGTCACCTCTGGCCTCCAATCCTGGAACACCTGGACTCCTTTGGCGTGCTCTCAGGCATCTGTGTTAATTTGCAGAGATCCTACATCTTCCTCCTGTCAGACTTGTGCACTATCTTTCTGGTGGGGACTGGACCTTATCCGATTCCTGATGCCCCGCATACTTTCAACAATCTAGTAGTTGGCATCTATAGGGACTCCAAGGACATCTATGAGGGCAGCCTTAGCAGGGTGATCAACTCCCTTTGCATGTCATCGTTATTTTGCCAGAGGCTTCCAGTACAACCTATTGGTAAAATCGCATTAGTGAAAATGATGGCCTTGTTGGACCTTCTGTATCGCTGTGTTGCGCGTAGGAAAATGTCTGTGTCCATGGAGGCTGAAGGTCTAGGGTTGCCAGACTGCAAGCTGTACTACCTGGTGGGACAATTACAAAAGCTCATGACATCAATTGCTCTGGAGGTGCTGCCCAGGACGAGGTCCCTTTGGCCTAGAGTGGCCTGCTCACTGGTACTTTGAGATGTCTTTGAGACGTCCCCCAGTGAGTGTGGCTATTAGTTCTGTTCTGGGTGGTTTGATATTGTTGGCTCCAGTAGCTTCGTCACAGTTACAGCAGGTCAGTGTACTCATGGATCTCCCTCTTTGGTGTTTGCCTAACTTAGCAAAGGTTGGGATGATGGTTCAAGAATTGCAGTGGAGTTGTGCTTCTATCCTGACCCTGGGGCAATTGTTCACAGAGGGGAACACCCTCACATTTGTGGAGATTTATGAGGTGTACACAATCCCATCAGGGCAGTGTCTGACACATGCAGAACTTTGGGAGATGATAGGAGGTGTGTGTGGTGATTTGGGAGTGAAATCTGCCACTACCCTGGAACCGGACTCAGACTTGTGGCTGCTGTGACCGAAGACTGACTGCCCTTACTTCCCTGAGCAGCTTAGGTGAGCACCAGGCTAGTGTCTCCTACTGGCTACAGTGCCGATCCTTGTGCCAAGACACGCACCATGGTTGACACTCCCTGACACGTCCTCTGCCAACGACAATGCTAATCAACCACCCTTAGTTAGTCACACACTTCAAAGCTCATAGAATCTTTAGTGTGGCCCCCGTGTCATGCTCTGCTGTTTGTTACTTTTTTCTGTACTTTTTATCTGTGACTGATTGAGCATGCCACCTGTTGACCCTTCCTGACATTAATATTGTGTATAACTGAAGGTAGAAACATGCACTGGATTTGGAAATGAACATGATCCTAATCACTGCCTTTCATTGTGTACAAAACGTTTAATAAAGAGCAATTTAAAAAGCTGTGAAAGTGGGTAGTGCAATGAGCAACGCAAGCTACTGCTATTTGTGCATGTTCAAGCAAATCTACATTAGAGGTTGGTGAATAATCCTCCACATCCATACATTTTCCCACTAAGCCTATTTACTCTCACATTTGATGGTGCAGGTGAGGTGTAAGCAATTAAGCGTGTCCATAAGGACAAAAAACAAAGTCACTCGTACTGTTTCTTGCTTTAGAACAGAAGTCCCACAAAGACAAAAACGCACACACGCTCTCTCCCAATCTGTTTTGACAGTCCTCAAAAATGTTGGTTATTTACTAAATTACTGTCTTTTCTCTCACTTAGTCCTCCTACCAGTCCCCATTTCTCTCCCTTTTCACTGCCCTCTAGGCTCCCCCATGCAGCCTACTTGTTGTATAATGTGTTGTAACCTTATATGCCACTATAATTATAGGAAAATCTGAAGCTCAAGCCCCCCTAATCTCACTGACCTAAGCTACACTCCTGTGCGTCGATCCTAAACCACTCAGTCAGCGATGCAAAGTCTTCATCATCAACATCAATGCATCAGCATTGAGGAGGGATGCAGCGGTTCTGAACGCGCAACAACAGCAATGCATCGATCTTTGTAGTCAAACAGCTGCCACTTTCAAGCCCCCGGGCTATATTGGCACCTCCTTGGAGGGGCAGAATCACGCAGCTTACGCAGGGTTGAAGGAAGTCTTTCATCGCCCTAAGACTTCATACAGGAGGCAAGTCAGAAAGCCCTTGTGGTCACTTAGGTTCTTGCAGGATGTAGAGAGGCAAGTCCAGACCTTCTCATTCTCTGGCAGGAGGCAGCAGGCCAACACATCAAAGCAGTTTGGCAGAGTGGCAGTCCCTCCTGGCAGCACAGCAGTCCTTGTTCACAGCAGAATGTCCTCAGATCCAGGAATTCACTGTCTTGGTGGGGTTTGGGGTCCAGTACTTACACTCAGTTGTGCCTTTGAAGTGGAGGAGACATCAAAGAGAACCCTCTGAAGTGCACAGAGCCCCTGCCCTTCCTTCACCAACTCCAGACACTCAACAGGGGGTATGCAGCTCTTTGTGTGGGGCAAGGCACAGCCCTATTCACATGTAAGTGTCAGCTCCTCCCTCCCATCCAGCCCAGGAAGACCCATCAGCTGGTGATGGGCCATCAGGGTGTAAATAGCACACCACTGCTCCCTATGTGTGTGACTGTCTAGAGGGAACACATAAAGGCTAGCTGTCACCCACCCTAGCTGTGCATTCAGAGACAGGCAGAGGCACAGAAAATGCCAACTTTGTAAAAGTGGCATTTTCAGACTTACAATTTAAAATCCAACTTCACCATGAGTTGTGATTTTGAATTGTAAGTCCAGAGACACCAAACTCCAAATTTTGATCTTTTCCCAATTGGAAAGGACACTTACAAACCGTATCAAGGTAATCCCAATGTTACCTTATGGGAGAGATAGGCCTTGCAGTAGTGAAACATGAATTTAATAGTTTTTGGCTACCAGGACATGTTAAACATGAAATTGCATGTCCAACTTATCTACACTGCGCCCTGTCCTTGGAACTACCTAGGATCAACCTTAGGGGTGACTTTCATGTATTAACAACCATTTTCAATGCAATAGGTCTAGCATTTTCTTGAGTTAGAGCTATTGGCCTTGTAAATTCATAACTGGACATTTCTTGCCAGATAAACTAGTCAACCCTGCATTATAATTTCATCTTTTCCTGCCATTTAATTCTGGTGGCCCAGCGTTTAACTAAAGCACTTCCATTTACCTTCTTCCTCTATTTTAAAACATATACAATTATCATATAAACCTTTATAAGAAATACATTTTTGGCATTAATGTCTAATTTTCAAAACGCCATAGCAAAAGTATCATTTGGGGTGCATTGGAGGGTGAAAGGAACGAGGGGGTTGTGAATAAAGATTGAGAGGACAAGTGGCCTAGTAATGGGCCCTGGAGTAAGAAAGGAAAATGGTTGACTGAAATTTTGGTAGGAAAACAGAGCAGTAATTAGAGTTGAGTGAGGTCCGTAGGTCTCTGGGCCCCGGTGTCACTGACCCAGTGCCACTGCACCTGTTGTTACATTGATAACTAAGCCTCAGGAGAGAAAGCAGATGGGGCAGAAAAAGAGAAACAATAGGAATACAACAGACAAAAGGAAGAAAGAGAAGGGGTTGCAAAGAAATAAAAGAAAGAAGGGAAAGAAAGAATTATAAATTAAAGCAGAACTAAGAGCAAATGTTGACACAAGGGGAGGTAGCTAGCAAACAAAAGATAAAGAGTAAAAAAAGAATGAAAGAAAGGTGAAAAGAAAGAGAAAAGTGAACATTAGAAGGAAAAAAAGATGGTGAGAGAAACAAGCATTGAAAGAACCAGGGCATGTATGTTCTGACACATTTCCCAGAGAAACAGAATGGGAAAACCACTTAGACACTTCGGGTCCTGACACATAGCTTGTGCACACAGAGAGGAAAAAGAGGGATTTATAGTAAAACATGAATTGACAGATAAAGATAAGAAAGACGCCAGAGAAAGGAAGGAAGATCTAAAAAAAATAAAGTGAAAGGGCGCATACCGAGTCAAAGCAAAGAGCAAATAAAAAATACAAATAAATAATGAAGAGGAGAGAAAAAATAGTGAAAGAATGAAAGCCTGATGAAGAAAAAAGAGAGGAATGAAACAAGGAAAGAAATAACCAAGTTTTTGCGAGTTTGAAAGAGGAGGTAGCAAGAGAAGAGGGAAATTTAAAAAAGGGAGAGGAGTAGAAATGAACAGTTAAAAGAAAGATCAAAACTGTTAACATGTGAATTTTAAGAGCTGGAAAGAGAAAAGTGGGTAGAAAGAAAACTTTGAGAGTAAACAGAGTAAAGGAAAGAAGTGAGTGAGATAGGTGAAACAGATCCTTACAAATGAAGATGGTAGCTAAGAATAGATTTAATTGGTTCTCCCATGTCCTCAAACAGAAGTCCCAGTGTGGAACAGCAGGGGTCACTGCAGAACAGCAAGAGGTGCATTAGCACAGTTATGTGTGAATCCCAATACAGCAATATTTGGGCACTTCATATCAGGATTGGGGCTATAGACAGAGTTGTATCCTGGCCCAGTGCTGGAATAACAGAAAGGCAGCGGGTGAGGAATGAGAAACGGAGCGTTGTGTAACTCCTGGTTTTGGAATAATGGGACACTGCAAGTTAAGGCTGAAGTGCACTGACACAAGTTGTATGTGGGCTGCGGTACTGGAATAGTAACAGGCACACAAGGTCAGAAGTGAGGTATGTTAATGGAGCTACGTGTGGAACCCAGTATTGATGTGCCAGAGTTGCTGAGTGTTAGCCTGGAGGTGCCCTGGTGAAGCTGCGAGCGGGGCCATGCATGATAGTGGCATTGCCTCTGAACCACAGAATTGAGGAGTCTTGAAGGGCGTGTGTGTGAGTCTTAGTACTGAGAAGAAATGTGCACTGAATGTTAAAACTGATGGATTCTGGTGGAGCTATGACGGTTCCCATCAACAGTGGTGTTGGATTTTAGACTTGAGGTGCACTGGCTGAGCTGTGTTTTGATCTTTTGGGTCCAATATTGACCTGCCAGTAGGACTGAATATTAGAATTGAGCTGCTGTAATGGAACTGTATGTGAGCGGGATCCCAGCATAGGAAAGGAAGTGTCCTCTCCAGGGTAGAACTGAGGTGCACTGATGGAGCTGCGCCCGAAGTGCCAGTACTGGACTAGAGTGTACTGACTGTAAGAACTGAGGTGCTCTGGCAGACAACGTATGTGGGGTTCTGGCAGGGCAGGGCTGAGGGGCTTGGAGTGTGTGAACTGAGGTGCACTGATGGAGCTGTGTCCAAGGTCCCAGAACTGGAGGAGCAGAGTGTACTGACTGTAAGACCTGAGGTTGTCTGGCAGACCGCGTGTGTGGGGTTCTGGCACAGCTGAGGGGCTTGGAGTATGTGAACTGAGGTGCACTGATGGAGCTGCACCCGAGGTCCCAGTACTGGAGCAGCAATGTGTACTGACTGTAAAAACTGAGGTGCTCTGGCAGACAGTGTGTGTGGGGTTCTTGGCATTGGCACGGCTGAGGAGCTTGGAGTGTGTGAAATGAAGTGCACTGAAGGAGCTGCACCCAAGGTACCAGTACTGGAGCAGCAGTGAATACTGAGTGAAAGAAGTGAGGTGCTCTGGCAGACAGTGTAAGTGGGGTTCCTGGCACTGGCATGGCTGAGGGCTTTCAGTGTGTGAACTAAGGTGCACTGATGGAGCTGCACCTGAGGTCGAAGTACTGGAGCAGCAGAGAGCACTAACTGGAAGAACTGAGGTGCTCTGGCAGACAGCGTGTGTGAGGTTCCTGGCACTGGCACGGCTGAGGGCTTGGAGTGTGTGAACTGAGGTGTACTGATTGAGCTGACAGTGGGATACCAGTATGGAGAAGAAGTGGGTGCTGTCTCTAAGGATTGCACATCTCTGGTAGAGTTGGTAAAGAAAATTCAAGCCAAGGAAGGGAAGCAGCCAGGCAGGTCAGAGAGGGTGCAGAGAGCCCACGAAGACCAAATGTGACCAAGATAACAGTGTGATTTAAAGGCCTGGTTTACAGCTAAGCTCAGAGCAAGAATGCTCCGCAAGTGAAAAGGAAAGCTTCCCTAGACAGGAGCATGAAAAACTAAAAAAAAAAAAACTCCTCTACAGACTAGAAAAACAGGAAAAAAATAATAATTATGCAGTAGCTGGTCCCTGCTCCCAGACAGAAGAAGGAGGGAAAAAGAGGCATGACTGACCATTAGAAATCAAAGTATTTTTAAATGACACTGAAACTAACAAAGGAAATAGCTGGAAGCCCACAGAAGAAGTATACTTAAAAGTATACAAGAGGTCCTATGCTTAAGTTCGACCTAAAAAGGAAGGTTTGAGTCTGACAAGTGAGTGCAATTGCCAGGTCAAAATGGCAGTTCAAAACTGCATACAAAGGGTCTGCAGTGGCAGGCATGATATATCTTTCAAGGACTACTGCTGTGGGTAGCACAATCAGTGCTGCAGGCCCACTGGTAGCATTTAATTTACAGGCCCTGGGCACATATAGTGCACTTTACTAGGGACTTATAAGTACATTAAATATGCCAATTTTGATTAAGCCAATGTCAAAAAATTTAGAATTCAGAGCTCCTGAACTATAGCACTGGTTATCAGTGGTAAAGTGCACAGAATCCTAAAGCCAGTAAAAATGAAGTCAGCAAAACAGGAGGTCAAGAAGGAAAAAGTCATGAGAAACCACAGCACGAATGCCAGGTTTAACAGGCACTGTTTGGTAAATGTTCACAGAACTTTCCCCAAAAAAGTCTCATCCACCTCATCTTCCTCCTGGAAAGTTTTAAATTGATCCGCCAAGTGAGGGCTGAGGAAAAAACAGAGTTGGGGGGAATGGGGGGGGGGCGGGGGACAAACCGTTTTTCTTATGCAACTTTCCATAGGAAAATTAGAGATAGCGACATCCAAAATGACTGAATGGGATTGCATCACATTTTGTAGAAAGCTGGACCTTGATCCAGGAATCCTACTTTTTGTTATTTGGTGTAAATCTGTTCAGTAGTCTTTGAGAACTTAGGGGCACATTTATTGAAAGTGGCGCTGCACTGAGTGCAGCGCCACTTTCCCTGCGCCCTTTAGCGCCCCCCTACCGCCACCATGTGTGTGCTGTATTTGAAATACGGCACATCATGGCGCAGGGTAGGGGGCAATAGCATCATTTTTCATGGCGCTAGTGATGTACTCTGCAGGAGTAGCACCTAAATATTGGCGCTACTCCTGCAAAGTACATAGGGGTCCATTATAAATAATGGAAGCCCCCTTTTAATACCTGCTCTGAGCAGGCGTTAAAAGTGCCGCACAAAATAACGCAAGGAAATCTCTTAGATTTCCTTGCGTCATTTTTTCACCCCCCATTAAGGGGGATTGTCCCCTTTGCATACATTATACCTGGCACAGGCATAATGTAGTGCAAAGGGTTACAAAGTGGGACAATGCATGCATTGCGCCATTTTGTAGATATGGTGCTAGGATTTTGGCCTTGTTGGGCTACATTAGCATAAAAAAAAGAATAACGCAAATGTGGTGCAAGGTGCTGCTAGGAGCTCATGAATATGTCTCTTAAAGTTCCCTATTTATGTTTATATAGTAACTTAACTCCCCTTATGTTGTGATTGACCGTGGTGGATCCATAAATCCACAAATCCAACCCGACAGTCTGATTGGTTAGCCTCAGCCTGAAGAAAATGTTGTAGTCATCGTCTTAAAACTTGTGCAATAAAGTAACTTTAACTTACACTCTGGTAATGTACAGCATGTACCCTTACCTATGACATCACTCATGACGTTCTTGATAACATCAGTAATAATATATGGAGTAGTTAAATTAGGGCACAAGTTATACTTATTTGATATTACTATCATTGGTATAAATTTACACTTTGTGAACATAAGAGGTCGATTTGTGTCCTTACATATGGCGATTTGCACTTACATTGAATTTCAGTACACAAGTGGCTTTATGAATTGGGCTGCAGGACTCAATAACTTACTCACTAAGTGGAGAAGTGTGGCACAATGGTTAGAGCGGCAGACCCTGAGATCTGGCCCGGGACCAGGGCTCAATTCCCGCCTCGGTGGGTCTTGGGTGCAATTCCCTTGGACGAGATAATTCTCGCCACTGTGCCTAATCTAAGTAATGGGTCCCACTCTGTAACTCTGGGCAATAACTTGCTTAATCTCCACAACGGCACTGACAGCGTTTGGATGGCTGGCTTCACCCTTGGGCTGCCCACGAGTGGGTGCCTCACAGGGAAAAGCTAGGAGGGGTTCCACAGTGGTATGTGTACAGTGCCTTGAGGCCCTCACGGGTGAGTAGTGCGCTATACATGTGCGAAGTTTACGTTTTACGTTACTCACGAGGGGGTAGATAATTCAGTGAGATGTGACGAGCATGTTAACTAGATGGCGTACGGCCTGATAGAGTTGCAGAATGTGGCACTGGAGAATTAGGTTCGGATCCTGTTGTCTGCTTAGTATCCTATGATTCAGGGCACATGACTGATTTTTAATTTTTCAAAGTGCACACCAAGAAAACGCCTTTGATGATTGAGGCTAAGGAGCTTTAATGCCTGCTGTGTGCCGCCAATAAAGTTTCTGCATGTGCTGAAGCTGCAGGATAATAACAAGCATTTTCAATGCAACAGGGCTCGCATTTGCTCGAGTTGGAGCTATTTGCGTTGTAAACTCCTAACCTAACTTTTCTTGCCACACAAATTAAAAGAAAAAAAACACAGCGCGATTGCGCTATGTAAAATGCAGCGCGATCACGCTGCGGGGAAAATTAACAGATAAAGTAGTCCAGAAACCAGGCTCAAAACATCAAGCCTCGTATGTTTCTAGAAGTTTACGGTGCTGTGTAGGCGGGCTAAACACCGGAAAAGGCATGACGTATGCATGCCTTTCACAAAAGAAAGCAAGCAGATTTTAAAGAGAAAGCCCAGGAACCAATGAAAGAGATTGACGTGACCTGGGCATGGTTTGAAGCCCAAAGAGAGATTACTTTATGGACGGTGCGCTTTGCGCTCGCCCATAAAAAGTCAACAAAACTGCAGACAGAGAGAGTCAAAAGCCAACATATTCGTGCAATTAGCACAAGTAACAGCGCACTTAGGGCCATATTTATACTCTGGTTGCGCCGAATTTGCGTCGTTTTTTTCGACG